>NC_059491.1:7119553-7719553 GCF_018139145.2 Gymnogyps californianus
TACATCTTGCATAGACATATGTCTTTAACTCTAAGATAGATAGATCTATCTTGCATCTAACTCAAACTATCTTGTATCTAACATGGATTATCTAGAAACTTAAGTTACATATAGATCTAAGATAGAAAAATTACTTAGATACACTTATCTATCTAAGATAGATACATAACTTTAAGATGGATTATCTAGAAACTTAGTTAGATAAAGTCAATCTATCTAAGAGATACATCTGTCACACTTTTAGTTAGATAGATGCAAGGTAGACAGATGTAAGTTACACCTAAGTACATCTCTAAGAGATAGGTACTCATGTCTGAAAGTTAGATATATCTATCTATCTAAGACAACATATCTTAGATACTAGGTAGATAGATAGATACTAGATATTACTTTAACTCTAAGTACATGTATCTAAGTATTGATCTATCTAAGACAATCCAAGATATTAATTATGCTAAAAGTTATGTAAGATACAAGATAGATCTATCTAAGATAGATAGATGATACTGTTATAGTTAGATAGATATCAGATATCTATCTAAGTTTCTATCTAATCTTAGTAATCAAAAAGTTACATGTAGACATCTAAGATTCTTGCTGTCTATGTAAAACTTAATATCTATTGATTGATAGAAACTTACTTAATTATTCTATCTAAGTTTGTACTTACATCTTTATCTAAGACAGATAGATTGATAGATAGAAACTTTTAAAAACTTTTAAAGATAAAACCGAACTATGGTGTAAACCTTACACATCTAATATTATCTATCTATCGCAAGTGTACTTGCGAGCACGCCCGCTTCCCGCACCCGGCGCGGCGCTCCCCGCGCCCCCCGGCGGCAGCCGTCGCCGGTCGCTTCCCCAGCCCCGCCGGTGCAGCGGCCGCCGGCTGCCCGCCAGCCCCGTCGCCGCTCGACGCCGCAGCGCCCTCCACTCTCTTTCCCTGCGCCCGCCTCTCTGCGCATACAGGCTTGCCGGGGGGGGGGGGGGGCTCCCGCGGGCAGGTCCCCTACTCTGCTCCACCACCACCACAGCATCACGACAGCCGTACCCGCCGGGCAGCTGCCGTCCCCCGCCGGCCTCCCCCGGTTCCTC
This sequence comes from Gymnogyps californianus, assembly GCF_018139145.2. Taxonomy (NCBI): domain Eukaryota; kingdom Metazoa; phylum Chordata; class Aves; order Accipitriformes; family Cathartidae; genus Gymnogyps; species Gymnogyps californianus. The sequence continues at coordinate 7,120,652 of NC_059491.1, forward strand.
CTCCAGGGCACGCCTCCGCGGTTGGGCGCTGCCAAGCAGCACCCTGGCCTTTGTTGCTCACACACCGCCACCAACGGTCCCGCCTTCCAGAGCTGTACGATGACAGACAGACAGACAGACAGACAGAGTGTCTGTGTCGTACCCCCCCGCCACCCCAGCCCCGGGCACCATCACCCGTGCGCCCCTCCTGACAGAAGACCGCCGGCACCTGCGCCCAGCCTGCGCCTGCTCCGCCTCCGCCGCCTCCGCTCCGCCCCCGGGCGGGGCAGGGTGCGGTCCCCCCGCCCTATAAAGCCCCCGCAGGAAGCGGGCCCCCGCTGCCCCGCCCCGGCCGCCGGGGCCCGGCCGGCCGCCGCACCACGGGGGACGCCGCCTCCGCCCGCTCCTCGGCTCCCAGGTAAGGGCTGCGGCGCCCGGCCGCGCAGCCCGCCCCCCGGCCCCCGCTCCCGCAGGCGAGAGGCGGCGGGGGCGCGGCCCCGTCCCGCTGCCGGCCGGGGCCGCGGAGGGGGCTCGGCTCCTCCGGCCCCTCGCCCGCCCGGTCCCGCCGCAGCGCCGGCCCACAGGCGGCAGGGACGCCGCTGGGAACCGGGGACCCGCGCCCGGCTGGGGGAGACCCGCGGCGGGAGGCGGGAAGCGCCGCCCCCCCAGCCCCCCCCCACCCCCACCCCAGGCAAAGCCCCGGAGCGCCCCTGCCCCCCGGCAGGAGCGCAGCGCGACCGCCCGCCCGCCCGCCGCTCCTCGGGCGGGCCCGCAGCCCCACTGGGCTACCGCCCCCTGAGCGTCAGCGACCAGCCACGGGCCCCACGGACATCTCCATCTCCATCAATTGACCGAGCTACCAGCAGGTGACAGCAACCGGTCCCGCACCCGGCCTCCCAGCCGCTCGGCAGACCCCCCCTCACCTCCTCCCTCGACGGCACCCAACGAGACCCGCCTCCTCCGCCGCGCCGGACTCGGGGAGCGGGGCAGAGACCCGCCGGCGGCCGCTCCACCCGGGGCCGAGGCGCCCGCTCCCGTCGTCGGGCTCGGCCCGCTTCCTCCCGCCGCCCCCTGCTCTCGCAGCCGGGGCGCACCGCTGGGCCACGCTCCGCCATCAGCCTGGCCTCCGCCTGCCCCTCCTGCCCAAGAGCCTGCACCTCGCCTCTGACCCTCGCCCAGGAGGGCAGGCGCAGGCCCGCCGGGCAGCCGTCTCCAGCACCGAGACAACCCAGGCCGGCCAAGCGCCGAGAAGCAAGCGGGCAACCGACACGCGCCTCCTCGCCGCACAGCGCCGGCCAACTGCGGACATGGCTGCCACCGCCGCCACCTCACAAGCTCTCCAAGTAAGTAAGTAATAACTAACTAACTCACTAACTGACATGGGCATAGCTCCTCACCACCTCCAGCACCTCTCCTCCTCCGACTCATGCACACGCACCCCTCTCCAAACCAGGGCGACAGACACACAGACACAACCCGGGGCACCGCTGTCACCGCAACACCGGCCACCCGGGATCGCGACCCCCGCCCACAAAGGACGCCACAGCAGGCGCCGACCGAGGCTCGGGACGCACGCTGCAGAGCCGCTGCCGTCCAGCCGCTGCTACCCCTCTCCCGATAAACCACCTCTCGCCTGACAAACCACAGCGGCAGGACGGGGTTGCTGCCCACCCCCCCCCAACAAACTAACTCACCAGGCATCCCACCACCACACTGACAAGGACACGACAGAGGCTGCAGTCAGGCGCCGGCCCACGCTCGGCAATGCCCACAGCTCAGGCTCCTTCTCTCAGCCTTGATCGTCCCCATCATGCCAGCAGCACGGTGCAGCGGTCCCGGGGCAGGGGCGGGGGCAGCAGCACATGCCACCTGTAAAGACAGAGCCGCGACAGAGGAGCTGCGCCTCCAAACACGTGCCCCCGACCCCACAACCCCAACACCACCCCACCCCACCACTCCCCCACCCCCCCATCCCCACCCCCTCCCCAACACCCCGCAGCCCAGCCGGGGGCAGCCACAACGCTGGGCACAGCCTCTCCCTCCTCCCCCGCCCCTAGGGGCACCGGGCCTCAGGGCCAGCCATCCCCTACCTGAACGGGGCCTCGGAGGTGCTCTGCTCCCCCCCCCCAAAAACAACCAAGCGGGGGGTGGGGTCCCGGCGGAGTGGGGGCCCAAGACACGACCGCTCCGCAGCCCCAGTCAGCGGCACTCACCAGGTAAGGCACAGAACACTGCTGAGGGATGGAACAATGCTGAGGGACGGGACGCTGCTCCAGGACGGGACAAGGCTCCAACGCCAGCCACAGCAGAGGAGGGAAGGGGCCGGGACTCGCCGCACGGGGCGCCGACGCCCCCGGTGCCCGCCGGCCCTTGCCCGGGCCGTGCCCCACCCGCGCAGCCCCGGCGACCCCAGGACCCCCCCGGGCCGTGCCCCTTCCTCCCCCTTGCTCTCCCCGCTCCCCAGCCCACAGCCCCCGAGCTGGGGCTGGGGACAGAACTGGGAAAATAACAACCTCACCGCCACCGACCCGGGGGCCGCAAGCTCACGCTGCTGGCGGGGGGTCATAAAGCTCAGGGAAGGAAAGGTCTAAATGGGGAGAAAAAAACCCAACAAAAGGCAAAAGCAGGGGGTGGGACACACCGGGCATGAAAAAAGAGAACCGCAGACCCCAGAAAACGGGAAAGCGGAGGGGGGAAAGGAGGAAGACCGGGAAGACAAGGGCCAGCAGCGGGGGGGACGGACAACGCACCAGGAAAAAAGACAAGGCAGAGCCCGACAGCAATAGCAACACGACAAGGCAAGCGGTAAGACCAAAAAGACTACAGGGCAAAGGACAGAAGAGTTAAAGGCGGGGGGGGTGTCAGAAAAGGGGAAAAGAAAACCACCAGCAGGGGGAAGGGGGGAAGGCAAGAGCAGGGGGGGCAGAGAAGGGAAAAAAAAAGGAAGGAAAAAAAGGGGGGGGGCAGGGGGAACAAAAAGAGCAAACCAACACGCACAGGGGAAGGAGAAAGACGGGGAAGAGGAAGAAGACCAAGCAGGGGGACACCAGGAGGAAGACAGGCAACAGGCAACAGGCACAAAGAAGAAACTTCAGGGGAAAAACAACATTTCCAAACAAACAGGAGGCCTAGCGGGCAACTGGGGGGGGGGGGGGGGGGGGGGGGGGAGACACCAGCAGAAGGGCAAGGAGGGGGACAAAGCCAGTGGAGAACAGGCAGGGGGAAGCCAGGGAAAGCCAGGGCAAGGCAGGAGGGACGCAGGAGGTAGACACTAAGAGGGGAGGAAAAAACACCCCGGACACTCAGGGCAAAGGGCCACCCGCCACAGGGGCCGCCGAGCTCTCGTCCCCACCTGGGCACGTTCGGGCCGACTGACGGCCGAGCCAGAGCCGGCCCTGGCACCCGCAGTCCTGGCCGCTGCCGGCCATGCGCCTCAGCTACGGGACGCCCCCCGCCCCCCTCGGCCGCCGGCGCCCGCCGTGCCCGGGAGAGCCCCGCTCATCCACACCACCAATAAAAGGAAACGAAACGAAAACAAAACGGCTGCAGCACCAAACCATAAACACAACAAACTAAAACAACAACCTCAGAGACAAAAAAACACCCCAAAGGCCAGGCACGCCCCCACACAGACACACCACCACCCCCCCCAACCACACACACACCCCCACACACTCACCCCAGGCTGGCCCGGGCACGGCGGGCGCTGGAGGCGGCCGAGGGACCGCGGACCCCCTCCTCGCTGCGGACCGGCACCCCCACCCACGGGACGAGAGCTCGGGGACGCCCCAGGAAACAGGGACAAACCCCCCAGGCCAGCACTCACCGGGCGAGGGACGGCCGCTCCAGGCAAAGGACGGGACGAGGCGACGGGACGAGGCGACGGGACGAGGCGACGGGACGAGGCGACGGGACGAGGCGACGGGACGAAGGCGACGGGACGAGGCGACGGGACGAGGCTCAGCCACCAGCAGGACAGAGAAGGGAACGGGCTGTCAGTCGCTGTGCGCCGGCACCCCCGCCTGCCCCCCGCGCCCCGCCGCAACCCCGGCCCTTCCCTGGGCCGAGCCCCAACGCCCCAAACCCCCGGGACCGAGGGAAAGGCGGGGATGCAGGCAGACGTGTCGCCACAATGTGCCGGGACCCCCAGGGCCACGCCGTGACAGTTTTCTGCCTCTTTCCTCTTACTTTTTGTACCAAACGCCAACTGGGGGTACGGGGGCTGGGGGACAGGGAGGGGGGAGAACGTGGGGAAAAAAGCCCGACGCCCTCAGCCTGGGGGGCGGGAGGTGATCCCGGGGGGGGAAGGAAGGGGACGCGGGGGGAGGGACAAAAAAGGGGGGGGGAAGGGGGAAGAGGGGGAAGGCAAGAAAAAGGAGAACACCTAGCAGAGTACAGAGGACGCGGGAGGAGGGGGAGAGACAGAACGGGCGCAGAAAGCACAACACCTAAGGGAGAAGAAAACACAAGGAGGCGGACAAGGAGGAGGAAGACAAGGGACAGGACCAAGAAAAAGCAGGGGGACCCCAGAGAAAGGAAAGGAGCAGGAGAGACGAGGAAGAGGACGAGGAGGAGGAGGAGGAAGACACAGCAAGGGACGGGCACGAGGAAGACAGGGACGAGCAAGGGACTCTTGCAAATTACTCACATAAAAAATAACAATAAAATAAAGCGTACATGTGTCGAGTCAATTTTTGATTATAAGTCTTCTATATAGGTAAAGTTTGCAACCATAAACTACAGAAACTTCACCAGAAATTAACGGCCTACAGAAACTTCACTAGACGTGAACGGCCTGCTGTTTTGCTTTCGGAAACCAAAGCGAAGGATAGTCAGCTCTGTTAACGGTCCGGGAAGGACCGCTCAGGGTCGCCACCTTTAAGCGAACCTAAGGGAAAGGTAATTCCGGCAGGCGGAGGTCACGGCCGCCGACTCCGGAAACCCGCCGACCCGACAGGTTAAGGAAGTAAAGGTCTCAAAAATCGTAGCGGGCACGCGTCGTAATTTGCACGCTAGGCAAAGAAATTTTAACCAATCCTCAAACAGAATAACAATGACAATGTAGTCAGTGATTGAATAGGTCACTATCTCGTCTACAAAAGGCGACGGATTTTGAGGCAAAGGTGAACACGGTTTGGCGGAGCTACCCCCCGTGTTCCCAGCGCCGAATTAAAGGAGTGCCTGCTTATCTGCAGCTCATCGGTGTTGATAAGTTAAGTTCTTTCCGTCTCGTTCGGTGACAGGATCAGCAAGGGACAAACAAGGCACAAGCGGGAGGAAGATGGGGACAAGCGGGAGGAAACGATGGGGACCAGCTGGGGACGAGGCAGGGGGAAGAAGAGACACAGCAAAAACAACAAAAAAAAAAAATATGGGAGGAGAAGGGAGGGGGAAAGTAGGAAGACAAAGAGGGGAACAACAGGAGGAAGGCAGGGGGGAGGAAGGCACCTGGGGGAGGAGGACAAAATGCCCAGGACAGAGGGGCAAAGGGCCGCCCGCCGCGAGGGGCGCCGAGCTCTCGTCCCCCACCTTGCCACAGGCAGGGCTACCGTGGCCCCAGCCAGAGCCGGCCCTGGCACCCGCCGTCCTGGCCGCCGCCGGCCCCTGCGCCTCAGCTACGGGGGCGCCTCAGCTACGGGGACGCCCCCGCCCGGCAAACGGGGACGGGCCCCGCGCCCCCCTCGGCCGCCGGCGCCCGCCGTGCCCGGGAGAACCCCGCTCATCCACACCACAAATAAAACGAAATAAAACCAAAAACAAAACGGCTGCAGCACCAAACCATAAACACAACAAACTAAAACAACAACCTCAGAGAAAAAAAAACCCCCCAAAGGCCAGGCACGCCCCCACACGCACACACACCCCCCCACGCCCCCCAAACACACCCACACTCGCACACACTCGCCCCAGGCTGGCCCGGGCACGGCGGGCGCCGGAGGCAGCCGAGGGACCGGGGACCCCCTCCCCGCTGCAGACCGGCACCCCCACCCAGGGGACGAGAGCTCAGGGATACCCCAGCAAACAGGGACAAACCCCCAGAGCCAGCACTCACCAGGCGAGGGACGCCACTCCAGGCAAAGGACGGGACGAGGCGACGGGACGAGGCGACGGGACGAGGGACGGGACGAGGCGACGGGACGAGGCGACGGGACGAGGCGACGGGACGAGGCGACGGACAGGCGAGGTCAGCGCAGCGGAGAGAGAAGCAACGGGCTGTCAGTCGCTGTGCCAGGCCGCCTGCTGCCCCCACGCGCCCCCAGCAGCCCCCGGCATCCCAACCCAGCCGCCCGCCCGCCCCCTGAATCACCCACCAGCCCCCTGACCCAGCCAGCCCTGGGCCGCCCGCTACCCCCCAGCTCTTCCCTGGGCTGAGTCTCAACGTCCCAAATCCCCAGGACCGAGGGGAAAGGGGGGATGTGGGGGGACATGTGGGGGGGACGAGGGCGAGGTGCAGGTGACAATGACCCAGAGAACACCAGGGCCCCCAGGGCCACGCAGACAGTTCTCTCCCCCTTTTCCCTATTCTTTTACCCAAACTCAACCGGGGGAAATGGGCTGGGGGACAGGCAGAGGCAGGACTTGGAAAACAGAAACAAAACCATCAGCCGGGGGGAGAGGGCGTGCGCCTCTGTGAGGAATTACAGCTGGGGGGAAGTACGGAGAAACAGAGAGAAGGATAAAAAGCTGGGGGGGAAGCAAGAAAAAGGGAAAGAACGCCGGGGGACAGAGGCACGAGAAGGAACGCCGGGGGACAGAGGCACGAGAAGGAACGCCGGGGGGACAGAGGCACGAGAAGGAACGCCGGGGGGACAGAGGCACGAGAAGGAACGCGGGGAGCTAAAAGAGAAAGGGGGAGCTAAAAGAGAAAGGGGGAGCTAAAAGAGAAAGGGGGAGCTAAAAGAGAAAGGGGGAGCTAAAAGAGAAAGGGGGAGCTAAAAGAGAAAGGGGGAGCTAAAAGAGAAAGGGGGAGCTAAAAGAGAAAGGGGGAGCTAAAAGAGAAAGGGGGACAAAAGAGAAAGGGGGACAAGGAGAAAGGGGGACAAGGAGAAGGAGGGGACAAGGAGAAGGGGGGACAAGGAGAAGGAGGGGGACAAGGAGAAGGAGGGGGAGGAGGACACCAGGAGAAAGTGAAGGAGGAGGAAGACAGTGGAGAATAGGCAGGAGGCAAGTAGGGGGAGAGCGGGAGGCAAAGGGAAGAGCAGAGGGGAGTGCAAAGGGAAGAAGACACTGGGGGGGCGGACGACTGGTGGGGGGAAGGAGGGAGGCAGGAGGAAGGCAAAAACGAGAACAAAAGGGGGAACACACTTCAATGGGAGGAAAAAACGCCCCAGACAAAGGGCCACCCACCACAGGGGCCGCCGAGCTCTCGTCCCCATGTGGGCACGTTCGGGCCTGCTGACGGCCCAGCCAGAGCCGGCCCTGGCACCCGCGGTCCTGGCCGCCGCCGGCCAATGCGCCTCAGCTACGGGGACGCCCCCGTCCCGGCAAACGGGGACGGGCCCCGCGCCCCCCTCGGCCGCCGGCGCCCGCCGTGCCCGGGAGAGCCCCGCTCATCCACACCACCAATCAAAGGAAACGAAACGAAAAGAAAACGGCTGCAGCACCAAACCATAAACACAACAAACTAAAACAACAACCTCAGAGACAAAAAAACACCCCCCAAAGGCCAGGCACGCCCCCACACGCACACCACCACCCCCCTCCCAACACACACGCACCCGCACACGCTCGCCCCAGGCTGGCCCGGGCACGGCGGGCGCCGGAGGCGGCCAAGAGCGGACGACGGACCGGGGACCTGCTGCTGGGAACGAGAGCTCGGGGACACCGCAGGAGACAGGGACAACATCCCCCCCGCCCCCGACACTCACCAGACACCGTACAGCATCCCAGCGTCGATGCGATAGAGGCTGTGGGCAAGCACGACCCCGCAGCTGCGGCCACGGCCGACGGTGCCGGTCCACGTCCGGGGCTCTCCTCGGGCACAGCCTGCACTGCAAGATGGGGAGGAGCGGGGTGAGCAGCGGGGTGAGCAGCGGGGTGAGCAGCGGGGTGAGCAGCGGGGTGAGCAGCAGGGCCCATGGTAGCCCCAAAAGAGCCTCCCCCCTCCCCGAGCCCCCGCCACCCTCCGGCCCCGACATGCGCCCCCTTACCTCTGCCACCGGAGCGGTCCCGCACTGCCAATGGACGCCTGCTCTCGCCTCCGCCAAGGACGCCCCGGGGAGGGACCGGCCACCGTGCTCGGTGCCATGGAAAGAAGGTAAGGGACAAGACTGTGAGCCATCTCTGCCCCAACAGACCGACCGGACCCCTGCACCCCCACCCCAGCTGGGGTGGCCATGGGACGCCCCACTCCCACTGCTCCCATGGGGGGACAATTGGGGAAAAAAATCAAGGGAGAAAAGAGCAGGGTCACCTCTCCCAAGGGGGAAAGGGCCGAGGGCAGATGGGATCAGCCCAGCGAACACCTATGCACCCAGGCGCTCTGTGCACAAGGGATCAGGACAGCGCAGCACCGCACAGAGAGCACCAGCACCCCACAGCCTGGGGGAAGGGCAAAGGGGGACAGGGGGACAGGGACCACGGTGGCACTGAGCTCTCACAAACCCCCTGAGCACGGGCTGGCCCATCGCAGCCACAGCCCGGCTCCGGCCGCACCCCCCACCCTCCACCCCAGACCCCGGCTGCGGGGCCACGGGGCCCAGCCCGCGGCCGGCTCCGGCACAGGCCCGGCAACCCCGGCCCCGGGGGCTCGGGCGGCCCGGCTCCCTCCGGCAGAAGTGGCCGCACCTCCCCGGGCGCTCGCCCCTGCCCCGCACGGCCGGGGCCCCACCGCCGCCCCCCGGGCGCCTGCCGCCCCCAGGAAAGCCAAAAACAAAGGGAAAAAACCAAAATGAACGGCTGCAGCTCCAAACCATAAACACAACAAGCTAAAATAACAACCCAAGGCAAAACAAAAGCCCCCCAAAAACTCAACACACACGCCCCACAGCCACGCGCCCCTCAGCCACGCACCCCACACGCACCCCCAGGCTTTCCCGGGTACGGCAGGCGCCCACCGGCATCCGAGCCGGTGCCAAGGCCCGGCAGCGGCCGGGCCCCGCTCCCCACGGCTCCGAGGACGGGCACCCGAGGTGGGCCCCCGCCTGTAGGGACCCGCGGCCGCCCCGTGACGAGCCCCCCGGGAAGGGCCACGCCGGTCCCGGGCCGGCCCCGACCCCGGCGGCTCCCGGCGTCCCGCTGCGGCAACAGCTGGCGCCGCGAGCTGTCCAGCCAGGGGGCAGAGAGCTCAGTGCCACAGCAGGGACAGGGATGGGATGGGATGGGATGGGATGGCATGGCATGGCATGGCATGGCATGCATGGTCTAGGGGTGAAATACACATGAAATACCACTCTCACCTGCATCGATGGGCCACAGAACCTCAGGAACGCTCCTCCGCTGGCCGAGCACCGGCTCCAGGTCAAGCCCAGGATGGAGGCAGCCAGCCCTGCAAGGAAGGACACCCCAAAACGAGGGAGGGACGTTGGTGACGTGGCAGTCACTCAACACCCCACGGCCCCATGCGCACCTCCGGCCCCTTCCCCATCCCACCTGCCCCGGACCCCTTACCTCAGCCAACACAGAGACCCCGCTCACAGGCACCTCCTCTCCACCGTCAGGCGCAGGGGACAGGGACACCTCCGCAGGGGAAATCCCGACGCCGCGGAAAAGGAAAGAGCAAAAAACACTGAGAGTCACCTTCTGCCAGAGCCCTCCCCAAAACCACCCCTCAGCACCCCCACCCCGGCTGGCCGGACCCCACGCACCCCACGCACCCCACTCCCACCGCCCCCGGGGGGCACAGTCGGCGGGGTGGGGAACCCAAGAGATGGGACTGCAGGGCCCCAACACAAAAACAGCACCAGGGGAGACAGGATCAGCCCCAACACGGGGATCCCCACCAAGGATCGGGGCACCCCAACACCCACAGCACCCAGGCGCCCCGTGCACAAGGGACTGCAATGGGACAGGCACCACCAGCACCCCACACCTTGGGGCAACAGGGAAGGGACAGGGGGACAGGGGGACAGGGACCACGGTGGCACTGAGCTCTCACAAACCCCCTGAGCACGGGCTGGCCCATCGCAGCCACAGCCCGGCTCCGCCGCACCCCCCACCCCCTACCCCAGACCCCGGCTGCGGGGCCACGGGGCCCAGCCCGCGGCCGGCTCCGGCACAGGCCCGGCAACCCCCGGCCCCGGGGGCTCGGGGCGGCCCCGGCTCCCTCCGGCAGAAGTGGCCGCACCTCCCCGGGCGCTCGCCCCCAGCCCCGCACGGCCGCAGGGCCCCACCGCTGCCACCCCGGGGCGCCCGCCACCCCCGGGAAAGCCAAAAACAAAAGGGAAAAAAAACAAAATGAACGGCTGCAGCTCCAAACCATAAACACAACAAGCTAAAATAACAACCCAAGGCAAACCAAAAGCCCCCCAAAAACTCAACACACACGCCCCACAGCCACGCGCCCCACAGCCACGCGCCCCACGCACACCCCCAGGCTTTCCCGGGTACGGCAGGCGCCCACCGGCATCCGAGCCGGTGCCAAGGCCCTGGCAGCGGCCGGGGCCCCGCTCCCCACGGCTCCGAGGACGGGCACCCGAGGTGGGCCCCCGCCGGTAGGGACCCGCGGCCGCCCCGTGACGAGCCCCCCGGGAAGGGCCACGCCGGTCCCGGGCCGGCCCCGACCCCGGGCGCTCCCAGCGTCCCGCTGCGGCAACAGTGCCGCAAGCCTCCTGCCAGGGGGCAGAGAGCTCAGTGCCACAGCAGGGACAGGGATGGGATGGGATGGGATGGGCTAGGGGTGAAATACACATGAAATACCACTCTCACCTGCATCGATGGGCCACAGAACCTCAGGAACGCTCCTCCGCTGGCCGAGCACCGGCTCCAGGTCAAGCCCAGGACGGAAGCGGCCGGCCCTGCAACAGGAAGGGCACCCCAAAACGAGGGAGGGACGTTGGTGACATGGCAGTCACTCAACACCCCACGGCCCCATGGGCACCTCCTGCCCCAGACCCCTTACCTCGGCCAACACAGAGACCCCGCTCACGGGCACCTCCTGTCCACCATCGGGCGCAGGGGACGGGGACACCTCCCCAGGGGAAATCCAGACGCCACGGGAAAGGAAAGAGCAAAAGAGGCTGAGAGTCACCTTCTGCCAGAGCCCCTCCCCAAAACCACCCCTCAGCACCCCCACCCCGGCTGGCCAGACCCCACGCACCCCACGCACCCCACTCCCACCGCCCCCGGGGGGGCACAGTCGGCGGGGTGGGGAACCCAAGAGATGGGACTGCAGGGCCCCAACACAAAACCAGCACCAGGGGAGACGGGATCAGCCCCAACATGGGGATCCCCACAAGGGACCGGGGCACCCCGACACCCACAGCACCCAGGCACCCCGTGCACAAGGGACTGCAATGGGACAGGCACCACCAGCACCCCACACCTCGGGGCAACAGGGAAGGGACAGGGGGACAGGGACACAGTGAGACAGGGACCACGGTGGCACTGAGCTCTCACAAACCCCCTGAGCACGGGCTGGCCCATCGCAGCCACAGCCCGGCTCCAGCCAGACCCCCCACCCCCTACCCCAGACCCCGGCTGCGGGGCCACAGGGCCCAGCCCGCGGCCGGCTCCGGCACAGGCCCGGCAACCCCCGGCCCCGGGGGGCTCGGGGCGGCCCCGGCTCCCTCCGGCAGAAGTGGCCGCACCTCCCCGGGCGCTCGCCCCTGGCCCCGCACGGGCACGGGGCCCCTGCCGCCGCCGCCCTGGGGCGCCCGCCGCCCCCGGGAAAGCCAAAAACAAAGGCAAAAAAACAAAATGAACAGCTGCAGCTCCAAACCATAAACACAACAAGCTAAAATAACAACCCAAGGCAAAACAAAAGCCCCCCAAATACTCACACACTCGCCCCACAACCACGCGCCCCACAGCCACGCACCCCACGCACACCCCCAGGCTTTCCCGGGTACGGCAGGCGCCCACCGGCATCCGAGCCGGTGCCAAGGCCCTGGCAGCGGCCGGGGCCCCGCTCCCCACGGCTCCGAGGACGGGCACCCGAGGTGGGCCCCCGCCGGTAGGGACCCGCGGCCGCCCCGTGACGAGCCCCCCGGGAAGGGCCACGCCGGTCCCGGGCCGGCCCCGACCCCGGGCTGCTCCCAGCATCCCGCTGCAGCGGCGGTCAGTGCCGCAAGCCCTCCTGCCAGGGGGGCAGAGAGCTCAGTGCCACAGCAGGGACAGGGATGGGATGGGATGGGATGGGCTAGGGGTGAAATACACATGAAATACCGCTCTCACCTGCATCAGTGGGCCACAGGGCCTCGGGAACACTCCTCCATTGGCCGAGCGCTGGCTCCGGGTCAAGCCCAGGACGGAGACGGCCGGCCCTGCAAGGGGAAGGGCACCCCAAAAACCAGGGAGGGATGTTGGTGACGTGGCGGTCACTCAACACCCCACGGCCCTGTGGGCACCTCCTGCCCCTTCCCCATCCCACCTGCCCCGGACCCCTCACCTCGGCCAACGCAGAGACCCCACTCACGGGCACCTCCTCTCCACCGTCGGGCGCAGGGGACGGGGACGCCTCCGCAGGGGAAATCCCGACGCCACGGGAAAGGAAAGAGCAAAAAAGCTTGAGAGTCACCTTCTGCCAGAGCCCCTCCCCAAAACCACCCCTCAGCACCCCCACCCCGGCTGGCCGGACCCCACGCACCCCACTCCCACCGCCCCGGGGGGGCACAGTCGGCGGGGTGGGGAACCCAAGAGATGGGACTGCAGGGCCCCAACACAAAACCAGCACCAGGGGAGACGGGATCAGCCCCAACATGGGGATCCCCACAAGGGACCGGGCACCCCGACACCCACAGCACCCAGGCACCCCGTGCACAAGGGACTGCAATGGGACAGGCACCACCAGCACCCCACACCTCGGGGCAACAGGGAAGGGACAGGGGGACAGGGGAACAGGGGGACAGGGGGACAGGGACCACGGTGGCACTGAGCTCTCACAAACCCCTGAGCACGGGCTGGCCCATCGCAACCACAGCCCGGCTCCGGCCGCATCCCCCACCCTCCACCCCAGGCCCCGGCTGCAGGGCCACGGGGCCCAGCCCGGGGCTGGCTCCGGCACAGGCCCGGCAACCCCCGGCCCCGGGGGGCTCGGGGCGGCCCCGGCTCCCTCCGGCAGAAGTGGCCGCACCTCCCTGGGCGCTCGCCCCTGGCCCCGCACAGGCACGGGGCCCCACCGCCGCCGCCCCGGGGCGCCCGCCGCCCCCGGGAAAGCCAAAAACAAAGGGAAAAAAACAAAATGAATGGCTGCAGCTCCAAACCATAAACACAACAAGCTAAAATAACAACCCAAGGCAAAACAAAAGCCCCCCAAATACTCACACACTCGCCCCACAGCCACGCGCCCCACAGCCACGCGCCCCATGCGCACCCCCAGGCTTTCCCGGGTACGGCAGGCGCCCACCGGCATCCGAGCCGGTGCCAAGGCCCTGGCAGCGGCCGGGGCCCCGCTCCCCACGGCTCCGAGGACGGGCACCCGAGGTGGGCCCCCGCCGGTAGGGACCCGCGGCCGCCCCGTGACGAGCCCCCCGGGAAGGGCCACGCCGGTCCCGGGCCGGCCCCGACCCCGGGCGGCTCCCGGCGTCCCGCTGCAGCTGCAGCCGGTGTCGCAAGCCCTACTGCCGGGGGGGCAGAGAGCTCAGTGCCACGGCGGGGACAGGGATGGGATGGGACGGGATGGGGGTGAAATACACGTGAAATACCGCTCTCACCTGCATCAGTGGGCCACAGGACCTCGGGAACGCTCCTCCGCGGGCCGAGCGCCGGCTCCGGGGCCAAGGAGAGGACGAAGGCTGACGGTACCTAGGATCTCTTTTTGTTCCATGTTCCTCTGTTCCTCTTTGCTGGGTTTCCACCGTGTCACCTTAACAATCAGCTTCCAAACACCTTGCTTTTTTTATTTTTAAATAAAACCCATAACTGACACGGGCTCTTCCCAGCTTTCTCCTCCTTCCAGCGCAGGATCTCATCGCGGGGCACGCCTCCGACAGGACGCCGCGATCGAGCGGTACCTAAAAACGGAGCTTCGCTTACCCCAGCGACGCGGGCGACGGGCACCGGCAGCTCCCGGCCAAGCCGTCCAGCTTCACCGCGAAGGATCCGCCGCTCCCGCTCCGGCGCCGTCGGCGACTCGGGCATTCGCAGGCCCCGAGCGGAGACCGGATCCTCTCCGGCTCCTGCCCTGCTCGCCCCGGCCCCGGCCCCGGCCTTTCAGCCCCCGGTGCCGCCCTAATCGGCTCAACCTGAGCTCCTTCCAGATTCCCTCCACCTGGGGACGGGCGGTTCCCGCCCTGCCCCGCTCCCTGCGGACCGCTCCTCGCTTCCAGCCGTCCCTTTCGCCCCCCTCCCCTGTCCCGAGCTCCCGTGCGTTACAGGTGAGGGGGCCGCGCGTCCCGGACCCCTGCGCCGGCCGGGGAAGGTCCCGCTCGTCCCCCGTTCCCGATTTCTAGGGCAAAGCGCAACCTGCCTCGAGGCTGCGTGGTTGAGGGCCTCCGGAGACGTCCCCCCAGTCTGGCTTCGCTCCACCGAGCCCCTGCCCCTCGCAGCAGCCCCGGCGGGCCCTCGCGCAAAGCAGGGAGCGCGACTCGGGGGGACCCCCCCCCCGCGGCGAGAGCCACGGCTGCCGCCCAAAACGGGCCCCCCCGCCGCCGCGCGCGGGGCGGCATCCTTCATGCGGCTCGCCTTTTGGAGCCGACGGGGACAAAGCATGACTAGAGGGACCTCCTGCTCATCGAGCGACCGAGGGGCTTTCCTTTCTGATGCAGAGGCTCCGGGTGCGTGCCGGGGGATGGCCGGGCGTGCCCCCTGGCAGGACCCCGTTCCCGGAGCCGTAGGGACTGGAAGCAACTGAAGGAGAGAGTAAAACTCCTCTGGGGGAACGAGCCTCCACCACTTTTAGCTACTTCTTTCAGGCTTTCGGCTCCTTTTGCCATTGCTCAAGCCCCAGCACCCTTTGAAAAACAGTTAAACCCGAACCCCGGGGCTGAGAATCGCTCTGCCGCCGGCGCCCAACTGCCTCAAAGCGCCTGAAACGCTCCCAAAAACCGGAGCGTGGAAATACCCGGCGACCGCAAAGGCAAGACGGGCGATCCGCGGGTTCCCCGCCCGCTCGCCAGCACCCCTCTTCTCCCCCGCCGGCGGCGGAGAGGCGAAGGGGCACGGCGCGATCCGCCTTTCCCCGAGAGCGTAAAATGCTTCGTGCGACGAAGACGGGCCGGGCCCGGCAGCCGCCCGTGCGGCTCTCCGCCCCGTCGGGGCTCTGCGCGGCGGGCGCGGCAGCTCGCCGACGCTTCCCTTCCCCACCTAGCCCTAAGGCAGCTCCTCGGTCTCCGGGGACGCTTCCCCCCCCCCCGCAAAATCCCGCACGCGTCCGGGCTTGCCGACCCTAAACCGTCGGCGCAGCTACCCCAGCAGCTCCTCGGGGCGAGCGCTCGAACTCGGCGCCGAGAGCCGAAGGAATCCTCGTCGGTTGCCTGCTGTAACTCCCGCTTAGCGTCCGACCGACCCCTCGAAAGGACGCGAGCTGCCTTCTCCGTACGCCGGCACGGCCGCGTCGCAAACGCTACCGCTCACAGGAGGAGGCTAAAAAAACCCCACTCGAGCAGGTTTTCCTCGCTCCGCCCGTTTCAGAGGAGCCTTCGGGTGACGCCAAACCGGCATTCACGAGACGCCACGGACGCGTGACAACGACGACGCAGAAGATCGTTTCCTTTTTCAATGCGTTTTATTGAAAACGAGAAACGTCGATCGCGGAAACGGTCCCGTTCCGCTGAAGCGCCAGGCCTGGATTCCATCGACCGGCGATCCAGGCAGCAAAGGACGCAGACATCACCATCGCCGAAGAAAAACGCACGGAGGCCGAGCGTGGCCACGTCGCGGCGAGCTAGAGGCGCTCTCCTTCGCGAGCGCGGAGGCTGCGGGCCGGCACGTGCCCCGGCGGGGGGCTTCTCTCACCCGTCCCTGCTCCGTCCCTAACGTTTCCCATCAGCGCGGCGCCAGCCTCCGTCTTCTCTCTGTCTCACGGCAAGGACGGCGTTCGCAGATTACGTCGCTCGAGACGAACGTCTCGACAGACGGACAAAGGCCGCCGGGAGCCTCGACGCCGAGGGACGGCGGGCGCCGATTTCGTCCGGCCGCGGGGAAGGAACTCTCGCGCTCGGCGGGGACCTCGGAGCCCGCGCGTCATTTGCACGCGAAGAAGAATTTTTTACGGAGAAAGTTGAAACAGCCCGGGATCTGCTTGTACCTCCCCCTGGCAGAGACGGCGTTTGCCACCTGAGAACAGAAGGAGAGCGGTCGAGGAGCTTTTCCGACTGGCGCGTCGGGGCGCGACCTCTCGCGGGAAGCGCGGCGACGAGGACGGGGAACGGCGCCTCGGGACGGGAGCGCCGGCAGGTCTCCTAAAAGGAGACGTTTTTGCCGGCAAAAAGGCAGGGGACTCGAGGACAGGCGGCCTTTCCCGAAACGCCGGCCGTACCGAAACGCCGCCGCCGTCTCCGGCGGGCGCTTCTCGGCGCGAGCCGCGACCGCCTCTTGCCCTTCGGGCGCTGACTTAACGGCGAGTTCCCTTTCCGCCCCGGTTCTACCAGACGCGCCCGTCGTTTCCCCGAGGTCGCTTCCCTCGCGCCGAACGCCAACCGGCGGCGAGAGGGTCTCGCGCTACTCCCTGGAAAGCCATCAAGAGCCGCGAGCGAGCACGCGCGCGCCCACGGAGATCTCCGGGCACGAGAGACCCGGCGGGTCCTCCCCGAGGGCGCGATCCGCCCGGACGCGTGGCGGCACGCTTAGGACGGTGCCCCGAGTCCCGTCAGCTTGGACGTCTGAGGACGGGACGAGCTCCGCAATTTTCTAGCCGTTTCCGTGGAAAAGACTAAAGCCTGCAGCCTCGGGATTACTTCTCGCTAGAGAAACCTCGAGGTGCTTTCTGGCAGATTGAGGCCGGGCGCTTTCGTCACCGTGAGACCTCCCCTCAGCCCGCGCAGAAACCGGACGGTCGATCTCGTCGCTCTGTTTTTTTAAGCGGAGGCCTCCACGCCCCGACCGACCGCAGCTCTGACCGTTCCCTTCGTCGCGACCGCAAAACGCAGGAGAAGACGACGTTTACCCGCAGTAACATGCTCAGCAGGTCTTCCGAACGGGCGTAGCGCTCCAGCACGCCGTCCAGCGTTTCCACGTACCACGAGCCGCTCGACGCCTCCCGCCAGGAGACAAAACCTTCGGAGAAAGGAGGAGAACGTTACCGCTCGAGCCAGTCTTCCGCGCTCGTCTCACCGAGTTACCACCGCTCCCCGGGCGCCGTCTCCCAACGGAGCCGGTCGCCCCTCGCCGCCGCCGCCGCCGCCTTTGGCCACGAAGCTCCGACTTTTCTGTGAATTGCCCTGTACCGGACGACGGATTTGCGCGGGCCCTCTCACCTGGAAAAGTTGAGTAGGAGACCAAGATGTCGCCGGGCGTGGGCAAGCTGGCTACGGCGTCCGGCTCGTCCACGTTACCCGACGGAGCCTGAAAAGGAGTCGCGTCCGACTCCAAAGGACCTCCGGGGGCTTCGTCTCCGGGTGAGTCGCGATCCACTAGAAAGCCTCGATCTCTTTGTTCTGCAAAGAGCGGCAACGAGACGATCCCTGACGTTCATCTTACCCAAGCGCTCAACGATCGTACGTCCTCCGTTAAGAAAAGTTGGGGTGGGGTGGGGGGGGAGGCGGAAAAACAACCCAACCGAAAAAAGACCCCAAAAAGAATAAAGGCCCTCCAACGAAAGAAAGCTTTTTGGCCCTTCGGCCGCGCCGGTCGGGCCGGAGCCGCCGGCGCCTGACGTGAAAGCCCTCGGTCCGCGCTGCCCCGCCAAGCTCACGGCCGAAGACCCGGAGCGGGCGCTCGGCGCGCGCCGCCCGGCCGCGCGCCGCGGTTACTCCCCTCCTTTCCTCCCGCGTCCCTGCCGCGCGGAAAAAACCGCTCCGGCGCGCGCAAACCGGCAGCGCCCTCCCGCGAGACGCTCGCCCCCAAGTACCTCAGACTCAGCCCGCGCCAGCGGCAAGAACGCGTGGCCGAGAGCGAGAGAAGACAGCCGGCGAAAAGAAGCGGCGACCGAAAGAGGCGCGAGAAGCCGAAGCCCAACCGCGTCGCCGAAGCTGGCTTACGCCCAACAGCCGATTCCCTTCGGGAGCTAAAACCAAGACTCACCTCCGCCGCAGGCCTGGATGAAGAAGAGTTTGGGTTTTCCTCTCAAGCTCGGGCAATTGGACCCGTCGAAATAGTTCACAATCTTTTCTATTGGAATGGGTTTTCCGTCCGTTCCGTAAACGCCTCCGGGAAACTGAATATGGCTCGTCTGCGGGAGGACAAGGCGGGAGCTAGTCACGCGGAAGGGGAGGCCGGTTCCGAGGGAGCCCGTTTCCGATCGGGCGCTCCGCAGCCTAAAGGCGCCGGAACAAAGCTCCCTTCCGCGCGTCTGCGCAAACGCGGCGCGCCGCGTCAGGGCGAGGGGACGCCCGGGAGTCATCGGAAAGGCGCGAAAACCCAGCGATCCCGCTCCTCCTCTTATCCAACCCCGACCCCGTCTCCTCCAGCGACCGGGCTCTTCATCCTCTGGGACAAGGAGCGCCTAACGCCCGCCATTTCCCTAACGACGGCTCTCCTCTCCTCATCCCTCGAGGCGCCTGACGTGCGCCAAACAGGCTTTACTACCAGTAGCATCTTCCCCCCTCCACCGGAGAAGCTCCCGTTCGCTTTCACCCAGGTAGGAGAGCGCGGCGGCACGGCCGCCGGATCGGTCGCGACAGACCGCTTCCCTCCCACCCCGGCGTGAGACCGCGGCGCGGGGAACCGACCCCTCCCCACGCGGGCGGCCCGCCTCGCGAGCCGAGGGAGCGATGCGACGCGCTCACCTGGCAACCGTGGGAAAGGATGACCACGACGCAGCAGTCCGAGGCGCCGTGGTCCCGCCGCGCCAGCTTCTGCAGCTCCCGAACCATTGCCTACGTGGAAAACGCCACGGTAAGAGCTTTTTCCGAACCGTACCTCAGCCGCAGATGACTGCCGGGCCCCGCTCTTAGCCGTCTCCCGCCGCCGCGCCGCTCGGAAGGATTAGGGGCCGCGGGCGAGCGGCGGACCTCGCTTTACTTTCAGCGGTCCCTCTGTACGATCGAGCTCCCCGCGCCACTTCGAGTAACAGCCGAGGACCCTTAGGCGCACGCAAATCGTGCCCCCGGCCGCACGCGACGCAAGGGGCTGTCACAGAGCGATCGCAGAAACACAGCCTCGCCGACTTCCCTACAAATCCCAGCCGGGCATCAAAGCTCAGGCGCAGCAAGGGTGCAAACGCGCAAGGTCCTTTCTCCGCCTTCTGCCGTCGCGGCACGACAGTAACGTGAGAGGACGCGAGCGGTCGAGTCTGTCTTTGCGCGGGCCGGGGCGTTCGGCGTGCTGCCGACGCGGGGGGTACGTCCCGTAACGCCCTCCCGTCGCTTCCGGGGGCTCGCCTCTCGTCCCTCGCGTTACCTGGACGCGGCCGGCCTCACCTGAGCCGTCAGATCCCGCCGAGCGAGGACGTCGAAGCGCAAGGCCTCGAAGCGCTTCTCCAGCTTCTCGCAGTCCACGTCGGAGCCGTCTCGCGTCGACAGACCCGAGTCTCTGCTGAAGTTGACATTGTTGAGGATCAGGCAGCGTCCGCACGGGTCCGCTTTCAGCTCGTAAACCTGGCGGGCACACATTGTGATTAAACATCCTCTCACTTGGAGCGCTCGCTGGTGGGACGCAACACGACGCCCGTGAGGAACAGGAGTCCTCCAAGTAGCTCGCATCACAGCTTTTTCGTTTCTCCAGGCCCGGGGAGGGATAAGAGCATCCCTTCTCCGCACGCACGCGGTTATCGGCAGCCGGGGAACGCGAAACAGCCTGCCGAATCGGGGACCGCCTCCGCGGACAGCCGGCTGCTTCTTTACCTGCGGCGTCTCCGACGGCGAGCTGCAGTTTCCGGGATTCGTTTGAGGCGGCGGCATCAAACCTCACCGCGAGAGCCCACGCGAGGGGCCGAGAGAACGGGCAGATAAATCTCCCGGAGACTCAGCTTTACCGTCGACGACGGCACCGCAGGAATTTTACGAGGGCTGCCCAAACGCCCGCACCGATACGGCCGCGAGCCTCGCGCGCAGCCCAACTATGCACTCCGCATCAGATACCCGCAGGCCGCGGGCTATCAGAAGGCAACTCCAGACGTATTCACAACGCTCGCTTCCCTGCGCGTTCCCCGACGCGCCAAAGCGTGCCGCACGCGTTCGTCGTCGCTTCCCTGGCGTCCGTCTCTCAACGCTACGATGACGGAGTCTAAAGGCCGCTTCGCAGACGACGCGCGACTCGGTGCCTTCCGAAATTACCTGCTGCCTCGCTGCGAACCGTTTCAGCGCGAGCTTTGGCTCTACCTTACGTTATCTGCGTTACAGCCACGGTAATCTTAAGGAGGCGCTGGTTAACGATTGACCCGCTCAGAGCCGACCGGCCCCGTTACGGCGGCGTCAGCCTCGGAGCGATCGCTCCGGTCACGCACAGCGAGAACCGGCGGTCCCGGGGCTATTTTCCGGTAGCCGCCCACGAGGCACGGAGCTTTTGCTTCACAGGGAACGCTTTGGGCCGAACCGAATACTAACCAGATCGCGGTTCCTCTTGTCGATGGCCGAACCTACGACACACAAAGGAGACGCGATATTCAGCTCTCCGCGCTCCACGACGAGACGTTATACGCCTTCCTCCCGGGACTCGCGTCAACCCTTCCCTCTCACCCGCGACGCGTCGGCGACACGTACGAATCCCCCCTTCCCAGCCCGCCGCACGCTGGAAACGAGCGTTTGGCCCGCCATCTCTCTGGAAGAGCCCGGGACGTGGCTTACCCGGGGCTGGCGCGGGAGGCGTTCGAGGTCTTTCGCTCTCGGCCTGGACGGGGACGGACAAACGTTCAGGGAAGGTCGCACCTGTAACGGCACAGGACAGCCGGGTCTCGCCTTCTCCCGCTCCCGTATCCCAGGCTACGAGGAACCGACCCGGGGTGCCCAAGAAGGACCGAGCCGACCGCCGCCTGTCGCGGCAACCCTGCTGCGAGGCCGCGATACCACATCGCGTCCCTTTTCCCCTTTTCAGGGTTCGACGGACTAAAGTTTCTTCTTACAACCGCCCAAGCCGGATCCGCACGCGGATTCGGCAGAGCGCAAGACGGCGAGGACGCGGCAAAATCCGTTTTCACCCAGGCGCCGCGGAGGCTGCGTGCTCAAACGCCGGAGAAGGAAGGTCCTAACGCCACGAGCGCACGGCCCGAGCTTAAAAGCTTCCGCTACCAAGAAAGCGCGACGTCCTCCCAACAGCTCTGCGCAGCCACCTCTACACGCCACGCTCCAGGACAAGAAAAAGCAGGACTTCACGGACTGTTACCCGCGGCGAGAGGGATCCCAGCTGCCGCCACCCCAGCCCCCCGCCGCTGTTCGCCCAGAAAACAACTGCACCCTCGATACTTACTTTTATTTCGCTTCTCCCCACCCAAGTCCAGCTCGACGGGCCTCAGCTGCGGCGGCGCCGGCGGGCGGGCACGTTCCTCGAGCAGCATGTCCGCGAGGTCGCCCTGCCCGGTGTCCCGCAGGATCGAGAGGAATACGGGAAAAGCCTGTTTCCCTCGAGTCTCCAGGTCGATGACCAGCTGCCGGGCTTGCTCTCCTCGGCTGCCGGCGCTCTGCAGAGGAGGAAAGCCCAGGAGAACGCGCGTTCGCCCCGAGCCGAGGCGCGCCGCCCGGTCAGCCCTTCCGACCGGCACCCGGAGAGGGGAAACGTCGGGCTCCACGCCGAGCGCATCTACGTGGGCCGAACGAGACCGAGACCCAGCGGACACAGGCACAGAGGACCCCGACCGCCCTCCAACCACGAAGCCCTGCTACCTCCACGGGGACAGGCAGCTGCAGCCCACCGTAAGGCGCGGGGGCAGAGGGAGGAGGGAGCCCCCCCCAGCCTGTCCCCAGGGGACGAACAGGCACCCCCCAGCCTGTCCCCAGGGCGCGGGACGAGGCAAGACGCCCCCGAGCCCGTCACCAGTAACACCGAGAGGAAAGGGGGGCCCCTTAAGCCTGTCACCGGGTTGGGATGGAGACCCAGGGAGAAAGCCCTGTGCCCGGCGCTGGCTGGGGCAGGGGACGAGAAGGGACAAGATTGGCGGGGGGGCTCTTAACACCTCTTACCCGCAGGGCCCGGGGAGGGGAGGGACAAGGGCCACCCCCTAGGCCTGTCACCGGGGTGACGGGACACGGGGGCCTCCCTCAGGCCCGTCGCCGGGACCAACAGGACACGGGGGCCGCCCCCAGGGGTGAGGGGACACAGGGGTCACCCCCCGACGCCTGTCACCAGGGCTAAGGGGACACGGGGGCCTCCCTCAGGCCTGTCACTGGGGTGAGGGGACAGGGGGGCCTCCCTCAGGCCCATCACCAGGGCTGAGAGGAAACAGGGTCCTCCCTCGGGCCTGTCACCAGGACCGACATGACACGGGGGTGGCCCCCAGGGCCGAGCCGACACAGGGGCCACCCCCCCAGGCTTGTCACTGGGGCGAGGGGACACAGGGGCCTCCACCCCAGGCCTGTCACCCTGGCTAAGGGGACACAGGGGCCTCCCTCGGGCCCGTCACTGGGGTGGGGGGACACGGGGGCCTTGCTCGGGCCCGTCACCAGGACCGACAGGACATGGGGGCGGCCCCCAGGGCTGAGCAGACACAGGGGGCACCCCCTGGGCCTGTCACCAGGGCTAAGGGGACACGGGGACCTCCCTCAGGCCTGTCATCGGGGTGAGGGGACATGGGGGCCTCCATCGAGCCTGAGCAGACACAGCCACCCCCCCCTGCCCCAGGCCTGTCACCAGGGCTAGGAGACATGGGGGCCTCCCTTGAGGCTGTCACTGGGATGAGGGGACACGGGGGCCTCTGCCCCAGGCCTGTCACCAGGGCTGAGGGGACACGGGGCCCTCCCTCGGGCCTGTCACTGGGGTGAGGGGACACGGGGGCCTCCCTTGGGCCTGAGTGGACACGGTGCCACCCCCCAGGCCTGTCACCGGGGTGAGGGGACACGGTGTCACCCCCCCAGGCCTGTCACCGGGGCTAAGGGGACACGGGGACCTCCCTCGGGCCTGTCACCGGGACTGAGGGGAAGCAGGGGCCTCGCTCGGGCCTGAGCAGACACGAGGGCCAACCCCCAGGCCTGTCACTAGGGTCAGGGGACATAGGGCACCCCTTCGGGCCTGTCACCGGGGTGAGGGGAAACTGGGCCCTCCCTCGGGCCCATCACCGGGCCCGACAAGACACGGGGGCCACCCCGGGGGCTGAGAGGACACAGGGGGCTACCCTCCAGGCCTGTCACCGGGGCTGAAGGGACACGGGGGCCCTCCCTGGGTCCCGTCCCCGGGCCCGAGGGGGACACGGGGGCCCTCCCTGGGGCTCGTCACCGGGCCCGAGGAGACACGAGGGCCCTCCCTGGGGCCCGTCACCGGGGCTGAGGGGACACGGGGCCCTCCCTGGGGCCCGTCACCGGGCCCGAGGGGACACGGGGGCCGTCCCCGGGCCCGAGGGGGACACGGGGCCCAGCCCGGCCCACCTGCAGCTCCTCGACCATGGGCCGGGTGAAGAGGCCGCGCTCCTCCAGCGGGTCCCAGAGCGGCGCCACCCGCAGCGCCGCCACCAGCCGCGCCCGCCCGCGCCGCAGGGCCCGCCGCTGCGCCTCCTCCATGGCGCCCGGCGCCGCTCTGGCCGCTCGCCTCGGTGACCGGAAGCGGCGCCGTCTCTATGGTGACGGCGGGGCGGGCGCGCCGGAAACGGCGGCGCAGGGTAGGAGAGGGCGGCCCGTCCGCGGCCCTCGCCGGTCGCCGGTCCCCTCAGCGCCCGGTGTCCGTCCCCTCCGCCCGCCGGGGCCATGGAGCTGGGGCGGGCGGGCCTGGCTTGGGCCGCGGCCCTGCTGCTGGCGGCGCTGGGAGCCGCGGCGGCGGGCGATTTCGACCCGTACCGCGTCCTGGGGGTCGGCCGGAGCTCCAGCCAGGCCGACATCAAGAAGGCCTACAAGCGGCTCGCCCGGGAATGGTACGTGCCTCCCCTCCGCCCGGGCCTTCCCCCGGGCTCTGATCCCCCCCCCCCCCCCCCGCCCCGGCACCGGGGCGGGACGGGGACACGGACGCGGGGGGGGGGGGCGGCACACGCACACGCACGCACACGCAGACACGGTGTCGTTTCGCGTCCTCTCGGTTGACAGAGCTAGGCCGCTGCGCTTCGAGCCGCGGGTAAAGCTGCCGGGTGGTGGCATCAGCCGCGTTACCTGGCTGCCCGCGCCGGACAAGGCTCGGCAGGCGGTCGGAGACGAGCGCCGGGTCTTCCTCGCAGGCCGAGAGTCGTGCCGAAACTCAGTGGCCACCTTCACGCTAGCGCTCCGTACTGTAAAACCCTCCCGGAGCCCGGCTACGGGGGGAAAAGTTCTCCCCGACTCAACCGGGAACCTTTAATACGCCAGGGTCTAGGTCTCGGTTTGGTACGTCGACGTCCACGGGCAACTCAACCCCCCGCGCCGTGGAAGGGAAAGGCGTTGGATGCGCAAACGTCGCGCTCCTCGCTTCGGTGACGCGCACCGAGGAGCAGGCTCGAGGCGCTGCCTCGGAAAATAGCCTCACCCGGAGCTTTTAGAGCCTGCGTAGTTTCGCCCGAGACGGCCCCGAGGGCTGCGGCAGGAGGTATTTTACAGGCAGAACTCAGTAGCTGCGCAGGGCAGGAGCTGAGGGATGCCTCGCTGTAGCGGGTAGGAGAGAGAGACGCTCCCTCGTCCTGGGCTCGGGCCGCTCACGACGGATGGGACGGAGGGACGGGGCTGCAGGCGCACGGCCCCCGTCCCCCTGCTGCGTTTTGGGGTGGGGGGAGCGCGGGCCGGGCATAAAATCTGATCTCGGCCGCACGCCCGAACTGTCCGCGTCCCGCTCGCCTCTGAGTGGAGGCCGACAGCTCGCTGTGCCCCCCCCTCCCCTCCCCGGGAAGCGCTGACCCCTTTTTCCTCCGGTTCTGCCTCGTAGGCACCCTGACAAAAACAAGGACCCGGGAGCAGAAGACAAATTCATCCAGATTAGCAAGGCCTACGAGGTAACGCGCTCTTCTTGCTAAACTCCGGCTGTCGTTAAAAGTGACGCGACCTTATTTTTCCCGTGCGGGGCTCCGTGCTTTTTCTGCGTGCGTACATCCGCGCGGGAAAGGTGCTCGACCCCGCAGAGGCGGACGCCGCCGACCGGAGAAGTTTCCTCCGCTTTCTCGACAAGAGAGCCGCCGCATGGCACCAGCGTGGCCTCTGCGGCGACTATTTTGCTACGGGTCCGCCCCGTTGTCGCTAAAAAGCCTCAAACGAGGGAGGAGCGGGTATCCGCCGAGCCCCGCGCAGCTGGGTGGCCGTCTTGTCTGCGTCAGGCGTACATATAAGCCTTTTGGGGGTGACGTTAGCAACGTTAATCCCCGCAGGGCTTTTAGTCGCCTCCGGTTATTCTTTGCGGAAGCAGTTGCTTGCGCGTCGCTCCTGCGCGGCTCTCGAAGTCGGCTGCCCCAGTTTGCGGCGGCTGACCCGACGCCTCCCCGGCAAGCGAGCTGAGCCCGCGGAAATAAAAGCAAATCATCGGCTCCCAGCCAAAAAATGCCGTTTCTCTGCGGGGCTTCCGGCCGCTCGGTAAAACTTCTGGCACGTGCCGAGAAAACCCTCCGCGTTCGAGCGGACGCCGGCGAAAGCCGCTCCGAAGAGCGCGTCAACGCTCGGACGGCGTGACGTTCGGGCTCGCGGGGCAATCGGTGTCGGAACGGATCCGGCAGTCTTGGTTTACGGGCTCCTTTTTTTGGGCTGTGGCTTTTTTTACCCTTATTCACCACGGCGAGCCGGGAGGCGATGCGATAGTTCCCTCTTCCAGAACGTTCATCCCTCGGGCCGCGCGTTCCCTCGTAGCCCGGCCTGACGCAGCTGCGGTTATTTCCTGTGGGCTTATCGTCAGGGCAGTTCCCCCTCGCGGTTTCAGGCGACCGCTCTTCTATCATCTGCTTCCCAGATTCTCTCCAACGAGGAAAAGAGGGCGAACTTCGATCGCTACGGAGATGCCGGGGAAAGCCAGGGCTACTCTCAGCACCAGCATCGCCAGTTCCACCACTTCCACGACGGCTTCTATTTTGACGAGTCCTTCTTCCACTTCCCCTTTAATTCGGAGAGGCGCGACACCTCCGACGAGAAGTATTTGCTCCACTTTTCCCACTACGTCAACGAAATCGTGCCGGATAGTTTCAAGAAACCTTACCTCATTAAAATCACCTCGGACTGGTGCTTCAGCTGCATCCACATCGAGCCCGTGTGGAAGGAAGTCGCTCGGGAACTGGAGGCGCTGGGTAAGGACGAGGCCGCTTAGGCCGGGCGCGCGTCCCTCGCCCGGCGAGGCTGCGGCGATTGCCTTCCGCTTCGGCGGACCGACTTTCCTCCGGAGATTTCCTCAGGGATTTCTCCTAACGCTTCCTCGTACGTTGCTGACACCGTAATCGATGAGGCCGTAGGTTAGAAGGGAGGCAAAACCTAGTCCCGTAGATCAAAGGGGCGAGACGCCTTTTCTCCCGTCCCCCCGGCCAGCGGCTTAGTCCGACGCCGACGATAATAAACGACGGCGTGGCCGAGGGCCGATCGCGCCACCGCGAATTCAGGCCACCGGCACAAACGCCGCGTCGCTCTTCGTCCCGCGCTTGGATGGCTTTGATCAGCAAAGAGCCCCGCAGAACGCGTCCTCGACTTTAGGGCCGCTACCACACCGTGCGGTTTTGAGCCTCACCGAACGCGCGTGGATGCCAAGGAGGTTATTTTGTACTCGCCCCTCCGCCCCCCGCTTCCTCGTTTGCCCCGCAGACGTCGTCCGCGCGCGCGCTTCCGTAAAAACACGGAGGCTCGACAGACGGCAGGGGACGCGGGCGTCGTAGCCCCGCTTACTCAGGTTTGCCTCCTCGAGGTTTTAATGCAGGACGTGAAATACCAGGGGACGGAACAAAAGAGGCCAGCGCGTTCTCTCTCCCCCTAGGGAAAGCTACGGGGTTTAAATATCGTTTTCCAGGATTGCAAAGAGGAGGACGGTACGGAGTTAGGAGGGACGGTCCCGTGACTGACTCCCGAGCGGGGCGCTGGGCAAGGGAACGGGTCTCCACCCTCAGGTTTCTACGACGCGTTTTGGGTCGTCGACGATCTTTTCGCTCTGCTTTTTCAGGAGTGGGAATCGGAGTCGTTCACGCCGGGTACGAAAGGCGCCTCGCCCATCACCTAGGCGCGCACAGCACACCGTCCCTCCTCGGGCTCATTAACGGGAAAATAACCTTCTTCCACAACGCCGTCGTTCGAGAAAACCTGCGGCAATTCGTGGAGAACCTCCTGCCGGGGAATCTCGTAGAAAAGGTACGCTCCAGCGAGAGTGTCGCGTGCCGCTGCTCGGGTCCGCCCGCAGGTTCGGCTCTCCTTAGCTCTTTCGGCGGCTCATCTGTTTCGTTCGGCCCCCGAGCCGCTCTGCGTCGCGAACGCGGGAAGATCCGACCGAGGCTGGGGAAGCGAGGCCTTTTGAGAGCTGTAATCGCAGCTACGGAGCCCCCTCGGAAGCGATCGCGCGACGCGGCTCCGTAACGCTCCTCCTTGCGAAAGGGCCGATCCCGCTACTACGCGGTTACGCCGGCGACTTTGCGCGCCTGCTGCTCTCCCGCTCCTAACGGCCCGCGGCCGCCAGAGCTGTGCGCGAGCTGCCCCTAGGTTAGGAAGCTGCGATCGTGCTCTGCCTGCCGGCTGGATTCCGCTGCCCTTCTCCTTTTTCGGCGTTTCGTCTAGCAAATTAAGGCCCGCTCGCTAACTCGTAGGCTTTCTCTGCTAAAACTCGCCCGCAGAGAGAGACCTGTTGTTTGTTTCGTCCAGTTTTGCCTGAGACCTCTGAAACCGGAGCCGGCAGCGCGAGCCCTCTCTCAAAGTTATCGGTAAAACCTCCTACTAGATAGAGAATTCCTGCATTTCGGCCTCGCTCGGTTATTTTCGGCCGAGTCCTAAAGCGCCCACCCCCGCTTTCGGCGCGATGCGGCCGGGTCGGCCCCCGTAGCGCTCTCGCCTGCCTGTCCGCCGCCTGGAGCCTCGTTCACCTCACCTCCTTTTCCCTGGGGGTCTTCAGCCAGGGCCGCCCTTCCCAACGGACTCTCGGCCTGCTGTCCTCCGGGCATTTGAGTTCTCGCCCCAAAAGCGGGGTCTGCCGTCCCCTTCCGCAGCTGTAAGCGGCCGTTTCGCCTCCTGCGGCCGGGCGCTCCTCAAAACCAGAGCTAGCGGTCCGCTCCCCTCCCGGTGGGCCCCGAAAGGAGCCGTGATCTCCCTTTTGTCTCCTTCCCCTAGGTCAAACAGGTACCGGGCCTGAAACGGAGCGGGTTTGACGGAGCTCACGGGTGCCTGTTAACCCGTGGCCTCCCACTATATATAAAGCAGCTGGCCCCAACGAACAGTTAGGAGAACGAAAGCGGCGTCAGCATTGACTTGACACGGCGTCGACAGAGGGTGCAATAACTAAGAGGGTTGGGGCGGGTCGAGACGGATGGTTTTGATTAATTTCCTGTCTCAAAAAAGCACAGATCGGGCATACCTGTTGGAAAGAGAAACCCACGGTCTGCTTGCTGGAACACCTGGGCAGCTTTTCCAGACGCGGTTCTCGCTCGGGCACCTGATCGTACGGCACTGCGCGTGTCGAACGGCTCAGAGGTTCGCCTAATGCGCTGATTCTGTTTAAAGATTACAGATAAAAACTACGTCCGCTTTCTCTCCAACTGGAAGAAAGAAAACAAGCCCCACGTCCTTCTATTCGATCATATGCCAGTTGTGCCGTTATTATACAAGGTAACGTGCTTTCTGTCGCCGCGTTGTTGACTTGCTCGTAAAGCCAGCTGCTCCAAAAGACGATGCGCTCTTGCTGCGAGCAGAGGCGGACCGATGCCTCTAAATACCGCCGACCGGTTCTAGGGGAGAGCAAGCTGATTTGTGTCGGTCGAAAGCGGCACGGCCGGATGACCGACTTCGTTAGGAGTTCGTTTCTGCGTCCTGCCGCGGACGGACCCTTAGCGGACGCGAAGGCGCGGGCGGGTTTCGGAGGTAGCGGCAGCGCAGGCACGTGCCGACCTGTATTGGTAACGAGAGATTTTTGCGGCACGTCTCATTTTGGGGTACTGGAAAGCCCGTTTCCTACGAACCCCCTGCTACCGTGCAAAATGTCAGGTCGGAAAATAAAGCTGTGGATCCGCCGAGGCTCCCTGTACAGCGACTGAGAGAACGCAAACTGCCGTTCAGCGAGGGAGGGGAAGGGCTTTTGCCTCTGGCGGCGCACGCCCCGTGACATTTGAACAGCGGGAGGCGTTCTCGACGCAAAGGCGCCGCAGGCGCTCGGGGGAGAAAATGTCGTTTGCTCTCTAACCTAAACACGCGCCGGCGCTCTCTTCCCGTCCAGCTGACCGCCTTTGCGTACCGCGACTACTTGTCCTTTGGTTACGTGTACGTCGGACTCCGAGGCACCGAAGAGTTGTCCAGTCAGTACAACATCAACGTCTACACTCCCACCGTGATGATCTTCAAGGAGCACATCGACAGGCCCGCCGACGTCGTGCAGGTATTGCTCAGAGCCCTCTCCGAGCGCTGACGCGAAACGGACGCCGAGGTTTTCTGACCGAGCTTGCGGCGAGAGGTCGGTCGGTGGCGCATTTCAGAGTAAGGGGCGCCCGTTCTCAGCGCCGACTCGGGCTTCAGCAGAGGCAGAGCGCGACCGTCGGGAGGGAGGAAGCTCAGCCAGCTTCGGCTGCGCTGTCTGACCTTTCGAGGAGGGCGGCTGCGGGTAGCTTCTCAGTCTCGGGGCCTCAAAATGTCTCGGGTGATTTCGGCGAGGACCGCGACGGCTGGCGGCCTTCCCCGGGCTTCAGACGAGAACGCCGCGACAGCTTTGCCCTCCTCGTCCTGCTCGGTTCTGACCTCTGCTTTCTTTGTCCTCGCCAGGCACGAGATATGAAGAAGCAGCTCATCGACGACTTCCTTTCCCAGAATAAGTTCCTCATGGCGGCCAGACTCACCAACCAGCGGCTGTTCCAGGAGCTGTGTCCCGTCAAGAAGTCTCACCGCCAGCGAAAGTAAGGCTCCGCAGGCGACGCGCGTGTCCGTCGTCGTCCCCCCCGCCCTTTGTCCCCCGAGGCTCTGGGGCCGCTCCTAAAGCCGCCTTGCCTTTTGCTTGATTCCGAGGGAGAAGGGAAACGACCGCGCCGGGTATCTGCCTCGTTTGATAGTTTTCCTGCCTTTACGAGGCATATCCTGGGCCGGAGCGCGGATGGAAGGGAGGAGGAATGGGGCGACGGGCTGGAGAGCCGAGTACGCGGAAGGCAGGAGCGGGCTGCCTGGAAGCAACAAATGGTGTTTCTGGCTCTTCAGGATCGTTCTAGCTAGCGGAAAGGGGACGGTCGTTTCCTCTCGCGTCCAGAAAGGCTCTTAATCCTCCGTCTCGTCGTGTCGCCTAGGCACTGCGTGGTCTTGCTTACCGGAGAAGGCGAGAAGTTTGCTGAGGCTTACGAGGCATTTCTGACGTTTGCCGTGGCCAACACAAAAGACACGCTGAAGTTCGTGCACGTCTACAACGACCGGCAGCCGGAGTTTGCGGACGCCTTGCTGATGGACGAGGAGAAGTATCGGGGAAAATCAGCTGTGAGGCTTTCCTTTTTTTTTCTTTTTTTCTCCCCCCCCCCCCCCCAGCTTCTTCTGTTCATCTGTCATTCTAACTCGCATCGCTTCATGTAGGATGCTATACCTTGATCTGACGCCTAATTCTGGGCAGCGATTTGAGGCGCGCCGTCCGCCCGGTACAGAGTACCTTCCTCTCTGACATCTGCGATGTTATTGGCTCGTCCAGGTGGTCGTTCTGGAGAGACGCAATAACGCGGGGAAGATCGCCTATAAAACCTTGGAGGAAGCCTGGCAAGGCAGCAAAGAGGACAACTTCATCCTCCTGGATCTTCTGGACCAGCTGAGGACGGACCCCAGCCTCCTCTCTTCAGAGACCGTCCTGGTGGACTTGAACGACGAACTCGCTCCCGTAAGCGCGCGGCCCTTCCAGCTGCCTAACAACCACCGCGTTACCTTTTGGGTCGGCCCCGTTACCGTCATTCGCGGGCATTATTTCTATTTTAAAATACCAAGGCAAGACTCTGACAAGCTTTCCTGCTCCTGGAAGGAAGCTCGTGGCACGCTCCGAAGCCGATTCGGCCCAGGGTTCTGTTTGGGGAGGCGGGGGGGAGGCAGTCCTATCAGGGCTCTGCACAGCGCGTTTGTCACTTGCTTTTTGCTTTTTTCGTTTTAAACAGATGTTCCTTATCCGATGGCTCTACTCCCTGCTGGACTATATCTCGGACTGCTGGGACAGCTTGTTTCACAGTAACTGGTAGGGATGGGGCGCTTCGCGAGTCTCGGTAGGGAGCAGGGTTGCCCTTAGCTTGTTCAGATGCGCAGCGGAACCAGGTTCCTATTACCAGGAATCGAGAAGGCATCAACACGCCTAGGCGCCTGCGTTCTCTTGAGACTGAGGCGAAGAGCGGTGACGCCACAGCGACGTTAGCTTCTGCCTCGAGCGCCGGGTACTTCGGCCTCGAGGCCGAGCACGGACGTTACGCTCCCAAAACCACGCGTCCGTTCTTGGTTTTCGCCACTCCCCTGTCGCCGCCTTGTTTTAAAACGGATCCATTTTTATCCTCCTCCTTTTGGGTGGGAGCGGGACAGCGCTCAACATCTCCGTCGTCTTTAAGACCCCAGGAAACGAGCCGAGTCTCTGGGGAAACCGCACGGTATTCCTCGAGGGAGACGGGAACCGAAATCCGAGCGGAAACCGCGCACCTCGCGGACCTGATTGCCGTTTGCAATCTTCCCCTCAGGCGAGAAATGATGCCGCTGCTGTCCTTGCTCTTCTCTGCGCTCTTCATTCTCTTTGGCACCGTTATCGTTCAGGCTTTTAGGTGAGTGCACCCCAAAACGTCCCAGGGGATCTCACGGTCCAGCCAGCAGCGCCTCAATCCAATCTGGTGCCTTAAACGCACACGAGGTCTTCTTCCTTTGCAGCGATTCGAGCGATCCAAGGGACTCTCCTCCCTCTGAGAAAGAAGAAACCGCCGCAAAGACCGAGAAGAACGACGCGAGCTTCAGCAAAGAGAGTAACAGGTTCCCTCGCTAATTCCTCCAGAAACGTTTTCTGCTGAAGCATTGCTTGGGGAGCCTCTGCGCGGAGAGCGCGCGCAGAGAGCGTTAGGCGGAGGGCAGAGAAGCGCCGGCGTCGCGCGGGCACGGCGCGGCCGTTGGCGCGGGCACAGCGAGGTGGGTAGGAGCGGCGTTCGGCCAGGACCCGGGCCGGCGAGGACAGGGGCGCGCAAACTCGGTTATCAGGCGATTCCCGCCGAGTTTGCCCCAGCCAGCGTCCTCGGGGGAAAGGTAAAGGGCTGACTGACGTGTCGAGGAAGAGCCGGGTCTGGCCGTCGGACCGAGTGAACCGGCTTTAGCTACGGGGCACAGGGACGGCTCAGCGTAGGGGGGGCGGGGAACGAGCGCACGGTTTCTCCCTCCTCAGTCGCCCCCGCTCCCTCGTTCCCCTTTCGCTCGGTCACTGTTTCTGTTGCAGCAGGATTCCCAAAAAGGGCTTCGTCGAGGTGACCGAGCTAACGGACATCAACTACAACAGTAACTTGGTACACCTGAGGCCGGGCCACATGAACGTGGTCTTGATCCTGTCCAACTCGACCAAAACCCTCCTCCTCCAGAAGTTCGCCCTGGAAGTCTACACGTTCACAGGGTAGGCTGGGGCCCTCTCCCGCGTTGCCGTTCCCGTTTTAACAACTCGCGTAAACGCCGCTCCGACGACGAGCGAGGCGATCGGGCGTCGGTTCGATCGCCGGCAGGGAACGCTTCTGGCGAGCAAAGGGGCCTCTGCGCTCGTTAGCGGCGACGAGCCGCCGAAAACCGAGCGGCCTTTCCCGGCCGTGCTCGGCGAAGGCGGCCAGACAGGTCTGGCGCCGCTGCCGCTTTGGCCGTACCCCCATTTCGGCGAACGGAGAGCACGACAGCGCTGCACGCTAGGCAACTGTCGCCTGGGCTGAACCGGGTTAAAAAAGGAGCTGCGGCGACACAGCGCTGCGCCTGCCCTCGTCTACGAGCGCTTACCTGTCCGGTAGGAATCCGGTCTGACTCGGGAGACGTGCTAATCCTGCTTCTCCTCTGCTCTTCCCCCAGGAGCAGCTCTCTTCATTTCTCCTTCCTCAGCCTGGACAAGCACCGAGAATGGCTGGAGTACCTGTTAGAGTTCGCGCAGGACGCGGCCCCCATCCCAAACCAGTACGACAAGCATTTCCTCGAGCGCGACTACACGGGCTACGTCCTGGCTCTGAACGGCCACAAGAAATACTTCTGCCTCTTTAAGCCGCACAGATCGGGGGATGAGGGGGGAACCCTGGGATCGTGCGAGGATTACGATTCCTCGCTACACGCGGAAGCCAGAGGGAAATCCTCCTGCAGCCCGGGCTCTAGATCCATTAAAAACAAATTACACAAATTGTCCTTTTGGATGGAACGCCTCCTAGAGGGTTCCTTACAGAGGTTCTATATCCCCTCGTGGCCCGCGCTAGACTGAGGGATTTTAAGGAGATTCTAACGGACAAACTTTTTACGGAGATGACAAGGGACAGCTCTTTCCAGGAATACACAAACAAGCGTGACGAATGGACCTTAGGTTGTAGACGAACCCTCCCAGGGCCGGCGACTAGAAAATCTCTCCCCGCGTCCGGAGCCCAGGAGCGCAGCCAAGCGCACCGAAATTCCCTCCGCCAACTCGTCGCGCGCTTGGACGCCGTCCTACCGAAGCGCCGAGAAGTCCGGTTTTTTCCCTTCTCGCCCCGCCACGTCCGCTTCCCGAGTCGCCCCCGTTCCACCTCTCGCCTTACCTCGGTTGAAGAAAAACCCGTGACTTCTCTGCCGCGGCGACTCGGTCCGGACCGAACGCGGCCGGTGACGCAGGTCGGGTCGTGGTTCTCTCTCCCTTCCCCGTGCGCTTAGCCCGTGGCGCGTGGCGTAACGCCGGCAAGACCCTGCAAGACCCTGCCAGGCCCTGCCCTTCCGAAAGGCCTTCTCCCACCAGGCGCTCGTACTTTATCAGCTTTCCCCGTGGTAAGTGATCTAGGGCACGGTCGGGAGCACCTCCCTCGTAGCAAACCTGTAGCTGGGACTCGCCCGTGGCGCGGGCTCCTCGCGTCGCAGTTCCGCGCGCGGCTACGCCGTCACCGGGGAGGGAAGGGGTTTGGCGCGGCCCTAAATACTGTAAAGGTGTTGAGCCATTTAAATGTCACGTTGATTTTTCAGATGCCTTTCTGCTTCTGTCGGTTTTAGACCCTGTATCCTAGAGCCATAACTTTAACCGTGTCCTCGGATTGTAGGCGTGAGCTGCTGTGAGCCAGTAGATGCGTAAAAGAAACGGTACCTAGCTGCTAGGGAGTCGGTCCGGGCTCCTTTCAAACCAACCCACCCGGACATCTGTAGTACAAAGCAACCTTTCTTTGTATCAAGGAACCCAGTTCTTCGGTGATTGTATTCTTGAAACGTTGCCCCAGAAGTGCTGTGTCATCACCCCGGCGCTTACGTGTGAAGCTCCTTTTGGTTTAGGCGCGGGTTTAAGACGACGCTCGGTTTCAGCCTCTCACCCGTTTCCTTCTTGCCACAAACCTTCGTGTCTCAACACAGCGCAGGCTGCTGCCTTGGTTTTTTTGTTGGTTTGCGTTGGGGTTCTTTTGTCTTTTATGAACTCGTAGGTCCGGGTGAAGCTAGGACGGTCGTAAAGCGCAGGGCTTGGGTTACGCTTTGCTCTAGCAGCGCTCCCAACAGCCGCTTTCGACACCGCGGGGGGGAAAGGGCGGCCCTTGGTAAGGCGGAGGAAGGCGAGCGGCAGCCTCGCGGCTGCTTTCCACTCCTCAAGCGACAAAGCGGCGCAGCGGGGTTTCTCTTCGCGGCCGGCACCGAAATCCCGTGGGGCTTGTGCTTCCTCGGCGCTGCTCCGGGGCGGACGCCGTCGCCCGGGCTGCTCCTTGCTGCGCCTCCTCCAGCCGCTCCGCACGGCACCCAAGCCCCCGCCGTACCAAGTCGCTGTCAGGCTACGGCGCTGCCAAAGCGCGGGGATCTGAGCGGGGCGGCCTTTGCCGTAGGGCTCCGGACCTGACGGTAGAGCACTCGCTCGAGCACGCGGTGTTCGCTACCAACTCGCTCGGCCCTTGCCGCCTTAGTGACCATCTTAGCGGAGCAGCCAGTCGGTAGGAATAACTATGCCGATCTCCGAGCTAGCGGCCGAGCCCGTACGAAAGCCGGGAACGCTCAAGTCGTTTTCCTGCCCACATGACCTAGTTGCTCACAAACCCTTGCCTTGCTGCGTTCCTCCCCTCCCCGGGAGCAGACTGGCATGCTTCGACCACCACAGGTATCTCAAACGCCGTGTGTAATGTACTTCCAAATAAAGGCTACGATGCTACCAACTGACCCTACGTGAGGTTACTTAATTTTAGCTCAGCGGACTCCGGGCCGCAGCTCGTGCTGCCGCATGAATGAGGCACTAAAGCGGAGGGAAGGAAGGAAGGCGAGGTCTTCTCCCCGCCAAAGAGCTCCGAGGCGCAGGCGTACTGCCGAAATAGAGCGGGAGGGGGAACGGAACGCTGGCCTGACGCTGCTAGACTTCATTTTCGTTTGGCTGGAGCAATCGCCCTTAACGCTCTTCGGCTTTTCCCGCAGCTTGCCCTGCAGGACGTGGCTACGATGATAGGTTTTAGCCCAGCGGAAGGCTCCCCCTTAACTTTTTAAACGTTCGCAAAAGCAAAAAAATAACTCTCCCTGGGTCTCCGCTGTCTCGTCAGCTAGTCAGAAACCAGGAGAGAACCCTGGCCGCGTGAAAAAAAGCGCCTAGTTGTGCTACAGCACGGGAGTTCAGCCCTGCCCCGGGTACGAAGAGGCGGCCTTCTGGCCTTCAACATACGGTTCGTGTGCTGCACACCTGCTGGAATCCTCTCCTAAATTTTCTTTTTAGCACAGGTAACCTCCCCGTTGAGACCGAGTTTTGTTTAAGGAGCGCTAGCAGCAGTCCACCCTTGCCGGCTCCGGCTGGACGGGAGCACGGCTCCCGTTTAGCTGTAACGCTGCCCCTCGCTGCTTTTAACCCGCTCAGGCTAACTCGGCTTGGGTCGCTGGTTTAGGGAAAAACTGCTTTCGTGGGCTGAAGCAAACATCGACCCGTCCTAAATCCCTCGCTTTGTTCGCTTTAGTGTCCGTCGTGGAGCACCGGGTGCTCGCTTGCTCGCTCGCTCGTAGAAGAGCGCGGTCGGAGGCTGCTTACGCCCGAGGGCCGTCCGCCCTCTCCCAGCAGTCGCGAGCCGTCGCCCCCCCGCCCGCCCCGATCGGTTCCTAACCTGCCGCCTCCAGCGGCGCTCGACCCGTATCGTGCCGTATCGTCGGCGAAACGCGCCGGCGATTCCGTTAACGCGCGTGGTGGTTGGTAATCCAAAGATTGAGGCAATTCAGTCCTAGCGCGCTGCTCTAGGGAAATCTTGAGCAATCGCACGCCGCTCAGAAGCCGAAGCAAAGGGATCCAGGCCCCCAGTCTAAAAGTCGTACCAAAACTCCTGCCCGGACCGAGCGTGGCGGGTAGCGGCCGTCGGTGGCCGCCCACCTCCGCTCTGCCGCTCACCGAAAGCCTGCCAGGAACCAGTACACGAACGCAGCCTGAGAAGTAGGACTGAAACCTAGGTACTTATTTTGCACTTTTGATACTGGGGGGGGCGGGGGCGGGGGAATTAACTTATTTGGCAAACTTGTCTTTTTTATTTGGGGTTGGTGGTTTTGGTTTTTTTTGTATTTGTGAACAGGCACCGATGTCGTTTTGTTTTAAGACGATTACAGATACGCAACCAAAATAAACTATTTTAACGTGCGATGAGGCGGCTCCGCGTTTCCATGTACAAACTAACCTCACCTCCGCGTCGGCTCAGAAATTCCAGGAGCAATGAAACCGCTCCTGCCGTAGGAGATGCCTGGCTATCCCCAGCAGGAGATTCACTCACATATCCCCCTACTCTCAGAATGAGCCCCAGGCCACCCTCGGCTGCCCTCCCTTCCTCTACGTTCCTTGTCCTGCTGCGGCGTCTTAATGGGAGAAACCTTTTACCGGTGACGGTTTTGCCGTGAGCCCCTGTGAGCCAGGCGAGTAATTCCAGCTGGGAAAGCAGAGGCGAAACGCCCTTAGCCTCATCTTTTTCTTTCCCCGGCAAACTCAAAAGCTACGGACACCGGTTAAACGGCCTGCTCCAACCCATCTGCTCCCTACAGGTTTCTCAGCTTCAAATTACCTTTTCTAGCGGTAAATGGCATTTATTCCTTACTGCAAAGCCCGCGGTCGCTGCAACCGGTCGAGGGGAACGGGACAGGGAAAGCCTGGGCTGAGGTCATAGCTGCGACGCCCGCGGGGCAGGCGGGAGCCGCCCTCACATTGTCTTCACCCCGGGGAGCACGCAGAGCATCTCGAACAGCAGGTTTGCCCCCAGGAGGGCTGTGTTACCTACGGCAAGACAAAAAAAGGGGGGGGGGGGGGGAGAAACAAGCCATGACCGCCCAACCGCTTTCGCCCGCGGCGGTCAGCCGCCTCTGCCGGGCACGCACGTCTTACTCTCGACCGTCTCTCGACTCACCAGAGACATCGTACATCGGTGCAACTTCTACAAGGTCACATCCCACTATGTTCAGGCCTTTGCAGCCACGAATAATCTCCAAAGCCTAGGAAAAAAAACAGATGCGGGATCAAGAAACACATCTGAGCTAGCGGGCTGGGCGGGGCTCTGCTTTCCCCATACGCAGCTAAAGAAACCCAACCTATACAGACCAAATCGCATCAGTTCGACACGTCCGCTCCTCGTTACCGCTACGAAACGCTCCCCGGCCTCCCCAACCCTTCGCTTCGCCGCGCTGGCGGCACGGCCTCTTCCAACGGGAGCAAAAACGTCCCCTTCCCGCTGGGAAACGAAGCCGCGTCCCCCTTACCTGCGCAGGCGTCAGCCCGGCTATCTCCGGCGTCCCGGTGCCCGGGGCGTAGGCGGGGTCTAGTCCATCGATATCGAAACTGATGTACACCGGCTTGTCCCCCATCTCCTTCCTCACCTCCACCATCAGCGGCTCCAGGGTCTTCCTCCAGCACTCTTCAGCCGGGACCACCCGGAAACCCTGCGGGCGCACAGACACGCAGGCACCCACTCAGGGAAAGGCGGGCAAAGCGGAGCATCCCCTGCCCTGCCGGGGATTCCTGCCAGGATAAATCCTCATCGCAGGGCCGAGCTGCAGAGGTGCACCTCGAAGCACCCTCCGCTCAGCCCCGCTTTCTTATTCGCCGCTCAGCTACCGGCTCGGCGCGCCGGGAGCGTTTGTCCTGCGGGCCGAGCCGCTGGCGCGGGACGAGACGCCGAAGAGACATTTCTCTTCCTGCCGAAGCTAAGGGCGTATTAACGACACGGGAATATTAACGGCAGGGAAAGCCGGCAGCGCTCAGCGCACGCCTGCAGCTGAGCCTACCTGGTCCCGGCAGTACTTGTAAGGATCGGGGTCGTAGGAGGAGCCTCGGATGCCGATCTGGACCACGCGCCCGCAGTCCAGCAGCCCTTCCTCCACGCAGCGCCGGAACGGGGTCCCATGGAAGATCTTCTCTCCCAGGCCTCTGTCTCCGGTGTCGGTGTGAGCATCCACGTGCACCAGTCCCACGGGACCGTACCTAGTCGAGACAGGGTGGCCGCGTTAGTCCCCATCCCGTGCGCGACGGCCCTGCCTAGGCCGTGGATGGCAAACAGGGAGCCTTCCCAAGGCTCCTTCCCAGGCCCTCGCTCTACATCTCCAGGTCGGAAACTTACTTCTCTGCCACGGCCTGCAGGATGGGGTACGTTATGGTGTGATCTCCACCTGCAACAGGACAGGGAAGAGGGCGTAACACACTGCAAGAGGTG
The DNA here is from genome assembly GCF_018139145.2 of Gymnogyps californianus. NCBI lineage: Eukaryota > Metazoa > Chordata > Aves > Accipitriformes > Cathartidae > Gymnogyps > Gymnogyps californianus. The sequence continues at coordinate 7,159,818 of NC_059491.1, forward strand.
CTCAGCACTCATTACGTTTGTCCCCAGGTGATTTTTCCCCCCCCCTTGCATTTATCCCGCGCTTGTTTAGACACCCCAGGGCTTCATTCCCAAAGGAAAACCCGAGGCTCCCGGGTGCAGCTTGCTTCCTCTCTTCTCTTCCCTCCTCGGGAGGACCAGAGATGCAGGACTGCTGGCAGGGGCAGCCCGCGGAGCGGGACCCTTGACCAGGGTTATAAATAGGAGCTTGATTCACCCCTGAGGACGCTGTAACTGGTAATTTGCCCCTCGTTACTCTATACGCCCGCTTCACTTAGGGCTGCCAAGCTGCGACAGCTGGAAACTTGAACACGCGTCCAAATTACGCCTCGGGCAAAGCAGCACGCTGCCGGGCGCTCGCTCAAGCTTGACGCTTTTCAGAGGGACCCCAACTGCTCTCGCTTTGGGTCCTGCTCGAGAGGACACCAAAGGCACGACGGGATCTGCGGTTGAGCTTCAGGCTGTGCACTGCAACGCTCTCCCGGCTGACCCGTTCTCCCCCTTTTTGACACAAGAGGCGTCGCCGACGGCAGTAATTTCAGCAGAGAGCGTGGAAACGTACCCACGATTTGCCCATTTAGCCCGTGATTTAGCACAACACCCCGTGCAGAGGACAGATTCATCGCTCGCCACCTACCGCGTTCAGACTGAACGAGGGCAGAGGAGAGGGAGTTTGGATGAGCAGGGACGCGGTGGCACGGCAGGGAGACGCGGGGTCCTTACCCAAGGTGAGGGGCACGCAGCCGGAGGCCACTATCTTCTGGTAGGACTCTCGGATGAGGCGGCAGCTGTCGGGCAGGTTGTAGAGGTTCACGTTCACGTCCCCGATGTCAGCCACCTGCAGGGAGTCGAAAGGCGCTGCCCCGGTGCTGCCGTTGTACCTCCTCACCATCGCCGACTCGGCCCGGATCTGGCGCGGACCGAACCTGGGGAGACGGCACGGCCGGGAAAAGCTGCCGGGCAGAGTTCCCGATGCCAGCACCACCCACCCAGCGCTCCTCTCGCGGGAGGAGAGCCGTGCAGGCCGGCCGGCCGGAACAAAGCACCGGCTTCTAGCCCTTACCTGGCTCCCGGGCGGTTGGACGTGCCCGTGTCTAGAGGGACGCCGACAAAAGCCGCGTCGAGTCCCTCCGCCGACGCCTGAACGGGCAGTTTCATCATGGAGCAGACCCCCGCGGGCCGGGCCACAAACTGGGCACTGGGGGGCACGTTGAACCGCGAGCCCCGGCGGCAAGGGGCCCCGTGCCCCGGGGCCGGGTGCCAGCGGAGCCCCACGGACGCGCCGGGCGAGGAGCTGGAGGCAGCGAGGAGAGCCGGGGACCGCGGGCTGCTGCGTGCAGCCGCAGACAGCTTGCGAGCGCAGAGCCCGGCTTCCCGGGGCAGCAGCTGGCTGCAGCCAGCCCAGAGCAAGCGCCTCATCCCACCGCACAGAGGGCTCCGACCCTCTGTCCCACACGGAGCGGAGCGAGGGGTGCTGCGGAGCCCGTTCCATCTCGGCTGGAGTGCCGCAGCCGGGCAGAGCGCCAGCCGTCTCCGCCACCCCTCCCTCCGCCCTCCCCGGGGTTCAAAGTGCGGCCGGACACCCCGCTGCTCGGGGAAGGGCAGAGATTCGGGGTGGGCCTCGCGTTCCTCCTCCCGGCCGCCCCTTTTCCCCACGGCACGGTCTGCTTCCCGGCAAACACCGGGAACAAACGCGGCAGCGAGGGGCTTCAGTTCAGGCGTCTCCAACAAGGGCCTGCCTGGGGATTAGCACGACAGGGCACGAGGGACGCGCTGGGAAACGTTCCAGCTTTGCTCCCCTCGGGCACGTGCAGAAAGGAAGGCGGCATTTGCCGCGTTCTACTTTTCAACTGCACTTTGCAAAAGCACCCGGAATGCTGAAGAGTCATAAAACCATCTCATTAACGAAAGGCAGGCAGCGAACGAAAACAAACCAAGGTCTAACCTCAGCAGAACCGTAGACAGACAAAATGCAAGCACAGGAGAAGCGACAGCAGGGATTTCAGACCCAGAGGCGGTGCTGCGGGACAAGCGTTTTAGGCCCTAAAAAGGACAGAGAGATAAACGAGATGACTTCAAGGGGAAGCGAGTTTCAAACGTCTGGAGTTTGAACCCGCACAGAGCAAACCCTGGTTGGCCTAATAACTGCACGCTTGAAATCAGACGGCTCCGGCTCCTAATTCCGCTCCCTACTCATGTAGCAATCAGACCCGGGAGGAAACTCAAGGGAAAAAAAAAAACAGAGTATGTTCACAGCAGAAAGCCTGCTCCGCACGGTTGGTTTGGATACGGAATATGCGTGTATTCCACGCCCGGTACCGCAGGGCCAAGGAAAGACTCGGCACGCCAACAAGCAGAGCTGCGCCTTGCTGCGCTAAGCGGCTCTTGCTGGCTCAGAGAAACAGCAGAGCAACAGAGAGAGAGGTCAGAGCCGAGATCTACCAGAAAAGCGACAGTATTTCTTCTTCTTCGAAAAGCTCCAGAGACGGTGTCCAGGGAACGGGCCTCGCTGCTAGGCACGGGCACAGAGCTCACAGGAGAGCGCGCAGCGCAAACCCAAGGCAGCCATCCCCGCTAAAAACACGCTGCAAGAACTCGGTATCTAAGAAAAAGCAGCAGCGGCGGCTTTGGTTAGGGCCAGACCAAGATCAAAAAGTTCTTTTTCTGCAACTTTTTCCCCAAAGAGATCATTTTCCGCGATCTCCCAGGCTCTGTGCTCTTTGCCGAGCCGCCTTTACAGCCCCAGCGGCGTGCTGCGTTCACAGGCAAAACGAGCGGGGCCGTTCCCCGGTAGGTAGTTTTGCACTGTTGCCGAACTAGACGCCGTTTCAGCGTGCCAGACCATGATGGCACGTTACTGCGTGACGATTAGGGATGACACGCGATGTCATCGACCTGCAAACTGCAGGAGCAGCCAGCAATTTACCCTTCAGGAGAGTACGAAACAGGCACATTCACGAGGCAAGGTCCGTTCCTCTTCGGGAAACTCCAGCTCGGTGGAATAAAAGAACGCGTGCCACAGACGGCACCGGAACGCGCCGAATGATCTTTTCGGACACCGCTGACCCAGGGCGACATTGCCCCCTAGGCCTCCACAGCCTAAAGCCTGGATCCGATGAACGGAGATGAACCAGATTGAGAGAACCCACTCAGCAGCAGAGCTTAATCTTCAATTTATTGTGCAAGAAGCATAAATAACTTTCTCCCCAGGTTCCTCGGAACACAATTACAGACGTGAAATCGAACCACCTTCTCATAAACACGACTGTTGTTGTTTCAAACAGCCGTGTCTCCTAATCTCCCCGACCCAAGGACATTACTTCACCGTGAAACAGAAAAAACAGGTAGGTGAAACGGAAGAGCATCCCACTAAACTCTTTAAGCAGGCACTGCTGCTCAGCCCCATTTCGTTTGCAGTATTATCCCTAACCGGACACAGCCGGACTCAGCCTCGGACCCTGCGGCAGCAGTCACCGCACAACGGCGACGGTCAAGAAACAAATATAAGCGGGTTTTGAGCTCAACGTACTTCCGCTGTTTCCCATACAACCGGCGAGGTATTTAACGGCGCGTTATCGTAAGAAGCGAGCGGTTCCTGACGCTCGCGTTACCAGGCAGCACCTCACTAGGAGGCTTTTAGGCTGTCATTTTATAGCAAGATCTGTCCGTGGCTGCAGAGGACTATCATCTTAAGAGCGCCGCGCCGGTTTCCCTAAGAAAAGAAAGATCGTGGGTCCCCTTGTCGCCTCAGCTTTCTCAGCGTAGCGTTTAAATCCGTGACACTTCCGTGTAAAGGGCAGCTAGACAGGGCCTCCTCCCACACCCCCCCTCTTCTGACAGGGAACTTGCTGCATTCAACACACGACTTAGAAGTCGATTAAGAATTCCCACACGTGAGCAAAACCGACCACGTACCTCCGGACACCTGCAAGGCCCGCGCACCCTCGCACCGAGAGAGTAACGAAGCAAGGGCGTTTCCTCTAGCAGGGAGAGAAAAGCAGTGCGTACTAACGCTTGCTAGAGATAAACTCAACCTCTTAAACACAGGCCCGCGGTTTGGTTCCCTAAAGCACTACAGGATTGCAGGCAGACAGACAAGACAGACAAGACAGACTCCTATGTGCCTTCAGAAAGTGCCGTTTATCTATCGCACGGTCGCGTCCCAGGCGGTACTCTTCACCCGGACCGGCTTCTCCAGGCCAGCAACAGGAGTATGGCTGCCCAGAGGTCTTCAACCTCAAGGTTTGCCAAAAAGCACATCTTCATTTTGGTTTCTACCCGGCTCTTCTCCACCAGTCCGTCCGTGAGCAAAGCAGCCGCAGACTGGCAGAGAAGCCAGGCGATCATCTGGTCGGGTTTCAGGGTCTTGGACGCTAGAACGCTCTCACCCCAGAGGCTTAGGTGAAGCACGTTAGCAGCAACTCTAGCAGACAATCTCTGCAAAAGGAAGGAGAGGGAAGATGAGCCGATCCTGCCGCGCTCGCCTCGCGTCACTAGCACGTAGCATCTACGCCGCCAAAAGTCCCCCAGGCCTCCTCTAAGGCACCACACCGTCCCCGTGAATTAAAAGGCTCTTTGCGACTATTAGTATCAGGCAACCGCATGTAACCCCCCAACTCAAGGGCCGGTCCCTAACACAAACATCCGCCGAAATCCCTGGAACTATTCAGCGCCGCCGCACGCGAGAGGCCGCCGCGCCGTACTTCAGCGAAGGCTTTTTGTTTGTCTTCCATCGTTAGCTAGGCTGCAACTATGTCCTGCACCCGTAGCCCTCCAGGGCGAAATGATCTACAAACAATGCTCCCAAGGACCGGTTAGACGACAGTTTCTTACCTTGTTGGGATCCCTCTGAAGTAGCATCCTTATCACTTGCTTCACCTCAAGGGGCACATGATCGGGCAGGCTGGGCAACTGCTCTTCACGGTAACTTCTGCTTTCCAGAGTCGAGTTCCCGTGGCCGTAGAAAGGATTGGCCAGGCCAAGGATTTCATAGGCGATCGCTCCAACGGCCCAAGCATCGGCTTTACTGTAGTTGATCACCGTGCCCGGACCAGGTGACGCTGTGATCACCTGTCACAGAGATGGGGACGTTCAAATAAACAGCTCTGGCGTGGGATCTGCGCTAAAACCGACGCGCAAGGGTCGAGCCAGCGTTGCCGCTGTAATAAACTGAGAGAGACCGGAACCAAAGCTAGGTCTCGTCTCCGTCTCTGGTGTAAATACTCCCTATTGGCACGCTCTGGACACCGCTCAGCTCACCAGGACGCCGGGAGGACTTTGGTCATTGCGCCTAGGCTTTAGTCGTTGCTCCTGACCAGCACTCACAGGTCCCGAGGGCTATTTCACGCTGGGATTTTAGACAGACAGGAGACACGCGGATGAAAAACTAATACCGCGCCGGCACTTAAGCAATGCGAGGCAAGGTGCTCCAGGTCAAGCGGACAGTGAAGGGTGCCTTTGCTTTTATTACCGTTCTCATCAGAGAAACAAAAAGGAATCGTCAAATAATTTCACAACCACCTTGAGCTTCATCCCAAAACTACCGTCGCAACGCAAGGACTGCTGCGTCAGCTTCTTTAATAGCTACATCGAAAGGGGCCCGAGAAAAGACCGAAGAGCAAACTTTTTGCGGGAAAGGTCAACTCGGCCTCGTAGCACCGCCTGATCACGTTGCACCTTTCAGCGCTCAAGGTGACCGTTTGACAACCGCTCAGCACAGGTCCGAAGAGGACTTTTTTTATTCACGCAGAGACGTTTAGCAAGCAGAACTCAAGTTAGGACATGGACCTCCTACGCCGCTTTACGGGACACGGCTCTCCATGACGGAGCGCAGGGTGAGATTAGTTACGCGGTAACCAGCTACGGGTACTGTCTTGCACGAGCGAGTTACGTCAATGCGCAGGAACGGGTGGAAAAGGATCGATCTGACCGCAGAGGCTTTCAGCAGGTATTGCTGTGAACGCGCGCTAGCGGAGACCGCATAAGCAAGTATTGGCGTGCGCACGCGGGGGAAGGCTCAGGGACAAATCGCAGCAAAGCGACGTGCACGCGTGCCCTCCACCGCTTCCAGACCTAATCCCACCGTTTTTCAAGTTCCCGTCACAGCCTGCACCGCAGCCGGGGCGGAAACTTTTAGTCCCGGCAGCAGGACGAGCAGACAACCGGCAACGCAAACCGTCGCTCCGGGGGGATTTACCTCGGGGGCCATAAGACAGCCGTTGCCGCCCCGATCCACGTAAGGGCTGGTGAAAGGCAGTCTCAAGCCGACGTTTTCATCCGCCAAACAGCAACCGAAGTCCGTGATCACCAGCCAGGGGCAGCCAGCTGCGAACGAGACGGGGCTAGCAGAGTTAGCGTTCCGTTCGGGAGGACCCGGCTGCATTAGACACCACATCACACGAACACCAGAGACAGTCTTCTGGATCAAGCGCAACAGCCCCAGGAATCAGCACAACCACAGGCTGTTTTCCTGCTTCGCCTCTCTATTACTAGGCGAAATACCGGTTTTATTAAAACAAACCTCGTCCTTCTATTTCCTCTTTAGAGGACAGTACTTCTCCCCATGGAACGCGCGTCTGGCAAAACGTCGCGGATACCATAAAAACGGAGACACGTAAGGTTAGAGACTCATCCACGACGGAGGAAGAGACGCATTTTTTTCCCTTTGGTTTTCTCTATAGCAAAAGCTCTCGACATATAGATATATCCTTAGCTACAGCAACAGGCTGGAGAAACTCTGCATGAGTTAACAGTCCTTGTCCTGATGACAAGTCACACATGGCCAAGTAGAATCGTTACTTCTCCAGACTCTGATACGGAAAAATCGATGCTTTAGCTCATTCCTAACCGCGTTCAGGATAGCTCCAGAGGAGCTTTTCCTTCAAGAAAAGAAGGATGGCATTAGTATCGCTGAAAACCTTCCACGGCTGCTCTACCGAGACCTTTCATTACACAGATCTGGCTGCCTGCTATTGTTTCCCACCCATTTACATCTCAACCACGCCGCAAAAGAGCTCAGGTAATTACAATCTCAGTTAGAGAGGCTGGCAGGAGAACAAGTCGACGAAAATGCCGCTTTTGGCTTTAACGCTGTCGGTTCCCTTGCCTTCCAACCGATGTTCCATCGTCCCAGGGCACAGCACTCTTAACCTGACCATGAGGTGGGATTTTAAGAACCGCCCTGCGCTATTTGGCTGCTGAGAGACGACAGAGCCAAGAGCCTGAAGCCAAGGCACCTCCAGCATCACAACCGTGGCGTTACCGTACGCCCATCTGCTCCAGCCAACGTCCCCTGTGCTTGCGCGACGCCTCACCTTAGCAACACGCTGCGCCTCTCCATCCGATTACGGCACAACGCTCCTTTCAAGCGCCTTTTAACGATCCAAAACCTGAGGCACAGACACGATAAATGACCTCCCCCGCGCTGCAGCGACAGGAAGCGGTCAGCTAAACAACTAAACCCGAGATTCTTCAAAGGGTTTGATGCTCGTTTTCGCCCCAAACGCACGCCTGGGTAGGACTTTCCCCGAACACCGACACTTCCGCGCGTGACTGAATTGGCGTTTGTACTCAGCGGTCTACGTACCAGAATCAAATTCAACCAGGATGTTGTCAGACTTCAGGTCTCTGTGTGCTATTCCATGTCGAACAAGATGGTCCACGCCTTCCAAGAGCTGTAAAATCATCATCGTGGAGAGACAAACATCCGGACCGCTCTCCCTCAGATACTGGCGCAGCGTGCACGGATAACTAGTCAGAACAAGGAAAACCGCTGAATTACCATCCTGGAAGCTTATCGCTTGCGGTTCAACCTCAGCGCCGGCTGGCTGGGGATACGGCATGCTTGTACGTGCCAAATTCTTCCTGACCTCTGCGATGCCTTCCCACCTCCCAGCCTCAACCCGACGCCGCTCCCCCGCCTGCTCTTCTCAAATTCTCCGCTTTGCCACAACACCCACCACTGAATTTTCGGGGCTCTCGCCCGAGTTCGACAACTGCAAATAAAATAAGCCTCTTAAACAGCACGGCGAGGGGCTCCCGGTGTCCAGCGGTCGTTCTTACACCTTTTTATGTACTGGTGTTACGTTTGGCATGAAAGAGGAGGCAGATTAATAACACAGATCGTACGAGCGCAACGCGGAGATGTGCTACTCAGGAGGAAGAACACACTCCTGAAATACAGAGAGGACAGAGCACTTCTCCAGACGCCGGCAGAACAAAAGAGTGGGAAACAGAAGGTGCTTTTATGTACGCGCCACAGCAATACCCATTCAAAACCAAAACCCACCTGAGAAAGCCAGAGATGCCGAGCACCCACAAATCTCACTACCGATTCTACTCTGCCTCTAGCGAAATGTTCGGACTAGGGGCGGAGTTCAGACTTAGAAGGGCAGACAAATGGGAAAAAGCTCCACATTTCTTACTTTAATTTGGGGTAATTATTAAAAAGAACGGCTCGTCTTCACTGTCGAACAAGAGTTAAAAAATCTCAAGGATTTGGAACGGGTCTTAGGAGGTCTTTCCAAGAGCGTCCTCTGCTTTTTGGCAGCAGCCCAGGCCAAATCTTTGCAAGGACCCGTGCAGCAGCAGAACACGCAGCCCCACTGGGCAGTCTCATGAAAAGCCCGAGTCGCGTTAACAAGCTTCTCTCTACCTACTTCTTCATCACCAAGAAGAGCGTGCGGCTGTGACCGATCCCTCTCGGATTCAGGCTTAACGGAAGAACATCGGGATAGTCTGCGAAGGCCCGGGCAGCAAAGGGACAGAGGATGTGAACGCTCGGATCACCTGGATTATATTCGGATGAGGCTGCAACTTCTTCCTCCCAAGGACAGGTTTTCTGTGCAAAAGGATAGATACCACAGATTACCTCGGTCTCCTGGTCAGTTCTGAGTTATCACAGACACATCTCTCTCACTCTGGAACGACTCCTCAGTAATACGGCCCATCCTCCCCACCAAAGGGCACCCAAGCAGCGTGCAAACACGTTTATTCTGCGGTGAAACCCTTATTAGAGAGAGCGCCAAGGCTGCCCGGTACGGATTACAGGACCGCACGTGAAGCAAATATTCACACGTTCGCATCCTGGAAACCGTTCGGTTAGAAAGAACACGGACAGCAACCTCCCCGCCCTCACGGCCGATTTCCTAACCGGCGCCTCAGCCCAGCCTGTCCCACGGTGATGCAGAGCACCCACAGCCTGAGCAGATCCACCGCGGCAGAGGGCAGGTCCCAGCTCTTTCTCCAGAGTTCCAAATCTACCCCGGTGCTTCCCCCAGCAAAGCGAACCACCACCGAGGCAGCGCCGTCTGCCGACACACCAGCGGAGGGTACGCAGACCAAGACTTCACCCCTGGCTGTTAGAAGGACTCTGTTGTAACTGGATTTCCCTACATACGACGGCCGAACAGGAAATACCAGTGCTTTACCTGCGCCGCAAACGAAGCTTTGCTGGAAACCCTTACACGTAACGTGCGGCCTTTCGTTTTATTCAAACCCTGCTAGCCCGTCCACGCTGCTAACAAAGGCAGAGCTAGACACAGGCTGCTTCTCAGTTCGAAAAGAACTACGACGACGACTTTAGAGACAAAAAACCCAAACGCAATGACTTCGTTAGACATAAAATAAAGGTCAGCTTCACGCTAGGCCTATCACTTTAGACCCTCTTTCTTACGGCACAGGCAGGAAGCGCTCGCCGCAATGAAAGGCAGGCTACCTATCTGTATCTGCAAAACAGATGTCTCTCCCCTCTCGTCCCCTGAATGTCAAATATCCCTTCGGCCGCTCTGTTGCGTCGTCAGCTAGCGACGTACCGCGCAGCATTCATTATTCATTCGTATCGGCAGCTGAGACGTATCTGAAATTTAAATCAGACAATCTGGACTGCGGACTCCGTTGTTTCCAATTGAACAAGAAGATGCATTTTTGAACAAAAAGATAGCTAACTCAAGATAATTTAAAAGTTTCCGTGCAATTTCCCACCTTCGCGCTGTTTGCTCGCTTCTCACTCAGGTGAAAGAGCACAAACCCAGCCATTTTCCACTCACTCTCTCGCCAGTTTCCCTGCCCCAGAACGGTTTCCAGCTCCCTGCCCAGCACCCATTTTACAACCAAACCGGTTCTAAAATAGTACGGTCAAATTGTATTACGGTCAAATTGTATGACGTTTAATACAGTCAAATTGTTACCGATTGTAGGTGTATTACATTTCTGTAATTAAAAAGCGCCACGACGCACACGTAAATGACGTTTAATCAGAAGTAGCTCCTCCCAGCCTTTAACTCGGCAGATATCAACGCATTTTACACACGGGGAAACTAAGGCACGGGGCACAGAAGTGACTGGCCACAGTCACCCAGCAGACCACTGGCAGGACCCCAACCGGTCCCCAATGACCGGCGTACCCTTCCGACACCCTTCTGGACTACGCCATCCGAGCCGGTACAGTTTAGCTGTAAGTATTCCCCGCACGCCAACAAGCCGTGCTGCTATCTGCTCCTCAGAGTAAACTCGACCGTGTTAAATCGCTATTTGAACAGGGGTATTGCTATGCGGTTTCCTAACTGTGCTGGAGAAAAGCACACCGGAGAAAAATCCCCGAGGCAGCCAGCAGCCCGCCCCTGCGTGAGGTTTGAGGCGCGCGGCACTTCTGAAGGCACCGTCGTTTAGACAAAACCTCCTGAGCCGTTAATAATCCCAAGGCTTCGTTTTTATCTGCTTTCAGGAACTGTTACAGAAACCGCTGGCCATCTTCTTAACAGTACAGATGCGCTGCAAAATTAATTGATGGATAAAATGAGCGCCGCGCCACTTGAGAAGCGCCGCCATTTCCATAGTGACCGTACCTGCGGCCAGAGACAGCTCCATATTCTCCGGCTAAGGCAACGCCCGTGGCTGGAACAAGCTCTCGGCCCATAGCATCGAGGATGGCTTCACTCGACGAACCAGCCTGCAACAGCAATTACACACCACATTGGTTTAAGCTCCAAAATCAGCCAGCCTCCATACAGACTGAAAGCCGATAATCCTGACGCTGGCGCTGTATCTGGAGTTAGATCAACCGCGACTAGATTGAAGGGACTCCCTTCTCTACTTTGAACATCGGGGAAGGCAATTAACAACTTAAAGAATTTACCGAGGGACGTGGCAAGGCCTTTACGTGCAGAAGAAAGAAATCCATTTGTCTCTTCCAATGCATCCTCGACCGTTCGCGCTCCGAGCTGTACGTTAACACCCGTTTTCAACCTTAAAACCCGACTGGAAAAGCCCACAGCTAAACGCCAGGGTATTTCTGGAGCCCAAGGGATTTCAGATGTCGGCGTTTTGGAAGACTCTCTTAGAACACCCGCTTGTCACGGCAAGCGCCACAAAACCTCTTCAATGGGAAAAGCCACATGGATTTTTTTAAATGTGGAAGAGCCACATCGAGGGGTTGGATCATCAGAGAGTCACCCGGGCTGGGAAACTCTAGCGCAGATCTCGCCCCTTCACTTCACGGCGAGGGGACCCAGCGTGCAGGTGACTGCCCCGGCCCCTGCGACCGCTGACTCCCACTTTCAGCCAGACTTCCCCAGTGACAGACAAGGAGATTAAGAACCGACTCCTTACCGAAATGTTCCACATCATCTTGATAGCTAACGGAAAAGCCTCTTTCTGTTGGCGTTTCTCCATGGGCTCCTCTTCAGCCGCCTGCAAAAGTGAGCCACGATCCTGCTGCACGGCTGGCCCCTGCCCTGCGAGACGGCTGCTCTCCGCACGCCCTTGACCATCGCGAGAGAAAGGAATAGCCGCTTCGTACACAGCGGCGCTGCAGCCCTTCCCGATGGGTTGGCCAATGAGATATTCTTCCAGCTTGAAGCCCTGCCAGCGGAAGGAGCTCAGGGGATCTTTCTGCGGCTTGTTCTTTCCAACAAACACTGTCTGAAAGGAATAAGAAAAGACAACGATAAAAAACCCACTCAGTTATTCAAGACTTCCCAGCGAAGGAGAACTCCCTCGCTGTTTAAGCTGTGATATGCATCCCGTTGGGTTGGTCCAACCTGAAAGCCGCAATCAGGCTCTAACCATTAGGCTCAAATCACTGGAACCACAGGGAAAATAGTTTGCAGACCATATATTTTTGTCTGAAACAAACTGCCCCTAAGACAGTCTTTACCAAAGGTGCCCTTTCCGAGGGTGCCGTAGACGCACGGGAAGAAGAGGAATGGGGAGGGGGAGTCATTTGCTAACCTAGAACATAAATATGTTTTGTAAAGACAAGTCTTTACAAAAAGAGATGCGCTATTACACTTTTCTCCCGCTCCATAAATAAATCAGGCAAATAACATTTAAAAGAAATTCCAATTACGAGCAACAACAGATGGAAAAACAATGCCCTGAGCTTTTGCGGCAGCCGAGTACGAGGGTTGGGTAGTTAGAGGAAGCGTGAATCAGTGATGGGAGAAAGCTGGGGGAGGAAATCGAAAGAGACAAGAGAAAACAAAGCACAGGAGGGCTGTTCCGGAATTTAACCACAGCCACAGCTGTCACCTGGACCCATAGAAACCAGCGCACTTCTCCGTGAACTACAACCCCAACACGCCGGTGGCCGCCCTAGGGATGCGCCCCGTGGCAACGGGACACAGACGCAGGGATCGCAGAAGGGGGAAGACGGCAATTTGACGACCCAGCCAGGGCAGGGGAGAGAAAGCATCCCGAGACGCTTCAGGGAGAGGGAGAACCTCTGCGGGAACGTGTCTGTCTGCCGGTTAGTGGGGCAGGTGACAGCCGCCTCTGAACACCAAAGGTCTATTTTTACCCATGGAATACGTTCAGCACCGTCCGTCCCCGGTGCCCTGCCAGCACGGCCTGGGCCAGCCTCGCGGGGCCCCTGTCTGTCTCGGGGAGAGGGGACGGACCTGGGGGGGCTCGACGCCAGCCTCCTGGGACACGAGACCCCCATCACCACGGCCCTGACCCCCTCCCTCTGTGGGGAGACAGGGAGTGAGGGGCGCCCCACAGCGAGGACCCCCCCGCTACCTGCTTTAGGGTGGCGAGGGGCTGCTGACCGAGAGGCTTCCCCAGCACCCTATTTTTGGGGAGCAAGAGGTGTCTGTGGGGCTGCCCACAGCAGTCCCCCCTTTGGGGATGTGCCTGAGGGCTGCTCATAGCAGGGCCCCCCCACCTTCCTTGGGGGGACATGGGGAGGTGTACCTGAGGGGCTCCCCACAGCAACGATCCCCTGTGCGCTTCTGGGGGGTGTCTGAGGGGCTCCCCACAACAAGGACCCCCGTGCCCTTCTGGGGAAGGTGTCTGAGGGGCCCTCCACAGCAAGGATCCCCCATCCCCTTCATGAGGGGTGTCTGAGGGGCTCCCCACAACAAGGACCCCAGTGCCCTTCTGGGGGGTGTCTGAGAGGCTCCCCACAGCAAGGATCCCCCATCCCCTTCATGAGAGGTGTCTGAGGGGCCCTCCACAGCAAGGATCCCCCATCCCCTTCATGAGGGGTGTCTGAGGGGCTCCCCACAGCAACAATCCCCCATCCCCTTCATGAGGGGTGTCTGAGGGGCCCTCCACAGCAAGGATCCCCCATCCCCTTCATGACGGGTGTCTGAAGGGCTCCCCACAGCAAGGATCCCCCATCCCCTTCATGAGGGGTGTCTGAGGGCTCCCCACAGCAAGGACCCCCCGTGCCCTTCACAGAGGGTGCCCGAGGGGCTCCCCAGAGGGAACCTGGGGGTCCCGCAGCAGCCCCCCCCCCCCGAGGGGACGCCGCACCTGGATGTGGCGGCACGCCGCCTCGGCCCGTCGCTGCTCCTCCAGGCGCGGCTCCACCAGCCCCAGCGCCATCGCCATCGCCAGGCAGGCCCCGCCGCGGCCCCGCCGCGCCACGGCCGCCAGCCCGCCGGCCGGCCCGCGCAGGAGGAGGCGGCGGGCGGCCGGCAGCCAGGACAGCCAGGGCCGCCACGGCGAAGGCGGCGGGGCGGGCCGGGGGTCGGGCCGGGGGTCGTGGCGGGGGGCGCGGGGCAGGCGGCAGCGCGGCAGCAGCCGCAGGACCCGGGCCAGCAGCAGCCGCACCGCCATGGCCGCCGCCGCCGCCGCCTCAGCGTAACGGCCGCGGCGGCTCAGGGGGCGGGGCCGCGGCGTGGCGTCACCCGCGCGGGGCGGAGCGCCACGCCCCCAGGCTCCGTCCCTGCCGGGGCGCGGGGCGGGCGGGTCCCGGTGCACGGCGGGGCACGGAGCGGGGCACGGCCCGGTGCAATGCAGGGCACAGAGCGGGACACGGCTGGGCACGGCCCGCTGCACGGCCGAGCATGCCTTGTGCACGGCCGGAGCCCGGCAGGGCACGGCCCGGTGCACGGCGGGGCGCAGAGCAGGGCACGGCCCGGTGCAATGCAGGGCACAGAGCGGGGCACAGCTGGGCACGGCCCGGTGCACGGCCGAGCATTGCCTTGTGCACGGCCAGGGCCCGGCAGGGCACGGCCCGGTGCACGGCGGAATGCAGAGCAGGGCATGGCCCGGTGCAATGCAGGGCACAGAGCGGGGCACAGCTGGGCACGGCCCGCTACACGGTCGAGCATGCCTTGTGCACGGCAGGGCACGGCCCGGTGCACGGCAGGGTGCAGAGCAGGGCACAGCCCGGTGCACGGCGTGGCACAGAGCAGGACACAGCTGGGCACGGCCTGCTGCACGGCCGAGCATGCCTTGTGCAGGGCCAGGGCACGGCCCGCTGCACAGCCGGGCCTGGAGCAAGGCCGCAGCAGGGCACTGCCCTGGGCATGGCTTGTGCGTGGCAGGGCATGGAGCAGAGTGCAGCGAAAGTACAGCCCTGTGCAATGCAGGGCACAGACCAGGACACAGCTGGGTGGGCCTTGTGCACGGCGGGGCACGGAGCAGGGCACGGCCTGGTGCTCAGCGGGGCATAGAGCGTGGCACCAGCAGAGCGCTACCCTGGGCACAGCTTGTGCATGGCCTGGGCGCAGCCTGGTGCACAGCAGGGCACAAACGGGTGCACGGTGGGGCATAGCCAGGACACGGCCCGGTGCCCAGCACAGCATGGAGCAGCGTACTGCCCTGGGCAGGGCATGGAGCATGGCACTACCCTGGGCACGGCTTGTGCATGGCCAGGGCACAACCCAGTGCACGGCCCGGCATGGCACGACACAGAGCAGAGCCCTGCCCTGGGCACGGCTTGCGCAGGGCCCAGCACACGGGAGGGCACGGAGCGGGGTACAGCCCGGTGCGATGGAGGGCACGGCTTGGGACCCGGCTGGGCACGGCCTGTGCAGGGCCAGGGAGGGCAAGAGGGTGCTGGCTGCGTAGGCAGCACTGCCCCGGCCACGCTCTGGGCCGTGCAGCGTCCTGGTCGTGTCCTGCCTGCACAGCCAGTGCCCTCCTGCCCTGCCTGGCAGCGGGGCAGCCCTGGGAGCCCGCTCCCTGTGATTCATCGTTTGCTGCAACTGCAGGAGATAAACCAGGACCGCTTTTATTTTGCTTGGGCATAGGCGGTAACGCCCAACCCAGCGCTGGTTGGGAAATAGAACGCATTCATTTGTCATTGTGCATAATTAAATTAAAATGACAATCGGCAAATGGCATTACTCTGGAGACAGAAAACCCTCCAGAAGCCCTCAAAAATTCCTCTCCCTCTTCATCCCCCACAAACGGAATAAAAGCAAAGAAAACAAGCCGGAGAGAAACGAGCAAAGGACACACTCAGCGTGATAACTGTCCGGTTCCAGCAAATCGCCTAATCTGAATTGGCTTATTAATAACTGCTGGGGTTGACGGAGCCTTTCCTTTTTGCTTCTCACTTAGGGCTGAAGAATTCAGCATTTTCCCAAGCAACGATTTTGCATTATTTGGGAGTGGTTTCTGTACCAACAAGCGCGAGCTTGAGCCGTCCATCAAACCCTTCTCCGTCTGTGAACTCCCCCCTCGCCTACAGCGATATCTGGATGCTTTTTTTCCAATAACAGGGAAGTTCTACGATTTGATTTCGCCATTTCCCTGGGGCGAGGTAGGGCCGGCATCTGCGAATCAGCGCTGAATCAGAAGATGAGCGAGAGGAACGGGTAACTTAACACTATAAACGTATTTCCCATTGCATTGTCCCCAAAAAGCCACTTACACGCCGGGGAAATTGGGGAAAACCATCCTCCCCTGCTGCTGAAGGGCAAAGGCTGGCAGCGGCTCGCGCTGCTCACACCTTCTTTAGGTCCTCGGGGCCGAAGGAGAGCGGCAGCAGCTCCTCCAGCCTCTTGACGGTATAGGTGCCGTCGGCTTTGGTCAGGTAGATGTCCCAGTCCGTGCCAAACTGGAGGAGAAGAACGGGGAGAAGTGCTCAATGCAAAACCTGCGCTTCTTCCTTAAATTACTCAAATAATCCTTTTTTTCTTTTTTGGCCGGGTTCGCGGGGAGCGTCCCCCTCTATTGCGTGTATTTTGGGGCGGCTTTTCAGCATCACCTCCCCCAGGGGGTATTTTGGGCTCAGATCCTGTGATTTTGCCCCTCCCAGGGTGAGCCCCGGTGCCTCTGAACCTGCCGAATCCGGCTTTCGAGCCGAGCCCCACGACCCGTTAAATATTAACCACCCAAAAACGGGCTGCGGGTGCCGGGGTGCCCGCGGGGAGGAGGGAGGCGAGAGCGGGACGGGCTCCACGGGGAGCTCGGCTTTTACAGGAAAACCCCCGTTTTCAGGCTTGCCAGAGCCGGGGCGATGGCTCGGGGGGCCAAATTCTGCACCCGGCAGCTCCCGGGAGGAATAAAACCCCCTGGGGAGGGCAAGTTAATGGATTACCACCGGGCACCCGTTCCCATGGGACAGGGAGGAACACCCCTTTCCCAGCGGAGAGTGCAATCTGAGGAGCCCGGAGCCGGCCCTGGGGCTGGGGACTGCAACCCCCCCACCTTTGCACCTCCGGGTGTTTCGGGGGGAGATGCCTGGGGTGAGGGGATGATGCCTGGGGTCAGGAGACGCGGAGCCCCCCGCGCGAGCCGTCACCTCTCTCATCACTTGTCTGCAGGCGCCGCAGGGCACGATGAAGTGGTCCCCCATGTCACTGCCAAAGGAGAAGGGCACAGAGCTCAGTCTCAGGTCGGCAGGGGGGGGAACACCTGCAGAAGACCTTCATGCACCAATAAATACAGAGCCACGGCAGATTTTCCCCCCAATTCCTCCAAAAAAAAAAAACCCATGCAAAAACCTGCCTCCGCCCCCCCCCCAAAACGCCCAGGCTGCTGCGGCAGGAGCTGCCCCTTGGGCACACGGGGGGGTTTTCCTGCTGGCCCCCCATCCCGTCCCGTCCCTCGCCGTGCCGGCTCTCGGCGCGCCCTTACCTGGCGATGGCCATGGCCCTGAAACTGGTGTGCCCCTCGGAGATGGCTTTCTGGATGGCGGTGCGCTCGGCGCACACTCCCAAGCTGTAGCAGGCGTTCTCCACATTGCACCCTGCGAGGAAGCCCCCGGTACCCGCTCAGCCACCCCGAAACCTGCTGGCTTCCCTCCGGGCGATTTTTGGGGGTTTTTTTTTAGGGAATTTGCAAGGACAAGCCGTTTTCCCTGCGCACTGCTCGATCCCAAGCTCTCACCAACGCGTTCCCCGCTTCCCCTATTTTATTTCCCGTATTTTCCCATCCGCTGCGATCTTTGGCTCGCTCTGGGATGGCGGCTGCCGAGAGGCAGCCGGGGGGGGTGGGGGACACGACGACGACACCAGCACCCTGTGCTGACCCCGCTGCACCCCCATGCATGGCTAAAGGGTTGCGCGGGGGGGGACATGACACACACCCCCAAAACCCAAAGGAAAGGTCACACGGCCCCGGCTTACCGGAGAAGATCTCCCCGCCGGCGGTGAGCAGCGCGGCGCCCACCGGGAAGCGGCTGTAGGGGCAATAGGCGCAGTTTTTGGCCTCCCGGCTGCGGCGCAGCAGGAGCTGCAGGCGTTCGCCCTGGGGCCGACCCGGGGGGGCAGCGGGGGCCGGGCGCTGCCCGCCGCCCTCCATGCCTGCGCCTGCCTGCCCTGCTCGCTGACGCCACGGTTAAATATTTCCTCTCCTGGAAAACAGGCTGTCCGGCCCCGCCGGGATAACGCCCTGGCGTGCAGCCGAACGCCGGGAAGCATCCCTGGGGGCAGCCCTGACCCCCAAAGCATCGGGTTCAGGGGGTCCCGCATCCCCTCCCCGCCTGCTGTCTCATTTTTTCCAATTCCCCCCCCCCCCCCCCCTTTTTTTTTTACCTCCTCCTTTCTCTGTCCCGGCAGAGCATTTTTCCGCCGCCGCCTCGGTGGTGTTTTTTCCTCTCCCAGTTGAAAACTGGTTGCGCTGCTCCGCGGGAAAATGTCATTAAATCACTCCTGGCGCGGGCGGTGGTGGTGGGGAACAACAGCTCCTGTCAGCGAGATCAAAAGAAATAAACTAATTTGATTGAAAACAGAAAAAATAATATATATGTGTATATATATATATACACGTGTCACATTTTCCCAGGTCTTTTAACTACCAGCTGCCAGGCAGCAGGGAAAGCCGGTTGAAGAACAGAGGCGATAAAAGCCCATTTCGGGATGCCCTCGTGCCGCTCGAGCCCAAATTCGGTTCCGCTGGTGCTTCCGTGGGAATCAGCGGGGTAAAGGGTTCCCGGGATGCCGAGCTGATCAGCAAATTCCTCTTGAATGAAAGATATCTCTTTTTTTTTCCCCCCCCTTGCTGGAGGAGCGTAGTGCCCCATTTTCTGGCTGCAAGGACCGGCGTCACGGCCCCCGTGATTTATCACTGGGATTTTTTGTCCGGTTTGCTGGATTTTGGGAGGATTTTGACCTTACCCGCCGGTTTTGCCAGCAAATCTTGGCGCTGGGGTGCTGCTGACAAGCCACGACAGGCTGGGACACGGCACTCGAATTGGCAGCAGCCTTTGATGCGGTGTAAATGCCGGGAGCTAAGAACGGAGTGCGGGGCAGCGAGAGGACCGCAAGCACCCCAAGAAATCAAAACCGGGACGCTGAGATCAGTGTTGTCCCAGGTGATGACCGGGCGACCCGCTTTCCTCATGCTGTGCGGGTGTTCGTTCACTCTGGAACCTAATGACAACAGTTAGCTACTTGCAAGGGCAGTCAGTCAAGGCAAGAGGCAGCTAGAGGGGAGGGATTGGCAGCCCCGAATCAGCTCAGAGCCCTTTTTTCAAGCTTTTGAAGCGCAAATCCTGGTTGTTTTCCCATCTAAAATGAGCCGCAGATGCTCCTGTGCCCCCCACCCTGTTATGCAGCATGACCCCCCCAAAACCTGGGAAAGAACAGGAAAACCAGCCCCAGGGCAGCTGGTGGGAGGCACTGCGGGAGCAGACCAGAGCAGGGGGACACCCCCCCCCCCCCCAATAACATGGGATCTATAAATAAATGAGCTTTCGGGGAAGGTTTAAACCTGCCCTGTCGATATGAGTGCCGAGCAATTAAATAACGAGTCCTTACCTCTGTCAACGAGGGCGAGAACAGAAATAACGAGAGATGGAGGCCGGCGTGGATAGAAACCTTCGTCTGCACTAATTCACTCGTTGCCACCTCCCCGAAACCATCGTCGCGCCGGGAGCAAGCCACACACCCCGAGCTGCAGCAGCAAAGCCAAAACCGACACAAACTCACGCGGTTTTTTCTTATTCTGGCTGCAAAACCTACGAGGCTGCCGAGGCCGCAGCAGCAAGAGGAGCGGGGCCGGTACTGCCTGCCTGCGAAGCAGCTATTTTAAGGTTGCAGTTGCTTTGCTCAAATCGTAGAAAAGCTGGGAAGCTGCTGGGAAGCTGCTGGGAAATGGCTTCCCGCTCCCTGCAACACCCCGCTTGGGTTTTCCTCCCCAAATGGACTAAAACTGAGGGCACACGCTGTTATTTTGCCCCTTTCTCGTCCCCGTTTTTCAATCCCAAGGCAGCCGGAGCATCTTTGTGGGTCCCCGAGCCCGGGGGTCTCCCTGCTGCAGCCGCAAGAAGCCCCAGGTAGTAAAAAAAAAAAAAAAAAAAAAGGTGGAAATTCGGGTTTGAGCCAAAGGAGCTGAATCCTGAACAGCCTCAGACTCCACTGTGGGGCTGAAATCTCCCAGGCACCCCGCAGCGCTCCCCGAAAATCCCCCCAGGCTGCGCCGCAGGGAAACAACATTTCATTTTCCCCGGAGAGAAGCCGTCCCGGGGCCTCGGCCGGAGTTAAAAGCAACAGGTTTAAAAGCCAAAAGCTCAGCCCAAGAGGAGCAGCAAGGAGGTCTGCCCGGCTTGGAAATAATGGGGAAAAAGGGGGTTTCTGGAGCAAAAAAACACCAGCAAACCCGCAGGATCTGCGAACCCCGGCGCGCCCCCTCGTGCAACGCTCAGGTTTGGGGGAAAAAAACCCTCTTTTCTCATGCCAGGGTCAGGAGGTGATGTCCGACCCTCCCAAAAATCATTCCCCCCCCCCCCCCCAGATCCTGCCCTAATTTCCCCCCCACGCGGGTGGGCTTTGGCGCTGGGGCTCTGGCCGCTGCACGGGCGGGGGATGACTTTATTTTACCAGCATCTTTATTTCACCAGCATCTTTTATTTCCATGCCCGAGCACGAAGCGAGCGCGCAGCCGGCGGCGTGCACGGCGGCGAGGGAGGGGGGGGGGGGGCATCCACCGGCGGCTCCCCGCGTGCTCGGGGCCGGGGCGACGCGGCGTCGCGGGGAGGTGGAGCAGCCCACGGAGAGCCGCGTCCCCGCAGCCGCCACCGCCGCTCCCGCAGCAGGCGCAGGCGGCAACCGGAGCGCGGCGGCTCCTCGGCCAAAGCGGCTCCGCATCCTCCGTGGGCAGACGGCATCGGATACGGCAGCTGCATCCCGCTGTGCCGGGGTAGGGCCTTCGCCCCCCTCACCGGGTAGGGGGGTGCGGGGACACCCCCCCCCAAGCAGCTTTGGGGTCCAGGGTTGGGTGGTGGGGGGGTGTCCTTCTGCTCGCAAGCGGGTTCGGCGGGGACCGTCGCGGCGGGGCCGGGATTAGCGGAGGCGGCCGGGGCGGCCGGGGGAGGCCCCTCGGCAAGAGCGGAGATGCTACCCTGGCGCCGGAGCAAGTTCGTGCTGGTGGAAAACGAACGTAAGTGCAAAGGCAAGAGCCTGGGGCCGGGGCTGAGCTATGCCGCGTTGCTGGCCGGCTTCCTGCGCTCCTGCCCGGACCTCCTGCCCGACTGCCCGCTCGAGCGGCTGGGCAGCGTCTTCCGCGGCAAACGCCAGAAAGTGGAGCTGAATAAGGAGGACCCGACGTACACGGTGCGGTACCTGGGCAACGCCGTCACCCTGCACGCCAAGGGCGAGGGCTGCACGGAGGAGGCGGTGGGCAAGATCTGGGCGAAGAGCGACGCCGGGGCCGGCGGGGCCAAGATGAAGCTGACGTTGGGACCCCAAGGCATCCGTATGACCCCCTGCGAGAAGGGAGCCCGCCGGCCGGGCCACGCGTACCTCCTGCACCGCATCACCTACTGCGCCGCCGACCGCCGGCACCCCAAGGTCTTCGCCTGGGTTTACCGGCACCAGGTGAAGAACAAGGCGGTGGTGCTGCGCTGCCACGCCGTCCTGGTCTCCAAAGCCGACAAGGCGCGCGCCATGGCCCTGCTCCTCTACCAGACCTCCGCCTCCGCCTTCAACGAGTTCAAGCGCCTCAAGAGACAGAACGATTTCCGCCACGTCCAGCAGCAGCTCCTGGGCGACGCCATCGTCCCCTTGGTGCCCCTCCGCAGGCTCCTCAACGCCAAGTGTCCCTACCGCCCGCCCGCCGAGAGGGCCCGCTGCGCCCCACGCCTCAGCTCCATCCTGGAGGAGGAGGAGGAGGAGGCCTTCGGCACCGGGGCACCCCGGGGTGACGGCGGCCCCGGCGAGCGTGCCGCCGTGCTGCGCCTGGCCAGGGAGATGCGGGGGTGCAGCCTGCGCGGTCCCCGGCCCCCGGCGTGCTGAGCGGCAGCGGCGGGTCACCCCATTTCGGGGACCAGGTGCCCTCCCCGCGCCCCAAGCCGAAGCCGGACCCTCCTCGGGGACAAACCTGGACGAGACGGCGGCTTCATTTGCAAGGAAGACCCCTGGGGGGGTGGGTTTGCACTCCGGGGACCCCCCCCGGCCCCCGCACACGAACCCGTTCTCGTGCCTCCTCCGCGGCAGCCATAATAAAGTTAATGTGTGTTTTCTGCGGTGTAACGGCGCCTGTGTCTCGCCTGGACCGAGCCCTGGCAAACGGGAGAGGAAGAGTTAAGCTCGGCACCGAGGCAGTTTGGGGGGGTTTATACCGAATTTACCCCTTGAAAGGGAAGCCAGCTGGGGGGGGGGGGGGGCTGCGGGGTCCCCGGCGCTTTCTGCACCCTCCCTGCGGCACCAAGGGCTGGCGAGAGCGGCTCTGCGTAGTCATGGCAACTCAGTTTTTTAAATATAGAGCTGGGGGGGGGGGGGGGGGGGCAGCACAAGGCTGTCCGCACCAGGGAGGCTGCGATGGGGGTTTGGTCCCTCAGACCCCCGGCGGAGAGCGGGGCTTGCCCGCAGCCCCCACTGCCCACCCCAAAAGCAGCGCCAAGGCCCTGAAGATCAATAATTTACAAAAAAATTACTATTTTTTTCCCTCCCTGTTTGCTGCTTCCCCAGAATAAACAATGGCAAGGGGATAGGCGGGGGGAGCAGGGTCTTGTGTCATCCCCCCCCCCTGCCCCAAGCACAGGGATGGCAGGGACCTGCCAGCCCGGCCACGGCCCTGCATGGGGTGTGGGAGAAGGACCCTACAAAATGGGGCTGGGGGCTGCATCCCCACAGGCCCCGGTGCTGAGCCGTGTCCTTGCAGTGGGGGGGGCCTTTGGGGCTGTGGGGTGCCACTGCCCCACACCACAGTGAGGGGGTGTAAACACCTTCCCCTACCCCCCCCCCAAGGCGCTACAGGGCTGGGGTTTGGGCAGATCCCCCCACCTCAGCTCAGGGGGGATAGGCTTTGGCCTGACACCCCCCAAGCTTTGCAAGGGGCTGGGATCTGGGCTACCCCCCCCCCCCAAGGCCGGGGGGACATGACACACTGGGGATGCTCCCCCCAGGGCCCTGGGGGTATTAGATCCTGAGGGGAGGCTGGGATTTGGGCTAATCCCTCTCCAAGGCCTTGTGGGGCTGGAGTTTAGTCTCCCCTCCAAGACCCCGGGGCAGGGGGGGGATCTGTCCTGGCCCCCCCAGGCCCCGGGGCTGGGATTTACCCCCGCTAAGGCCCTGTGGGGCCGGGATCTGGCCCGCCTCCCCCCTCCCAGGCCCTGTGGGGCTGGGATTTGGGCTCCACCCCCCCCCCCAACAAAGTCTTGCGGGGTCCCTGCGCCCTTCGTCCCCTGTTGCCCCCCGCCGCCCGGAGCGGCGGCCCTGGCGGACCGCGTCTCTATGGTGGCGCTGCCGCCTGCCAGAGCGTCGCGGGCTACGTCATCACTCGGCGCCGGTGGCGGCGAGCGGTTGCCGCGGTAACGGCGCGGCAGCTGCGGCCATGGAGGGCGGCGGGCGGCCCTCGGCCGCGCAGGCCGCGCTGCTGGCCGCCAGCACCGCCCTCACAGCCCTGGTCTACTCCGTCTACCGGCAGAAGGCCCGCGTCGCCCGCGGCCTCGAGGTGGGTGCGAGGGGCCCCCGGGGGGGGGGTGTCGCGCACGGGCCCGGGCCCGGGCCCGGACCGCGGCCTGGTCCCGTCGGCTGAGCCGCGGCCTCCGTTTCCTCCCCGCAGGGCGCCAGGAGGGTCCGGCTGGATGGGGACCTGCGGGCGGTGCTGCTGGAGGCGCCGGGGCGCTGCGTCCCCTACGCGGTCATCGAAGGTAGGGGCAGGGCCTAAAGCGGGGGCGATGGGGGCGCACCCTCACCCCGACCGCCCCCTCGCCGCCTGGGTTTCATCCCCAGCCCCACGGTTCTGCTCCCATCAGCTCGCCTCCCCGCTGTCGGGCAGCCACTGGCTATCCCGACGGCTCAAAACACGAGCTCTCGGCTCTTCAGCCCCCCCCACACCTTGTTCAGGTACTGCCCTCGCTGCACGCAATAAGAAACGGAGCAGAAAGTTAACAAGCACCTCACGCGCCCTTCGGATTTGTCTTTCAGGCGTGGTGCGGTCCGTTAAGGAGACGCTGAGCAGCCAGTTTGTGGAGAACTGCAAGGGCGTCGTTCAGAGGCTGACGCTGCAGGAGCATAAGATGGTGTGGAACCGAACAACCCACCTCTGGTACGTGCCCAGCGCCCACGAACGTCCGGCTTTCAGCCTGGCTGAGGTGCCCTCGGAGAGCCTGACACGCTGAAATGACATCAGGCGTGGCCAGAGCGACCAAGGTGACCCAGACCCCGCAGTGGCCCCGTTACAGCTGCCGAAACGGGGCACGTTTGGCTGTTTTCAGGGCTGTAGCCTTTCAGAGTTCAACACAGGGGCTCTAGAAGACGAGCACGTAGAGTAACCCAACGTGGGCAGAGCATTTATCAGCAGCCCCACGTTGTTGTGACGGAGGTGGCCACGGGACGGTGTTTCCTGAGCAAAATGACACCTTCTAAACAGAAATTCAGTTGGATTTGGGCGATACCCGCACCCAGGGGACCTGAGGGTGGTCCCCAGAGCCGCCTGGCCCCTGAGAGCTGCTGAAACGAGAGCACGGCGACGCTCTTCGACCCTCAGCTAATCGGATTAACGCTTATCAAATTTGCGCGTGTGACGGGCAGCGCTTCTCCTCGCAGGGCGGTTTCTAGCGGCCGGGAACGCCACAGGGAGATGAGGGGGGAATGAGGTGGGACAAAGCGCTGTCCCGCTGACGGTGGAAGCCCACGCTGCTTCCGCGGGGACTGTGGAAGTGTTGAGGGCCTCATGCACACCCGGACGGTGCTGTGAGGACAAAAGCGCCGCTCTCCAGTGAGTCCCATCCAAATAAACTTCGCTCAGGGCAGGGGACAGCTGGCGGTCCCCCCGAAAAAGCAGGTCGGCCCATGCGGTGTTTCCCTGCCGGCCTCGGGGGAAGCGCTCACGCTCGCCTTTGCTTTAACCCCTTCTCCTTCCCCAGGAACGACTACGAGAAGATCATCCACCAGAGAACCAACACCACCCCCTTCGACCTGGTCCCTCAGGAGGAAGGCGCCGGCGTCGCCGTCAGGGTGATGAAGCCGCTGGACGCCGCCGAGCTCAGCCTGGAGACGGTGTACGAGAAATTTCATCCCTCCGTCCAGTCCTTCACCGACGTCATCGGCCACTACATCAGCGGAGAGCGCCCGAAGGGCATTCAGGAGACGGAGCAGATGCTGAAGGTGGGCACGGCGCTGACGGGGGTGGGAGAGCTGGTCCTGGATAACACCACCATCAAGCTGCAGCCCCCGAAGCAGGGCATGCCCTACTACCTGAGCGGCGTGGATTTCGACACCTTGCTGCAGAAACAAGAATCGAACGTCCGGTTTTGGAAAATCCTGACCGTCGTTTTTGGCTTCGCCACCTGCGCCGTCCTCTTCTTCATCCTACGGAAGCAATACCGGCATCACCGAGAGAGGCGGCACCTCAAGCAAATGCAGGATGAATTCCGGCAGGCCCAGGAGCGCCTGATGCGCGAAATGAACGCGGAGGGCGGAGAGACGCTCAAAAACGCCTGCGTCGTCTGCTTGAGCAACACCAAATCCTGCGTCTTCCTGGAGTGCGGGCACGTTTGCTCTTGCAACGAGTGCTACGGGGCTCTCCCCGAACCCAAGAGGTGCCCGATCTGCAGGCAGGCCATCTCCAGGGTGGTTCCCTTGTACAACAGTTAAATTTCTGTGGCCCCGGCGAGCTTTTGGCATTAAAGCTGCCTCCCGCAAAGGGGTTTTCTCGCCTCGCTGCTTGGGTGGTTGATTTTGGGGGGAAGGGGAGGGAGCTTGAGTGAGAGGGGTGCTTCGATTGGGATCTTAAAAGGCGAGGGTCCGGCTGATCGGGGCTCACGTCGCGCTCCGGAGGTTTTCGGGGCGGGAGACGAGGAGTCCTCGCGGCGCTCAGCTGGGAGATGCGGTTTCGAGCTCTTCTGTTAAGAGTCGGACTCTTAGGGTTTGCCTCGTGGTTTACTGAAACACCTGGCTTATAAAAACATTGTGGGGCAAAAAAAAAAAAAGATGTATTACGGCTTCTCAGAGACTGCAGAATTTAGATGATGCTGTCACCTGGCTCCGGGGACGGACGGAGCAGGGGGGCTTTCAGAGAGCTCGTACGGGGGATTGTGCGAACACCGCTCGTTCTGCCATCATCCGCACAATCGGTCTGCGACCGTTTCGCGCCGGGACGCGAGAACGGGGAGGTGAAAACGCTGTGGCTGATTTCTGCACTTGGCTTGAGCTGGGATAGAAAACGGGATGTAAAGTAATAAAACCGGACGAAAAGCGGGTTTGTCTGGGCTCGTTACGTGACCCTGACGGGGGTAACGGCATCTGCTGCCCTTCTGCGCTCCCCGGGGCGTGCACGCTGCGCTGATAAACACCGGAGGAACAACGTACGTCGCCCCGAGCGGCGATCGAGGGTGGGGTGAGGGGGGTGGGATCGCGTCCCTCCGCGCCGAATCCCACACCGGTCCTGACGGACACCGCTGTCCCCTTGTCCGTAGCGCAGGCGGTACCAAACCCCCAAACTTCCACACAGAAGAAGAAAATTCCCTTCCCCGAGAGGGTTAACAAACCCGAAGTGACGCTTGGGTTAACGTTTGCTGGGGAGGGCAGGGAGTTTTCAGTCAGGGACGGGGCGGGGGAGCCCCTGCTCGGGGAGCCTGGAGCGGGAACAGTCAAAAACCCCGGGACTGAAGCGAAAACCCCGGGATTTGGGGGAAGATCCCGCGCTCCGTCCGACACCTGCGGGCGGGCAGAGCTGCTCGCACCCCCCCGAGGGCTCCCCGTGCCCCCGGCACATCTAAAAAGGAATAGTTTTCCATCGACTGCCAGGAAAAATGATGAATTTAATGAGGAAACGGGTTGTTTCCTCGTTAAACGTTAACAAGGCCGGCCGGGCGGCATCCGAAGGCCGCTTGGGTTGCGTGGCACAAACCCGTCGGCTTCATTTCGGCGCCGGCCGGAGGAGCGGGGCCTTGGGCAGCCTCAGCGCCGGGAAGGGCCGCATCCAGCCCGCCCGCCGGCTGTAGATGGCGGTGGCTGCCCGCCGCAGCGAGGCTGCCTGCCTGCGCGCTGCCTGCCAGCGGGAAAAGCCAGAATCCCAGCAGGAAAAGCCGGAATCCGGCTCGCTGGCGGAGGCGTCCCTCCTCTCCCCGCGGTTATCGCCCTGCCTTGCCCTTTGCGCCTTTCTGCTGCTGCCAGAAAATAAAAATCTCCTTTTATCGGCGGCTCAAAGTGCATCGTGGAAAAGAAAACAAAAACCAAGAGACCCCCAAGATGTTCCCTGAGGGATCGGCTCTGCCAAGTCACGCACCAAACGCTGCCGTCTTCCCGGGAGCGTGGATTTAAGATCCGGACCAACTGAGACCCCGACTCCTTTTCTCAAAAGCAATTTTCTGCTGTGAAAATCATATTTAGAGTCTTTTTGGGGTTGTTTTTTTTGGGGGGGGGGCGGTTACTGCCTATCTCTCCCTGTACCGTATGGAGGCTTTGCCTTTCCCTCCCCGGCTGCGGTTTCCTGGGGACCAAGCACCCCAAAAAGCCTCGTCCCCTCGACGGGGACAGCGGGGAGGTCACCCCCCCCTCAGGCAGACGGGTGCAGGACGCGGCCTCGAGCCTCGGTGTTTTGCCCGGCGAACAGAGCCGTCACGCGAAGCCTAAAAATACACTTTTGGGGGGGCTGTGCTTTCCCCGTTACCTTTCGCCTCCTGTTTTCAAGCTTTCCCCTGCGATATCTCGGGCGTAGACGCAACCTTATGTAAGGAGCTGACAGCTCGGGGGTGTGCGGGGGCGCGCGGGAGAGGGGCACGCGCGGCTCCGGGAGCTTGAGGAGTTCAGCAAACGAAGGATTTGGAGCTGGGAGCAGCCCCGGGGCAGCGTGCCCTGGCATCGCAGGGTGCCCTGTCCTTCCCGGGCCCCCGTCCTGCTCGGTCCCAAAACGAGCCGGGCTCCCGCTTCCAGAGAAATCCGCTGGCAGAGATGTTGTAACCCAGCCTTGCGCTAACAGGATTTTTGCTGCCATCCCCACTGTCCCCCTGACTCAGCTTCGCAGGGGATGTACCAGGGATGCCTGAACCCCCCCCCCCCAACATAGCTGCGGTCTTCCCCAAAACGGTAGCCCCAGCCTTCCCATCACCTCTTGGCCGGGCTGGCTCGCTTTGCCGGGCGATAACCCCGATGACCAGCGCTGCTGTGGCAACGCTGCGGGGAAAACCCCGTGGAAAGCTCGCAGCGACCCCAAAGCCCTCCAGCAGTCCCCTGGGACAGGCTTGTGCAGGGACACGTCCTGGGGACCGACAGCCATGTGCACCCAGACCCACTCCCCGCCTTGCAGCCCCCCACGAATCGCCAGCAGCCCCGCGACGGCTCATTTCTGCTGGGCTCTTGTGGGGCTGAGCCCACGCTCCCTGGGGACAGGCACTGGGCTCCCCAGGGCTGCTGTGGGGCAGCTCCGGGCTCAGCAGGGATGCTGCAGAGCAGCTCTGAGCTCCCCAGGAGCGGCTGTGGGGCAGCCTAGGCTCGCCGGGGCTTGCTGTAGGGCAGCTCCGGGCTCCCCAGAGCTGCTGTGGGGCAGTTCCACACTCCCCAGGGATGCTGTGGGGCAGCTCCAGGCTCCCCAGATGTGGCTGTGGGGCAGCCTAGGCTCGCCGGGGGTTGCTGTAGGGCAGCTCCGGGCTCCCCAGGGATGCTGCGAGGCACCCCGGGGATGCTCCGGGGCAGCTCCAGCCTCCTTGGGGATGCTGTGGGGCAGCTCCGGGCTCCCCAGATGTGGCTGTGGGGCAGCCTAGGCTCACCGGGGGTTGCTGTGGGGCAGCTCTGGACTCCCCAGGAGTGGCTGTGCGGCAGCTCCGGGCTCCCCAGGAGCGGCTGTGGGGCAGCCTGGGCTCGCCGGGGGTTGCTGTAGGGCAGCTCCGGGCTCCCCAGGGATGCTGCAGGGCACCCCGGGGATGCTCCCGGGCAGCTCCAGCCTCCTTGGGGATGCTGTGGGGCAGCTCCGGGCTCCCCAGGGATGCTGCGGGGCACCTCCAGCTTCCTTGGGGATGCTGTGGGGCAGCTCCGGGCTCCCCAGGAGTGGCTGTGGGGCAGCCTGGGCTCGCCGGGGGTTGCTGTAGGGCAGCTCCGGGCTCCCCAGGGATGCTGCGGGGCACCTCCAGCTTCCTTGGGGATGCTGTGGGGCAGCTCCAGGCTCCCCAGGAGTGGCTGTGGGGCAGCCTAGGCTCGCCGGGGGTTGCTATAGGGCAGCTCCCGGCTCCCCAGGGATGCTGCGGGGCACCTCCAGCTTCCTTGGGGATGCTGTGGGGCAGCTCCGGGCTCCCCAGGAGCGGCTGTGGGGCAGTTCCACGCTCCCCAGGGCTGCTGCGGGGCAGCTCCCGGCTCCCCAGGGATGCTGCGGGGCACGCCGGTGGGGCAGCCCCGGGGGGATCCCCGGGGTGCGTGGGGCAGCCCGCCGGGGGCGGTACCGGTACCGGTGCCGGGGGCCGTGCCGCTCCCGCCCCGTCCCGCCCGGTCCCGCCCCCCGCTCCTCTATCGCCGCCGCCGCCGGAGCCGCCGCCGCAGCCGCGGAGCCGCCAGCAACGCCGGGCCGGGCCGGGATGTGACGGGGCGGCCGCCCCGCGCCCCGCTGCGCCGCTGCCCCGGGCCCGCGGGCCCCGCGCCCCGGGAGGCTGTCGGGGGGCGGCGGCGGCGGCGGGCCCCCCCCCGCCGCCCCCATGTCGGAGGGGCCGCCCTACGGCGAGGGGCAGCTGGCGGGGGACGCGGCCGTGGGGCAGCTCCCCTTCCCCGTCCGCCTCCGCGGCCCCGACGGCCTCCTCGCCGGTGGGCAAGGCAAGCGGCCGCCCAAGCTGGGGCAGATCGGCCGCAGCAAGAGAGGTGGGTGCCGGCGGGGACGGGCGGGGGGGGGGGGCACCGGCACCTTCCCGGGATGCGGGGCACCGGCAGGCTGGGAGCGGCCCCGGGGATGGGGCGCGGTGCAGCGCCGGGTGTCGGGCACGGTGTCCCGGCGACCTTTCCCTGGGGATCGTCCCCAGGGACGGCGTACGATGCGCCGGGCTCCCTCCGGGATGTCGGCCACCGCGTCCCACCGACCTTCCCCGGGGGCGCTGGGTGGTGGGGAACCTTCCTCGGGGCCAGGGCATCGTGCCCCGGGGGCTTTGCCGGGGTGTAGGGCAGCAGGGACCGGGCATCGTGCCCTGGGGACCGTCCCCGGGGTGTAGAGGTGAAGGGACCTTCCTTGGGGACAAGGCACCGTGCCTCAGGCCCTTTGCCGGGGTGTAGGTACCTTCCCCAGGGACAGGGCACCAGGCACCGTGCCGGGGTGTAGGGTACTGGGTACCCTCCCCAGGGACAGGGCACGGCGCACCGGGTACCCCACAGGGTGTCGGGCATCGAGCACCGTGCCAGCTTTGCTGCCGGCCACACCAGGGATATGGGGGACAAACACCCCCCCCCCCCCCAACCCCACCCCAGGGTGACCTTGGGCGAGGGGAGCACGGCGGCAGAGCATTCATCACGGTTATGGTTTTGTTTTTTTTTTTTTTTCTGCTTTCCAGTGGTTATTGAAGATGATAGAATTGATGATGTGCTGCAAAATCTCTCAGAAAAGGCCCCTCCCGGTGTTTAAAGCCTCCCTGGGGACGCTCGGCTGAAGCCGGGGGGGGGTGTGGGGGTGCAGAGGGGGGGCCGGTTTACAATAGCACAGGTTATCGGCAAAAAATACACCACCACCACCCCCCCCAACACCGCAGCGACCGCGCCGAGCAAGCACTTGGAGAGCCGTCCTCGCCAGCCTGCAATCCCCACCGCACAGCAGCACGTCCTGCCCTCCAGGAGACGCGCGGAGGGGAGGGCAGCGAGCGAGACAAAGCCCAGCGACCAATTAAAAAAAAAAAAAAAACCAACAAATTAAAAAAAAAA
Organism: Gymnogyps californianus; assembly: GCF_018139145.2. Taxonomy (NCBI): domain Eukaryota; kingdom Metazoa; phylum Chordata; class Aves; order Accipitriformes; family Cathartidae; genus Gymnogyps; species Gymnogyps californianus. The sequence continues at coordinate 7,190,789 of NC_059491.1, forward strand.
AAAGAAAATAATAATTGGAAAAATAATCGCCCGCTCCAAAACCTCCACCCCAACCCGCTGACGCGAGGGATGAACGGAGGCGTCGCGCCACGGCTCCGAATTACTCGTGATTTCTTTTCTCGGTCCGATGAACCTTGCACCACGCTAGATCGGGGGGTAAGAGGAAAGGGGGCAGCGAAAGATGGGGGGGGCTGGCCCCCGGGGTTCCCCCCCCCGGCCACGGTTGTTCCCAGCGGGCACCTTGTTTACATTATTTAATCTTGCAAAAATGAATCTGTGCACTTGGATGTACCATGCTATCCCCTTCCTTATGATTTTTTTTTATGTTGATGTCTTTGGATGTTGGAAAATGATATAAAATATATATATATAATTCATTTTAGTCACGTTTTAAGGTTCTCGAGGGGAAAAACCAAAACTTTTATAAAGGAAGGGCCTAGAGGAAGAATTGCTGGTTTATTTTTTAAAGCTTGTACTTCTTGGTTGCTGTGAGCAAAGGGACAGATTTTATATGTACGGGGGGGCGGGGGGACGCTCGGCTTTTCTAACTACCATGCAGTCTGTAGTGTGGGTGATCTTGTTTTTTTTTTTCTTTTTTTTTCTTATATTGTGGCAGTTTCCTCTCTTTAATAGACTGTATTAAAAATATATATATATATATAAAAAAAAAATCTAATGTAATCACAAGAGTGCCAAACACTTGGAGATGCCGGAGGGTAGCGATTCCCTCCTCGAGTCAAGCAGCACTCGGGGCTTTCCGCTCTTTCTAGGGCTCGGTCGATCTCTCGTGGGGTTTTCTTTGACTTCTCTTTTCTAATCTTTCTTTTTAACTATTTTGCATGACGTGCATAAAAAAAAAAAAGGGAAAAAAAAAGGCGCCTCTTGTGCGAGGGCTTGGTTTCTCGTTTCTGTTTGCGACTCTGACTGACAGACCTCAAGGCAGGTTTTCTTTCCTCCTTTTCTTAAATATTGTGTATGTTGCACTTTTATCCACTACACAGGGCTATTTCTGCAATGTCCAAATAAAAAGGAAAATGAAACAAAATGGAAAAAAAAAATAATAAATGCGGATCTGCCGTGCTTTCCCGCGTGCTGCCGGGGCCCAGCGCCGCGAGCATCCCTCCCCGTCCACCTAAATAATGCCAAAAATAGCTAAGGAAAACCTCACTGCTCTCCAGCATGGGCCCCCCACGACCAGGGTCATGCTGCGCCCTGAATAATTAATTATAATTAACATTTATTTATGGGATTTTTGTTTGTTTGATGGGAAAACGCCCCTGGGGCACAAATTTCATGGACAAATTCAATGTGAGGTCCCGAAAGCAGCTGCTGGGGATGAGGACCCAAAAAGGCATCCGTCCCCTTCGCTGCTGGGAAAGCCTGCGGAAAACGGGGATTTTCATCCCAGCATCGCCTCCCTCCCCACCAAAACCCAAATCCCGGCCGATTCCCCGCGACCGCCGTCATTAATCATTGCCCAGGAGCGGGGCGGCGTTAACGAGAGCCCTTATCGCTCCCGCCTCTGCGACCGAGGGCACAAGCCAACCTTTGTGCCGGGGGAATAAAAATATAATCACACCAGGGGGAACGGGTCCCAGGGACAGGGTTTTATTGCAAAGACAATAATATATAGCAATAAAAGCAGCATGCCGCCAAGCAGGGCCGGGGCTGCTTCGTACAACGATGGCCTGGGGGGGGGGCAGATCGATTAATTTGGGGTGGGACAGGGTGCCGGTGCTGCCCAAACATCCCCATTTTTGGGGTGCCAAGGCTGCAAGAGTTTGCACGCCGCCCCCCTCCCCAGCACCTTTGCTATTTATTTCCCCGTTTTTAACCCGCGCAGCCTCTCACAGGTCCAGGATGGGACGGGGAGATTTGCTAAAGCGCTCCCTTGAAAAATCCCCAATTATTTTCATTTTTTCCCCAGCGTGTTCAGCTCCGAGGTCGCAGCCGGGTGGGTTAGACTCGGTGGACACCACCAACCCTTTGGCCCCAGGATTTTCCATTCTGGGTGACCTGATGCGCCTGCAAAGCAGGAGACGGGCCCACGGGAGAGTATTTTTTCCCCCCCAATCTGATGCTTTTTGCCCCAACCGGCATCTGGGCGCAGGCCCGTGGCTTTGGGAAGAGCAGACGCAGCCCGCAGAGGAGCAGAGCATCCCGCATCCGCGGAGACGGCAGCGCTGGGCGGCTCCTAAGACACATAACCACGGGCTGGATGCGGCCGTTGGCACTTGGTTAATTAAATTTACCAAAAAGCCCCTGTTCTGCGTGAAAACCTGATCTATGGGTCTGCCAGACCCAATTGCCCACTTTCTCCCGTGCATCAAAAAAAAAAAAAACAAACCTCTGAGCACCCAAACCCCGCTGAAACCCAGATGCACCAGACCAGGTGCTCCAGGGATGGGGTCCCTGCATGGCCCCAGGAGCCCCCAAAACCCCTCAATGCCCGGGAGAAGTCAGGGATGAACCGGAGAAAGCCTGAAGCCGGAGGGGGAAGGGAGGCTGAAAGAAGAGGAGATTCTGTTAAATTATAAACCGCTCTTTTATATGCACGGCACATAAATAATGGAGCAGGAGAGCCCGGCGCGCCGGCGAGCTCGCTTACGGGGAGGATGCGGGATGGAGGGGCGAGAAGAGAGGGTTGCAGGATGGATGGGGGGGAAAGATGTGCCCAAGAGGCCGAGCTGGGGATCCCCTAGCCATGCATCGCCGGGAGATGATATTCTGAAGGAGGATTTAAGGATTAAGCTGGCCACGGGGCAGGAGTTTATTGCATACATTATTTAACAGATGGCCCAACGCAGGCGGCCGGCTGCCTACGGTCTCCCCGGTGACCTTGGCCGGGAGATGCCGGGGCTGGGCAGGGAGCCTGGTGCCACCTCCGGGCTCCGGTTACGGGGACCAGAGGAAAAGAAAAAAACACCCTCCTGGGGAGCTGGCATCCAGCAGCTCCAGCGCCAAATCCCCATGGAAACTGCAAAAAAACCCCACCCAACCCTGGCCCATATGGGCTGCTTGTTTTGGCAGTGGTGGGGAAAAAAGGAGAGAGAAAAAAAAAAAAAAAAAAGAGCCATTTGCAGGTTTATTTACTAAAGGAAACGCAGCACCTTTGGAAGAAGCAGGGTGCCGGAGGGACGAGCGAGATGCAAAGGTCCCAGCGGCACCCAGAGCGCTTGCAAAAATCCCACTCCCAAAGATGCTTTAATCCCGTTTCCCCAGGGATTTTGGCACTGGGGGAAGGTGCTAAAACACTTGCTCCCCCAGCAAAGCCAACCCCGGCCCCTCACGCCCAAGAGCCAGCAGGGTATTTTTATCCATCTCTAAAGCTGCTCATTTTCTGCAGGCTTTAAATCCCCAACAGCGATTGCGGTGTCAGCCCTTCGCACCGCGTAAGCCCCCCGCCCCGGGGATGATACCAGACCTGGGGACCCCGGTGCAGTGGATACCCGTTTTGGGGCTGCATCGGTGCCCCCGCCACTCATTTCCCCACATCGCTGGAGCAGTTGGCAATAACCCACAGAAAAACACCCCAAAAATCGAGGGCAGTGGGCTGCAGCCAGGGCAAAACAGAGCACGGGGGAGCGGGCGAACCCCCTAAAGCGCTTCCCCCGAAAAGATGCCCATGTAGCAACCGCCCAAAATAAATATTCTATCTTTTTTTTTTTTCTCCCCCACTAAAAGTAGGGCACGTTAAACTAGGCCAGCACTCCCCTGCAAAGTGATTTATTTATCATGGAGGGAGTGAGGAGGGATAGCGTGGGACGGGGGGCTGCGGAGCAGCATGTCCAGGGCAGGGACGCTCCATCCCGCTCCAAATGCCACGGTTTCGGAAAAGAAAATGGGGGCAGTTTTCCCTCTCGTTGAAAAAAAAAAAAACAAAACAACACAATTACTCAGAAGGGGGCAGTTTTTGTGACCTGCGGTGGGGAAGCTATGAAACTGGTCATTTTGAGCGAATGGATCAAAAGGGGTTTGATACCGTTGAGACCACTCCTGTTTTCAGCCACCGGCAGTTAATGTTTTCTATTGTGGCATTACCAACATAAAACATGCTTTAGTAAAATGGAAAGTGGATAAAAACCATGAAGGAAATTTTGCCCTGAAGAAAAACTCCATTCCCCCCGCTGTTTTTTAACATGGGAAGGAGAAAAACCCCAGTGGCCGCCTGCTCCCATGCTCGAGATCTCTCTGCCCATCCCTGCCGGGCGACGGAGCCACGGGCGATGGGGCTGGCCAAGGGGGATGTGGGGTGCAGCACCCTCCTGCCAGGTGCTCCCCTCAAACGTGGCCTTGGGGCTTTTTTTTTTTTGCTGATTTTCCTTATGCCTTTGGGTTTCACCCTGAGAGAAGGGATTCTTCTAGTATGGACCCAAACCGTTGCTTGTTTGGGGGATTTTGGGGGGGGACGCAGGTCCCCCATCCCTGGGCTCTTTGTCCCACAGCCACTAGAGGCCACTGAGGCTCTGTGATCCCACCGGATTTATTCGCGTGGGACATTGAGACACCGACGTTAGCACCCAAAAAGCTAAAATGGAGTGTGGGGGGGGGACCCAATAATGCACGGAGGCAGCAAAACTGGGGGGAAAGGGGCAGACAAGGGCTCGTCCCCAAGCTCCATTGGTATCTCCAGCGGCATCCCCACCCCGGGACCCCATGGGTGACGTGGAAAGCGCTTTTCTCACCCCAAATCTGCTTAAGCCACTCAGCTGCCCCGGCCTGTGGTGAGCACTGGCAGGATTTTCGGGTGTCATTCCCCCCCCTCAAAGCTAAACATCTCCGGAGGACAGGGAAACGCTGCCAGCTCCCACCGCCCCACACGCGGCTTTCCCTCCTGGGCCAGCGCCCCGAGGAGCTGGGCTCACCAGGATTTTTTCGGAGGGGTCAAGCAGCCGCTCCTAGGATGTGGCATTTCCCACCTTGGGAATATCCTGCAAAAAACCCCCCCCAAATCGCTCCGGATGCCTGCCTCAGGGAGCCTGAAAGCAGAGCTGCCCGACTCCCCAGGCTCCTTATTTTCTTTTCTTTTCGCCCGGAGTTGAATTTTCTAGGATATTATAAACAGCTGTTCCCGCTAATGAGGACTAAGCGAAACATCAGACATCTTAATTTATACGTTGCTCAAGGTGTCAAACTGTTGCATTACAGTAACCAGTGGGAGACACCTCGCCGAAAAACGAGGAAAGTTTCGCTCAGAGCTAAACGCAGAAGCAGATGCTCGAACAAAAACCAAGCCCAAGCAAGGGCACCAGGCTCTGCAACCCTGCCAGCATTTTCCCAGTTCAATATTCCAGGTTTTAGAGGGGAGGGGATTATTTTTTGGGGAGGGGGTGGGGATGCCGGCACAGCCTCACATTTGTGCAACCCAGGAGCATTTTCACACCCTCAGCGGGCAGGCGAGGATCGCCGCTGCTTTCTCGGGGCTGCCCCAGTTCCCAGCCTCGTTGGCTTCGGCAGAAGGTTTCCTGCCGGAGATTTTCCACAACCGTTTCTCCCCTGGGTTTCGGCGGGATGTGCCTGCAATAGCGATCGCCCGGCCTCCTGCCAGCGATGCGGCGCAGGGGATATGAAGGAAACCGGAGGAATTAGGGCTCCCCTCCACGCTATGGCATTGCAAATATTAATATATATTATTTTTGCAAAGGTGCACGTGTGACACCCGTATGAGCCCTTTGCTTTGCAGGCCTCGGTCCTCCCGGTGGCTTTTAGGCATCCTCCCACCCCGCTCGCCCTTTCCCATGGAGTTGCTGTCAACGAGCAAGCACGGGGAAAAAAAACGGGGAGCAAAGGGGCTGCCGGGAGCATCTCCCAGGCTCCCCAGAGCTTCGTGTGCCTGGCTTGGAGCATCAGCCCCTTCCCGGGCTGGGGGATAAAAAGAAAATAAAGCAAAATAACCAGACCACAAAAAAACAAACCCCCAAGCAGGCCTTGTGATTTAACACTCCAAAATACCCGGCGGTGAGTCACGGCGCTGGGTGCGGAGATGGGGCCGATCCAGCTCTGAGTCAGCCCGGCGGGCGCGGGCAGCCGGCACAGGCTGTGTTTGCCACCCCCCCCCCCCCCCCCCCGCAGCTCCCTGTTTCCCATTTTTGCTCCAAACCTGCACAAATACAAACAAATATGCCGTGACTCAGAGGCACGTGGCGGGGCTCAGCCCGCAGCACCCCCTCCTAGACCCCCAGGCTCCCCAAATCCCCAACGGTGCCACAACAACTGGGCCGGACACACCAGCATCTTGCAAAGGCCAGGCCTGGGAACCCTTAAAGTATTTAAAGAGGCTTTTTAAAATGCGTATTTTTGGAGGGGGACACACACAGAGGAGGTTCTCGCTGATGCCACTGCAAGAAAGCACTTAGGATTTTCCAAGTAGCTCTAATTAATTAGCATTTCCTCAGCTTAGCATCGTTTTAAACCTGAAGCACCAACTAATTCCCCTCGGTCATGACCAGAGGAAACAGATACGGAGCAGACACCCTGCCCAGGGCCGGCTGAGATGATGGGGTGAAGCCCCGTGCCTGGGACACCCACATTGCAAGGGGTGGTGGGTGCTGGTGGAACTGGGACAAGGCTCAGCTCCCAGCTGGGTGCAATCCAGTCCCAGCCCGTCCCAAGCCACAGCATCCTATAACATCCCCAGCGGGATGGAAAACAGCAAGAGACAGGGCTTATTTTGGAGAAGACGCCTTCGGAAAGCTGCCCTGGGGTTATTTTCACCCGACCTGGACGAATACAAGGGGATGGGGGGGGGGAAACCCTTACAGCAAACAAATGCCGTGTGCTAGGTCGAGCGGCGTGCAAGATCTAGCACGGTGCGAAGCCGAGCTGCGCGCTGGGTTTAACCACCCACGGGGTTTAACCTCCCGGGATTCTCCCAGCCGGGTTAATCCCCAGCCTAATGCAGCGTCCACCCACGCCGCAGGTTAAGGAAAGGCGGAAGGCGAGTCGCCCCGCGTCAGGAGCAGGATGAGACCCCAGCAGCATCCTCAGCATCTTCAACCGGTTTCCATAGCAACGGGTTCAGCCCCAAATTGGCCGCGGGTGCCGGGGAAGCAGGGGCGAGGAGGGGGCTCAAAAGGACACCTAGCACCGCAAAACAATGGGGTTTAATAAGAAAAAGCACTCTGCACCTCGGTGCACCGGGAGCGGGTGCGAGGGGAGACTGTCGGGGCTGCGACCCAATGCAAATCCCCCAGGCCAGCCCCGTCGGGGGGTTTGGGGAGCTGCCCCCCATCCCATCGCCCCTGCAAGCGAACGCCGCTCGGCACAGATCCCCATCAGCCCATTTCAGGTGTATCAGCCTTCCCAGTTTAATTTGCAGCCCAGCTGGAAAGCCCAGAGACCTGCTGTAGCCTTTTCCTGGCCCCAGCCAGAAGCAAAACATCCACAAGACCCAAAACCACTAATCCTACAGCCCTGAACGCCTGAAAAAAAAAAATGCATCCAGGGAAGATGCAGGCAGGAAGGAGAGCCCAGGCCGGTGCACGGATGCTCCGGGGGATACAGATGCCTGCGGGCCCCCGCAGCCGCCCACCCCGGCGGCCGCAGCACTGTTACACAAGGCTCCCGGCGCTTGCATAAGCCGCAGCAGCGCGCGCAGTTCCAAGGAGAGAGGAAAAGTGAGCAGGGACCACGGCCCCGAAGCTCTGCTGTGGGATGGGACCCATGGCCCGAGCCCATCTCCCGCAGGGGAGTCCCGTGGGTCCCGCAGCCCGGACATGGCGCAGCCAGAGCCATCCCTAAACACAGTGGCATGACAGACCCCATCCCTTCACCATCTTTGCTGGAGAGACCCAAAAAAGGAGTAATTCAACCCACCGCAGCTCGAGGCCAGGAGAAAGGCTGCCAAAAACCCCAAAGCCAGCGAGCAGCATGCACACCAGCCCTGTAACATCCAACATTCACTTGCCTCCCGTTCCAGCCCTGGGACTGGGGGTATCCCCAGGGGAAGACCACTTTTTTTTTTTTTTTAAAAGACTTTTAACCAAGCAGGAAGGGTTGTGCGACAGAGAAGCGCTTTGCAGGGCTCAGGCGGGCTGGGAGCAGCATCACCCGCTCCCGGGGAGCCGCTGCGGAGCAGCACGCGTGTGGGCGAGCACCAGCCTTCGGCTCCCAGTCCTCACCCCAAGAGGAATAAGCACTGCCTTGAAACCAGTGTCACATCAGCAACCCCAAAGATGCATTTGGCCAAAACCCCCGGTAATTTTGCACAGGGAGGCTCACCCTCTTTATGCACCAAAATACGTTGTTTCTTCCCGTCGTGGTGCTTTAGCGTCGGCTCATCTCATCGGCTTGCACAAGCACAGGGCAAGAGAGGATTGCGAGGACCTGCAAGCCCAACCAGACCGCCTCTTCCAAGGGATTTACACCCGGGTGATCACGCTTTCCAGGGGCTGTGCCCCACCGCGCTGGGGCTGATGCGCATTTTTACCCCGACACCTCCCCACCCCACAAACCCACGTAACCTCGCTGTGCTACCCGCACCTCTTGCTTTCCTGTCTTGTGCACAGAGAGGGTTAACAACAATAACAACAACAAAAAAGCCGAGAAAGCTCCTAATTCAATGAGCAGGGAGGGAGGGGAAGCTCACAGGCCTCTAGCTTAGCTTTTCGAACATCTGCAATATAATATCTACGCGTTCAGGAGATTTAATGATTTTTAACAATTAAAGGGACCTCCTGAGAGGCTGCACACAGAGGGGACAAGCGCTTGCAGGACTCGTGCATCCCAGCCCGGTGCACGCTTCCCCTGGCAAAGGTGACTTTGCAGATGGCATGGAAAATAGAAAACCAGAGAAGGCCATTGCACAGGGGGAGCAGTTCTCCCAATTTAAATGCAACCCCCAAAATCAACGCTGCAAAGCCATAGGCATCCCCAGACCCAAAATAAACACTTACCAGCGACCCTTGGGCAGCGATACCAGCTCCTTGCAGCACAAAGGAACACATTTCCATCCTCCTTTCTCCCGTGGGCCGGGGAATGGCACTACAGGGACAGCAGCCACCCCAAAAACAGAGCCCTGGGACAACCGTAACTGGCTGGCAGGGTCAGGCTCCCCAGAACCCTAGGCACACACCCATCCCTCCTCTGAGACCTCCCCAAACCTCAGCCTCAGGCCTTATATTGCCTTCAGGATAAATAAATTACAAAAACTCAGTGCAGCTGTCCTGGGTGTGAGCACAGGGGGGAAAAAATCAACCTAAAAGGACCCAAAACCCAGGTACTTAAAGAGCTCCCAGCCCCAAGGTGAGCATTGGACCGCCTGATTGCCCCTAAAAAACATTATTAAGGTGATGCCCAGCAAAGTGTCCGTGTGGGGCCCCCCAAAACCCCACCGACCCCTCCGTTTTCCCGCAAAGAGGAGCGGGGGCCAGGGCAAAGCAGAGCTGCGGGCGGCAGCGAAGGCGGCGGTGCGAAAACGCGGGGCGGCCGGCAGCTATTTCTGCGCCGTGTCAGCACCCACTGACAGCAGCCGCGGTTTGCTTCTGCGAGGCATCGGCGCGAGCACCCCTGAGAGCACAGCAAAGCTATGGGTGTATTTTTATATATGAAATCCGTGTGTGTGTATGTATCTCTACGTTATCCCTGCAGCACGCTCGGCAGGATTGCAAGGCGCGGAGCACGCTGATTTGGGGGGCAAAGCGTGGGAGTTTGGAGGCAAAGCGAGCTGCTGGCGGGCGCTGGGCTGCAGCCATGGGGTCTGCATTTAGGGGCTCTCGGGATTCCTCATTTCCCCTTATCCGATGGGGAGAAGCCTCTGGAAATCCCTTCTCCTTCCTTGTGCTCAGGATCACTCTTTTTTTTTTCCTCCATTTCTGGGACTTGGAGATAGAGCCAGGCAAATGCAACCGATTGTGTAACATTTTGCTCAAAAAGCTTCTTAAACAGCCGCAGAGTTCTATTGGATTTCCCTTGCCCTTCACTGCTGCTTACTGGAGTATTTATATATAAATAGAAGCTGTCTTCCCCATAATCTGCTTGTTTCTCCTAATTAACTCGGGGCTGCTCTCGTCAGGCTGCTCAGCCCCTGGGTTTGGGGGTGCCGGGACCCAGTAGCGCTCGGTGAAGCCAAATCTGCCAAATTTCAGCTGGAATTGCTTTTTCGCTGTTTTTGAGGGAGGGAAGCCCTCCTGGCGCCGGGAGGCTTGGAAAAAAACCCCCTTTTCCAAACTTTATGTGCTCAATATCTGCCCCGGCATCCTCCCCATCCACCCGGCCCCCTCCTCGGGGGAGCGCTCGAACACGCTATCTTCACCGCACCTTCCTTCGTCCTCACAAAGCTTTCCCCTAATTTATGGAACGTCTCGATTTGCTAATTATTTTGATCATTATTACTCATCTTTCCCCTTCTTCCTCCCCTCAAAACTTCGTCCTGGGCCTGCCAATCACTTTAATAGCTGTTTACAACCTATCATCAAGTCTTGCATAACATCCACATGACTTCGCTCAGATGCCTCCGACACCCAAGAGCTGCCCCTGAGCTCTATTTCGGGAGCGATGAAGCCCACGGCACCAACCGGCTGCATCCCCCGCCGACGTGCCCGGGTCCTGGGATGGGGAAAATCAAAGGGAAGGAAAAAAAAAAAAAAATCCCCAAAGCGAAATAATTTTGTAGTTAATAGAAGACAACCCCACACCGCTCCCTGGCCCAGGTTTTTGGGGGTGAGGGCTTGTTTGGGTGGCTGCTGAACCCCCCTCCCCAGCATCGCAGGTAGATGTTGCTCTGCTGCATCTATTTGGAGAGAGCGGGAGCAAAAAGCATCCGGAGCAACCCCGGACCACTTTGCGGATGCTCTCAGGGGACGGCTGCGGCTGCAGCGTGGCCTCTGCCCCCGCTCTCCTCGGCAGCAATGGGGGGCACGCACACACACACACACAAAGCACGGCAAACGCCGTTAAAAAGCTCATTTTCCAGCAAAGTTCTTCACCCCGCGGCATCGCCCGTCGGCGGCGGGTTGGCGGGCGGACGGGGGCAGAGGCGCAATCTGTGCTTGAACGGCTGCCGGCGCGTTGCCAGCCCTTTTCGGCAGGCGATGGCTGGGTTGCGGGGAGGGGGGGGGGAGGAAGACGACGATGATACCACGGCTCTTTTTTAAGCTCTCCTGTCCTCCCCCTCTCCCGCAGGTTTCATAACCCTTCAAAGCAAGGCAAGGCTCCTTCGGTTGCCAGCTAACGAGCCCCTGCGGAGGAGGAGCCGCAGCCCCGGCAGGCAGGGATGTTTGGCAGCAAAATCTCCCCACCGCGGCGCGTGTCGGGGCAGGGGGGACGCTGAGGGGTCTCTGTGGGGTCCCACCATCTGCCATAACCCCCCTGGGACCCGCACTGGCAGCCCCAGGGGTGCAGTTTTGCACCAGGGCTGCCCCAATTTGGATGGTTCTCTTCCCAAAACGCCCCTCGGTACCCATCGCGGCACGATGCCGCCCGGGGCTGGGAAGCCTCTCCCTCCCCGCGCGGACGCTGCGTGCAAATATTTATTTACACAGTGTAAAGGGGTTTATTTATTAAGCTACGGCTGACAACTGTATCCAAACTAATTTCTCTTAATAAGGCACTTGCGGTCACCCTGGCAACAGCATCGGAGCACCCTTCCTTAAGAGGATGACTTAACGGGGTGAAAATCCCCTTGGATGCAAAGGGGGATGCTGAGGGGGACCCTCCGGAGATGCTGCGGCCGGAGACACCCGTCCCCACTCCTGGGGAGACCCACTCCGTCCCCGGAGAAGATGGCAGATCCCAGCCTCTCCTAGCAGCCAGCCCTGCTCTCATTAGCGGCCCAATTAGCCAACTGAAGGCCAGCTAATAAATCAAGAGTTGCCGCAGCACGGCAGGCGGGCACAGCCGGGCACTTTTTTAGCACGTGGCAGGTCCCTCGGCTCAATCCGGGGCGAGATGGTGGGGAAAGCAGCGTTTTCCATCCACGTGGCTTTGCCAAGGGGGTGCAGCAAAGACGGGCAGCGCTGGGGCAGGGTGGAGAATTTGGGAAGGGAAAGAGAATTAGAAAGCAATCGCCAAGCCCTGCCTCGGTGCTCTTCCTCGGCGGGCGCAGACAGGGGGCTGGCAGAGGTGGGGGGATGAGACGGAAACAGCCGGCCCTTCTGCTCTGGTCCAGAGAGGGCAAATTGGGCCATAACTGTCTATTTTTTTTTTAATATATGTATATATACATAGGTCACCAAAAGCAGGGGGGCATGGGAGTGGGTCCTTGCTTGCCAAGAGGAAAATGAGGGACAACATAGCTCCTACCTCCTGCTTTGGGTTGGAAAACATGATGACTGCTTTATTAATACCTGTAGTAATAAGACTAATTAAGGAAGGTGTAGGATGAAGGCAGAAGGATTTCGGCATCCTTCCAATGGCCCGGGTGACAAGGTAAATTGCTGAAAGCCCTGATACTGGAGATAGAGATGGTAGCAGGATTTCTCTGCTCCTCGCCTCTGCCTCATAGAAGGATTAAACCAGACCGCCCCTGGTTTTTAAAACCCTGGATCCATCAGCTTACAAAGCGCTGTGCAATTTGGGGTTTGCAAAACACAACTCCCCAGAACCTGAAGGAAGCTCCTTCCCCTCAGAAATCCAGATCTTAACTCATGCACTAAATTAGGATGGGGTTTTTTTCGGGGTTTTTTTGGACGGCCATGCAATGCTCCAAGCCAGCTGGGGTACCCCTGGGGAAGAGGGCAGGCACAGCCCCAGGAAACCCACCCCGAAACAAAGGACTCGCACCGGGCAGTTAAGCAGGCTGTGATTTACTGGGACAACAACACTTCTGCAACAGAGAACACGACCGCGCCGAGGCACCCGGCCGGCAAACCTGCAGTGCCGCCGAGCATTGCCATGCTGGGGACCCCGGAGAGGTGACACCGAGAGCAGAGACCGGAGGGCTGCTCGCGGTCCCTGGCACCGGTTTCCCTCCCGTCTCCCCACCAGACACACAGACACAAAACAGAAACCTGCTGAAACACGGCGAGGCTGCTACATGCCAAGGGAGGGAGCGAAAGGCAACAGGTTTCGGACGGGCTCCACGGGCATTGCAGCCACGCCGGAGGCGACGGCGTGCGATTCCCTCCGTAGGCACTTGATCCGCGGAGCTGCCGCCGGCTGGATCCTGCAGAAAAGCCCGTCCTGGGGGCTGCCAGGCAGGGCCCAACGCCGCCGGGCCGGGCAGAGAGCTTGATGCCTCCCCGGTCGGCAGAGAGCGAAGTGGGAGGCCTGGGGGTGAGAGCACCCAGCTCCTCGCAGGGCGGCGATGGCGAGTGTCCCCATGCCTGCCGGGGTCCCAGGCGGCAGGTTTGAGGAGACTCACCCTCTTCGTGTCCCAGCACGGACCATCCTGTAGCATCCTTCGACGCTGAGCCGGCCATGGCAGCTGGGCAGAGGCGCCAGCGGCGTGCACGGCGCAGGTTGGGGCTGGAAAAGCGAGAGCAGCGGTGAGAGCAGCGTCGGGCTCCAAAATGGGCTCACCCATTTCATCCCCTTTTCCTTCCCTGAAAGCCAAGGGGATGTAGGAAAGTCCTGCACCGATGCTGCGCGCTTGCCCCTGAATGCAGAACAAGGGACCCGTTGACTCCAGGAGCCCCCAAACTGGGGGGGGATGCTCGTTTTGCCGATGGCCCCAGATTAACAGAGCACTGGGCAGCTCCTAGGAGTCAGCCTGGGTCTTTTGGGAGAACCAGGGGATCAGAAACCAGCTCACTAGTAACGCCCGGAGGGCTGAGATGCACGTGCCTCGGGAATAAACCCTGCTCTGGTAAAGTCACGGGGACCAGAGAGGGTCGTGGTGGGCGGGGAGCTGAAGAAAGGCAGAACACAAGAGGTAGGTTTTGCTCGTGAGCTAAAATACTCCCGATCTCCACCAGTTCTGCTCAGAAAAAAAGCAAAATATTCGGTGCAAAGCAGATTCCTGCTGACGGCGCTTTGCTAGGGAACAGAGGGGATGCTTTCTGCCATGGGGAGGTTTAAAAGAAAAGATGCTTTGTCTCAGAAGGAAACACCCTTTCCCCTATTTCCACATTTCTCCACTGTTTCCCAGCTCTCTGCAGCTGGACAGTTTTCAGCTCTTACACTCACACTCGCCTTCTTACCGATCCCTCCTCGGTGGAGGAGCCAAAACCCCTATGCCTGTGAATCAACTGCATTTCCTTTGATTTTTCTAAGCCCCCGGAGAAAACCAGTCTAAGTCCAACCAGAACTAGGGCCTTTCTCCAGCAGAAAATTAAAGAACAAAAAACTAATAAAAAAACCCCAAAACCTGGAACCGGTATTTCCCCCAGGGAACGCCACCGACTTCTAGTAACAAGTGAGCTTTTGGTTGAAAAATGTCCACTCCCAGCTTCTCCTGGGAATGTCTTCTCCCGTTCTTCCCATCAGCTTCTGGAAGCCACAGTCCTCACGGCACCTCCGGTGCCCTCGGTCTGCTATGAATTACGGCAGATAACGAAGCTCCCGGCAATCGCTTGGGTATCGCTGGGCTGTGCTGGAGCCGGCGAAGGGACTTTGCTGCACCATGGTAAAAGCTGCTCGTCACGGAGAACAACTTGGCCGGGCTCCCGGGGATGCAATTTGTGTCCGGCTGTCTCTTGGCTTGAAGCAGCATGAATGCAAGAAGCGGAGATGGGGAGAGCGATGGTTCCATGTCGCCCCAGGGTTTGGGAGGGCTTTTCCCCTCTCTTCCCTTCAAGAGGGTTGAGGCAAGGGCAGGTCTGGCCACGGCTCTCGGGATAGATGCTGCAGGGGACCCGGTACAAGCCTACCAGCTGTTTAGAGGGTCAGGCATCCTTAAAAGAGCAAGCCTCCGAGCCGTTGGATTCAAGGGCAGGTCCCTGCGGTTCAGAGCCAACAGATCAGTGCACGGGACGCTCGTGCGGAGAAGGAAGGATTCAGCGTTTCGGCAGGGAATAAAATTCCTCCATTATTTTAACGCAGGGGATCTCTATTCGGCGTCAAGTGCAAGGGCTGGTTTCCTTAGCCCGTCCCTTCCTTCAATCCTGGGAGCCTCTGCTCTGCCTACAAAGCTCCGAAGGCACGCCGTCGGCTGCAAGGGGTCTCGCAAACTCCCTCCGGGATCGCAGAGGGGCTGAGGGAGCCCAGCACCGTGTGGATGTGATGGGGTTTGGTCCCAGCCTCCGACTGGCCTGGCTTGTCGGTGCGTCACTGGGCTCGAGGCAAGGCAGCATCCTCCCGGCCGTGAGAGCGGGGTTGCTCTTCAGATGGTTAGTCCCAGCCCGGATTTCCTTTGGTCCACGAGATGAGCATGTTATCAGACGTTCACCTTCGCCAAAAGACATCTGAGATGGGAGAAGCCAGGCAGGAGCCTCTGGAGAGCAGCGACTCGGGGCTGGGGGGCCGCAGCGAGGGCTTGGCAGCGATTTGGGGCTGGGAAGAGGCAGCCAAGCGAGGACAGGGCAAACCGAGCAGGCATCGGGGGAGAGCTGTTCTGGGAACAGGGCTGGGAACCAGAAGAAACCAGGATCAGAGGGAACTGCTGTAGCTGGAGGTGCTGCTCCAGTTAAAAATAAATAGCATCCTACTGCGGGCAGCCGGTAGGTACCCTCCTGGGGCAAAATACCAACCACTGAGCACAGGATTTTGCCCGAGCTGCTTCCATTTGCAGGGCTCGCTCTAATAAACACACACTGTCCCTGCAGTAGAGGAATTGAGCTCCTTGGAGGTGCTTCCTTGAGGACGGGTCCCTGCTCCTGTGCCCTCAGTAAGCTGCCCAAGCCTCTCTCCTCGTCCTCTTTACACGCTGCTTGGGTTGTAGCACAGCAGGTTGAACTCCAGGTTTTCATCCCAGTGCCGGAGCAGGACAAAGAGCTGCTGGGCTGCGGCTTTCACTGTGGCCAGGCTGTATCCCTCCGGGAAGTCCTGTTCGCTCAGCCACAGGCTGGCCTTGGCGGCCACCAGCTCCCACTCGATGAAGTAGGAAGCCGAGCTGTGCTCCAGCCAGGCCAGGGCCACCGCTGTGGCCCACAGCATCCCCTCCGGCTCCATCTGCTGCTGCAACTCGATGTCGAAGAGCAACGCCTGGACCTCGGAGCCATCCGTCTCCGAGCCCCGGCCGCTGTCAGCTTGCCGCTCGGCCGAGGCCGGCGTGCTTTCCGGGGAGGAGAAGCGGCGGATGGTGATGGCCGGCGGAGAGAGTTCCTTCTCGGCTTTCAGGGCTTTGGAGATGCTTTCCACCGCGCTGCCCGAGAAGTGGCGAAGGCGGCCGGCATCTGCGTGGCTGCCGGGTCCCTCCGGCACCGCACCCAGAGCGACGTCTCTGGTGGTGGGACTCTTCCCGTGCCCATTGGGAACCAGGAGCTGCCGTCCGGAGCCGAGGCTTTTGTGTTCCCCGGAGGGACTGGCCTTCTTGGTGCTGTAGGAGCTGGAGGGGCTGAGGGCCAGGCGGTGGCAGGCGAAGGGAGACGTCCACTTCAGCTTCTCCATGGGGATGTTGACGGCGTCGCAGAAGGCCGAGTTCATGAGAAAGGCACCGCAGGCCAGCTGCAGAGACGCCTGCAAGGAACGGTGGGCACACAGAGAAGCTCTGAGATACCAACCACTTCTGGGAAGTTCAGGAAAAAGGCATGCATGGATGGAGCAGCTCTCCATCTCTGAGCAGACCTTCGGACGTGGCCATCAGAGACAGCAAGAGGCAGGATCCGGGGGATCCTCCTGCCCTCTGCTCCCCTGCAGTGACCGTGCAAGCCCAGTGAGACCCGGGAACGAGCTGCTCACCAGGGGAAGGTAGTCTATGTTCTCATTGTCGCCCTCGGAGCTGGCTTCGCTCACCCTGCTTGGAGATTTACTCATGAACCCCTTGGCGGCTCGAATCAGCAGCCTGCTTTTATTGAGGGTCAGCCTGCAGGAGGACAAAAAGGTGGCCATAACCTCCGTGCCCCTCCTGACGCCCACCCTCCCCTCCGAAAACCATCCCTTGTCCCCAGACACTGGCATCACGCTCGGTCCCGGCTCCGGCCGCTGACCCTGGGGTGTCCCTCCTCTCCCCCTCGCTTGTGTTTGCATCGGACCCGTGGAGGCGTAAGACATCTGCTAAGGTCAGAGGAAGGTGGAGCTGGCCCATACCTAGCAGCAAAGAGGCTCTCGATGGATTTTTGGGCTTGTGCAGAGGAAGCAGACAGGCTCTGTAGCGGCCCTGGGAAGAAACACAAAGCTGGGGGTAAAACGAGGTGCTACAGGAGAGCGAAAGGGAGCAGAGTCTACGCGCTGGGACGTGGAGTGGCTTGTTCTGCTGCTGAGTCTTTGGCGAAATCCTTCCTCTCCCCTTGCCTCATTTTTCCTACGTGGATAATGAAATTCCCGCACCTCTCAAAAATGAACCCGGGGGAAATCTGTACCGAAGGCCCCATCAGGCTCTGTCCTTTGCACCCTGGAAGGAGTCAGTTCTTGTGCTCACAGGCCTAATTTTAGGTCATAAGGTTTTATAAAAACCCCCCAAACTCAGCGGAAGTATTTGGGGAAGAGCCCAGATCACGGACTCAATGCACCCGCACCCTGGCAAGTACCGTCAGCTCTTTCCCCTACCTTCGGGGAGACCGCAGCGCTCCCAGCCAGAGGAGGAAGGGGTGCTGCAGGGCGACAGGTTGCTCTCCTCTGCATCTGCAACGGAGGAACCGCATCAGCAACGCCGCCCAGCCGAAATCGCCGGCCCGCCGCCGCGCCGGGCTGCGGCACAGCCGCTCTCCCTCTCCGTGGCATTATCAGGTTAATGAGCCTGATCAGGGGCGATTTTAATTCAGCTGCAGATCTGACAATGCCAGACAAGGTCCAGTCCAACTCGTCTTCATTAGCGGAGGATTTGGTGACAAGCAAGAGTCTCAGATCCCCTTGCCTCTAATTACACCCCGTTTCATCCCTCATGTTATCTGCGTTACGGCTGCCAATTAACTTCCAAGCACTGTCAGCAGCCACTGCCTGTGATTTGGGAGTTTCAGGGGAAATTGCAGCTTCTTCCCCATTTAAGGAGATGGACTGCAGCCAGACATGTGTCTGGTGAGCACCATATTCAAAGAGGAAGGCAGAAGAAAAAAAGACCAGAGAAGATGTCCCTTTATAGACTAAACCACTGAGATCTGTAACACCAGGAAGGAGGCAAAACCCCAGGGAATCTTACTCGTGCCGTAAATACCATCGTCTCCGTTCTGGGCGCAAGCTGACTGGGGACGTCCAGGGGAAAAGCCACGATGCCTTCTGTTTCCCGAGCTCAGGCTCCTCTGGCTGCCTTGCTTGGATGCTGCCCCTTGGCACGAGAGAAAGGAATTGCCAGCGTTAGAGAGGGACTGGCACGCACACGATGGCAACAAAACCCACAGACTGATGAGCTTGGTCATCTCTGGGCATCCAGACCTAAGAGCAGACCTTTTGCCTGGCCATGGGGAAGAAGTTCTTGCCACCAAGAGCGGCAGGCATGCCGTCGGGCTCAGCCATGGCCTTGGGTATATAGGTCTGGTGCTGAATTGAGCCGTGGCTTCATAGGGTTTGCTCTGAGCGAGGTTTCCCAGGTGACACCCTCCCTCCCAGGACACCGTTTCACCCCTCCACCAGCCCCACATACCCGTGTGGGTGTACTCGACGACGGTGGGCAGGTAGGCGTTGGTGCTCAGGTCCACAGGCATGAACGCCGTGTACTTGCTGATGACGTTGCAGGCCTTGCTGGTGTGGACAGCATTGACCTGGTACCGCCGCCCGGACCCTGCCACGTGAGAGACGCCAGGGTTAGAGCCCACGTGCCCCCGTGGGCTCCATCCACCCTTCAGACCCAGCTCCCAGACCCACCTCCATCCTTGGGCTCCATGCCCAGCAGGGACTGTGTCTCTCTAAACTCTGCCTACTGCTTCGTCTGCTCTTATTTTACATGCACAGATGCACTTCATGGAGGAGAAGTTTTACAAGACCCGGGGACACGGGCAGCCCAGAGCAGTGGCTGCTGTTGGACCCTCTGAGTTTGATGCCACCTCCCAGCTCCAGGTGACTAACTCCTTAAAAATAATCACCGTCACCCGACGTGTGAAGCAGAGGAGCACGAAGGAGCACGAGCTCGAGCACGTTAATGTGCAGCGAGGCTGCAGAAGCAGGAGAAAAGTGCAAGGCAGCTGGAGGGGGCTGTCGTTTGGGAACTACGTGAGACATTGCCTGATATTTCACCGCTGCCTGCCCTTGTGTTAACTCGAGAGGCTGCTGAAGCTGCTGGAAAGCCCCCGCGAGGCAGGGCAGGGTCTGCCCGCAGCCAGCTTGCAGGCTGGCCGGGAGCTGCGCGTTACCGTGCTCGATTTCACACTCCTTCTCGGCAAGCTGCTCAAAGTCCCGGATGACCGACTTGGCTGCCAGGTGGTGGAAGGTCTCGCTCCACAGGTCTGCGTCGCCGTCCGCCTGGCTCTCCCGCTCTCGGAAGAGAGGGCAGATATCAAAGGCGATTTCCCACTGCACGGGCTCGTTGCTCCTTAGCCCCTTCACCACCGCCTTGCAGAGGGTCTTGGGGAGTGTGGGGAGCTGCGGGCAGCGCTGAAGTCAAAGTCCTGGGGTTCCCAGTCGGAGGAGGTCTCCGTTTCAAACGTGAAGGAAGGATGCTGGGCAGACTCTGCAGAGAGGGGAGAGGCAGGTAGTTAATCACATCTGTGGGAGCTGAATTCCCCGCTGCCACCGAGAAGCCATAATTAATACTTCCTAATTTTCACACGGTGGCACAGAGTGCGATGCAACGCCACCGAAACCCCAGCCCGGACAGGTGAAGCTGGCCGTGCCTCCCTTTCTCCCCAGTTACCCAGATCCCCGGGGCTCCGGCTGTCCGACGAAGACCGCAGGCTCGCGCTGGCATCAAGCGGTCCCAAGCCCCTTCCCGGAGCCGCCTGCCCATCCGGCACTGGCGGGGAGTCGGCGTCGTGGCAGAAGGACATGCAGCTCCGGTGAAGCAGGGACGGTCGCCGGGCGCCCGCGCCGCGGATCCTCGTGGCAGAGACATGTGGGCTGGCTGCGAAGGGCTGAGAGCAGAGCAAACGTCAGGGTTGGAGCCGGCTGCAGCCGATGGCACGGACCTGCTCTGTCCCTTCTGATCCCGTCCGCTCCCTGCCTGATCCCAGCGGAGATGCGGTCGTGCAAACACGCGGGTCCCTCCCCGCTCAGCCCCGGCTGGGATCCGTGCCTAGACAGAGCCCTCCATCAGACCTGCAGGGTGTCCCCAAGGGACCCTGGCCCCAGGGGCTCCTTCCCCAGACACACAGAAGGTGAAATATGAGTTTCATCCCTCCAGACATTTTAATGACTTCACTTGGGAACCAAAGGAAAGAAGAGAGACAGAAAGATCAAGGACCAGTTGCTTAGTAACGAAAGGAGAGAGGCGCAGGGGATGGGGAGAAGGGAATTTTTACCTTTTGTTGGTTTTTTTTTTTACGAGACTGTTTCTCCACTTTCGGGAGACATGATTTCCCCCTCCAGCATCTCCGGTGCCACATCCCGCACGGACGTCCTCCTCTGCGGCTAGCAGAGGCACGGAGCTCTGGCTGTTTCTATCGCTGTCCCCAGGGCTGTGGAAAGGTCCCCCTAAAACCGACAGCCTCTTTGTCTTCCTAGCACAACACCAGCAAGGGACAGAGGTGGTAATAAGTGGTGGATCACAGTGACAGATGGGAAGATGCTTTCTCTGGGTGGCAGGCAAGAACGTGGCCTCCATCACCACTGAATTTTTGATGCTCTATGAAACCATCAGCAAAAATGGGAGGCAGGCAGCTCCAGGAGCTACTTACCAAACTCCGATTAAGACATTTAAAAGCAAGCCGGTCACAGAAGCCCCTGCCAGACACTTTCCATTCAAAACCTGCTCCTTCTCCTGCCCGAGCTCTCCTCCCAGCCGGAGGCAGCCAGCCGGGAATGGAGCTGGGGGTTTAAGCTGCCCATCACAAGCGCTGACCTTTCCTTCCCAGCACGGCGTGCACGGAGACGAGCTGAGGGCTCACGTTCACACCCCCGAAAATGTCAAGCCCTGGCAGCCAGACTGGGAGCTGGGAGAGCCGCTGGGAGCCCTCGCAGCATGAAGGATAGCAAAACCAGGCTGCAATTAATTAAGACCAGGATGCGTGCTGTTAACTGTTTGCTGCCCTCCAGAAGGGAGTCGTTTCCATCCCTGCCTTCACGCTGAGCATCCTGTGGGCAGGAGGACGCTCTGTGGACCTTCGCAACGCAGGCAAGGTCACTGGTACCCGTAAAGCCTACCACTGCTCGTCCTTCGCCAAGCAATGCCGTTCACCGCCCTCACTGCTGCAGCCGGAGGGCAGAGGTCTCATTCATCCCTGCGGAGCACTGGCCCTTCTTCCCCTTGGCCCCCTCACCTCACCCCCTTCACCCAGCCAGTCTCTAACCCGCAGCAGAAGAGAAACGAAAGCCCCAGGCAGCCCGCTCGGAGTTTCCATGGGAACAAAAGCGCTGCTGGTCCTCCCAGCCCTGCAGATGCTGATTTCAGAGCAGAGCATCCTGGCGATGCCAAGGATGGGAGAAAACCATCCCCACCCTTCCACAGAGCAGTTGAAAAATCTTCCCAGATTTCACCTGCTATCTGCTGCAGGCAGGGGACATAACGCTGTTCAGCAGATCTGTCATCACACAGGTCCATGTCTCAGCCCGACGCTGCATATGGGCTGCGGTTCCAGCTAGAGCAGCGGGGGATCTGCTTCGGGACTGATTTTCTTTTCCTCTGAAGGGCACAGATGTGCCGCAGCCCTACGGAGAGTTCGCATGGCAGGACCAAACTCTAGGGAAATAAGAAGGAAGCAGCAGCCTGGGGATCAGATGAGCAGTAAGGTGAAGCACAGGGCACTCAGAGGAAGGGAAGAGGCGTTTAGCAAAGAAAAGCTGGGCTCCCATGGGGAGGCACTGCTACGGGGTATCAGGACGGCACCCTGCTCCCTGCTTGGCTTGTTTCCTACATGTTTGTGATGTGCTGCAGCACAAAGCATGGGCACTTCTATCTATCTATCTATCTATCTATCTATCTCAGGACTAGCGTGAGCTCTTTCCCTTATGCATCTGAGATTTTCCTGCTGCTGCACGCTGGCCTCTGCCTGGGGCAAAGCCTCTCTGGGGGTCACGTACCTGGAAATCCACCTGCCAGGGCTCGGGGCTGACCTGCCGCAGGTCCTGCAGGTGGGTTTTCCGAAGGGGGTTTTTCACCAGGGAGGTGCCGGGATCGCTGGCCGTGGGCACCTTCTTGCAAGGCTCGTGGTCAGCGATTTGGGTGGTGCTGTACGCCCGTCTCCTGGAGGAAGCCTTCACGTCCGTTCCTGCACGGTGGGAGAGAGGATCAGCTCCGCTCCGGAGGAGGATCAGCTAGCACCGTCCACCCTTGGCTCCCCGTGGGCAGTGGGGAGCCCACCCCTGCGGTCCTCCCGGGGCCGAGGGGGCCATGCTCAGCCCTGCGTGGTTTTAAGCAGAGCAATTAAACCACAAAAGGAAATAAGAGCCTACACTCAAAACTCCTGGGGAAGTCGGGAGAGCAGATTGGGGAGGTTTTGTCTGAGCAGTTTTCAGCCAGAAAAAGCCTGACTGCGTTTCCCCAAACCTCCCTGGAGAAGACAAAGGGTTTATAAATGAAATTTCATTAGCGCAGACAATTCTCCTGTCAGAGCGAGAGTAAAATTTCATTTGGAAAGGCATGACTTCTCATTGCTTTTGACAAGGTTGAGGGGATGCACAACACAGTTCCTCTCTGAATATAAGGGAAGAACATCCCGTGAGTAAGAGAGGTTTCCTTGTCGCGTGGAAACGCGCCAGCTCTGGGGTGCAAGCAGCCGCTTTATGCCACACATTGCTGACACAAGCGCCCAGCCGAACTGTGACGGCGAGGGGTGACACCCTGGGGACTGGGCTTTGGATCCATTCCCCCCCTCTCCTGACCTCGAACTGCAACGTCAGGGCTTGCAGGAAAGCGACTGCTTTGCAGGTGCAGGGTCAGTCCAGCTGGGCTACCCATTTGCTCATTCCTCTCCTTCTCTGCACACCGGAGGGCAGCTTCGGAAGCTTGTAAATAATTATGTGGCCAAAGCTAGAGCTGCTTTGAAAATCTCCAGGGAAGCCAGTTCTCCAGGGCTTCTCTTGATTTCCTGACAGGTTTGGATAAAAATTCCAAACCAAATAGACTCGCTCAAGCCTCGGAGATCTGTCATCCCTCCTGCAAAACCCTCTGGGGTTTGCAGAGATACAGCCAAAGAGTCTTATTTGTCAGGCAAGCAAATTGGCAGAGCAGCGACAGAAGCTTGGTTAGAAAGACAGGGGCATCACACCCACGCTTGTACAGAGGAAAATCTGACCGGTGTCCGTGTCCGATTCTCCCCCGGGATCTCTGCCCACTACCAGGTGATCGGGGGCACGCTTGGCAGGGCAGCAGCCCTCCGAGTCTCTGGAGTGGTTCCAGCTCTCCACGCCTGCTCCTTCCTCCTGGGAGTGAAAGAAAACAGAGCTGCCCGACTCCTGGGAACGCATCATGCTGTAACGCCGCCTCTTGTCCTGGGGGAAAGCAGAGAGAGGGAATAGGTCCTACCACCGCGTCCGTCCCAGCCGACAGGAGCCACTGCTTGTGCACCAGCGCCCTTATCCACTGAGCTCCTATTTCTCCCTGATGTCTCACTCACCATTTCTCTTGAGGACAGAGCAAGAAAGCAAGAGACACCTCCTGACCGTGCACAAAGAGCTGAGACGCCCACGCCAACACCCCCTGCTCCCGGGACAGCCCCACCAGCGTGGACTCACAGATCTGGGGTTGGAGATGTACGTGGAGGTGTCGCAGATGATGCCGTAGCCGACCAGGCGGTCACCAGGGAAGAGGCAACTGGTGCTGACGGGGGAAACCAAGACCTCCGTGCTCTCGGGAAAGACCCACTCCACGGACACGTCACTCAGGACCGGCGCCATCGCCTTCTTCAGCGACTTGATCATCTGAGGCAGAAGGCAGAGGGAGGCGGTTACGCAGCAAGCGGACATTGCGTGCGCGTTGCGGTGTGTTACAGGGGAAGGGGAAAATTTCCCCAGACCAATCCGTCAGCTGATTCCTACCCTCTCCTGACCTTAGATGGGAGCCTGCTCCCTCCGAGGCCGCTCTGACACCCATCCCCGCACCCCCAGCCCCTTGGCACCGTTACACCAAGGGCAGCAGAGCAGATATTGACAAAGCCCAGGGCTGATCTCACACCCTGCAAGTTGCCAGCCCAGAGCAAGGTGGCAGCTTGTGGCCAGAGTATCTTGCTCCGGCGCGAGGCAGCATCCCCTGCTCTCCCCCCAGCACCCAGGAAAAGCTGTTGACCTTCACTTGTCCGAGCCCCGGCCCTGCCCCAAGCCCCGACACTCACGCACCGACTGACAGCACCGCTATTTTTGGTACAGGTCCTTGCTGGCACAAGCCACTGCCGGAGATCAGCAATGTTCTGCCAATTACACATGTGGAGAAGACCAATATCCGTGAATATCTCATGGACAAACCTACCA
Source organism: Gymnogyps californianus (assembly GCF_018139145.2). Taxonomy (NCBI): domain Eukaryota; kingdom Metazoa; phylum Chordata; class Aves; order Accipitriformes; family Cathartidae; genus Gymnogyps; species Gymnogyps californianus. Next base: position 7,215,254 of record NC_059491.1, read on the forward strand.
GGGAGCCATCTACAAGAGCTTCCCTGCACACCAGGGGAAGCGAACACCAGATTTAGAGGCAGAACAGCTCAAATGTTCCCTATTGTTCACTGCTTTTTCACAGGCTCGGGAAGACACACCAGGCTGTGTTTTATAAGGCCATTAATTGATGCCTCAGACTGCTGAAGGCACCAAGCTGCACAGCCCGCAAAGCTCTTTATTAATAGCTCTGTGAAAAAAAACCTCTCCCTTCACTGTCTTTGCTTTTAATTTACATCAGAAATGCTGATGCCGTTCTGTCTTAGAGAGGTTTTTGTGTGCTCCGGGTTCCTGCAGAGGGGTGGACTGCTGAACTCCTTCCTTTGAGATCAAGAACGTCAGAGCCAGCTTTTTAGAAATATTTAGGAGCTAAAGACCCAATTCTCTCTGGGTTTAGTCATCCGGCGGATGACGGGCCGGGCACCGTGCTTTCACCAGGGGACAGAGCCATTCTTACGGTGTATTTGAGGCACATCGGTTTACTCAGTCTTCATGGGGAGAGTGGAAATGAAGAAGCTCCCCCCTTTGCTTGAAAGCTGGCTTAATAGGCAAAGCTATCGCAGCGTAATTCCTCTCCCTCAAACCCTGAGTGCTTTTCGCCTGAGCAATGCCAGGGCTGAGCCTGACTTCAAAACTAATTGGCTGCTTTGATGCTGGTTCCTCTGCCCTCGCCGGTGTCTGAGGCAGCAGCTACCTTTGAAGGCAAAGCTGCTGCATCGTGGCTATCGCTTCTCCCCATCCCCGCGCAGAGGGTAAACACACCCTCCCACTCCCTCTGACAGCCGGAGATGAAGATGCTCTTTCATCCTCTCCCGCTCGCCCACCTGCTGCCGAGTGGGAGTTGGAAAGGCAGCACCAGGATGGGGAATAAGACCCGCTAGTGAGCCGTGGCCTCCCCCTCGCTGAACCGGAGCATCGTTAGAGCCTTACAAGGTGGTCCTCTGGGAGCGGGCAGCCGTACCTTGGGCTGCAGCCTCTCGCCCTCCGCCAGGAACTCGGCGATGCCCCTGGACACGGCAGCCAGCCCCCGAACCAGTCTCCTGCAGGCGTTTGGCCCGATGCCGAAGCTGTAGCACCTGCAAAGGGACAGGGAGAGTCAGGATCCAGGGGACAAGCCATCCCAACCCCCAGCCCCAGGCAGCTCACCCACTCCCTGCGGGCAGAAGACCCCCCCCCCTCGGCTTTATCCCGCTGCTATGCAGTTGTCCAGCACGTCCGGAAGAAAATAAACCAGCTCCTCTTTTAGGTGGCTGGCAGGAGGGTTGGGAACGGGCATCCCCCTCCGCTCAGCAAACCTCAAATCCCTTCCCCGAAGAGCAGCCTTCAGCTGTGACGTTCAGGGGCTTCCCAGCAGGACCCCAAGCCTTTGCCTCTTCTGCAAACACAAACAAGCTGCTTTGCTGCCAGTTCAGCTCTTTTCCCTGCTGAGTGTCTGTGGTCAACAGCACTAAAGCCCCAGTAATTATGTCTGCTCACAATTAAAATAAACATTTTCTCAAGGAAGGAGGAACCAGCCAGGCGAGGCTGCTCCCCTGACTCCCAGCTCAATGAGTCAGGATTTGGTTTGGGCTGAAGGCTGCAAACCCAGAGCAGAGCTGGAGCCTGGGCAGGGAGGGCAGGAGTGAGCAGTGCCTGGTGGGGATGGATGCGGTAGGAAGCCAGGAGGGATGGGGATGGGGGGGATACGGTGTTCGGCCAGGGCAGTGGATAGCTGAGGAAGAAACCGCCTTCAACAGCAAGCTGCATCTGAGCGAGGGGCTTTTCTCTTAGAGGTTTTTAATCCCCAGCTGGCTGCAAACCTTAGGTCAGCCTCACACTCCTCTTAAATAAGGCTTTGATCTTCTTTCGAGACAGGGGCCACACACACGACTCGGCGGTGCGCTGGGCACTGCCTTCCGGGGTCACCCGAGACCACGCTCTAACTCTGATCGCATTTAGCCCACCACCATGTCTCCGTAAGAGTGAGGGATGGGTTGCCCTATACAGCTGGGAAGCAGTTAGATCTCCATATAGTAAAAAAACCACAGAGCAGCTTCCCCGATAAGCCCTGAAGTCTGAGGGATGGAAGAGAAATAAGGTTTTCTTACATTTTTTCTTATGTTTCATGCCCCTTAAAGAGGCAGAGGAGAAACCAGCCTGTCATCAGGGCTGGGGAAGCAGGCTGGGAGCTCGATGCACAAATTAGCTGCTTCTTACATTGCTCTCTTTCAGCACATTCAATTCTGCACAGCCCCATCCTGGAAGCAGCTGGGGCCAGACCCAGATGTGCTTTAAAAAAAATTAAAAAAAAGGCAAGGAAGATTGTTCGTGTGTCAATCTCTCCTAGCAGGAAGCATCAGATGAGAGCCTGTGAAGTTGTCAGCCCAATTATCCTGCTTTTGATTGTTTAAAAAGCATCTGAACGGCTGGGATCTGTTCCAAACCCTTTGAGGTTCTCCCATGGCTCATACCAGCAATCTCTCCTGCCTCTATCTCTGAAGCGGGGATGTCTGTGAGATGGAGCCGTGTTCAAGAAGAAGCACGGCCCCCACCGTGCCAGGCTTTCGCCCCCGCAGCGGCGAGCCCTGCTGCCCTCCGTACCTGGTGGAGCAGGAATGGTTTCGCAGCAGCTCCAGGACCTTCCCCGTGTTGCTGATGGCCCCGTCCGTCAGCAGAAAGAGCAGTCGGGGATGGCCCCTGTGGATGGGCTGCCGAATCACCCACTTCAAAGGCGATAAGATGTTGGTGCCACCCATATCGGCCCGGATCCTCTTGATGTTCTCGCAGGCGATGGCCAGGCTCTCCTGCCCAAAGGAGCAGCAGAATCGTCGGCCTCCGCACCAGCGCCCTCCGAGCACCAAGGAAACGTGGCTCCCCCTTCACCCACCTCGCAGTAAGTCTGACTGGCTGGAAAGAGGGTCTTGAAGGTGGATCCAAACCCAATGACGTTGAAGAGACACGCTGGCATCAGGCTCTTGAGAATGACCAACAGAGCATCCTGGCGGGTGGAAAGGAAGCAGACATCAGGCACACCGGGTCTCTCACCGGCTGCCCCAGCTTCACCAGTAAAAGCTCTGCCCAGACCCTACCTTGCCATCACACCTTACTCCCACCTGCATTTGCCTGCATGCATTTGATAATAAAACTGCTTCTTTCGCATGATTTCCTGCACCGCGAAAGCACTGCATATTACTCTGCTCTTTCCAAAGTCCCTTAATGATATCTGGGTCCCAAAGCAGTGAGGAAAATGGGGAGCCTTCAAAAAAAAAAAAAAAAAAAGAGCTGAACAAATTTTTCTGTTTGTTTTTAACTGATTAAATTTGTGCTTGCAATACGGTACTGCAGCACGGAGCTAGTGGGTGAGAAGCAGAGTGTGAAATTGAGAAGTGCGACATGCAATGCATTTCAATGTCCAAACTTGCAGAAAATAAACAAACAGCTTAAAGTTACACAAAAGGAAAAGCCTCCCCCATCCCCAATTCTCTTGTATTCATAGCTGGCATCAATTAAAATAACTGGGAGAGACAGTTTTAAGCTATTTTCTTTACCAGAGGTGGTTATCTAACTTGCCTATTCCTAGTCTTTACATAAGAGAAGAGCAACTTAAATTGTCTCAGACATGTGACGGCCGTGGACAACTCCAGGACGGAGCTTGTGTTAGCAGCAACTGGGCAAGAGCTACCCAAGGAGCTCCTGAGCTTGCAGGGGCAGCAGGAGCAATCAGGGTGGCAGGAGAGGGAGGGCAATTTAAAGCAAAGTGCTGGCAGTGTTCAGGAGCGGCTTGGTTCTTTCTGTTTATGTGCTGATAAAGGCAGACTCCCGCCAGTCTGCCTAGGGCAGCAGAAACCCTAGAGCCAGCCCCAAGAGAAGAGCTGCCAAGGTCAAACGAGCAAGAGCAGCCTCCTTGCTTTGTGATGTGCAGTGGCGAAGACCGAGTAACCGCAGAGGGTGGGTGCTGGAGCTGCACGCAGAGAAACCCCCCGGCCTGGGAACGGCCGCAGGGAGACGGGTGGCAGGTCAGTCCGGTTCCCGACCCCTGCAAGACTGCCCCTGCAGAGCCGGAGCACTGCAAATCAGCGCAATAACGTACGAGAACAGGGCTGCCCTTTAACAGGCTCCAGAAGAGTTTAAACCAAGCTGTTATCTCAAACCTACGAGAATATATTTATACCGCTGCTTCCCAGATGGCTCCTGGGATGCCGGCTCTTCCAAATCTCAACGCTGACATCCCATCTCAGAACTAATTACAAGGGAAAAAAAAAAAAAAACAAATTTCCAAATATTTCTGTTAAAGCACTTCCCAAAGTGGGCAACCGATGCCTGCTTTCTGTTTCGGCAAGCAGAAAGATTTATTGCCTCTTGTGGTAAATATTGATCTTGATCCTGTTGCACGCAATATCTATATGGCAACTCAATAAGGAGAGATGTTTGCCTCCAGAGAAGTCAATTCCCAGTTATTAGCCTATTTTTGCCAGCGAGCCCGCCCGTTGCAGGCACCGTCGCAGGCCTGGCCCTTCTCCCCGGCTGCATCAGGACGGGAAAGGAACCAGCTGCAGGAAAATTTAAACCCCTGAACTTTCCACCTCAGCCACTTTGGCCGAGTGCCCTCCCGCTCGGCAGCGAACCGCATCCTCCCGGCTGCACGCAGCCAGCCCGCGCCGGACCATCCCCTCCCCGTTTGCATCTCTGCCAGCACCACCGCTCTGCAGCTCAGCTTTCCCCGCTGCGCACGTCCAAGCCCTGCCACGCCGCTCACCCAGCAAGCTGAGGACGATGCAAATGCCTCCATCAAGCGTAAGCCACCCAAACCCACTAAGAACAGCCCCTGCCATGAGGTCCCTGATATTTGCAAGTCATAAACAAGGATGGGGGACTCAAAAGAGAGACAGGGTTTTCTCCCTTGAGGTATCTCCTCTGAAATCCCCGATATCTCCCCTGAAATATTTTTCCAGAAGGGGAACAGCCTTTTTCGTGTTTTTACAGCCCTCCTGTGGATCGGAGTCCCGGTTCAGGACCTGTCGGAGAAGGGCTCTGTCCTTGCAGGGTCCCCATCCCCATGGGACAAACCAGCCTCCACGGAGGCTGCAGAGACTGCGGTGCCCAAAGCCGGCCACGCTGTGAGTCGGAAAGCAAAAATCTGGCCTGGGGCAGAGATGCCTCCTGATTCCCAGGCTCCAAAACGTGCTGAGGGAAGGGGGTACAACCTCGGAGATATCCTGGCCCCTTTGGTGGATGCAGGGACAGGGGACAGCCTCCCTATCGCAGGGGACCTGTTGCAGCCGTTCTTGGGCTCCCTAGCATCCCAGTCCTTGTTGCTGGAGGTGGCCGTCCTCCGGCAGTTCCCATGGAAACCGGAGACGGATGGGTAAGGAGATGGGCTAGAAGATGGACAAGCTCGAGAAGCGGGCCACGTGAACCTCATGAGGTTCGACAAGGCCAAGTGCAAGGTCCTGCACCCGGGTCAGGGCAACCCCCGGTATCAATACAGGCTGGGGGATGAAGGGATGGAGAGCAGCCCTGCCCAGAAGGACTTGGGGCTACTGGTGGGTGAAAAGCTGGATGTGAGTCAGCAATGTGTGCTTGCAGCCCAGAAAGCCAACCCTGTCCTGGGCTGCATCACGAGAAGCGTGGGCAGCAGGCCGAGGGAGGGGATTCTGCCCCTCTGCTCCGCTCCGGTGAGACCCCCCTGCAGTACTGCGTCCAGCTCTGGGGCCCTCAGCACAGGAAAGGCACGGACCTGCTGGAGCGGGTCCGGAGGAGGCCACAAAAACGATCCGAGGGATGGAACACCTCTCCTATGAGGAAAGGCTGAGAGAGCTGGGGTTGCTCAGCCTGGAGGAGAGAAGGCTCCGGGCAGACCTTATTGCGGCCTTTCAGTACTTCAAGGGGGCTTGTAAGAAAGATGGGGACAAACTTTTTAGCAGGGCCTGTTGCGATAGGACAAGGGGTGATGGTTTTAAACTGAAAGAAGGCAGATTTAGACCAGATGTAAGGAAGAATTGTTTTACAATGAGGGTGGTGAAACACTGGCACAGGTTGCCCAGAGAGGTGGTAGATGCCCCATCCCTGGAAACGTTCAAGGTCAGGTTGGACAGGGCTCTGAGCAACCTGTTGTAGTTAAAGATGTCCCTGCTCATCGCAGGGGGATTGGACTAGATGACCTTTAAAGGTCCCTTCCAACCCAAACTATTCTATGATTCTATGAAGATGCTCCCTGCTGCTCACCCTGGGTGGCGAGTCCTGCAGAAGGGGGTGCAGCCGTACCCAGGGGAGCGTTTGGGTCCAAATCTGGGTGGCACTTGTGTTAGGAAAGGGTGCGAGCAGGACACCTGGGGACACACCAGCTCGGTGAATCTCTCAGGCATCCAAATGCAACCAAACCCCTCAGATGAAGCCCGCCTCTGCAACTCCCTCGCTGTCCTCAACAAAGATGCACGGGGCAGCACAGACCCATGCCCTGCTCGGGCGGATGTGATATTCATCAAGCTATTGGGGCTTACCTGGCCCCGAAAATCAAGACAGAAACTTTCCAGAAGAGCTTTTGCCAGAGACTGCAGCTTCTCACGGAGACCTGCCAGCTGGCAGGCGTTGGACACCATCCTGGCCTCCAAAGCGCGTTAGGCAGGGATAACGATAATTAAATAGGTTTCCCCTTTGATGGACAGAGTGGTCCCCAGTGGGCTCAGGGCAGGAAGCTCTCCAGATCCTTCGGGCAGTAGCACAAAGCCAAGCCTGGCTGTCATGGGGCAACCTGCAGCTGGGTAAGAGTCATATCTGACAGGGGAACCTCAGACCCACAAAATACCACGACAAGGCCTTTCTACAGCCCCTTTTTTATCCAGAAGTCTCAGCACACCCCCCATAATCCTCCACCAGCCTGCTGGTGTTCATTTGTCTTTGAAAAAGGGATGCATCGTGTTCAAATAACTTCTGCGGTTGCACAGAGGCGCCCATCAGCAAAATGTCTCCTAAGGCACGGTCAGCACATCGCCCTGAAGCTTCCCTTGGAGCTCGCTGGAGGTTTCGCCCCCAGGCAGCGATCGCCCCAAGCCCTCCTGCAGACAGGGAGAACTGGAGAAGGGATGCACAAGACGTGCACGTCAGCAAGAGGGGGAAAGAAAACATCTTTGCATTTGATGTGCTGATAGGAAGAAGAGGAAGAGGAACAGAACCGGGGAGAGTCAGCTTCGCTGCAGGTACCTAACAAGCCACACGGTTGAGATGACTAAAGCTACAGCATATAATTACCCCCCATCCCCTCATAATGAACACTCATCAGCACTCAGCAACCCCCACCGCTCTCTAATATTCATCCCTCGTTGGCGCGCAGGCACTTCCCCCTCCTGCGTGGTACCTTGACGCGGTTGATGTTCACGCCGCTCATGCTTCTGCTGCGGTCTACGAGGAAGATAAACTCTCCTTGGGCTTTCCGGAGGTCTGGCTGGACGGTCCTCAAGTCAGGGCAGAAGTTGAGCATGATGACGGGGTGGTGGGGGATGTCCTTGTTCAGCCGCTTCCTGATGATTTCCGTCTGCAAGAAAGAAGAAGAGAACTCGAGAGGTTGATTTCTCTGCCCCTTTTCACTTTGAGGGGAATCAGAGCAGGGCTGCGTGCCTGAAGATGTAAGTGCGTGGCCTTTTGTGGGCAGGGATCGGCTTGTTCTGGCCTCAGCGGTGATAACACCTGAGCTCAGGCTGTGCCGCAGGTTGTTCTGTCCGTACCCCCTGCGGAGCTGCTCCGTGGGTGAGCAGGATTCCTGCCTCCTCCCAGCCACGGCCACGCTTTGCCCGGGGGACAAAGGCTGGCAAAAAGCCTAAATCAGGGAGCCCAGCACACACGGAGCGGCTGCACGCTTGGATGAGAGCCTGGAGAAGAAATGAAAAGATCTGGCCCTATGCAGCACCTTGCAAAACTGATTCTCCAAACATTTCATTAGATCCCTTCCGAAAACCTGGTTCATTAGCGCAGTTTAGTATCACACCGAGGCACACCGGAGGTTTTGTCCATGGTCACTCAATAATGGAGTGCGAGATACAGCCCTCAGCACGCTGTATTCACCGCATCGATTCATTCCTGCCGCCTCTGGTTTGCTGTTTTTTCTGCCCATTTCTTCTATCATTTTTCTTTGTACGGATTGAAACGCTTTGCAAAGCCGAACCGGTCGCTTAGGACATTGTTCGATAGGACCCCGCATGATATATGTCTCTGTACTGCACATAGCTCTAATGGCTCTCTGCATTTTCCCTCATTCTATTTCAAGTATCAATCTTCATTAAAAATGTGATAAAATTAAACTGGAAAAAACCTCTTGCGATGGGTTTATAATCCGCTGTTACGTGTGTATAAAGCAGTCCTGGGTTCACGGTCTCAGCTTCAGTGCATTGCTGCTTTCGAGGGAGCTCCGGGGCCCTGCATCAGCACGGCCCGTGGCCTTTCATCCCTGGGTCTGCAGCGCGGAAACACGCTCCGCAATAAGCGGCTCCGTCCTCAGGGGCTTTGTTTGCCTTTTTTTTTTTTCCTCTTTCAAAGGCTGCTGTTTCTTGCTGGTTTCACCGGGAGTAAACCAGACCCCAAACGAGCAGGCTTGTTTTCTCCAGCCGTGAGTCATCTTCCTAGATCTACGAGCTAACGACCAACCTTTATTTTACATAACTCACTAAACTCAAGAGTCCCTGAGGATCAACACATACACACGAGCTTCGCTTTCGGCTGCGCTGCCTGAGTGCTGCTTCTCTGACCCCTGCGAAAAGACGGTTCCCATTAACAAGTACCTCGCCGTCACCCCAGCTCTCGCTCATCCTCCTGCATTTCACTCTCATGCTTTCGAGTATAAATTAAGCAGTCACTGGGAAATCGAAGGGCTTTTTCCATCCCCATTTTCCTCCAGCCATATGACATTATTTTCTTTAAGATCTTTCCCAGCACAGATGTTTATCGAATTTCAGACTAGAGGATTCCTTGCTGCCTCTCTGCCCAAGGACCGAATCGTAGCCCCGGACCTACCCGCAGCACTCCCTGGGATGCTCTTGGGGACCCAAGACATAAAATCCCTGCGTGATCAGGATAAGCCCATAACCTGGATTTCCCACTGACTTCAGAGTGAATTTTACAGGCGAGCCTTCAGTAAACAGCCTCAGAGCTGCTGCTGCGGGTCAGCCAGAAAAGCAAGCATCTCATCCGCACCGTCTCTTCTCCCCACCTCCCCTCCCCTCCGTTCCCCTTCACCCATTATCCAATTACAGTAAACTAATCAGATCTTGTCAACCGAGAGTTGATTCCAGTGTGCATTCATCCCCACCACCCTGCTAGCTGACAAGCATCCGAGGCTTTTGCATAACAAACCGAGGGAGGAGAATTAATTATCATTTACTGCCGAAATTTCTGGGCTAACTTAATTTAAGCCGAGAGGTGCCCAGTGTCACGCTCTGAGCAGCAGCAATTCTACCCCATCATCTACCCCAGATAGTCAGGGCATTTTCTCTGCTTCTTGCCCTTCTCCGTGCAGTTGCTTCCCGGTCCTCCTGGGGCAAAGAGGTGGGTTTCCTGCAGGGAAATGGCTCCGGAATGATCCCCCCCTAGATAATTTGACGTACTAAAGACACAGAAATAATTAGAGAGCCATCTGAGCCATAGCATGGGAGTTTCATTTCATTCCACCTGCCGCACGCTGAACACAATTAGAGGAGACGCCTGCCGCGCAAGCAAGCGCAGTCCTGATCCCTGCACCGCGCTGCAAGAGAAAGCGAAGGGCAAAAGGAATGAGAAGAGGGTTGATGTGTCTCCGGTGAAAGGAGGAATCACGGCGGCACAGGGAGGCACACCTCTGCAGCAGGTTTGGGACGCCTGCCAAGCGGGGGCCCAGGCTCAGACACGTGGAGAATGAGTTTAAGGGGAAATGAGCATCCCCGGTTGCAAACGAGAACACCGGTGCGTGTGAAACAGGGAGCTGACACAGTAAGCCTGGGGCTGTGGTTACACAAGTGTGACGTGTGCCTTAGGTGAAGACGCCCACCCTGGAAATTCAGAGGGCTCTGACCAGTCCACTCCACTGACCCCAGACACACTGATGTGGCAGCTCAGAAGCGCTAGGCTGTCACTCATCGCTTCAGAATTGCCGAAAGACGAGGCACAAATCCCAGAGCAGATATTTTTCTATTTGCTGCTCAGCAGAACATAGAGAAGTTTCTCCTACCTTGTCTTCAGTTCAGCTCATTATTGCAAGCAAAAATCACTTATTTCTCTCTGACAGCTATCCAGAAACGGTAAACATTTACTGAGCAATTAAAAGAATATTTTATTCTATGTCATTGCAATAATTATAATACCCTCAGTACTATAACAATGTACCTATCTAATTATGCTATGCTAGACTAGTACTAATTATACACACAATAACCATCTCAGAGCTTCTTCCACACTCGGTTTGTCAGAAGCACTGCAGAGTTTTCCCCTCTTCCTCCACACAAGCCCCTCTCCGAGGGAGGATGCTGCAGAGCTTAGTGGGCCAGCATAATATCTGGTACTGCGAGCAAGCAAGCAATCATTTACTTGCACAGCTCCAGTCCCAAGGAAAGCCTCAGCTAATGCCCGCAGCTTTTGCTTCTCACCTTTTTCTCAGCACTGGGGTCTTTCTTAGTGCCTTTAATGAAATCATTCTTCCCCTTCAGGTGTCGTTCATACTCTGCAGGTGTCATATCACCTTCTTCCATTAAGACGTGAGGCATGTGGGGCTCTGGAAATGCAGAGAATCGGATGAAGAACAGCCTTAGCTAAACTTGAGGTTTGGCAGAGATGCAGGCACGCTCGGTCGTGAAAACAGAGCAATATCTCTGAGCTTGGACAGCATGGACAACCTTGAGAGGGTCCAGGATTATCTCCTAGGAAGCCTAACCCCTGACAATATTTGCAAAACCAGAGCTAATCCAGCTGTCCCCAGCACTACGGAGGAGGATCCCAGGAAGAGGCAAGACCAGCAGAGAGGAAGCAGAGCCCACCTACCACTTGGATGGATCAAGATCTCCACGGGCCTGTCGAAGGTGTGTTTATTGGCCAGCGTGATCATGATGCTCTTGGCGGAGCGAGCGGAGGGGTCGGCGTCTGCTCGGATCTCATGCGTCGGGCTCTCAACGCCTGCCCGGGGAAACCGAGGTGCGGTTAGGGACTGAGGACAGGGAGGACCAGGGAGAGGAGAGAGCAAGGGAAGATGGCAGAGGACAGGAACCAAGTGGACCGTGCGATGCCTCTGCCTCCGACGTTAACGCCAGCACTGTACTGGTAAATCCACCCCAGCACAGTTAACTTGCCAAAACGGACTCCACACCGGGGAGGCAGAGAAGGAAGAAGACGTTGCCTTGAGGTGCTGATAAATCAGCCTGGCACTCCTACCTGCCAGCAAGCATGGCCCCCGGATCTCCAGGTGGAAGCTGAACTCGTACTCGAAGGGGTTGGTGGCCTCGCTCTCCAGCAGCTGAGCCAGGCAGAACCTGCTCCCTTGCTCCGGGCTCCCCGATCCGCAGTAGTGCTTGTCCCTGCCGGTGAGATGAACGCCAGTCAACACTGTGCACATGTCATATCCCCCCCAGGAACTGCAGATCTGCCGGAGGTAAAGCCTGCAGCAGCTCTCCAGCCTCCCGCAGCAACAGCAGGCTTCTGCTCTGCCAGTCCTGCATCCCCCCCCGCCGAGGATCCGTCCCAGCCAGAGCCCATCCCGTGGTTTTTCATACGTTCGGAGCTGGTGGCTGGAAAGGCTGCTGGCATTCTCCGGGCTGGGCTGGGGGACCCTGGGGACACACACAGCTGGCAGAAGGACCCTCACTGCCCCGCTGGGCAGTGTCTGCAGCTCAGAGGAGGTGCTGATGAAGATGGAGACGCTTTCCAGGGGAGGAATCATGCCCAGATTAGCCACAAAAACAATCCTCTCCAAGTCCTCATCCATCATGATCCTTCCTGCACAGAGAGAGGACCACACCAGGGAGACACGGTATCACAACTGTGGAAAATGCCCCTCCCCGGGGCCTCCCGCGACCACCCCAGCCCTCGATCAAACGCCCAAACCAGCCCTCACTGGGCACATCAGCACTTCTCTAAAGAGCCCGAGCCCCGGCCCTCTGCACCGCTCCTTCGGCTGTCCAGAAGCAACAGTGCTTTCCAAAATGGATGAGACTGCCACTTTTGGCAGACGCTGTAGGGGCACAAGCACCACAACCCAAGGCTCAGCCTTTCAAAAGGAGCCCCCTCGATGCCACGGCATATGACAGCCAGCCACCCCCTGCCATCTCCCCATTCCTCTTCCCCTGCTTTCCTTCCCCACGTTCACTAAAACGCCTCCGACCCCCTCACCGCTTCTGTCACAAGCTCTTCCATCGCGGAGGCTGCAGCTGTCGAAATTCGTGTCATCTATCTTGGCTTTGTCTTTGATCTGCACCGTCATGGCACGCCGGGACACGGCCGCCTCAAACCCAACGATAGTGGTGCACTCATCCAAGGGGTAGACAAAGAGACCTGCCAGCCAGAAGGTTTTTTAGCAACACCGAGCACTTGCCGGGACCCACCAGGCAGGACCGCAGCGGGGCAGCTCCTTCTTGGCACTTCCCTGCATGCTCCTGGGACTTTTCACACTTAAAAAATTGTAGCCTTGGACCGTGAAGGGTACAATTGAGGACACAATACACTCGGTAACTCTTCCCGCAAGCACCTAAAGGTTTAAGGCACGCACAGAAACCCAGCGCTGCGATATCCCTGGCTCTAAAGCTCCTGTAGTAGCTCTTGCACCGGGAGCTTCACCCCTTGAAACTTGCCTTCAAAAGCCTGGGCTTCTGGGTTGCGGTAGGTGAGCAAGGCTGTCATCCCGAAGGCATAGCCGCTGACACATGACGTCACCTCCGACGCGGTGAGGGGGAGCGGGGAGCGGGTGGTCCGGTTAATCAGCCCTGGCATCTTCCCAGGGGTCTGTCGGCGATGGTGGGGTCACCCGCAGCGAGCTGGAGAGAGGTGGAAAGGCGAGAATGAATGAGGAGCCCCAAGTGCCCAAAACACTTGCGTGCCCCTGCCACCTCATTTTGGCTTCTGCAGCCCTGAGGACAGAAAGGTGAGTGACCCGGGACGGGATGAGACCTGGGCTTGACGGCTCTGCTGGTGGCAATGGGGATGGAGACAAGACCCTGGCAGGAAGACGCAAGGCAAACATTGGCCCTAAATCCCTGCCGGCACAAGGGAGGAGGTTCCAATTAAACCTGCCTGGAGGCTCCGATTAAACCCGCCTGGAGGCTCCAATTAAACCTGCCTGGAGCTCCGATTAAACCCGCCTGGCTGGGGACAGGCAGCCCCAGAGGTCGACACTGCAGTGGTGGATCACGCATCCCACCAGCTCCCGCACCCACCCACTGCCTGAGTCTGGGCAGAAAGGGCTGACGTCTTTTTTTGGCCCTCCTGCTTCTCATTATCATCCAAACTGACAAGTTTCTCCAGGAGAAGACTATGATCCTGAGAGTTTGCCTTCAGCCTGCAGGCAAGAAGAGCAGGCAGGCAGAGCCAGGCATCCTCCCTGCCCTCCCACGCCCTTGCCCGTCCTCCTCGTCGCATTTCGGGGAGATGGCATGGCTCTGCTGCCCCGCATCTCCAGATCCTTTCTGCAAAGGCTGACTCATCCCTCCGCTTGGCTTAGCGGAGACATTCAGATGCAAAGTGGCTACTTCTGCCAATTACATTTCAACTCTTTTCCCCGGAGCAGGTTTTCCTCTGTTCCAGCTCATCTCCCCCAAGCCAGAAGGTTTCAAAGGAGACCTTTCAGGTAGTTCTCAGGCCACATCCAGCTCCCCTGGGGCATTGGGAGAAGTTGCTAGGCAGCCGTTCTCCCTGGCTGGCTCTGCAATGCTTTATGCAATGATTTACAAGGCCCAGAAGGAGCCAGCAGCAGTGAAATACATCGGTTTCTCATTTCCTAGCAGTCCTGCGTTATTAAAACCACCTTTATATGCAAATGCCACGGAAGATGCGAACGGCAGACATCAAGGCCACGAGCTCGCCGAGCGCTCGGGCAGGAAAATGGCATTAAGAAAGGAAAAAGGGAGAGCAAGGGAGAGCAAGCAGGGCTGGCCGGGATGGGGGAGAGCAGCCAGGGCACCCGAGCAAATAAAACAGCAGCGGAGAAGATGATGGAGGGCAGTAATTTCAAGGCACAATCCTGAATCCCAGCCAACAACCTCAGCCGTTCCCGATTTAATCCTCCTCTCCTTCCACCGCAAAGGCTGTTCATGCCAGGAGCTGCCCACGGAGGTCGGGGGACGCATCCAGTGGGATGCAGCCCCGCGCGGTCAGGAGATGCAGGAGCGTGTCCAGCTCAGCTGCTCCGGCACGGGAGTCCTCCATGAGCCCAGGGGAAGCCATCACACACCAGGATGCTCCAAGCCACGCTAACAGGGCTTGTAAAGTCACAAGCTGGCAAGAGTTCACCTGCTACAGGGAGAGATAATGAAGGTCGTCTTGCTGCCGAGATGTGGCAGAGGCCATCAAGATATCGGGAAGTGATTAAATGCCAGGCGGGGGAAGAAGGAGGGGGGATTATTTTGCCCCAGGGAAGAAAGCAAGCAAGAAATAACAAGGGGAAGATGCTCTCCACCAGCTAGGCACAACGGGAGTTCATTACGGGGTTGCCAGAGAGGTGAATTCAGGCTCCAGGAGCGTGACTTCAGCCCGGCAGCTCTCCTGGCTGTGGAGACTTACAGCAGAGCCATGGTTGAGATCCAAGCCCTTCACCTCTCCTGCACCCGCGGGAGACTGGGGACATCTCTCCCATGGGAGCTGCTCTGCCAGCGGGGATTTCTGCATCACCCAGGCCAGCACAAGCGTTAAGGGACCCTCGGCGGGACGCAGAGCCCCGTGCCATGTCCTGTATAAAGCAAGCCAGGAGAGTTGCACCTCTCCTGCAGCTCCGGCGTGGCTCAGAGGAGCCCTGCCCCAGTCCTGCCTGCTATGCCAGCTGCAAAAACTACCCCACAAGGACTGGGAGGGCTCGGAGGGCTCTTCCCGGCTGCTTCCCCTGGGAAGGCCCTTCGGACGGGGCTGGGAGGCAGCGGGCTGCTGCCAGCACAGCCCAGGGGCTGCTCCGCACAGATCGTGTCACCAACGCCATCAAGTGACTGCAGCGTGGAAAGGGGAGAGCGGGGAGGCTGGCGCGGGGGAGAACAGTGGGAGAGCTGGCATCTCTCTCCTGTGCCCCCCAGGAGCCCACCACTGCCCCCCAGCAGCTCCCCATCCTGCCTTTGCTGCTCCGGGACCTACACTCGGTCTCCATCCAGGTCGCGGGGCTGGACCCTCAGGACAGGAGCTGGCAGGACCCCACATCCCCAAAATTACCACCAGCATCACTGCCGCACAGGGCATCCCTGCATCCCCCCCAGTCCTCAGCATGTCCCCTCACTGCCACCAAACATGCCCTGCCTCCTGCGCACAGCAGGCGTGGGGCCATCCCACGGACCCGGCCAGACGCCTCCCGACCCACAGCCTCACGCTGCGCTTGGCATCCCGGGAGAAGAAGGGGAAACCGTTGGTGAATACCTTCAGCCAGCTTGTTGCATCACTGAAAATACCCCACACCCGCAATCCCATCGGCCGGGGAGCAGCTCAGGGCCGGGGACAGAAATTATCCCTTGGCCAGCCACGCTCAGGACCTGGCACACCGGGACACTACCATATTTTTCTTTTTTTTTTTTTTCCTTGCTTTGTAAACGCTCTTTTCTTGACGATCTGCTCCTCTTCATGGCCACAGAGGAGAGAGTGACGCTGGTAATGTGCTCACCCCGCTCCAGGTTATACCCCCGGCCAATTTCTGTGCGCGATTTACGGGGAAGGCACTGATGCCACACCGACGTCTGCGGACGGTCCCGGTGACGTGCAGAGTACGCAGGGCTTTGATTCGGAGCGCAGACGGCACTGCGACGCACAGGCTCACCCACAGCTCGCACCAGCCGCTCCACGTGGCTGCAGGCGCCTGCCCCAACACATGGGTGAGGCTCGGGGCTGGATTTTAAAGGTCTGGCTCGGAAAGGGTGTTTATGTGCTTGAAAAGGGGGTGTGATGCCTGGAGCACTGCTCAGAGCTGCCTGAGTGCCCGTTCTGCATCTCTAAGCACTGATGTGCCCTCAAAAAATCTGGTTTTTGAGCATGTGTAGTAAAGACAGAGGCAGAATAATGCTCTTCTAAGGTGTATTTTCATGCATTGAATAGAAGAACAGAGCAAACTGTGAGCACACAGCCTGGCTTCTGCACCAGGCCCAACTCCCAGAAGCAGGTTGGGGTCCCAGCAGTGCCACCACCACAGGGTCCCTGGCACCCACAGCCAACAACAGGCCAGTGAGACCCAAACCAGAACTTGGCAGCGGAGATAAAACCACGTGCTGCCTGCGGCACATCCTCCCCTGGCCCTGGTGTCTGAAGGACAGACGTCCAGAGGCAGCCCCGGCTGCTTTTGCCCCCCAAGACACAAACGCAGCCGTGTGAAGCCCAGCCCTCGTGCCGCATGTTGCAACGGATGCATTTTTGGGCTGCTGAATGGCTGCACCGCCCTGCTGTAACCTCTTACCAGCCCCAAAGGGGTTCCCTTGGAAATCTCACCTCCAGGTCCGAGCCAGACCTGGGTCGCATCCACGCTGCTCGGAGGGTGACTGTTTTTCTGCAGCTGGGTAAAATATTCCTTCCGCTTCATCTGTATCAATCAACACTGACATCCAGTGGCATGTCAGGATGATTACAGCCGGCGTGCATCGTGGAGATGTACAGATGTACAGCCCTGGACAGACTGCCCCAGCTGGTGCCGGGGTGCCTATCACACCACAACCCTGGTGAGCTGCTGGGCCATCGCCACAGGGAAGCAAATTCCCACCTGTTTGCAAAACCAAGACAGGAGAAGCCCTGCGCTTCCCAAACTTTCAGGGCTCTCAAGTAGAGCCACGCTTCGGTATTTCCCCTGGCTTTGCAGGGGCAGCGCGGCTTGGGGAGCAGCCGTGGGTACGCTGCTGGGGGACCCCTGACTTTGCCTACCTCACCCACATCAGCTGCAGGTCATGCCTAAGACATGCAGGACCCCTCCAGCCGCTCTCCCCCAAAGCACGAGGTTCAAACCTGGCCAGGGGACTGGGATCAACCCCCCCAAAACATTTCTAGGAAGCAATAGGAGCAAACAGTGTCCGAAACGGTGCACGCAGCACCCTCCTGTCCGAGCCCCTGCACAGGGCAGGGAGGGGAGGCTTTGCTGGTTGATGGCAGCACCTCCTGGAAGAGATGCAGATCCACCATGGCAGACCTGTGGGAACCTCTCATGAAAAGCTCCGGTAGCCGTTCTCCCGCCTCCAGCCTCCCCTCGCCTCAAACTGCAAGCGCCAGGTATCCCGCCTGCTGGGAAAACCAGCAAAACAGCCACTGCGCTTCACCCCAGAGCTGCTGCCGGTCCCCTGAAGGGTGACAACGTGGTACCCCGCTGCCAAAGCGGTGACAAAGATTTCTGGCCCTCTGGGATGCACACATCCCTTTGGGAGCCAGCCGGTGCTGCCCCAAGGGGCACCCCGAGGCCTCGGATACGGAGATTGGGGGAAGGTTGGGGGAGTACGCTGCTCCTGCCAGCACCCTGTCGAGAGGGGCACCCAGCGAAAGCAACTGGGCTCCCCCTTCCCAGGGTGATGCAGCGCCAGGTTGAGACGTGATTGACAGCCCCAGCAGAGCCAGATTTTAGGGACTGTCAATCATACCCCTGGCAGGTCTCTTGGGCCATCAGTCTTACCCCAGAGCTGGGGCTCAAGGACCGTGATTCATGTCCCAAGCCCCGTTTCTAGAGCCGTCAATCACGTCCCTGTGCAGACAGCATTTCTGATACGGGTTTAGTTAACCCCTGCCTCGCTGGGCTCGCAGCTGTGCCGGTGCATAGAAGATCTCTGGGCTGAGCCAGAGAGGGAGGTTTTAGCCCAGACACCCTTCGGCTCGGCTCAAACTGCCAGGCGGCCAGTCCTGTGCATGGGATGCATCCGGAGCCAAGGAGATGCGCAAGGCCCCCAGGAGCAGCAAATCCCTTCTCCATCCACCCCTGTCCTGCCCTGCCCCAGCCAAGCATGGCGAATGCAAGCCAGGTCCTTGGTGCTTTGACCCTTACCGGGGGGATCAGAGTTCCCCCTCACCCCGCCAAGGTCAGTCCTCCCTTCCCCCAAACCAGTGTATCCACAGCTGGGATATCCCACCTGGCTGCCCAGGAGAGCAAAAGCCCATCACCCCCAGCATCGTTCCCCCATTCAGCCCCCTTTGCTTTCCCTGTCCCCTGCCTGCAGGGAGATGAAGACAGTCACTATTAATGTCTGTACAATTTTGGGGAGGGGAGGGATGCTCAGGGGCTCACCATCCAGCTGGGAAAAGGCAAGGCAGGGAAGCAGCAGCTTGCAAAGTGTGGGCTTGTGCCTGCAGAAATATTATGACAGGGATCTCTTCACAGAGCGGCTTTGTGCTGAGATTGTGCACAGCCTTGGGAAGTAACAGCCCACACACACACACACACACACACCCCTGCAGAGCACACACAGCCCAGCCTGCTAAAAAGGTGCAGGAGCAACTGGAGAGTAGCCACTGCTTTTCTTACCTTTCCTGGAAGAAGAGAGAGGAGGAGGAAGAGGAAGGGGATGGGGGGGTTGGAGCAACTTCACCCACTCCTGCCAGCCCCTGCAACTGCCCGCAGCCGGGCTTGCGGGGCAGGAAGGGCAGAAGAAATTCCGAAGGCGGCAGGCACGGCTTCAGACTGCTTTTGTCTCTGAAAGACACGGAGAGACGGAGATAAGGAGAGAGAGAGAGAGAAAGGGAGGGAGAGAGGGAGAGAGAGCAAGCGCCAGGGCTTGGGGTGGGGGGAGCGCTGCACAACAGCCACCTCAGCAACCTGTGGCATTCGCCCCCCCCCCCCCCAGACCCTCCTTGGGCCCTCTCCATCGGGCAGTGATGCTGGGGCTGCCAGCGCTGCGGGGTGGTCCAGGGGGGGTCTGGGATGGGGAAGGGGGCTTACCTAACCGGCTGCAGCAACATGTGCCCCTGTGGCGAAGCTCTGCCCGGGAGCCGGGGAGGGTTTCTCGCTTCCCGGAGCGAGCGCTCGGCTTCCCACTGACAGCCAGCTGATTGAGCGCACACTTTCCGGAGCTGTTTGGGTGACCATCATTAAGTGGAGCCATTTGTTTTGTCAGGGAGGTAACCATGACAATCACCCTGTACACACACCACTGGTTTCTCCGCGCCTCCTCCCCTCGCTCCCCTCCTGCTCCAGGGGGCTGCAGGGGAAGGGGCGAAGCCCACCCGGGCAGAGGAGATGCCCTTGAAGATGGGCAAGTTGGCAGAGAAAGGGGGATGCAAGCCAGCGTCCGAACTCGTCTTACCGATCACCGCAACTTGCCTTCCCAGGGTGAGATTTTCCGCAGCAGCTGCTGGGAGGGGAAACATCCCCCCCCCCCAGCCCTTTCTCCCATCGCCTTTCACTTCTGTCCTCCTCTTGCTCTTTTAAAAAAAGGAAAGCATCCTAAAGCCCCCCAAAATCAGGTCTTCTGCAGCCCTAGGCCAGATCTCCCCTCTTCTCTCCTTGCCGTTGTCTTCTCTGCTCATCCACCCTTTCCTCCCCAGGCACATCCCAAAGCCCCTCGCCGAGCAGCCCCCCCAGCCGTGGGGCATACAGGAGGTCTGAAGGGGACCCTCCCCGTGGGGAAAGGGGAGCGATGCTGTTACAGCGGGATGTGCCAGTGCGGGATACAGTCCCTGCCCTGAGCAGCTTACACTTAAACGCAGGAAAAACGACCTGTAAATGAAAGGGGAAACTGAGGCAGCAGGAAGGGCACCGGCTCGGCCACCGTCCCAAAGCAGAGCTGGGCACCGAGCCTGGGTCAGAGCACACAGATGGGTAAAGCTCCTCCTCGCTGCTACCTAAATTCGGTGATAATGGCACTGCTGCCGACAGGCAGCTCGCTGGCATTGAAAATATCACCGTCTCCCTCGAGAGGAAAAGCTCTCCGACGCAGCAGCGATCTGCAGGAGGACAGAGGTTTTTCCCCCCGCCTCGTCCTATGCAGGGATGCGGATCCGCTCGCAAATCTGTCTGGTTTGAGTGTCCCACCGCAGACCCATCCCCAGTAAATCCACCACCGCGGGCAGACCGAGCCCCTAAACTCACCCACTGGGCTCTGTGCTAAAACATCTCTTCCCAATAACCCCTGCGTCTCCCTTTCCGTCTACGTTCAGATGAACCTGGAGCATTTTCTTTCTCCTCCTTGTCTCTAAGCATATGTCCGCATCGTAGGAGGACCGGGGTGACCAGATGTATGGCATCCCTAAGGAACCATCTTGTGTTCACCGAGAAGGACGTGCTTTAGGGGAAAAGGCAAGAAACTCTGCAAGCAAACGCCTAGTCAAGAGCTTTTTCCCTAAGCCCAACTCCCAGGGGCTGACTTAAGCCCTGAAGCTTGAGAATTTATGGTTCTTGCTAGACAAATAAGTCAGCCACAGAGAAGCCCACGTCCCATGTTTCAAGCGCCTGTTAAAATGTTTGCTTACTATGGCTTTTGGCTCCTACGAAGAAAATAACATATGTCAGGAGAAATCCTGGGATTCATACCAACAAATCTGGTAGCTGCGGCATATTTATTTATGAAACAGAGCAGGATCCGACATGGAGGCTGAGGCAGGTGTCAGACCTTGGGAGAACCGAGAGAGAGTTGTTTTAGCAGGAACTAATATTCAGCGCTGAGGGTGAGGCTCCATTGCCAAGGGCATCAACGTGACGTTCAAAACCACTGCCACGTGCCAAAGCAGCTCACAGGGGCCTTCGACCGGCGTCCGCTCCTCATCTTCTCCAGGTTGGCCATGCCTAGGAAACCCCACCGTTGGATAAGGGCCACCTCCTCCCAGGGAGCGGCAGCTGAGAAATCAGATGGGCTGCAGCAGGGGCGTAAATGAGACAAAATTTGAGGGAGGACAAGCTAAAACTAGAATTTGAGCTCACCAGAAGTCCCATCTCTCAGCTTGTGGCTTACCCACCCAGGGTCAGATAATAACCGGTGGTAGGCAGCACCTCTGAACATCAAGGCAGCGCAGAGGAGTATTTCCAGTCCTGTTTCATGCCTGGGACCAGCCCGGGTGAGTTATGGGACCAGCTCAAGGGCAGCCAGTGGCCAGGCACAGGGCAGGCTTTCCCGGCTTCTGGCCCGCTCGTTATTCAGCTCACTCATGCTTCAACGTTACACGAGTACGCAAGCACAGCGCTCTCATGTTTCCACGCTCCGAACACGGCCTGCGTCAACGGGCTGGGAGGTTTGGGCATGATAAAAAACCCAACCAAACAGAAAAAAACCCAACCCTAAACCAAATCTCCTGCTAGATGGAGAGCAATGAGCACTTCTCATTATCTCCATGCGCTGCTCTGTATGTAAATGCAGTTTTCCTCATCCTGGAATGCTCTGGGAAAAAAAATAAGTCACCCAGTTGATAGATGGTGATGATAAAAAGGGATAACGCAGGGCTAGGCAGGGACTGCCTCGTCCTCCGAGCAGGTATGTGTACGGACAAGGAGCCTCCGACCTGTTTGGTGGGTAAGGACCACAGTTAATTCCAATGAAATTCCATGGCGCAACATCTGCCCTCCCGAGATCTCTAGTTCTAGCACAGCCAAAGTCCACTGATGAGGGGAATTAAGCATTTATTTAATGTTAAATTAATCTGAATATTTATTTCATGTTTAAAAGAATAAATATTTAATTATAGGACAGCAGAGTCCCCAGCAAAATCAAGGACCCTTTACGGGTGGCTGAGCACACACTCTGAGAACCCACTCCTGCCCCAGAGGCTGACGGAGAAAAGTCTTTCTTCATGTACAGAAAACATGACACAGAAACATGACACAGAAACACCCGTTACCACCAGCACGATCGCACCTCCCTGACAGCCCCCAGAGCCTTGAAAATCCCAATAAATTACTGCAGCTAAAGTAGAGGATTAGAAAGGAGGGCTTGGAAAGATCTGCCTCCAGCTAACGCCTAACCACAGGCAGTTCTCCTCATTTCCTATGCCTCGATTTTCCCACCTCTACAATGGGGCTAATCCCAATTACATCTCTTTACTGGAAGCGTGTGTCTCTGCAAGAAAACATTACACTGGGAAGCGCGAGCATCTCTCTCTCTGCAGCTAAACTGCCCATCGGCCTCTGGGACTCCTGTCTTTCCCGTGTTCCTTTTTATTTTTACCCTAATTAATTAATTAATGTCTCAGACTTGCTTTCAGCTGCCTGCTCTGTTCCCATTGAAAATCTCCTCGCGTTCAGCTCCTGTGTTCAGCATCCTGCTGGGCGCTGCGATGAGTTGCCATGGAAAAAAGCCATGATGTCACCTCTACAAATAAAACTGCCAGACCCCAAAGTTCACGTGTGTGGCTGGGGGGCGGGATATCCCGATGTACAGAGGGACACGGGGCTCTCACCTCTGAAGAGGAAACCAAACTAGATGGACGGGGGAAAGCATCAGATGACAATACTCGATAATTACAGGTTTTAGTTGGAAGGAAAAATAAAAATCAGAGGGGCGTTTGAAGAGCAATAGTGAAGGGCCTGGTCCTGCCTGGGCTAATGCACCAATATCAGCAAAATTGCATGAGGCGTGGACAAGATTTCTCGTGCCCAGAAAGAAATAACAGCTCAGATGGAAAGTTTCAGGCTGTGGGAACAAACGAAGTGTCTCCCTGTCTTCATTAAAAGGGAGGGTGAATATCGAGACAAGGAAGTAACTATCATCTTGGGAACGCCTGGCTGATGCCTACAGGCTTGGCCATTTTACTAGTCCTGCTGCATATAATAAAAACACAAATTAAGACCCTCCTCAAGGGCTGCGCCTTGCACGCAAGGTTCAAAGAAGCACAAACACCGTGCAGAGAACGGCAGCCCAGCGAGGAAATCCCGCAGGCTCTTCCCACACTTCTTTCCTTTCTACTTTCCATTTTTCTCACCTTTAATCCAGAAGCTTTAAAGAACAGGTTTGATATCGAGTCTAAGCCAGCTCCTTGCCCTACAGCGAGAGATGGGACACAAATGACTTTTCCACGTTCCTGCCACTTCTACACCTCTGTGACTCATTCTACAACCTTGTTTTTCACCTACATCTCTATTTCAGAGACAGAAAGAGCTGCGGTTCCGCCGCAAACGTCACAGCCTCCGCGTGATTTCCCCCCAGCCTCAGCTCCCAAAGGGACTCCTTCACATGGGAAACCCGAGCCCCACTCCCACACCACACAGGGGGCTGAGCCCCACACCAGGCAGTGCGGCGGCAGGGCCTGACCCCCAGCCCCACACCATACAGGGGCCAGGCCCCACATCATGCAAGCACAGCCTGACCCCCAGCCCCACACCACACAGGGGCCAGGCCCCACATCAGGCAGTGAGGCAGGGCCTGACCCCAGCCCCACACCACACAGGGGGCCTGGACCCCAGCCCCACACCACACAGGGGGCCAGACTCCACACCAGGCAGTGAGGCAAGCCCTGACCCCCAGCCCACACCACACAGAGGGCCAGACTCCACACCAGGCAGCGAGGCAGGCCCTCACCCCAGCCCCACACCACACAGAGGGTCAGACTCCACACCAGGCAGCGAGGCAGGCCCTCACCCCAGCCCCACACCACACAGAGGGTCAGACTCCACACCAGGCAGCGAGGCAGGCCCTCACCCCAGCCCCACACCACACAGAGGGTCAGACTCCACACCAGCAGCGAGGCAGGCCCTCACCCCAGCCCCACACCACACAGAGGGTCAGACTCCACACCAGGCAGCGAGGCAGGCCCTGACCCCCAGCCCCACACCACACAGAGGGTCAGACTCCACACCAGGCAGCGAGGCAGGCCCTGACCCCAGCCCCACACCATACAGAGGGCCAGGCCCCACAGCAGGCAGAGTCCAGGCCCCACACCAAGGCCGGGCCCGACCCCCAGCGCCCCACAGCACAGCCCAGGGTGGAACGGCGACTCCTCAGCCATTTCTATCTAGCATTTCTATCCCCCCCTAGCCATTTCTCTCCCCCTCACTGACATTTCTGTCCCCCCTTTATTATCATCCCCCGGGTGGGGGGGGGGGGATGCGGAACGCGCCGCTCCCGGAACGCCGCCGCCGCGGCCGCGTTTGCCACCGGGCCGGGGAAGTGTTTGGGGGTGGGGGGGTGTGGGAGGGCGGTGACTGCGGGCGGCGCAGGCGCCCTTCCCGCGCCCGGCGCCATTGCGGCTGCTCACGGCGAGCCCGGCGCCAGCGCCCCCCCGGCCCGGACATGGCCACCGACTCCTGGGCCCTGGCCGTGGACGAGCAGGAGGCGGCGGCTGAGTCGGTGAGTGGGGAGCGGGGAGGCGGCCGGGGGTCCCCTGGCAGCGGCCCGGCCCTGAGGCGCGGGGCCTCCGGGTCTGCGGTGGCGCCGCCGCCGCCGCCTCCTCACAGAAAACAGCGAGCGCCGGAAACCTCTTTTCTCCCCGTTTTCTTTTCTGGCGCATCAAAGGGGCAGGGAGGCCCCTGTCCTTCCCCTTCGCGGCGGGGCCCTGCCGGCAGCACTGCCTCCGGGCGTCCCTGGGCATGGGGTTTTCCTTTAAGAGCAAAAAAAACCCCTTTCTTCCTTTTTTTTTTTTTTTTTTTCCCCCCCTTTTCTGTTTTTGAGATCAAAAGCGCAGGGAGGCCCCTGTCCGTCCCCCTCACCCTACATCCAGACACAGCCCTGTCAGCACCACTGAAGAGGTTGTCACCGAGCCTGCGGTCTGTCCTCCAGGGGCCAAAAAAAAATCCCTTTTCCCCCTCATTTTTTATGACAAGATGTAAATTTGTTTGAGGCGTTGGGTTTTTTATGTTTCTGAGCCACTCAAGCGCTGCACTTCAGCACGGAGAGCATTAACTCAGCCCCTGGATGTGAGGCAAGAGTCAGGGCTCCTCTCCCTGTCACATTTCTGGTGGTAAAACAAACCCTCGGCGAGAGGGACTCGTCCTGGGACAGCTTGTGTCAGCCAGGACCGCGCTTGGCTTGAGTTTCTGTCCTGGAATGTAAATTTTCTCCCATTTGCCCTCAGCAGAGCTATTAGGGAGCAGAGATGCAGGCACAGAAAACAAATCCCTTCTCCACGTCATCGTTACAGCTTAGAGAAAAGTGGTATTTGTTTTAAAACTCTTGAAATCAAGTTCATCTGGCTAACTTCATCTGCTCTGCCTTCGAGTACGGGTTTTTGCTGGGGCCTGTGCAATAGTTTTAGCCGGCGGTAAATCTGGAAGCCTTGATGAAAGCTCAGGTTTTCCTGGCCAGCAGGAAAATGTAGGTATGGTGGCCTTTGAACGACTCTGATTTTGTGTTTTTCCTCACTTGTAGTTGAGCAGTTTACACCTGAAGGAGGAAAAAACCAAACCAGATGCCAATGGTGAGTTACAGCCGCTCAAATGGTCTTAGAAAGGGCGTAATGTTTTTCCTTTGGGTTTGGAGCGCTGCTGCCAAAGTAAATTCCCGATTAGTCAAGAAATTCCGGAAAAGGGAAACATAAAGCTAAGATTAAACAGCAGTGTAGACTAAATATCTGGCTCGCGCGCTTGTTCTGCTAGGCTGACTTTTTTAAATGATGTTTTGCTGTATTCAAGGAGCTGTGTGGGCAAAATCTGTTGATATGGTTGATAAACTTCAATTTGGCTGTACAGAGCAAGCCGTAACTTGGGTTTCTTCTGCGCACCGATAGAGCAGGGCTCTCGTCAGGAAAATGGGCTGTTTTGTAGCTTTTCCCACAACGTTCAAAACCTAAAACTCTGCGGGTGTGGGCTGCCTGACCTCACATCTGCCCCAAAAACGTCTGTTTTAATGTAGGTGCTGTTGTGAAGGCAGATGACAACGTAGAGAAGACGGAGGATGAGGAGAAGGGTAAGTGCCGCCTTGAAAAATGCTTTGGCAAGGAATGGTGAAAAGAAATTAATTTTGTATATACTTAAAGTAAGTCTGCCTTATGTCTCAGGATGGATGATCTTGTATCGTGCCCCAAGGACTTAATTGTAAGACATGTCCTTCCTCCATAATACTTTTAAAGCCATTGGGTCCTGTAATAACTTGGGAGACTCCTGGATTAGAGTGGAGAGAAATAAGGGGATAGCAGTATCCTCAAAGGCAGGACTGGATACAGGAGCAGTTGGATAACCTGGAGCTGGAATTGCTGTAGCAACCAACATGTTGCATTTATGAAATGGCTGTTAAGAGGTGGGTAACGGCTCTAAATCTTTCAGAAGGTGGCTTTAGAAAACAGATTTATTAGCAAGACCCCAAAGTGCAGCAGTTTAACCTTCTGTTTTGATCTCACTTAGCCTCAGCCCTTGCTGCCTTTCAGCCCTGGAATCTTTCAAAGTACTGTTTGTCCTCAAACTTTCCTTAAAAATTAAAAAAACCCTAAAAGATGTCTGCCCACGTGTCAGATAATAGTGAGGCTTTAAGAGGCTTTTAACCCTGTCTCGCCTTCCAGTTAGATGCTAAGCTGTGATACCTTCAATAAGCAGAGTTCTGTACCTGTTAAGGTCCCCGTTAAAACAGTGCTCGCTTTGGTTTGTCTTCCTGGATATTAAATGTGAATCTCTGGGATATCTTGATAGATGCCTCATTCAGGAAGTCTGGGCTTTTTTATGACATTGCTCTGTAACAGAGAATTTCAGTATTTGGATGCATCTTGTCCTTTTTAACTGGCTCAGCAACGCAGCGTTTCAGTGGGAGCGACACCCGAAACAGGCTGTGATTTATTTTTTTTTTTTTTCTACCTCCTTTTTCAACAGAGGACAGAGCTGCCCAGTCCTTGTTGAACAAGCTAATTCGCAGTAACTTGGTTGACACAACAAATCAAGTGGAGGTGCTGCAGAGGGATCCCACATCGCCTCTCTACTCCGTGAAGTCTTTTGAGGAGCTGCGACTGTAAGTGCCTGTCGGTTCAAAGCTGCTAGAAGGGTAGGGCTGGGATGAGCCAGAGACTTCTCTGCGTTGAGCTGTTAAAACCTGCAAACAGAAATATTAAACAGGCTCCCTTGTGACTGTATTTTTCAGCGTATTGTTTGGCCCACTCACTTGTAGGAAGCCTCGTTCTTGAACTCGGGGAGAGCAGTGTTGACTCACTTTTGGTGAGACTGCAAGAGCAGATGTGAGTTTGGAGCCCCTCAGATAGCTGGAGCCTCCCCTCGTGTCCTGATAGATTCCCTGGCTGCGTAGGAGATATCGCTTAAAAGTGCATAGGTTTCTGTTTCAAGTTACTGCAAATTTGTCATTAATAAATTAGCATATCATTTATTGTATTATTTAAGTGCAAGGAGAATTATTTTATCTTGGTGCCTTGTGAAGGCTTCCATCTGAAACAAGCTCATTTTAATTCCTGGTCTGCGTAGAGCTAGCATTGCTTTCTATAACCAGCTCTAGCAACACTATTCTGAATTTAATGTATGGTTTTTGGTCTTCAAATGCACAGTGGAGCTCGTGTGTGATAAACTGGATGAGGTGAACAGAGGAGGGAGGGCTGTCCTTCCACGGCCGCTGTCACCGGGGTTATGTGAATGGCTAAGTGAGACCTTTTGTGTGTTGGAGGCATCATTATTTCGCCACCAGTTCTCCAGCAGATGCGGGGACGCTCGGAGCAGGTGTTCCAGCAGCGCGGCAGTGTTTTGGAAAACACGAGATTTGTTTTATTGGCAGAAGTAATGAACACAACCGTCTTCTGTTCCTGTTTTCTGACTGTTATTTGTGGAGGTCCAGCAGCAGCAGTGAATAGCGCAACGGGAAAAGCTTATCTTTTCGCTGGCAGCAATACTGGATTTATGTAGTGGAGAGATTAGTTAGTATTTTCTGACCCTTCCTATTGAATGCCTTTACCAGTGGCAGCTTTCAAGCGACAATAGCTGTATTTAAGGCATGATAGATTTGTATATTTTTTTAATGTGCTAAAGAGGCTGTCTTGTTGGGATTGTTGTTGGTTCTATTGATGATCTCGGTTTTGTTGCTCTTTTGCAAGCTCCACAGGGAAATCGGAGCCGATGAGACTTCTCACCGTGAAATGTCAGGATGTTGTTTCACTTTGTTAATGTTAGTGGTTGAATGTCTACAAAAAAAGCTGAGGTCCTGTAGTGCCTGTTAGGCTAATTCCCATCTTTCAAAAGCCAAACAATCCAAGTGAGTTAATGATGGGGGCAGCCAGACTAATTGAGTCTTCATTTTGTTACGACTTGGTGTATCCTTGGCAACTGTTGCAGAGTTGAGCTTTGTACGTCCTTGCTTCTGAGCAGCACAAGGTTACGTTTTCAAAGAGCTTTTGTTCCAGCCATCATCTGAAAGTAATATACAATTTTTAAAAAGCATGTTGTGCTGAATGGGAAGTTCTTTACAGCGGGAAATGGTGGGCAGGAAACCTGTAACCTGCTTTGAAAGGAAAGCCCTTACTTCTGAGCACCGCTAACAGCACTCCAGTAAGCACTTGGAGGTCATCGGCGAAGAGTTCGCTAGCACCATAACCTGAATTTTACGTTGTTCTTGGATCTCCTTGTCTACACAAGTGTCTGCTGAGACTGGAAAGCTCCCTTGAGAAGAAGCAGTTGATGAGCGTTTGATGACTAGCAGTGTGACCATGCACTTAGGTTTGAGTGCTGGGTTATAACCACGGATCACTAGGTGTAGTCACGGTGAACTAAGCCTATCATCTGTTAGTTCGTTTTATCCTGAGTTTTTTTATTGCTAGTGTACCCCAATTCTACTTCAGTTACTATTCAAATAAGACTAGTGGTTGTGAGATGTAGTAGCATTTTTCTTACGTAGCCAGTGAAAGGGACGATCGTGGCAGTTTTTTGCAGGAGATGAGGGTTGTATGACAGAATCCATCCGACTGTTACTGAAGTCCTTGCAATGATTTCATGACGTTACGCTTCATTCTGTTCCTCATGTACTGAGGTCTCTTCGTCCCGTATTTGAGTCTTCAAGGAGTGATAATTTTGGCGCCGAGATTAGGCGTGGCTGAGGAAAAGGGATTGGCCTAAAGGACAGGATTAATGCTCTCTGCTCTGGGATTCCCGGGATTGTCTGAAAGCTGCTTTAGAACGAGAAGCCCAGCGCTGGCTTTAGAGCTGAGACACAAGGTTTTCCATGTAGCTGTGAAAGGCAGGCACACAGGCTGACTTACTACATTGAGGGGTTTTTGCAAAGCTTCCTTTCCAAACTCGCTGCTGTCACTCGTCGTAGCTTCCAGGCGCTGATCATAGTCACTTCACCGGTGCGATTATAGCGGGTACACAGAAAGGGGCAGCTCTAGGTCCGGTTGCAAGGTTCTTTCTCGCCTTTTTGTACACAAATGAAAACCAAATGTACTTTAATAGGTCACAGTATAAAAACTCCTCTGTTTTCAGGAAACCACAGCTCCTGCAAGGAGTCTATGCCATGGGCTTCAACAGACCATCTAAGATACAAGAGAATGCCCTGCCCATGATGCTTGCTGAACCGTATGTACACGTACTTTCTGCTCCCTTCCAGTATAGGAAGGATTTGAAAGATTTAGTGTACTATTACTGAGCTTTGGAGGGGAGGATGGTGATGGGGGAGCTGTCCGGGCTGTGGTGAAAGGGTTCCCATGCCACGGTGTTTCTGTGGTCACGAACTATGTGCCAGCAGCCCTGGATTTATCCTTTCCTAGGGCTGGTACTGAACACGCAGTGCTGCAGCGTTCGGCCGAGGTCAATCTGATTTTCCTAGTCGGTGTAGGGGAAAAATAATAAGGCTGCTGTGGAACGTAGCTCCAGAAATCCTGGGTGGGTGGGAGTAGTTGAGATGCTGCGTTGCCTGCGTGGCTGGTTTTCCTCTCCGCGCCCCTGAGCTGAAATGTATGAAGTATTAAGACACTAGGGGGAGATGTGTGAAATGGAAAAGTACTGACAGATAATTGCAGTTTTCCTTCCAAATCTCCCTAATGAAGAGGTGCTGAAAGAGAGAGTTGGTAGAGAGCAGAAACTAACTTCTGCCCCGTGGAGTGTAGCTGGTCAAGTTAGGCACCAGTCCAGAGCAGTGGTAAATCTAAAAGGTATTTAAATGCCACTCGGTGCATTTTCTTTATCGTTCAACCCCATGAATGCATTGTCCGGGTGGTTCATGTGGTTGAGCTCACGTCTGCTGTATGTTCTGCAGCCCACAGAACTTGATCGCACAATCTCAGTCCGGTACTGGCAAGACGGCTGCCTTTGTCCTGGCCATGCTCAGTCGTGTTGAACCGGGGAACAAGTATCCGCAGGTAAAGTTTCTGGGATGTGACTGTTTCGGGGGGTTTCGTGGTGGTGCAGTGCCACCTAGTGAGGAGGCTGGGCTTCTCTTGAGACCTTTGATAGTAAATTCATAGCTTGATGAACCCGTCTCTGTGATGCCGTTTATGTAAAGTGCTTCGCAGGGACTGGCGATTTGGGGATCTATCAAAATGCCTTTAACGCAAAAGACGTGGATTTTGCCCACAACTTGTTCCTTTCAGTCCCTCCCTTGCATCGCTCAGGATGCCATTGCTCTGTGAGGAGTTGAATTGGGGGGATATCATTCTGGGAGAAATTAGATCAGAGAAATATTGCAGGCTGAAGGGGGGTTAAGTAAGTGGAGTTTGGGATGGAAGAGAAGGTATCTGTGACAGTAGAGCAGAAATGCCAAGAAAAGGGCTTTTTTAACCCAATTGCCTTATGAGATAGTGTTATCAAGGCTAGAATTCTTTCCTTAAAAAATGCCCTTCTTATCTCTTAGTCTAACTGTAGATATTAGGTGCCTTGTCACTACTGTCCATATATGTCCCCTAGCAGAGCATCTGCACTCTCAAGCCTGAGGAGCAGAATTGAACGCAGAAAGCCAGTAGCTAGGTGACTGTATCGGATCAACTCATTCCCCTAGTTTCAGGATGCAGAACTGATGGGCTTTCAGAAACTGTTCAGCTGCTCGCATGTTCGTCTTCAGGAAAACTTCAATCGTAAGGATTTTTAAAAGCAAGTGTGATAGCATTGCCCGGGACACTGATCACCTCAAATGCGTTATCCTTCTGTCCTTCCAGTGTTTGTGCCTTTCCCCAACATACGAGCTGGCACTTCAAACAGGAAAAGTGATTGAACAGATGGGAAAGTTTTATCCGGAGCTGAAACTTGCGTATGCTGTCCGAGGCAATAAATGTGAGTAAGGTGAAACGCTACCAACAGACTGTAAATGAGAAAATGATGTTCCTCGGGTGCAATACAGTAAACAAAGAATAGAACGATCAGATGGTGAAATAGGCTAGTTCAGAGAGGGGCAGAGCATTTCACTGTCTGCGCAGCCATCTTACGAAAGCTTTCCTTTCTGTCTCGGCAGTGGAGAGAGGTCAGAAGATCTCTGAGCAGATTGTAATCGGCACACCCGGCACTGTGCTGGACTGGTGTTCCAAACTGAAATTCATAGATCCCAAGAAAATCAAAGTGTTCGTCTTGGATGAGGCTGACGTGATGATAGCAACCCAGGGCCATCAGGACCAGAGCATCCGCATTCAGAGGTAAGGACTCAGCGTACGTTGCCCGAGGTGATTTTTGTTTCTTTTGATGATAGCTGTTTTGTAGGGACAGCAGGGCTAGATTCTTGACTGGTGTCTTCACCGATAAAGCAACAAGATTAAAATGATATATTTAGCTCTAATCCAGATGGTTGATAGAGGCAGAATGTCAGGGGATGACAAGCAGTTTCATTTTCTTACAGAATAAAAAGCCTGTCCCTGGAGCAGGGTTTATTCATTTTTAAGAATGCAAGTCTGGATGCCACTGGTCCGTGAGGGAACGATCAGGTGTTGGTAAGATTAGCGTTAGTCTTTCCAGCCACTGAAATAACTGGTTCTGAGGTTATTGTTCTGCTTTGCCCGTAGCATTAATCCCATCAGGATATCAGGGGGGCGAGAGTGTTGCGTGGGAACCCTGCCCATTTTGCTCTCTCTTGCAGAATGCTCCCCAGGGACTGCCAGATGCTTCTGTTTTCAGCCACTTTTGAGGATTCTGTGTGGAAGTTTGCTCAAAAAGTTGTTCCTGACCCAAACATTATCAAACTGAAGCGAGAGGAGGAGACACTGGACACTATTAAGCAGTATTACGTTCTGTGCAATAACAGAGATGAGAAGTTCCAGGCTCTCTGTAATATCTACGGCGCTATCACCATTGCCCAGGCCATGATCTTCTGCCACGTGAGTCCTTTCGGGGCACGTTAGTCCCAACGACCCCGTTAGTGTCTGCTATTGCTAAAAACCTGGCCAGGCATGCTTTTCAGAAAGAAACTGAGAACATGAATTGCCCTTTTCTTTGGCTTTTCTGGCTCCCTCTTTGAGTGAAATCTTGAGCCATGATAGCACTAGCTGGTTCGTTTCTCTGGGTTTGTCCATCCAGGTCATTTTGATTCTTGAAGTCCTTTGAAGCAAAGATCAGAGTAATGCACAGTTTTCCAAAACAAAGTATTACTCAGAACTACTGAAAAAACCCAAACCCTGAGGTTGGAAAATGGATAAAAATAGGGCAAAATGAGGATGGGGAAGTCTTGTAGTTCTGCAGCTGATACATAGCTTTTCCTGGGACTCCATTTCCCTCAAGTAATTGGTGTGATATACCTCTGGGGTCTCCCTGTGAGTCATACTGAGACTTTTTTTCTTTTTTTTCCCCCCCTGGAAGCCACCTTAATAACTCTTAGGAAAAAACCAGTGCTGACAGCATCAGAACAGCCACGTAAAGCTAGCTCAGGCAGGATAAAACCTGTATTTGGAGCTTGCTGCAGCAGTCTGCTTTTAGGCTGTCTCAAGATGTAATAATATCAGGCATAATCGCAGCTCAAAAACCCGTCATAATTGGAAACTGTTTAATTCAAGACTGCATAGAGCCTCTGTTGGATTTCACAACTACATTCAGCTCAAACCCTGACATTTTCCAAGCCGAGTAGTTTTGTTTACTTGACACTGCTTGTGAGTTTTTAGCGTACATACATAATCCCTCCTAGAGAGAAAGCTGAGGAGCAGAGCACAAAGAAAACACATACTTTTCTTAAAGAAGGGTTCCTGTGGTGGCAGATGCACACTTCCCTATTTCCAATCTGAGAGCTGGGTGCGTAGTTTGTAACGGAGTGGAGGTGGGCACAGCACTTAGGAGCTGTTTCCTTTTGAGAGATAAGAACTGAGCAGCCGCAGAGCTTCCAGTCGACCCCAGAGAGGTTTGTTCCCCCTTTACAGCATTAAAACTTCCTCCCAAAGACGGACCTCGCTTTGTGTTTCAGACTCGGAAGACGGCCGGCTGGCTGGCGGCAGAGCTTTCGAAGGAAGGCCATCAGGTGGCATTGCTCAGTGGGGAAATGATGGTGGAACAGAGAGCCGCGGTGATAGAGCGTTTCCGAGAGGGCAAAGAAAAGGTGCTGGTGACCACGAACGTCTGTGCCAGAGGTAGGGCATGGCGGAGCTGGGCCAGGGTGGGGCAGAAGCGGCAGTTCCTAAGATAACATACTGCTGGCCAGCTTGCAGAAAGAATTTGCATCCTCACGTGTTCCAGTCTGGACAAATTAGGGTCCTTAAAGTAATTCCTGGACTTCTGGGCTGCTGACCGTGTCTGGCATATAAAGATGCCTGTGGGCAAACACAGGATTCCTTGTAGGCTTCCTGCAGCTTGAGATGAAAAAGTCCATCCTGTGAGAATTTTATGCTTCTGGCGCCGAGCCTGGCTTGTACTGCTGACCCTCAGTGTTTAAAATAAACATGTTCCGAAATATGGAAATCTGAAAAGTACTGAACTCCAGTAGGAATTTGTGTTGCAATTTGACATCCTAGAACAGTTAAGACAACATAGTACTTGGAAAAAACAAGAGGCCTTTACAGCTTCGGAGAGGAGGAGAGAGTTTCCAAAATCTTTAAGTGCTGGTTAAAGCATCTCTGACTGCTTTTCTGTTAGCCATTTCAGTGGGTTTCTCTGGTGTAACAGCTAGATAGTTTTTATTTCAAAGTACCCCGTAAGGATATTGTGGAAAAGATCCATTTCAGAGTTTAAGACTGGCTTTTTAACGCTTCCCTCAATGTGGAGGCAGCCACGCGGCAGCTCTCTGAAAGCTGTCGAAAATTCTGCTGTGGATAACCTGGATATGGTGACCAAACTGCACGCAGGTCAGGTCAGAGGAGGCTGTTCCCTCTATAAAGTGGTTTAATGTAATCTGATGCTTTCTTTTTATCAGGGATCGATGTAGAGCAGGTCTCTGTTGTTATCAATTTTGACCTTCCTGTGGATAAAGATGGAAACCAGATAATGAGACTTATCTGCACCGGATTGGACGTACAGGTCGCTTTGGCAAGCGAGGACTGGCTATTAACATGGTGGACAGCAAGCACAGCATGAATATTCTCAACAGAATCCAGGAACATTTCAGTACGTACCCTCAGACTTTCTTCTTTCTCTAAAATTAGATGTTATTTCTGCAGAATTTTGACTAGCTGTATGCAGAGCAGATCTAATGGATATTTGTTGAGCCTTAAACTGACCGCAGAAGAGCACGTCAGCTGCATTTTGTGTAATGTCACTTAGGATTGTGAACTGCTATATATGATAGGAGCAGAAATAAGTCAAGTTATCTGTTTGCTGGCTACCTGGATAGTCCTTAAAATGGATGTTCCAGAGATGGGTTACATTCGAGTACCCGGATGGGCCTTTGATAAAAGGAAAAAGTTTTATGTTGTAGTTTTAAAACGTGACTGAACGTTTCATGGATAAACCTAAACTCCTCAAGATGAGCTAAAGAAAGCAGCTTTCCCTTCTCTGCTCTGTGTTACGAAATCTGACTTATTTCCTATCTTTCCCAGACAAAAAGATAAACAAATTGGATACTGACGACTTGGATGAAATTGAGAAGATAACTAACTGAAGTACAGCTGCTGGAACTGGTGTGTACCCTGCTGTGGAAGCTCTCCCACTACAATTGGATCAGCGTTCAGATTGGCACGCCTCTCAGCTAGTCCTGGAAAGGACTCTTTAAGATATGAGTACACAAAAATTACCTCATTTTAAAAATTGCAGTTGGACTTCAAATTGTGCAACTATGGGGAAGAAGAGGAAATGTTTACAGAAGCTTTTAACATTTCTTAGTTTAGCCTTAAAATGGGAAGATCTTTTGAATTCTAAGAAATACACTTGCCAAAAAATGGGCAATATGTAATCATCTAAAACAAATTTAAAAAAAAAAAAAAGCTTTATTGCCTTGAATTGGAATAAAGTTCAGCATTAACTTGATCAGTTAAAATT
The DNA here is from genome assembly GCF_018139145.2 of Gymnogyps californianus. Taxonomy (NCBI): domain Eukaryota; kingdom Metazoa; phylum Chordata; class Aves; order Accipitriformes; family Cathartidae; genus Gymnogyps; species Gymnogyps californianus. The sequence goes on from NC_059491.1 coordinate 7,250,550, forward strand.
CAACAGCCGAATATATAATGGACATCATAAGTAAAGAAAAAAAAAAGAAAAAAACCACAAAAAACCCCAAACAAGGCAGCTGGTTTTTGGCTAAATACTCAACTTGTACAAAATAGGATGTCATTCTCTTTGGCGCTCCCCTGAGCTCTTTAAGACTCATTTCTGGCTTCCTGATGGATTTGCCCTGCTTTTCCTTACGTAAATTGTCCTAAGGATGTCTCCAGTAGCTCATACTCGCAAACACAGGTGCCGTGTTGCTTTTGCTGGGCAGTATTTTCTTCTATTTTGTCCTTGATTTGTTAGAATGGCCACTATACGTAAAACGGTGCGGTGCTGACAGTGCTTAAGTATGTACTCTAGAAGTTCATCTGAAGCGTTTAACCTCACCGAGGTGTAGGTGGGTGGGGTGGGGAGGGAGGGGCAGTATGAAGGGAACTGTACTAATTAATTTTCTGAATAAATTCACCTCCATCAAATGCTAATGACTGTTGGAGTGGGGGTCGGTCACCTTTAGGCAGGTGGTGCCGGTTCTAAGATGCTGCTGTGAAGCTCCGCGTGAATAACGTACAGAACTGCTGGGCTTCACCGATCAGTAATAGGAATAAAAGAAAAAAAAAAAAAAATCATGATAGCTTGTATTGACCAAAACAAATACCTTCAGAACACCAAATTTACCTGTTACAGGATGTTTCAGTACCAGAGTTTTGAGTTAAATTGCTCAGCCAAATTGCAGAGGGGAAGCGCTCCACTTTCATTGTGCTCGTAGTGCAAAACAGGTCATCGGTCCCTCGCCCCAGGGTGATCCTTGCCGGAGAAGGAACGATTTGCAACTTCTGTGCTCGGGCTTTTAGTTCGGTTGGGACCACTCTCGTGCGCGCAGCTGAAAGCCTGTGGGTTGTTCTCCCAGCCGGTTTCCAGGAGAAGGAGGCTCCTGAACTTAGGGTGCACAGCTCTTTTTTGGGGAAAATGGGACGTGCGTGAGCGGCCATCGGCCTGCTACTCGGTGCAGGAATCACTTCAAAACAAATGTATAAATTGTAAATTTAACTAGGAATTTTCTTTGCAATTTTGGCCATCATATTCTGTTCAAAGACAGGAACATGGATCCTTTTACCAAGTAAAAAAAGGCTCATTTAAAATGTACCTAAAATTTTAGGAAATTGTGCACCCTTTTATCAATTTGTATAAAGGCTTTAGTGAAAAAAAAAAAAAACAACTGTTAAAATTAAACTTTTTGTATTCTGGGGTGTATCTATTTTTATTCTGTTGGAAACCTATTTAAAGTGGCAGGTGAGTGAGTGCTTGCGTGTCGAGTGGAAGACTTGTTTCAATCACCTACTTTAATAGTACAGCTGAATGACCTCGTGACAGCAGAGTATTGGGTTGAATTGTCATGAAAGCTGCTGCTGGTCCTGTGTGCTGTTTCTAATGTACTTTTAATTGGAATAAAGAACACATACTGAACGATGCCTCTGCTAATTTCTTGCTTGAATACTTTGCTGTTATTTAAAAGCCTTAGGTAAGGACGTTCCCAGCCAGGAGTCCTGATGAGTTTTCTATTTATGACCCTTAAAGCATCCTGTGACAGACTGAACTTCACCTGATTTAATGCTGAAATTCTTCAAAGCTTGCCACAAGGAAGCTTGTTAAATGATACGACACAATAAATCAGGTCAGATAAATACTGTTCTTCTCCCCCCGTCGTGCTTCTTGTGCCGGACTTGGCAGAGTTGCTGCTAAGACCTCCCCTGCATCCCTACAAGGCTTTTGAAGGGAAGAGGAGGAGAACTGGGGGAGAAGAGAGGTGTTTTCCCTGCACTGTGCTTGTCTTGATCAAGACTTGATGTGGTTTTTAGAAAAGGAAATAATTAAAATGCACATCTCTGGAGATGCTGTAGCCTGGGTGAGTTTGTTAGAGGACCGAACTCATTCAGCTTTATCTTAGATGGAGATGTTCAGGAGGAATATCCTCCAGCGTGAGAAGTGCTGTCCCCTGTGATCTAAGTTGCTCTTATTGTTCTGTTCCTGGTTAAAGCATCGGCCCCTGTACGCTCTCAGACCTGCGCGGTGGTCACCGTGTCTCTGGTGGTTAGCAGCGGGCAGTCACCGATCCGAAGCACTTCCTTCTTTGCTGCGATCTTGTATTTAATACAGGACGGAGATACAAACTCCAGGAAGGCGTGTGCAAGACGGTGTGGACGGCAGCCGACCGTCCAAAGTCTGATTCGGACAGTTCCTGAGGTATTTGCCGTCAAATTAACAGCGTTTTTTGTTTAAGAGGAGATGCAACGGCTAAGCCTCCAGTTCACATAAATCATTTTAAGCTCAAGTTTCAGCCTAAAACGTTTTATTGATTGTACTACCACACAGTATGAAAACACTCTGAAATGTAGAAGTAACATAGTATACACAAAATCAGAAGAAGGGAATTAACCACCTAGCACTGAATGAAACGCAGAAAATGGTTCCTGTTCCTGAAACGAAGTGAAATACTTTGCTCCCCACTGAGGTTTGATTAAAAGCACCCATACGTTTCGATATCCTGGTCTCCCGGAAGACACGGGGATCGGTACTGTACAATTGCCATCTCCCGCAGCAGTAGGTAACGCTATTTCATCAGGTACCGTTTTTATAAAGCTGCTGGACCCTGAACACTTGCTTTAGAAGGAGATGCTACGCTCTTGGTCAATGCCAGGATCAGCTTTCTACTACTGCTACTGTTCTGTGTTGGTTTGGCAGTTACACTGAGGTTAAAGGAAAGTTGGGTTTTCCTCAAAATATTAAAACTAGCTCATCTGTGTGGCAAGTGGTCCATTTTTTTAGCAGATTGAATTACTGCCTTTGAACCATAAGAATTTGCATTAGAAACCCAGAAGATCTTTTTTTTTTTAGCACAAGCACATTGCATTTATCTAAAACGTGCCAAGTTACCCTACTGGCCTTTTTTAATGACAGTTTAGTAAAATATGGTCTACTGTGTGAGCCAATTCCTCAGTCAAATCCAATTAATATATTTTTATTTAAAAATTCTCAAAGCAGCACTTGCTTTCTTGGACTAACTCATTTCAGTGTAAAGGTGTTAAATGGAAGTATTTTGTAACATCCCGTCTTAACTATCCATCTATTCTTACCTATGGATCACACGAGTTGAACGAGAGAAGGAAAACTAAGTAGAAAATCCTGCTGCTCACCAATACAGCCAAAATAACTATTTGTTCTTAAAAAGACGATGTAGTCACACTCTTAAATGCTGCACTGAGGTTATCCAGAAAGAGCTGAGCCCTCACAGGTATATTACCATCGGTCTTGCAATTTAATACTTCACAATAATCCATTAACGTGTTACTACTGTTATTTCCAGATGGTTTTCGGGTTTGATCTCCTTTTCAGTCACTCTCGAGAAGAAGATGTTTAGGATGATGATAACCTACTGAAGACGGTGCTCCAGAGTAAAACAGTTCCGTTTCTACCTTCCCAAACAGGTGCCTCTGCATCCGGATCCACTCTGGGAAGTGGTACCTTCCTGAAATATAGAAAAGGACACGGGAGAGGTCTCGGAAACGTCAGTCTTCAAAGAAGAACATAGGCGATTTCAAAAAACCAAAAAGGCCAAAGGTTGGTAGCGCTCAGGAAGCAATTTGTGATGGCACATGTGAAAAAAGATGCTATTTATGTAGCAGGTATATACACCTGAAACACTGTTTCAACACATATACACAAGTCTGCTTCAAGGGGAATTTTGGGAAGATGGCAAGATGAAGAAGTAGGCCCAGGAAACATCAGGCTCTCAGTTTTTTGGAAGAAGTAATGCATCCCACTCAGCAGAACGACCCATGGCGGCGTCTCTGTGCGCCTAAAGATCTGCGTCGTGCTGCTCTTTCTGTCGGATGCACAGCACGGACTTGTGGAGAATCCCACATTCGTGGAGGGACCTCGTAAGGTCAGAGAAACTCCTGCGGGGCACCTCCATCGTTTCAACGCTGCAGCGTTTGTATTTGGCCGACATTTTCTGTTCTGCCACGGCAAGGACCATCTGGAGATTGTCGGTGGGCTTGAAATGATGTTCAAATCTCTGACCAGAGGGAGATCGAATAGCGAGCAGCAAGTGCGACTCTTCTTTCAGCAGCTCTTCCAAACTTAAAGTCAACGTCGAAGGGCTTTCTCGCCTCATTTTCCTTCCCAGCTTCTCAGGAGGACATTGCACGTGTGAGCTCTCTTCACCGGGGACATCTCTTTCTGACAACACGCTGGCAGATCCTTGTTCTCCAGAAAGATTTTTGATTTTCGGAGCGTCCTCCTGCCCCCCACTCACTTTCAGCCGGCCGGTCTGTTCAGCCACTGCTTCCACAGCGCCGCTCCCTACGCCTTTGCAGCCGATGGAGGGGAGCACCCTGTACTTGTTCAGGGAAGAGGAGGTCCTCAAAGGCACTTGCTGCAGGAGCTCCGGGATTTCCTCGGGAGATACCTGGCCAGATGGGAATGCCGGTTTTGTGGACGACGCTTTCCGTCTGTTCACTAATTCGTGAGGAGCTGCTGGTGGCAGGGAAGATGGCACTCGGCAAGGACAGGCTTCCACGCTCTGCGAGTAATTGAAGCTTGGCCTCGTGCGTCCCTTGGCAGATTTTGGCCTGGTGACGTGCATGTCGACGGCGTTTGTCCACGAGAAAGCGGCTGCTGTGCTTGAAGGGAAATAGAGGTGAGGTGGTGCTAAGTTCAGAAGAGCCGCTGTGGCCATTGCTTCTCAAGGCACCTGCGGATGGGGTAGCAGAGGGAAAAGTTACAGGAATTGGCCAGAAAGCTTCTAGAGAGCTTAATCTCCCTACAGCTCCGACTTTTGTGCTGCACGTCAGCTAATAATAGCAACAAATCTGATGTATCACTGTGTAGGCAGGCAGCAATCCTACGGTTCAGTAACGGCTGAGTCAGAGACGGCGGGATGTGTGTATTTATAGGTGCTGGCTTTGTCAGGAATTGTTTAAAGTCGACCCAGAGCATCGGGAAGTTGTGCCCTTCCCAAGTGAAAGAAAGTTTTTGATGGAAAGAACGGAAACATTTTTTTCTGAAGCTAGAAACTCAGTGAAAATGGGAGATGAGTGAACTTCAAAGCACAGATCTGGCCTTTTCGCTGTTCCTGCAGTGACAGATTAAGTTCCCGTTGTGGACTTTTGGGTAAGACTGACTATGTTTCGCTTTTTAAAAATATCTGAAGACCTTTGAGATTGAATAAGTCTGATTCAATACAGAGAAACCCATTCTGACCTCTCCTGTGACCAAAAGCTACTTAACAGGGATTGATATTAACCTCCACTAAAGATGAAACCATGTTCTGATGTGCGTTCCCCAACTTAAGCTGCGCTCAGACCACTCGTGCTTTCCCAGGACAAAGCAGTCCAAAAGCCCACACCACCGGGCCACAACCTCACAACACTTTGGCGACGTGCGACAGGGCCACGCACCTCCTCTGCCTTTTCTGTGGTTTGCGTAGCAGGATTTATCAAGGCGGGGAAAAAAAACGTCAACTTCGGTCGCTTGGCATTCTCCAGTAACGATAAAGTCGGACTCGCCTGCTGTTCATCACCCCAAAACAAACCAACAAACAGAAGGGAACAGCCACTGTGGTTGTCCCACAACCTTTTGCCAGCAATGTGTTGTTTAACGCATGATTTCTCCTCCACCGCAGCAAAATGGAAACGCTCAGCAAGCCGACGCCGAGCAAAGCCAAGGCAGAGCCCCAGCACACAGGCGCGCCCTGACCAGCGCCGGTACAAAGCTGCTTGGAGATAGAGATATCTATCCCTGTGTAAGCCTCGAGCAGAGCTACGGACAGGGACACGCAGCCCAGGTGACTCACTGGAGTTTCCTAGGAGCCTGTGGGAGGGAGGGAGGGAGGGGGTGCCTTTCATGTACTGCCTCTAACAAATAAACTCCAAGGCAACAAGCTGTAGTTCGGCATCCTCTGAAGAGGAACTTCCAAGCGCATCAGAGCACTTACCAGGTATCACCAGTTACACTGCCAGTTTGAAGAATAAAACCCCCAAAACAAACAACCTGCCAGAAGCCATGGCGGGACCCTCCTGAGCGAGGGTCTGTACCGCTTCAGCACAGTATATATTAGAGGTTTACCGTGAGGAGCTGTTTTAAACACGGTGCGTTTTACATTCAGGTGCCTGGGTGAGGGGTTGGGATGGGGAACTGCAGTCAGGGAGGGCTGTGCCCACAGGTGCCCCCAACCATGGTGACCCCAGGGCCTGGGAGGGCAGGCACCCCAAGCCCCTGGCCCACAGCATAGCCCAGCTGCCCAGTAGAGCCCTCAGTGCCACAGTCCGGCCCCAGCCCCACAGCTAAGCCTAGGCCTGGCCTCACAGCTTAGGCCTCACCCCACAGCCAAGCCCCGCTGCATAAGCCCAGCCCCACAGCCAGGCCCCGACCCTATAACCCAACTCCACAGCCCCATAGCCAGGCTCCAGCCCCTGAGCCGGTCCTGGACCGTACAACCCGGCCCCACAGCCAGCCCTGGACCCTACCCCGGCCCCACAGCCGCCCTGGCCCTACACCCGCCCCACAGCCGGCCCTGGCCCGGCCCCGCCGCCCCTCACCTGCCGCCTCGGGCCGCCCGCCGGCAAACACAGCCGCGTTGCCACGGCGACCGCCCCACTTCCGGTCGCGCGGTAGGCCCCGCCCCGCAACACACCGAGACGAACTGGCCGGAGCGCCGCCGGCCGCGGTCCTCCAGCCGCCATGTCGCGGCCCGAGAGGTTTGGCAGGGCCGGGATCCGGCCGGGTTCCCCGCGCCTTCGCTCCGTGCCCCGGGGCTCCCGGAGCGCAGTGAGGCCGGGGCCGCGGTGGGTTGCCCGGCTTGGCTGCCCCGGCGCGGCAGCGGCCTTGTGGGATGGGCCCAGGGATGGCTGTGACAACCTGGTGTGGGTCTGAGGGACGTAACCAGCCTGGCGGATGGCCATGATGTCCCGGTGTGGGCCCCGGGGGACGTAACCAGGCCCCGGGGATGGCCATGATGTCCTGGTGTGGGCCCCCGGGGATGTAACCAGGCCCCGGGGATGGCTGTGATGACCCAGTGTGGGCCCCGGGGGATGTAACCAGGCCCTGGGGATGGCCACGGCATGCTGGTGCAGACGGGAGGGACGTACCTGGGCCGCCGTGCCCCCGTGCGGGCTCTGCGCCGGGACGGGACGTGGTGTCGGGCCTCACGTGGGGCCGGAGGCTTCGTCCTGAGGGGCACAAGGAGATGGGGGTGAGCGGGGTGGTGGCAGCAGGGTCCTCTCCCATACAGCTGCTCCAAACCCCGTAGGTGAGCCTGCTACCGAGGTTGTCCCCGTCCCTCCCGCGGGAGCTCTCGTTTCCCCCATCCCACCCAAAGCAAAACTGCGCCGTTGTCACCCCGCTTGAATCCCAAAAGCCTTCTTTTTTTTTTTTTCTTTTTTAAACCCTGAAAGTTTAAAAATAGGGTGTTACACCCTCTCCTGAGCAAAGGCGGCAGAATGGGAGCAACGGGACCAGGTTTTAACCCCGCCGTGACGTGAGTTTCACCGTGGTGTGATTGAACAGCTTCACCTGAGCGATCGCTGAATAAAACCGGACAAATAAACACCGAACTCGTTAGTTTTGATGAGAACGCCTTTTAAAAAATGACACTTTACGCGCAAGGTCATCCGGGGACCTAGAACAACTTCTCTGGGGGAATTCTAAGCTTTCCTTGCACCAGGAGAGCCGCAGCCTGGAAACCTGGCATCCCGGTGTGCGCCGACAGGGAGGGGGAGTCCTCCCGAACCCCCGGGCTATGAATGATCCCTGAGCCAGTTTTCATTGTGGGAACGCACCGCGTAACGCTGATATTTCCATCTCTCCCCGTTAATCCCTTTTTAAACCCGATTCTAGTTAACCAGATGCTTCTCCCACTAACAGATGCCCACCAAAGGCAGCAAGAAACAAGCAATAAATAACTTCAGATAACGTTATCTGCCCTGCGGGTGGGGGAAGATCAAGGCGTGCCACGCACTAAAAAGGTAAGAAAACAGTTGCGTATCAGCTCGTCCCGTCCGCAGGATGTCCAGCGATATCGCAGGAAGACACGCGCTTTGCAGATCAAAGCGCCGGGCGTATTTACATTTTCAATAAAGCCCTGAACAAACAGATGCGCGGGTTGATGCCCCTCTTTGTTTGCTCCATAGGAAGGCCGAAAAGTTTCGTATTTCCAACGGGGTGATAACTGCCACGGGTGGTTTTTAAGCCCTCGGGTTTGTGGCTTGATTGAAGAGAGGGTTTAGCTTCGCGCGCTTGCTCTCCTGAGATCCTCCGCAGAGACGGAGGGCTTAAAATGAGGGGATTTGGTTAAAGCCACCTGTGGATCCCCAATCTGCGTGATCCCAGCCTTTTGGTCTCCGTTTAGGCCCCCGGACGGTACCTTTCACGTGGGTTTAGCCAAACTCTATACGGCAAAAACCCAGGAGATCAGGGCTATCTTTCCCCATCAGGGCCGACACAGCAGCAAACCGGCCCCGAAGGGCAAGGACCTGCAACGCCAAAGCAGATAACGAACACCGCAATGGGGAAAATCTTCTATAATGGAAGTTTGTTGCGGATGAGGTGGGAAGGGGATGCTTAACCGTCAGGGATGCCACGGTTTTAAAAGTCAGGTGGGGAAAGGAGGGGGTTTGGGTGTCGGCGTGATGCCCGTTGATTTGCATCGTGGCATTTCGAGATGGTTTCATGTGCAGATGGCAAGTGGGTAAGCCACTCGGCACGCCTGAGTGGAGAGGCAGGCGAGCTGTTGCTTCCCATCCTTTCCTTACCGGCCTTGGATGGCTTTTTATTCCACTTGGCAGCAGGAAATAAAAGGTTAGAGGGAAGAAAAGCCCCGGGACAGACATCTCTGCCAGCCTCAGAGGACGGCCGGGAGGTGATGTCCCTTCCAGCGAGCAGCTTTAGCAGCTCTTAAGGAATTCAACAAGGGGTTTTCTTCTTGAATACCGACCCCTGAGCCATTTTCTTACAATCCCTACCGCCCCGAATTCCCTTCCCTAGAAGTGTGGTTAATTACTGAGGGTGGAGCCCCGCATACACGCCTGATACCGTGCATTTGTGCGTGTTTGCTCTTGGCCCCGCGGTTTCGCAGGGAAGATAGCAGCTTTTGATCTTATCTCCTCCGGTTTTCTGCCTTTGTGTCTTCGTATCATGTCTCAGTTATGGTGATTAAATAAACTGTATTCAGAAAGCATTCCAAGTCGGGTTTCCATGGCGTTTCCAGCCTTTGCTGCCGATGATTTAATTTTGCAGATCCCTTGCCCACGCGTTCCCGGAGCCTCCCGTGCCCTGAGGGCAGGACAGGAAAACTACAGACCCACGAAACGAGTCCGCGGCGTTCGCCGTCCTACCTTCGCCTCCCCTCGCGATTCGGTGTGGCCGGATTTGGATGCAGACGTGGATTTGGGGGGGGGGGGGGGCAATTGCAAAGGAAAGACCCAAGAGAAACCACCTCTGAGGTTTGCGGGGCGTGAGTTGGCAAAACCAAGCACCCACTCGAGACGACGCTGAGGCCAAAGTGCCGCCTCTGCAGCTGGAACAAGGATGCAACGACCTCTGCGGTGCCAGCTCTGCACCTCCTGGGCATAAATCGCTTTCGTCCTGTCTCTCCAGCCACCGAAGCCTGCGGCTTTTAAAACCAAGGCCAAGACCTTGACCGGCCTCATCCAGAAGCTGCGTCGGCCCGAGATGGAGACAGCTTCGTGCCCAGCCGACGAGCAGAAGCGAGATGACGGAGGGAGCGTCGCCGCCGGCCGTGCTGGCGGCACGTCGCTGCGGGGAAACTCAAGTTTCTTGTAAAAGGGGAAGGATGGGAATGTTCTTTACCGAGGGGCCACTCGGCGAGACCTGCTGTGCGGCGAATAGCGCCGTCAGCGCAGATAGAGGAGGGGTTGGACCTCGCCATCTATATAAAGAGAACCCGCTAAGCCGGCAGTCTTGGAGCTGTGAGGTCCACGCGGGGTAAGGAGAGGGGGGATTTTATTGCCCTGTTATTTCATCAGACAGCTTGGGGGGCGGCGGTGGGAGGCTGCAGACGGGGAGCTTCTCCATCAGCCCCAGGCGGGACAACCGCTGTGTCCCCGTACACATCCCTGCCAAGCGCCGCATCCCAAAACGGGAGTCAAAAGGCCCCACTGGGAGCCAGCTGTGCGCACTCGGGCACGGTGATACCTTCACAATGCTCTATATCCACGGTGACACTAATTTCACCGCGCGGTGCTGCCAGGGTGCACCCAACCGGCTCCGTGCCCTTGGCGTGGGCGTGAGGGCAGCGTCTGTCCTGCCCTCGGGGTGCTGCTCATCGCCCACCGTTGCGGTTTCCTCCTCCAGGACCAGCCCGAGGATGAAGAATCTCCTTTTTGCCGTGCTCTTGGCTTGTGGTAAGTGCCCCGGTTTCACCGGGCCAGGCTGGGATCTCGTCTGGTTGGCAAAAGAGACGTACAAACCCAGAATCTTTGTGCACGATTCAGGTTTTTGTTTAAATTTTGCGATTTCTCTCTAATGGTTCGTGTAGCGCTGCTGTAGTCCTGGAGATCTTCGTGACGGTGAGGCTTTGGGATGCTCAGATCCGTATTTACTTTAAGAGGCCTTGGAGCCTGTTGTCACCTGCCTTCCCGCCTGTGCCAAGCCCAGGGCTGATCCTGGCAACGTGGCATTGCTGGTTGCAGGATGCAAGCGTGGCACAGCCCGTACAGAGAGCAATAATATCTTCTGCCAGGCTGAATCAGGTAGCTGCAGAAACCAGACGTGATCCTGAGGGGGTTTTTGGGGCTTCTCGTGGTGTATTTCCAGCAATGTCAGACTTATTTAATTCCTCTGCCCCGTGCGAGGCGCAGGGGATGCCTCCTGCCTCCTGGCTCCGCACCAGCGTGAGCCCGTCCCTCTGCCCCTCCGCAGGGCTGCTGCCGGCTCGCGGCAGCGTTTTGGAGCTGGAGCGGATGATCAAGTCGACCACGGGGAAAAGCGCCCTGCTCTCCTACAGCTGGTACGGGTGTTTCTGCGGCATCGGGGGCAGAGGGACTCCAGTGGATTCCACCGACCGGTGAGTACCTGGAAAAGCATCGCCACTCGCCGCCCCGGTGCGGGGTATGCGGCGTGGGGGTCCCTAAAAAGCTCCTTGCTGGCAGCCTGCCGGGGCTGGTGTGCTCCGAGAAGGGGTTTTGCTCCATTCCGCAGCCACATCTTGCTGCTGCCTTGTCATCCCCTCCTCCCGGTCACCTTAAATTTGAGGCCGGACCTTCCTTTACCTTCTAAGTGTGGTGAGGGAGGGTTTGGGGGCAGGGGTTTGACACGGTGTCCCCCGCAGGTGCTGCCATGCCCACGACTGCTGCTACAGGAAGCTGAGAGAGGGCAAGTGCAGACCCCTGATAACCCCCTACCACTTCGACGTTGCCGACGGAGACATCGTCTGCAGTGAGTATCGCCGAGCAGGAAGGGGGGGGTCCCACGGAGGTGGGGAACCAGCACTGCTCCCCGCGACACCCCAGCCCCGGAGCAGGGTACACGGAGGGCATCCCTCCCGGGGATGAAACCAGCCTGACGCCCGGTCGGGTGCGTACGGGAGGACGCAGCGTACGATAAATAAATGGGTGTTGCGAGGGATGCGGGCAGGTCGGAGAGGGCGAGCACCGGGGCACGCTTCTTCATGCGCTTCCCCCGGGGAAGCTCCAGGCATCGGGGGTGCCCCGAGGGGACCCCATCGCCGACGCCAGCCAGAAAAGCCACCGCAGAGCACCGTGTTTTCCCCCCCGCAGGTAACGAGCAGAGCTGGTGCAAAAGAGAGACCTGCCTATGCGACAAGGCGGTGGCTTCGTGCTTCGCGAGCACTTTGCATTCCTACAATAAATCCTACAGCTTCTATTTCAAGCTGAAATGCCGAGGAAGTAAGCTCCAGTGCTGAGGAGGGGAAATCTGCATGCAAGGTTGCAGATTTTGACTGGTTTTCCCCATTGCTATGGCAAGAAAAGCCTGATGTGGGGGCTGAACGGAGCCGGAGCCAGCAAGGCTGCCCACAAGATGATGCTCAGGGTGAGAAAGGGCACGCGCACATTATGGATGGAGATCCCCCAGTTCCCAAAAAGACACATCAGCTTCCATTTTTTTGTCCCTTCCTCCTCTCTTTTCTCTCTCGATTTCATTTCCCGGCAAAGATAATGAAATAAAACGTATTCAAAATGATTCTCCGTGGTGTTTTTCTGTAAGAGCCGCTGAGACCGAGGCACTGCAACGGTGGCATCTGGGCTGCTGAGTTTGGGGAGCACTTTTGCATCTCACGCCTTAGCCACACCATCTGCCTGACACCCCGATACTTCCATGGTCCCGACAGCAGCCTGAAAAAGCCGAAGCTCCGACAGCGGCGGTAATTCGCAGGTCTATCGCCAGGTCTATCCCGCTGCGGAGCAATATTGCCGCTGCCGGATCCCCAGCTACAGAGGAGCACTTTGCATCGAGAAACAGGGACGAATAAATGCCACCAAGTAAAACTCCCTGGGGTTTGTTAACAAAATAATTCCCCAGCGGTTAGCCTTGATGGCAGCCGGGTTTTTTGGCTTCTCCCAACACCCCTTCCCGCTAGCTGAGCTCACTCCCGGAGCTCAAACAAAACGGTGCATTAAGGGGCAGGCAAGATACGGCCAAAAGGTGTTTTTACAGGAATAATGGAAGTGGAAAAATGTAGGAGGCTGTTTGAGACCCTCCTGTCCCGCTTACGTAAAAACGGTGGCCAAAATTAAGGCTAAAGAATAGTTATCCGCAGAGGAGGGAAGATTTCAAAGCCTCGTCCATCCCAAGGCGGATGCTAATTTAGGAGGGCAGTTAAGTTGGTGACTAAATGGTTTCTCCGTAAGGGATGAGTTCTGCATAGGCGTTGCAACGAGGAGGTGGAAAAATCATCCAGAGAGAAATAAAGGGGAGTTGCATTCACTCATCCCAAAACATCCATTTTGCTTCATTCTCCTCTCACGGTGGGTGAGTGTTTAATCATCCGGTATCTGTGTAACCCCGCGTTTCTGGGAACTGCACCTTTAGAGATGCTTTTATTGTCCACCATATACTTTTCCCAAAGAACAGATAACTTGCCCTGAATCACCTTTGCAGCGTGACAGAGGGACAGTTCCCAAACCGTACGACCCCTCGAAAACCCCAAACCTGCTTCGTTCACGGCTACCGGGATGGAAAAGCTGAATCAGGGCTATTATTTCCCCCCCCGATACGGCACTGTGGTGCTGGGGAGGGCAGAGAAAAAGGCCCTCGGGCATCTCCAGCCAGGGGCAGAGAGCATTGGCTTCCTCCTCGGGCTGGAAATGATGCCGCTTTGCCGGCTCATCCCACCTGGTGCCAGCTCCTGTGCGTGGGGTACGGAGCCGCAGCGTTGGGGGGGATTTCTTGCATTCCTGTAAAGGGGAAGGACGGCGCCTTCTCCTTTGCAGAAATGCCCAGTCGGCAAGATTTGGGCAAAACGAGCATCTGACAGCGCGGAGCAAACCCTATATAAAGCAAGCCCTGCCGGCTGCAGGGCCCTGCAAGCAGGCGGTGGCTTTCCTGAGGTTAGCGGGGATGGAGGAATGCTTTTTCTCCCTTTCCTACTTTAACCAAAAGCCGCAGTGCAAGCGGGGAGCAAGGGCCATGCCGGGAAAGCAGGAGCAGAGGAGAGGCTACCTGAGATGCCAGCCCAGAGGCAGAGCGGCAGGGTGCAGCCCTCAGGGGCTGATTGTTCCTCCGGCTTTTCTTCCTTTCCCTTCATTTTGCTTTTTCCCACCCCTCCGCCATCCGATTCCCGTTGCTTCCCGTCCCCGACGCAGCAGCGCTTTGTGCCGAAGCGATGGCAACGGGCACATCCTCGCCCCCCTCATCTCCCCTAATCCCCGGAGGTCGGGAGCATCTCTGCCCCCGGACAAGGTGGGAAGTAAGAAAGAAAGGAGTTGATATAATGGGCAAATGGTTTGGTTTCCTCTCCCAGGGCTGTCAAAAAGATGAACTCTCTCCTCGCCTTCGCTGTGCTGTTTGCTTGCGGTAAGTGTCCTCGCTCGCACCAGTCCCACGGCTCTCCGTGCAGTTATATCCATGGAAATTAGGACCAGGCTGGTGATTTCTTAACCTTTCCCTATCACCACCTCTCCCAAACATGCAACAACTCTCCTGCACCGAGCTGGGAATAAGTTTTCTCTCCGTTGCATCTACTCGTTTTTAAGACATCGCAATTTGGGGGCCGGAGGGACGGGGATGCTGCTGGGGAGCTGGGCGTCAGCGTGAGCCCCGCCGATTTTCCCCCGCAGGCTTGTCCCAGCTCGCGGGAGCCTCTGGGAGCTGCACAAGATGATCACGAAGGCGACGGGGAAAAATGCCTTGCTGCATTACTCTTTCTACGGTTGCTACTGCGGCTTGGGGGGCAAAGGGCAGCCCAAGGACGCCACGGACAGGTAAGCACCCACTTAAAAATCTCCCTGCCCGAACACATCCTTGCACAGTTTTAAATTCCGGGGTGGGAGGGGGGGGTAGGGGGTAAAAAACCCCAAACTCCAAAGCCTCGAGCTCCCGCGCAGATGCTGCCAGCTGCACGATACCTGCTACGACAACCTCCTGAGCTACCACTGCAATGCCAAGATGCAGGGCTACCACTACGGCTGGCACAGCGGCAGCCCCTCCTGCAGTAAGTAGGACCCTGGCAAAGGGGGTGTCACACACCCCCCCCCCCCCCGCCAAGCCAGGGCTGACCCTGGGCTCCCCTCTGCCTGCAGGACAGGGCTCCTGGTGCAGCCAGCTCTCCTGCGAGTGCGACCGCAGCCTGGTGCTCTGCCTGAAGCGAAGCATCGGGAGCTACAGAAAACGCTACCGCTTTTACCCCAAGCACTGGTGCCGGTGATGGGAGCCAGGATGCGGGGCCGGAGCACGCGCGTGGGTTCTGCATCGGGATTGCCCTACGTCCCTGCCTGCGCGGACCACGTTAGTGCTGCTGTAAATTTAATCAATCAACGTGAAAATAAACAATGCGCTTAAACCACCCCGGTCCTCTGTGAGCTGCTGCCGGGCAGAGAGAGAAATCCCCGTAAATACTCAACGTCGGCCTCCCCAAACTTTGCAAAAACTCGGTCTCGGCCCCTGCGTCACTGCGGGCTGCAGCCCACGGGGAGAGAGGGGGGGTTGGCCGGCGAGGGAAGGGGCGTAGCATAAAGAGTTTTTGGGACAGACGAGTCATTTCAGCGCTTCCAGTTCGGAGCCCGCAGGCCGGACACGGAGGGCAGCCTCTCCCCGGGGAGGACGGGCTGGCAGCGAGGAAGCGGAGCCGGAGCGATCCCCCGGTGAGCAACTCCCACCCTCGCCCCGCCGCTGCGATGGGGTGGTTGCATTGCTGCTGTGGAAACAAAAATACCGGGGGCGGAGGGGGGGGATGTTGGGAGGAGGCAGCAGGCATGCTGCCTTCTGCTGTTTTCCGTGCCTGTGGATAAAGCGTCATTGCTTTCAGATAAAAACTCAGCCGGGAAGTTGCAGCCCCAGGGGGATAGCTGCACTGCTGCTGCAAAGTGATGCCCTGGGTGCCAAAAGTGGTGGGACGGGAGGTGGGAGATGCTCGGGTGGTGGGACAGCTTCAGAAAGCGTTTGCTTTTCGCCAAGAGGCAGCAACACAGATGCAAGGGGGCATGGCTGCCTTCCTCCCTCCAAATTTCGGGGCGATTTGACCTGATTTCAGAGGGACAAGGGTTTGCACGGCAGCGCCTGTCGACTGGCCATGCTGCCTGGCTGAGTCTGTCCTCTGTTTTTCCTCCCAGGCCCGGGTGAGAGGAAGATGAAGGTCCTGCTGACGCTGGCGGTGCTGTTTGCCTGCAGTAAGTGCAGCCATTCCCCGACCCACGGATGGGAGCCAGGCTGCAGCCCTGCGCCGATGTGGGGAGCATCCCCAAACCCCCCTGCGCTCCGCGAGGAGACTCCCAGCAAAGCCCTCCTCTCCGCCCCCGGTTCCCCAGGCTTTGTTTCTGCATATAACTTGCAAAAATCACATTTTCTGGTCACTCTAGGTGCGTTCACGGCTCATGGAAAGCTCCCGCGCACGTTCACACCGGGACTCGAGGGAAGCACCGTAGGAAATCTGACCGCCCACAGCTGTTACTCGGGACGGGGCAGCATCGGCACGTCAAAGGCTTCAATGGACCGGTACAACGCTGCCCGGGAGGGCTAACGCCAGCCCCGGGATGGCTAATGCTGGCCCTGGGGTAACCCCCAGGGCTTGTGAGCAACCCCAGCAGCACCCTCTGAAGCTTTGCAAAATGCAGACCAGGCGATGGGCAGCAACAGGAAGGGAAGAGGTTTTAGGGAAGGGGGGAAAAGCGAGGCAGCGTTCACCCCTGATGCCAGCCCTGTGGTCAGTAGGGTCGTGCCAGCGACAACTGCCTGAACTCAATGGGATGGCACCAGAGGAGAGGGACGGTCCCGAAGCCGGGATGCACAAGGGCTCTCGGAGCTGGGCAGGGATTGCACGGGGAAGCAGAGAAGAGGCTTGGCACGGGAACGGGCTGGAAAGAGCAGCTCCCGGGTGATTTGGAGCAGGAGGAGGATGCAGACGCTGGTGGCTCTTCCCACCCGGCTTGCAGAGCCTGTTTCAGGTAGGTTAGAAGCAGCCGGTGCCACGTTTCGGGTGAGGCCAGGCTCTCCTTCTCACTGCAGGTGCAGCCTGCTCCGTGCCTGCTGCTACGCCAGGCTGGCTGCACGGCGGTGCCGCGTGAGACCGATCCAGCCCCTCTTGGTGCCCCGGGCAGGAATCCCCACCTGCAGTGAGTCCCCGCAGTCGCGGTTCAGGATGCCTCTTTCCAGACCATCTCCCTCCTTTGTGGTCCCCTTTTTTGGGGCAGCACCCCGGGGATCTTCCCAAAAAGAAGGTCTCAGATGTGCTTTCTCTCCCCTCCCTGCAGCCGCCGGGACCTGGTGCCAGAGAGGTGCCTGCAGATGCGAGCGGGCAGCCCGGCTCTGCCGGATACGCGGCTTGAGGCTGCCCCGGCGTCGCAGCAAGTGCCGGGGACGAGCCGGGCGGCGTTGAAGCAAAAGGGCTCTTTGCAAAACCACCTCCAGGCTGATAAGCGAAGGGACGGCACGCCGCAGGGAGCCTTTCCTAACCCTGGCAGGTCTCCTCCTGGGGCTTTTTGGCTTCGACATGAGGACAACCACCCTCTCGTGAAGTTGTGTCATTATACACTGGATCTGAGGAGGGAGAGCAGCGCAGATGCAATGTTTCAGCACAGAAAAACAAGGGAGGGGTGGACACCTGCGCCTTTGTGGCGGCGAAGGGCGAGATGGAAACCAGCGCGAGCCTCTCCGCTGACACTCATTTCCCCTTGGCTCGAGCTCCCCGTGCAGCCTGTCAGCTCCCTCTGCTTTTTGCTTCGCTGCAGATTCTTTGCTGTTGCTCCAAAATAAAACCAGAGAGCGCAAAACATCAGTCCTCAGTGTGACGTGACTCAGCTGAGCCCAGCGACCACCCCTTGCAGGCAGTGGGGAGAAGCTAACCTCTTAGCTAGGTTTCCCGTTGAAATACCCAGAAACAAATGACACCTGAGAGGTGATGCATCTCCCACCGACGTGCATCTGCACCCCTGAACTGCCTCCCCGCTTAGCCCCGAGCCTTCAGGCTCTGAAAATTTGCAGTTGCTCAGAGATAGAGAAGTCGAAGCTGGTGCAAAGGGCTGCGGGCAGGCGCGATGCTGTGGGAGGGCCGGGCGCTGGCGACCTTTGCTGCGAACGGGGTGGCCGGGAGTTTGCCTCACTCTCAGCACGGAGCAAAACATATGTCTCACCAGAAAAGAATGTTTTGGCCCAATTCTGCAACAACCCCGAGCACGTCCCCTAGGAAAAGGCAGTTCAGGCGGTGGCTGCTTCCCCCCGAACCACCGTAGCATCCCCACGGCACGGGTTTTCTGCCCCGCAGACCAATTCAGCAGGTCAGACCCCCTGGGAGGTCTCAGCGCTGCAAACCCCCGTGGGGATCAGCCATGAAATATAGCCACAGAAACAGCAACGAAACGCTATTTCCCCGGGGGCTGACGCCCTGGGCATCGGCAGCTGTAATTCCCACCCTGGCTTGCCCCAAAGCTGAAGTCAACGGCACCAGGAAACATCCCTTAAATCAGCAATGCTTCCCTCCGGCTTATAACCCAGGCATCAAGCTCTATCACCCTCCCCGTCCAGCAGCGTTTAGTCCTGGGGGAGGCGAGGAAGGAGCGGGCAGCCCTTCACCCAACAGCTGCCGTTTGCAAGGCAGAAATCAAAGATCAAATCCTCGCCGAGATGGGAGAGGGGCAATCGCGCAGACAGATTGCAGGCCAGGATGAGCTGAAACGCGCTCTCCCTGTTTAAAGTCTGGGTGAATTTTAACTATCTATGTATTTTTCTGCTTGAACATCTGGCTGTACGAATCCGTTCATACAGGGCTCCAAGCGCCGATGTGTTGGCTCAGATACTGCACGTCCTCGGTACATTGCAATAAATTGGGTTGCAAAAGTTGTGCTTTGCATCCCGCGAAAGAGAAACAAAACCCACATCCTCCCAGGAGGCGTTCGGCCCCGGGGGAGATTTTATTTCACGTTTGGAGAAGGACGACTGCAAATCTGCCACGGGTAGAGGAGTTGGGGCAGAGGGTCTTTCACCTGGAAGCTCAGCCAGTTCGATGCACAAAAATATACCTTATTCCCCAGTGATAAACACTGCGGACTCAGAAAATCTTGAATCATGGCAAGCCCCGGTTCGGCTAATTAACTTACTGCTGTCCCAGGGGTCTACTGAAATTGGTCCGGAGAGCTGATGAGGCAAACGGCGTGTGCCAGAAGGGGGAAGAGATTTTGCTGAGGCCCTGACCCGACTTCCCTTTTCTCATCATCTCTCTGATTTCCACGCAAGCCGCATCCTTGTTCCTGCCTCAGTTCCCCTATCAGCGACAGGGGGGGATTTCCTCCCCCTGGCTCCATGCCTGCCTGCGCCAGGGTTCCCTGCAAAGCGGCGCAGAGCACTACGACCCTGCAATCTCTGCCAGAAGAAAACTGCCAAAATGATTGTTCGGCATCACCTATTTAATTAGAGATTCTCTCCAAGCAAACAACATAACCATCCTCTTTTTTTACCCTGCCATTATACACCGTTTGCATTTTTTTTTTTCTTACTCTGCTGCTTGCCTTATTTTGCTTCTACATAAAGGTGAACCAGACACCTCGTGCGATGGTCCGTGAGCATTGCCTGCTCTGTTTTGAGAGCGAGACTCTGCACAGCGCCCACTGCGCATGGGGAAAGCGATGGAGCATCCCCACATACAAGGAGCATCTGGGCACTGACAAGCTCCTCCCGACAAGAAAAGCAGCATACGGGGCCTTTGCTCGGTCCTCTTTCTGGAGGACCACTGGACCTTCCTCCGCTCACGGCGCTGCATCTCACCCGCTTTGGTAAGTCAGAAGCGGAGGACACTTTGCACTGGCTGCGTTTTCTCCCTGCCCAGGTAAGTCATGATGGAAACGGTAAGATACACAACGGCGTTTTCTAACCAAGACATCAAAAAACTAATAGTCATCCAGGAACAAAGCAGTTCCCGTTCTCTCTCAAGTTCTCCCATTTTGCTCAGGGAGACATCGGGATGCTGAGATACCCAGAGCCGTGCACGGACTTGACCCCAGTCTGCCCCACTCATCCTAGTCCACCAAAACCTCCCCTGCAAAGGGCTCCCCCAGCACAGGCCATCCCGCAGCCGGGGCCTCCGGCAACGCCGAGGGAGGCTCGCACATGTAGCAGGACCGATATCGTCAATATTTGCCCACTTCGGGTTCTCCAAAGGAGGGGCCTCGCCGAGCGGGTACACGGTGGCCATAAAAGGTGCGACCGGCAGCACCTCGGGCTCACCCGAACACGGGAGCTGCCACCGCCAGAGATGAAGCTCTTCGTGCTGCTCCTCTGCTGTAAGTAACCCCCGCGCCAGCTCTCACCCTGCCGGATGAGGCGGTGGGGAAAGCCTGGCGCTCGCAATTTCTATCCATAAACAGTAAAGGTGGGGAGGGTGAAAATGCTCGTTTTTGCTACGGAGGGGTGGGACGGGAGGTTGCTTTTCCTGATGCTGCTAACCCGCCGTCTCCAGTTGCAGGGCTGGCCCCCGCCGGCTGCAACTTGCTTCAGTTCGGTTCAATGATTAAGCACAAGACGGGGAAATCGCCGCTGTCCTACAACGGTTACGGCTGCCACTGCGGCTTGGGGGGATCCAAACAGCCGCTGGACGCGACCGACTGGTAAGTCAGGACCTGGTGAAGGCAGAGCGGGTGCCCCCAGCCCTCCTCGCCTCCCTCTGCCTGGGTACAGCGAAGGGAATGCTTGCCCCTGCTCCTGGGAGCTGAGATAGCAATGCAAAACATCATCGCTCGTCCTTAACGCCTCTTTAAAAATTGCTTAGTAGCAGTAGCCGATGGGAACGGTGCGCATCGGCGTTTCTTCTGCCTTTGTGGCGTTAGGCAGAAACGCATCGGGATCCAACGACCCCCTGGGCTAACTGAAAGCAGCCAGTTGGTGTTCTGCAAAGTCGCTGCAGCAGAGCAATGGGAAAGCAATCGGAGAGCCGTGCTGATGATGCCAGAAAGGCGTCAGTCGCCCTCCCTTGCTCCTGCAGCACGGGCAATGCCGAGGAGAACAAGGCTGCTGCACGACCCTGCCCCTAACCCGGGCACAAGCGCGAGACGGTTCTCACGGGGGCTGTGCACCACCAGATGTTCACCACCGTGGTATCGTCCCCACCGCTCCCCATCCTGTCCTGACCACAACTCTTGTGCTCCCAGGTGCTGCCATGCCCATGACTGCTGCTACAAGGCGCTGTCTTCCTCTCGCTGCAGTCCCAAACTGGTCACCTACGAGTACTCCACCTTGGGAAGCCAGATAATCTGCAGTAAGAGACGGCACGGGGTCAAAGCCCTGAGCGGGAAGGCACAACCATCCACGCTCTCGGGGGACCTCTCTTCCAAGACGTCCTTTAGACCATCCTGACTTGGAAACCACTCGCTGGGAAGGGGGTGGAAATGAGGGAAAAGTGCCAGGAACAGGGCAAACATTTATTTGCTAGAACTACGGTGAAGTTTAGAGCTTGGAGACCTCCCAAAGGAAGGGGCTTGCCCTTCTGTAGAGGCTGAATACTGAGGGTTTGAGGTGACCCTCCCATCGTGGATGGGGACCTGGCACTGCCACCCCGATTTCCCCAGAGCAAACGCTGTTGTTTCATGGCGAGAGGATCAAAACAAAGCACTTCGCTGTGATCAAAGCAAATATCTATACGTACATAGGTAGATGAAGTAAATTAAATGGTCTCTCCAGGGCCACGCGTGGTTTGTAGCCGGGTAGCTCCGTGCACCAGAGCTAAGAGGAGGACTACCCGAGACACCCCAAACTCAATGCGGGGGGCTGCGTACGCCATGGGGACGGTCCAAAAGACATCCCCTGACTCTCGCACCCTTCGCCTGACTCCGTCTCCCCAAATTTTCTTCCAGAATCCAGGACCTGGTGTGAAAGAGGGAGCTGCGAGTGCGACAGGCGGGCAGCAGAGTGCTTCCAAAGGACAGCCAGCACCTACCGCAACTCTTACAAGAATTACTCCAACTTTCTGTGCAAGGGCCCAACTCCCTCCTGCTACACACGCCGGGCTCAAAACCTGACAGAAACGGTCTAAATTGTGGGGCTTTTGCCTTCCCTGCAGCCAGGCCGGGCACAGCACAGCCCTGTGGCACCAAAAAGGCGTCCGGTGCCTTTCCCTGGAGCCGGTGCACAGGGAAAGCCCACTCCCCGCGATTAAATAAATCATAAAAAACGAGGGAATCCCTGCAAATAAAAATAAATTTTCGAAAGCAATTTGTAAAGCGCATCCAGTGTCGTGTTTGTGTTTTGGGAATCGATGGCGGAAGGGGTAGGAAACAGCGCGGAGCTTCACGGCTGATTTTCTGAAGTAAATATTTATACGTGCACACAGTTTTGCATCTTTTTCTTAAAAAAACCACATTTACCAGAAGTGACATTTTAGCAGCTAACTGCTAAATCTTAAGAGTTTTGGAGGAAAAAGGGAAAAAAAAGAAAAGATCAACAGAAACAGCGAGCAGCTGCTGCACCCCGACCCCAAACCAGGCTCCAAACCCAGCTCCCCTCAGGGAGCCTGGCCGCAGCACAGCCCCATCCCGCTCCTAACGACTATTTAAGCAATTAATACTCACTAAAGCCGTGGGGAAGCGTGGCGGTGGCCTTCTTGAGGATTTGGGGTGGCTCTTTCTTGCACCCCATCTGCAGCAAGGCCTCGGGGAGCTGGAGCCGGCCGGGCAGGTCTCCTCAGGCTGCAGCTCCCTGCAGCCACCTCGTCCCTCACTGCAGCTGCACACCATCCACAATTAGCGCTAACGAGCCAGGGCCGGCCGCCCCTCACACCTCGGCCTCGACCGAGGCACCTCCCGTTTCCATGCCATCTCCGGAGATTTCTTTTACACACCTTCAGAGCAGGGGGTCCTAAAATAAAGGCGCTTTAAGGGTATTTGCTTTGACTTCAGCGGCGAGGGCTCCTGCCCGACTCCATCAAGAATTTCGTCACGAGCAACATCCCTACCCCTCGTTTCTCCTTTTACTCATTTTCTGGTGCCGCTCAAGGGCTTTGGGATGCGAGGGGAGAGAGCTGGGACAGAGCCGATGAAGCCGATGCTGCCCTCTAAGGTTTGTGCCTGCAAACAGGCTCCGCACAGCTCAACACGAGCATAAACCCTCTCCGTTTTATAAGACACTGGAGTATGGGTCATTCTTCATGCACAATTTCCCCTCCCTTGCTGCAGTTTCGGAAGCTCCTGAAAGCCGGCAGGTGAACGTACGCCCCGGCAGCCGGATCGCGTTCCCCAGGAAGGGTTCAGGTTGTGCAGACTCGTTAAAACTCATCTGAATAACCCACAGCACGCCCTGGGCACACAACTCCACTCACACAGTTCGGCTGGCACATCTTTGCAACCTTTATTGCACTCAGCATCCAAAAACCAGAGGTTTGGTTTGGTAACAGAAGCAGGTGCTCTGCCCAGAGTCCGGAGCGGGAAAGGAGAAGAAAACTCTCATGTAGTTTCAACAGACTCCAACAGAAAAGGAAGCCGAGAGCACTGCAGATGTGGATACCACAGACGACGCGACTTCTGCTGCTGTTCAGGGACTGCAGATGAGGCGAAGCTGTTAAATAAACGAAAAGGCAGCCCTCCAAGAAGGAGCACGGTACACCAGAAATGGAGCGGCACAAGCAGAAAAGCCCTCCTATACATTGTAAGGCCAAGACATGCTCATGGACAGCAGGCAGAACCTGGCTAAATGCTTAAAACTTCCAGTTCAACTGAACTCCTTACGTGCAGGGGCAGGATTTGGAAAAAAATAAGTCCGGGGAAGACAACGGCGGTAGGCAGGATGCAGGGAAAGCAGCTTTCTACATTGTCCTGCCGCGTACTCACCTTGAAGGGGCTGAGAGCCACTCTGCCAGTCCAGCAGCAGTCAAAGCACACCCCTGCCTGGCCTTCGGCCCACTTGTGACCCTCAAAGATGTAAGCCAGCAGCTAGGAACAAACAGTAATCCTCCTCAAATACCAAGGGAACGTGCAGTGCTTATTGTCCTATGACGGCATATTATGAAGCACAGTTAGCTCCACCAAAGAGTAAACATGAGCTGTGAATCATGGTGTTTCTCTCCTCTTGTTTCTCGCCTCCCTTCCTCCCGCAAGGCAAAGCCATGACCTGTTTACAAAGCGAATTCTCTGCGTAAAAGCGAGTTCCCTGAGGAACGCTGCATAAGGATTCCCTAGAAAAAAAATACACATCGTAAGGGCAGGTAGAAATTTCAACAGCTAAAGGAAAAATCTACAACAGACAAAATGAAAGTTTTAACATCTTTGGATACAAAACTGTTTGTGCAGGTACAAAGCTACCCTGGCAAAAATAAAGAGAATTTGACTGGTCTAACAAGACTTAGGAGCCCAGTTTGTTTTAATCTTATTACACTTCGAAATGAAAGCGTTTTCAGCCACGTATTTGGTTACAGGTGTCAGAGGCCATGAGCTGAAGGTCAGCGTCTCTCTCTGCTATTTAAGATGTGTTGCTGTTGCAGGCCTGCCCGTTTGTCCGGGACACGGACGAGGTTATGTTCTGCAGGTCCCTTCACACCCACAGAAGCTCAGCTTCCTGTCTGCTGGCTACAGGACAACTCCCTTCACAGCTCTCCAGGCTCCAAGCAACAAGAATCCTCTTATCAGCTCTGGCTCAGGGAGACAAAAAAGCAATTCATGACGAGGTTGGCAAAAAATGGATTTTACCAAAGTCGTTTTTCGCTTTAAGAACAGTACTGTGAATTCAAGGCTCATCCATGCTCTTCCTACCTATGAGATACTACTCAGACTTCCCTCCACAGTGGTTACTCATGCCTACTGCTGGCACTTAGAGCAGCACTTAATAGGCTGC
Organism: Gymnogyps californianus; assembly: GCF_018139145.2. Taxonomy (NCBI): domain Eukaryota; kingdom Metazoa; phylum Chordata; class Aves; order Accipitriformes; family Cathartidae; genus Gymnogyps; species Gymnogyps californianus. The sequence continues at coordinate 7,275,045 of NC_059491.1, forward strand.
TTCACTTGCCAGACACTATGTCCCACCATAAAGCGCAAGAGCTGCTTTGTATTACTTTTTATTTCCACCAAGCTCATTACAGGAACCAAAGGAACTTCTTCACCAGCATTAAAGCCTGTTCTCCTACACCACCAGTACTTAAAGTAGAGCTCCTTTCTTTTTATTCTTCAAATGCTCTTGATAAAACAGTAGCAGAGCATATGAAGAAGTACTAGCTCAGATCTTGGCAGCTCAGTCAAAAAAGGCATTTATATTTCCGTGCCGATTTGGAAACTTCAAAGAATGCATAGAATTTTTTCAAAAGCAACGCTCCTTATGTTCAAAAAATCTATTTCGTCTCTGCCCTGGCTGATGAGGTGTCTCCTGTTATCTATTGTGTGTGTAAGTGCACATGTGCTTTCTTCAAGCTTAGTGCTTGATTCAAGTCCAAAAACCTGAGTGAAGCTGAAACACCGCAAGCCATAAATCGAGGGCCAAGCCCCACAGTCCTTACACTTCAGTCCAAATTCACAATCCTATAGCGGAAAGCATCACATGATTCAAGCTGTACATTCTACAGTACTTGGTGATCTTACCGAAGAGGAATTTCAGATGAAAAAATCCTGCCCTGGAAAAAGCTTGATTTATGAAGAGTGAAGTAGGCAGGGGTCCCAGTGATCACTGCTACTTGGAAGCTCACTCACAGGACTCTTGATCCTTTGGCTATACTAATTTTGTTTGGAGACTAACAACTATCAAGTTGCTGGCATGGACTAAAGCTCTGGAGTAGCCCAAAAGCTCCAGAGTATGGCAAAGGAGATGAGATTCCAGATGACCAAGGAACAACACTCAACAGAAATCTCACGCCTGCTCATGTCGCATTTTACCACCTCATTAGAGTTCACCAGATCGGACGAATTGGCTCTGCCATCTCATGAGTCCGCTGGTATTACCTCTTTTTTTTCCTTCTACAAGTCTCAACAGCTAGCAAACGAGCTGATCTCAAACTTAAGCAAGAAGCAAGCGTGGACGCAGCAATCCCATTCTCCCTTCACGTATTAATCGCTTCTGAAACAGTCCCGAGCAACAACACAAGCAGTTCTAGTTAGATTAAAACTGATCACTGCATTCTTGCATGAGAAAAAAAAAAAGAGGAATCTCATGTTTTATACAGTGTTGGCTGACACACTTAGCTTTGGAAAGGATTTTGGGATTCTGTTCCCTTTATTTAAATTTAAATAGGAAAAAAAGCGCCATGTTCCTGAGTTGAGAATTGTTAAGCTTTCCCTGACAGCAAGGTAAAATAAAGCTCCTCCAAGCGTAACCAAGTAAAAAGTTCCTATTAAAAAAAAAAAAAAATCTAAGCACATCAAGAGATCTCAAAGCAAATCTGACACTGCTGTGTGAAGAAAAGGTTCTCACCTTCATCTAACTCCAAAATTACAAAAACAAGTCTCTACTTTTTGTTAAGTTCAAACAACTCTTCTCACACACAGGTTGATGCAGAATTACCGAATAATTGTTCGCCCCACAACCGAAGAAACAGGAAATTCACGTGTGCTTAGAGATCTCCGCAGAAACAGATTTTACGATAACAATGGGTGCTTGGAAATTCGCTTAAGGGGAATTTTGTCTTCATCAGTTTTATTTGCTTTTCTCACCAGAGCACTCAGAACACATTCAGTCATATGTTTAGAGCTGCCATGGCCTTCACCAAGGTGACATGGTTGTTTGAGTCCGACTCTCTCCTGCTGCTATCTGCACAGTTACTCTTGTTGGCCAAGACCTTTTGTCGGTGCCTTTCTTCCTGCCGCTTCTTCTTCTCTAGCCGCTGCTGTTCCTTCTTTTGTTTTTTAGATACCTGAAAGGGAAGGATGAAAACACAAAGTTGAAAACACACGTCTTCTGCTCAGTTGGGGAAAAATAATACACTGGAAAGGAGACAAGCAAGGTACCAAAGCAGCTGCCAGAGAATGTTTATTCCAAACTACTTATCAGGACTTTATTTTGTGTCATTTTGGGAAGAGTGCCACATACCACTGTTCAATGTTAGTATCAGAGAAGTCACAGCTGTAGCAGCAACAAAATCCGGTAAGCGGAAGCTCTTTTTAATTCCAAGGAGAAGGTAGTTGCTGATTAAGCAATCCTTATCATTCCCCTAATCGCTAAAGGGCGTGCAAATCACTGCCAAACCACCCTTCACGTACCTTTGGGTTTCTGCTAGCTTGATTCTCTTCATCGGATCTAGCCTGTCCTTTGCTGTTTTCTGTTTCACCTTGATGCAAGCTCCGATTTCCAAAGATTCTTGAACCACTTCCGTTTTCTTCTCGCAGAGTTCTGCTACACAATTTCTGATCTTTGCTCTGGGGATCACACTGCTCCTCAGTACCTACCAACAACAGAGGTTTTTGTCAGACACACTCTACCCAGAAGCTGTCTCACTGTCAGCCAATTCCTTCTTTCTGGAACAGTGGTTATTTTGGAAGCCAGATTGAATCTGCCCTCACTAATAACCTTCCTGAGCACAGAAAGGCTGAGGTGGCAGCACAGCCAACAGCAACCTTCAGCTGCTACTGTCCCTGTTGAACTGCTGTTTACAGTGAACACTAACGTCAGACAGCGTTCTTCTGAAGCACCAGGTGACAAACTCCGCGTACTTACTGATTCTTTCCACTTCATTCACTTGAAAGACGGCAAATATTGCAGATTCTATATTGTAGTCTTCCACTTCCAGAATCTGGCTTACTAAATCAATGTCCTGTTCACAAGAGGAGAAAGATAACACTGAAGAGAGTTCAAATCACTGACATACATTCATTTAACAACCATCTGCACCACTGAGAGAGGGTTGCTGTCTGCTTTTATGACCTTTCAATTAGCCTGCATTCCATTTCTGAAAAAGGTGAGGGAGAAAAATCTTAAAATCCTGAAGATATCAGGAAAAAGGAATATGCTGTTTCAGCGTAACTTTCACTCTTGGCCCTTCTGTTCTATGCATTTGCACAGTGCAAGCAGCAATTGGCCGGAACCGCGCAAGCTATCCAGTGACAACAGCCAAGATTCACTGATTATCTAATCATTTGGGATGTTCAACTACAGACATCCTCAAAGGATTTCGTATCTTACAGAATTTGTTTCAAAGTCAATTTTCTGAGAGATTGCAAGACAAACCTTCCACAATTATTAGCTATCCACAGAGAGTACATATTTCATCCGCATTTTGAGGGTTCAGTCTAGCATGAAATGCATCCTGATTTATGGCTGTGGTACTGAAATTGTCCAAGATGAATATTTTTTAGAATTTTTCCCAAGGCTACTTTCACGTATCAAGAAAGTCTGAACATTAAGCACAAAAAGGCTACTCAATACTTACTGAACATCCAGTTGCATTACACACTTTTTGTATAGCATCTTCCATTTCAACTTCAATCTCATCTTCAGAGTCACCCTTCTGTGGCTTCACTTCCTCCTCCTTATTCGAATCATTTTTGCAAAGCATCTGCAAGAAAAGCAAAGCCCAGCAGGTCACACAAGCATGCAGCAATTTCATTATATGCAGCAAAAAAAATCTGACATCATAATAAATTATTATGGCACACTTTTCTCAGAAATATCCTGTGTCGAAGGATCTTGGAAATTGTCTAACTTCCATCATCACTGACACCATTTCCCACAACTCATACACTACTGAGCAGGCTCTCGCATACCACAAGATCATGCATACCAATAAACAATCCCTGGCTTTTTAAACGCAGTATTAATTTTATTACAATACCACACATTATACAGTTGTGTGCAGAGAACCTCAAGGACAGCACAGCTTACTCCTTAACACGAAAAAGTGAGAGATGAAGAGGACTGTTGTATCCAGCTGTTGCATTTCCAGCTCTTTCCTCCCTTCCCTTTGTTTTTGCATTCGAGGTGCACAAGTATGTAATTTAGATGGGGTTGCTTCAAGACATCTACAGCCCACATCACAGCACAGATTCGGGATGGATTTTCAGCCAAGTAATTTAAACACTTCACAGCCTGTCTCAAGAGAGCAGGCAGCCCTAGTTACCACGACCTTAGGGGCTTTGCTATCCCCAGCATGACACAGGGACCAAATTCTTTTCTCAATCTCAATGCAAACGAGAAAGGAAATCAACTGGTAACATTCATCTGTTTTGTTTATCGCCCACAGCTGACTCAGGTCATTCTGTCATAACCAACCTCCATCTGAAGGTACGCTGGAGCTTCAGAATCGTCATTGATTCTCCTCACACTGTCGTAGTGCTCTCCATAACGATACGCAATATGAAGTTCCCTCACGTTGTTTTTGTCCGTGCCCCGAATCTAAATGAAACAAATAAATTGCAAATGAGGATTTGGAATCAACTTCAGCATCGTATTTTTCAAAGTATTATTTTTTTGAAGCAATGATAAACACTGTGATCGGAAGCAAAGTACGTAGCTACTGAAGCATCTTTAAACAGGAAGCACTGACCTAATACTCCAGATGTGCCTACAGTAACAACAGCGCTCCTGTCTCAAGCGTAATGTTTGAAAAACAGATACACAACCTTGGGTCAGCTACATCATAACAAACAAAAGATGGTATAAACTATTTCAGTGGAAAGCTCAAAACTATTTTCTAAACTTTCCACAGGAGCTATTAGTTTTCTGATCATCTTCCTAGACCCAATCTCAGTGACAGCTCCCATTCAGTGTACAATGCCTTTTTTCCCCCTCAAACACGAGGAAAAAAAAGAGTCCGTTCAAGTTATGAACACAGTGGAAACAGTCACCCAGAGTAAGTTTTGTTCTGCAGTTGGGACAAGATGCTGTTTTAACAGTTAGCATTCGAAGTGGCTATGTTTTGTTTTTAAAAGAAAGTCTAACAGAAATAAAGCCAAACGATGAAAATGTATTAACTCCTTTCAGGAGCACTGTTAACAACCAAATGTTCCTTTGCTTTGTCAGCACCAAGTGCAGCAGTTTCCATAGAAAATTCCCGCTCTGAGTATTATCTGTACTGATGCAAGAATAGTTCCTACCCCGATCATCAGTGTCTCAAACTACTCGCTAAAAGCTACACAGCGTTCCAACTCTTGCAAGGAATGCAGAAAATTACACCGCATTTGCTTACCTGTCAAGCCAGAGTTCAAAGATCTGACAGCTTTCCTGGAGAAGATGTCAGCAAGCAAACGACAAGAAATGCTTGCTTTAGGGCTCCAGAATTTCTCAATCCTTTTACGTCTTTGAATCAGCTTATCCCAACTTACGGAATATACACCAAGTCACCTTTCAACGACATCCGTGGTTTGCATTGCACTAATGACTTCAGATTTCATAACAGCTATTCTCCATGCATCTATTTTACACTTGCTCACCTTTAAGTTCCAACTCAACACTTGCTTATACTTAACGCCTGCCTTTTATCCTATTAAGTTATGCAACGTGTTGGAACTCAGTAGAACTTATTTTCAACATTTCTCCTCTGCCAGAGCCTAAACAGGTATCTAACAAATCCCAAAGCTCTTGAAAGATTATTCTGAAAATTAGCCAGTTTAGCTCTCAGTAGCGAAGCCTCTTTTTGCGTGCTCTTCCCACAATACACTGGAACTGTAAGTAAAAGAGAGCTGCAGCTAAAAAAAGGCAAAAACGTTGAAAAAAGGTAAGCAGTTATCCAAAAAGCCAATAAAATAACCTATACATCTGAGCTAACTCGAAGCTCTACATTTACAGTCACTATCAAAAAAGGTAAAGGGTGTTTAAAGCCCTAAGAAGTCCATGCAGAGATGCCCATCTCCAAAGAGCTTTTGATTAGGCCAGAGTCTGAGAAACAGCTGGAGGTCCTGAACACTTCTGCTCACAGTTTTCCAGCTTAGCTGTAGTGGATACAAATGGTTCTCTTAAAATTAAAGGGTAACTCACCATCTGCTTTAGAGTTGGGACCAAAGGAGATGTTCACACCATCTGCTTTAAGCATCTTGCTGATCTGCCTCTCTGTAAATGCTCTCTTTGGAATCTAATCTTTCTAAAATTTTGCTGGGGCTCCAAACCAGGGAGAGAGGGGAAAAAGTTATGTCGAAGTATAGAAAATTAAGAAAAAAGGGTGTCCTGGGTTAGTCCAGTCTAGCAACTTGCTAACATTGTCACCATGTTGTGATGCCCTACACACTTTGATGTCGTGATGTATCCTCTGTGCGAGTAGGAGACTCCTTATGTTACAACTATTAACAACTCTACTTACGCCATTCTCAAGCACCTAATACAACCCTTCACTAACAAGACTACGCTCAGGCAAAACAGAACCTCATGACAAACTCTGTATTTACAACCCTGGAAAGGTCAATGAATAGGGAAGAAGAGTTGAAGGTTTTCAAGAGGATATACAAAATATCGGTAAGAGTTAAGTACACTGAGGCGAGTATCCAGTTCAAAACAGTAACAAAACATGAACAGCATCCCCATGAACTCTCCTGCAGGGTCACTACCTCTGTACACTCTCGCAGGTCAAGCAGTGGAGTATGTCGGTTAGCTGTCTTACTGCCCATGGCTGCCATATAAATAAGAGTTTAAACCTGTTTGGGTTCAGGAATCCACCCGACACTGTTTCAAATGTATTTAAGACTCCACTGACAGCTTTCATCCGGTCTTTTATCTTTATTGCCCTGTTTAATCTATATAATTCATTGGTTCTGTCTGTAAACTGGGGCCAGAAACAATTCTGGTTTGAATACAGGTTCTCACTTGCCCAATGAACAGGCAGAGATTGAGCGTGGACCCATTCCAGTGTGGACTTGCCACAGAAAAACAACAGAAGAGAGAGCAGGAAGGACCTGATGGATTACTTGTTCCAGTGCCCCACAGTCAGAGGAAACCATACCACACAGTCCTCTCCAGAAGCTTCTTCCCTCTTCTGCCCAGTCCAGAACCTCACTTCTCCAACTGTCAGAAGCCTTCTCATTCCAAAGCCCATGCAGAATTCCAACACACGGCAGGGACTGCCCTGCTATACCCTCACCTCCATATTCCTGAACCTTATCGTACAGGTTTCCTTAAGCCTGGCTCAAATTCCTGTCAGAAAAGTCACCTCATATATAGTCTGATCTTCAAGAGAGAGAAACATATCAATGAAGCTAGTAGCTTAAAACCAAACTAAAACATGCTGCTCTGTCTCCACACACTTATCTTTCATGCATTCGTTGTTTTCTTTCATTCCCTCTCCTCCCAGCTGAAATCTGGAGTGTTTTCCTTCAAGGCTGAAAAAGCAAGCACAGCTCTACACCATGCCCAGCTAACTATGGCTATCAACTGCTCTCTTTTAATAGATTAGGAAGTTTCAACACTATTTGTATTCATCAGCTAAAAATTAGGCCAAAATATAGAAGTTTCGTTTCTCACCTGCCACAGTGGAGCATTAAGCTGATGAATAACCACATTCATTTGATTGTTCCTTGCAAAGGCCACAATAGCATCGTTGCCAGCAAAGGTACCAGGCTTTGCCAAATTGGTAACTAAAGGAAAAAACATTCAGAAGAGTTGGAAACCTAGTTTCTGACACTTCCAAAAGCACTGGAGGGATAGCGAGTAACAAAATTTCAACACAAGCCCAAGAAATTGTGGAAAGAAAATCCCAGCTGTGAAACAGTGACTGCTGAGGCAAGAATTTGGCAGCAACAGAAGTTAACGTATCTTAAATGACCACAGAAACCTCTAAAAAACGCAGTACACCCTTAGATTATGCAAGGCCATCAGCTCTGTGTTAGCTCGGAAGGAAGAGTGCCACGTACTAAATGACCAAACCGCTGTCATGCGTCACCTGCATGGTACTTGGCACATCCTCGAAGCTGTTAGAACAAAGGCTGTACTCGTCTCTGCTTTGGATCTTCCCCGGGTTACCACTATGAAATATCAAGTGTCAAGCAGAAAAAGAAACCCAAAGAAATCAGCCACTCAACACCCACCAGTATTCACGGAGAGCTAGACAAGTTTTGCAAGTTCCTTTTGAAAACACCAAATTTTTACTCCTTGCCCTTTTTTGCCTTTCTTTCCTTCTCCAAGTTTCTCCTAAATTTAAACAATTTCCAAGACAAATATAATACAAATTCAATAGCTCATCTTTCTACAGAAACATAACAGAAAGAAATGTAAACTCACTGTTTCTAAAAACTAGAGAGGAGCCCTAACATAGTCCTGGGATGAGGAATTGTTTAGTGAGAAGGTGCTCAAATGAGATGTAATCATATTACACAATAACCCCTTCCATTAGTGTCCTACGGAGACCATACCGTGTTTCTCAAAGGGCACATCATCCTCCACAAAAGGCTCAAAATCCTCCCGCTGCTTTATCATGTAATCCACCGTTTCCTGGCGATGTCTGAGGTGGTTCCGTGAGTGCCCCTCGAGCTGGTCACCAAGGGCCCGAAACAAACAATTGCTACCAAAAGAGAAACCACAAGTTACTGTGTCGGAATGGTAGCTAACAGATACACCATTAAATCAATGATCCTGGCGTAGCAGCGGAAAGAACACGATGTTAAGAGGAAAGAAAAAGAGCTGCGCTCTTTCTGCCCAGTAAGTTCAAAGAGGATGTGAATGTGAAGTAGCACCTATTCCCTGTGCTTTGAATCGCTGCTGCTATTGAAGAATTGCTGGTAAGAACATAAGGTTTGAGCGAACATGTCATCAACTCCAACAGGGTAAGCCAAGGGTGGTAAGAGTGCTGGGCCAAAGCGTCTTAAACTGACGCCGAGACAAATGACATAATGCAACAAAGGACAACCCAATGATCTACTAAGCAATTTCTCAGCAGACACGCCTAATGCCCTTTTCACCCAATACTTATGGACCTTCCTATGCTCCGCTCAGCAGGCCAGTGGAGCCCTCAGCACCCCTGGGGACGACGCCTGGGACTAGCAGAGCCCTCAGCCCCAGGGGACACAGGCCCCGCACAACCACAGAGCAGAGCCCCCTGATCCCGGTGGGGTACAGCGGGGAAGCCGTCATCCCTGCGGAGCACTGGCCCCACTCAACCCCGAGGGGAAAGCCCTCAGCCCCCGGAGCCACAGGCTCCCCACCACCCGGGGGAGGAGAAAGCCCTCAGCCCCCGGGGGCAGGAGGCCCGTGGAAGCGCCGGCCCCAGGGATGCCGGGGAGACCCGTCGCGGCGCTCACCCATCGCCCGGCACCTCCCGCAGCTTGAGGCCGAGGGCCCGGAGCTGCCCGGCGAGGCCCCCCCGCCCGAGCCGCGGCCCCGGTCCGGTCCGGCGGGGGGCTGCCGAGCCCGCCGCGCCTTCCTGGCTCCGGCGGCAGGCCGGGCCTTGGCCGCCTGCTTGCGGGACATCCCCACAGCGCCTGCGCCACCGGGCGTCCCTCACGTGACCGCGCCACCATCGAGAGCGGCGCACGAGCGGCCAGAGCGGCGCCGCTCTGCCCTCCCCCGGCGGATTCCTCCAGGAGGAGGAGGAGGAGGAAGGCGAGAGGAGGGGGTCCCGGGAGGGAAACTGAGGCTGGGGGAAGCAGAAGGCTTTAGGGATCAAAGGCAGTTGGAACTGCTAAGGGAGGAGGGTGCAGCCAAGCGTCGGGAGCCGCTGGCAGAAGGGTGACCCGTGGGGAAGAGGCTGGGGAGGGTGCACAGAGCAGCACCATAAGTCATTAATGTTGTACCAAAATGCGTTGCCCGAGACCTGGCCAGGTTCTCCGCCTCATTAGCGGCTGCTGTTAATTGTGCTCCTCTGTCCAGGAGCTCTGCCTCAGGGGGACGGCCGCGGCCCCCCGCGCCTCTCCCGGCTGCCCCCGCACACCTCCCGCCACCTCCCGCTGACTGCCGTGACCTCCCGCGGGTGGGTGCCGGCCGCTGCTCTCATTTTTTTCTCCGGTTATAAACCAGCACGAGTCACTTCAGATTCTCTCCGTTCAGCACCGAATCAGCGCTCCGAAATGAAGCGAAAAGGAAATTACGAAAGAGGGGAGAAGGTTTGATTACCCGCGAGGTGGCACCACGAGAACATGGCTGACAGCAGCCCCGGGTCAGGAGGAGAGCTGAAACAGCGACAATTAATTAAATGCAATCCGTGTAATAGGCTGACCCTTCGTGTCCTACTTCCCTGGGCACCGAGGAATATCCTCGGAACCGCAGAGCGGGGCTGGAGAAGGGGGCACAGCAAGAAGACAGTGACTCCTCCGGAGTCCGGCTCTTGGGGAAGATTTCCTGCTGTCTTCCCGCTCTGCCGCTCTCCCAGTCTTCCCACAGCAACCAGTTGAAGAAGTCATCCACCACCAACACCCTCCTGTGCTGCCCCCGTCAACGCAGCTATTCTGTCCCGGTACTCTGGTTTCCCTTGCCCTGCTTTGCTCTGCAGCTATCGCGACAGAACCTGCCTGATGCTGTCAGAACTGCTGCGCAGCAGTCGAATTTATGTCTAATTCCTAGGTCGCTCTGTTCAGAAGGCGCGATCCAAACGGCTTTGTGATGAACGCTAAGAAAACACTCCAAATTTGGGAACAGACACTGAGATAACGACAGAATCGACTCCCTTGGCATGAATATTACAGATCCGCCACAGAAGCACATCGCAGACTAACCAGGCGAGATAAAAATCGCCAGGTAGGTTCTCCTGCGAGACGTTTCAGGTCCCATTTATCAGGTCAAATAAGCGTTTGGTAGCACCAGCTATAAGGCCACTTCCCCGCACGATCCGCTGTAGCTTTATTCACCGCCAAGAACAACCTCCTTTTCGACCTCGGGGTAACAAATTCCTTGTCGCACCGGGCGATGCGTTGTAAATCTGAAGGCGACCGCCCGTTCGCGGCAGCTCTCTGCTTTGCTCATACGTACACTGGGTAACGGGGGGTGCAGTAAGAGGCTTCACATCAAGACAATTTTTAAGTCACGTATTTTTTTAAGTTCTTCTTGTCCAGAGTCACAACAATCTGAAACACAGCTTCAGCACGGGAAGAAGCTCACGGGACTATCAACGGTATCTTCGCGGATGATTCGAATATTATTGTGCTCAAAGCCCTACGGCAAGCGAGGATTTTACTCTGAAATGACACGACTGCCCTTCTATATCCATTTCCTGTCATAACCGAGGCCATAAGAAGCATTCCACAGAAACACATTTTCCTATGCAAATCTACTAAAAGCAGGAAAACAGGATGAGTCTATCAACTGACTGCAAATGATTAGTGAAACAGTAATTAGCCTGAGTAGCACTAAAGGGTTATAGGCAATTCAGTTAAGTATGACCTGCATGCAAGCCAGTGAACATCACTCGTGACACCAAGGACAAAACTGAGTCAAAATCAGGGCAGGTCCTTTGACACTTGGCAGAAAATTTCATCAATGGAGGACAATGAACAGACATTTTTAACCCAGTAAGACCGATAAAAACTGGGCAAAGAGACCACACGCTGCCTGAACTGCAACTGCTGAAAACACAGCTCAGGAATTGCACGGTTGCGGCCTCCTGAGCCCCCCCACTAGATCGTGCTTCCTCTCCTGGGGTCCCCGATCCACGTGGCAGTAAACCGCATCCCCGGGGAAGCACGAGGACCTCCCCGAAACACGATGCGCTCCCCTTCCCCTTCCCTCGAGCGAGCTGGCCTCGCTGCTGACGTGCATCTGCAGCAAAGCAACCACGTCTCCCCACCAGCTCCGAGTTTCCCGCACATACAGTCGAAAGGCAGGCAAAAGTCACTCCCACCCACTGCTAGAAGACAGAGCAGACAGATATGGAGTCATGGATTCATCCCACCCGGTTTTTAACTGAAATACTTCAAGTTCGGAGTGTTGCCCCTGTTGGTGTCTGTCCCAGCTTCCCAACATCTGCAAGCCAGTTTCATACTGTTCTAATGATTAAGAACCAGTAAATTTTAAGACATTTCCATTTTGGACATGGGAACTGGCAGACTAAATTTGAAACTTCTAAAGCATTGTAAAAATGGCAGGTCTGTCTTCTTTTTCCCTGATCTTTTCTTTTTAACAGCATTAACTTACTAATAAAGAGGTACGTGAAGTGCAATAGAAAATTCTCCTATTTTTAAACATAAAGGAGCCTTGCAGTTCACCAGCCTACTCCCAGGCATTCTTGCATTTCAACTGTGAGTCCCACGTCTGCAACTGAAAGATCTTCCGGCTCCTAAAATTTGGGGTCACCCAAAAGTCCATTAAACACTGCTACATGCCACGTCAGCAGAAATACAGCAGGAACGCCCAGACACTTTCATGAAGTTTGCTTACAACAAACCTTCTACTATTTCTCGGCAAAGAAGAACAAGCTCTTCTCACCTCATTCCTCTCCCCCCCGCCATCAGCGAGTTCATGAGATTAGAGTCTTCCTGAACTCCTTGCCCTCCTAAATTGCAGTTGTTTCATTTCTTTCTGCTTTTTCTGCTGCTCCTCTGTTGGAGGGAGGGTCTGGTACATGGTAGCACGGACAGCTTGAGCGTTCAGGTGCATTTGAGGCTACCGACTTGGTACTGGGAGTCTTCTACCGGTAATGCTGACCTAGTCCAGTTTTCTGGGATTAGTGAGCCTTCCTTTTCTACCTTCCTTCCTTCCACAGGATTCTTACTGAGAAACCATCTGTATTTAACCCCTCAAATAAAAAGGCAGAAAGAAATTAGAGACTGAGGGATTTTGTTCAGGCATTTTTTTTTTTTTCATAAGAGCTGAATATTCACAAAACCACCTAACAGAAGGGCATTCCTGAGCGCATGAGGTTGTCCTGTGAATGCCATGAAAAAGAAGATGGTCCTACCAAGACACTAACCTTGCTTTTAATTTCCACATCTCTCTCGTGGACTCTGTGAGATCCTATGTGACCCTAAGCCATGCTTCAGTTCGCACCTGAAGCCCTCTGATGACTGAAACCAACAGGGATGCTCCTAGGATAAAAGAGTTGATAATAATCGGACATTCAACATTCAACATTAATAATCTCAGTCTCATTCTTTACTCTGTGCTGTAGAGTAACAGCTCTAGGGTAGTGAGTATTGCTAAAGCAAGAGCAGACTTCCTACCCAGAGCACTCAAAATTGGTGATACTTACACTCTCTTTAATCAAAGCATTGCATTCAGTACACCAATGTTAATATTCAATAATTCCTCTGAATCTGTCACTGTCCAGCAAAGCAGTGTTTAGAGACCAATGAAATTGCTTTCAACAGATAAAGTACTAATTTAGTAATAACGGTAGTGTCTGGCTCTCACAGTGAACAAAGCTGCAGTCTGCTAATGCCATGGGGTCTGCTTCCGGACAGGAATTGCTCAGTGATATTATCAGCCGTTGTAAAATGTCTTGGCCACAAAGTTAATCATTAACTCAGGTCCCCATATCATAAAAACATCGTATTGTAAGAGCACAACATGCTTAAAGCTAACTGTCGCTAATCAATCATGCATACAACAGGAATAAAGCAAGACATAAAAGGAGCCAGAAACTCAGCAAATCCTTCAGCTAAGGGAAGACAAACTGCACCAAGGTTTATCTCCATGGAGAAATCCACTGACAAGCTAAACAATGAAAATGGATCGACAGCTCCTGGAGTACCACAGGCTGAAAAGGACAGTCTTGCGCCCACTGCGGAAGGTGCTGCAGAAACGAGCAGAGCAGGACCCCTAACAGAAAACGCTGCAGACGTGAAGAGGCTCGAACTCAATGAAGAACACATTAAAGAAATGGAGAGACCTTCAGGCACAGAGCGAGACAGTCCTGATGCCTTTAAACCAGCAATTTTGGAAAGAGACTGTCCAAACTCAAAGCCTCTCGTTATGCTAACGAACTCAAACTCTCCCGAAGTATGCGGTTTTGAAATAAGCCGCCAGTGTTCAACCACATCATCTGTTGATATGGACTGCCTAGTCTGCTTCAACAAGTACAACATCTACAGAGTACCGAAGCTCCTGGACTGCCAGCACACCTTCTGCGCAGTCTGCCTCAAGCTTATCCTCAGGAAAGAAGAGAGCACCTGGGTAATCACCTGCCCCCTGTGCAGAAAAGCCACTTCTGTGGCAGGAGGACTCATCCGCACACTTCAAAATAAAGAAGACATCACGGAGCACTTGGAAAACCCCGATTCAAATCCTGAGGTGCACATCTCTGCCATAGGGCTGGACAGCAATAGCTGGACTCAGACCAACCAAGATGCTTTATACAGAGACGAAAACGTTCCAGCAGACAACAGACTGGCTATCCAGAGACTTGTGCTGCTCCTGCTGTTTGTGGTGATTCTCACTATCCTCATCCTCCCGTTTATATACTCTGGGCTGATAAAATGGGTAATTTGTCTCATGCTTACTTTGGGGTTGGTCCTGTCTATGGTGCTTTGCTGCACTCCGAAATTCTACTGGCGGTGTGATAGGGACTCGCTCACCTCCTGCCACAAGGAGACCCACATCACTGCTATTGCCTGAAACAATTAACGTGCGCTGCCTAGAGATAAGGGACTGGTCCTGCCTGCAAAGCCGCATGTTAGGCGCGCTAGTCAGTTATTGGACTTTGAAAGCAATCATTCACATAATAAATTCAACAGGTGGCTAAGTTGGCTCAATGGCAATGCACAGCGTTGTTAAATTTCATTATTGGAAACATAGTCAAATATTTGTATGTTGATATTTATGAGATTAAAAAAATGTACGTTTTCCACACAATTTTTATCCCAGACTAATGATTTTGTTGTTTTGCTTTTGTCATTTTGTTCTTGTTCGTGTCATCTCCTGATTAGCACTGCAGAACAGCCTCTGAAACACCTGAGAGATGACGTCCTGTGAAAATCCATAGCTGTGGTTGCGTTTTCCCACTCTCTTAACACACGTACACTTTTTCTTGTGACAGTGTGGGGACTGGTAAATCAGGGACTGGGTGCCTAGCCTCAATGGAAGAGAGTAGTTTTAACCCAGGTTATCACTTTAATCCTATCACTGCCCAAATGGTTGTTGGCAGGGATGGGAAAGGGACTGGGAAAAGGGGATGTCAGTTGGTGCCATTTTAAGTTACACATGAAATTAGAGAGAAAGAGGAAAAATCAACACTCCTCATCTTGAGTCTGTGGCTTGCAAAGGGCAAGGCTCTCAAAAGCTCATGACACTCCAAATTCCCCACATTATTTAGCACAGAAATAGTTCCTTGCACCTGAACTCCTTATCTGGCTACCTGCACCGCCTCTCTTCTTGTCCTCCTTACACGAAGTACGACATTGCCTAGAGATGCCCACAATTCTAAACAGAAATCTGTCAATTGCTATGCCATACCATATGTGATATTTTTATATGGAATGTGTCTATTAAAGTTTAATAATGTTAATTGCTCATTGACTTCTGTGTTCCAATTCCTCACTGACAATTAATGTCAAAACATTTCACAGTTTCCTCATTGACAGGAACTACAGCTGAGAAAGCATATTAGGGAGTCTGCACAACTGAGTTGGTGAGTAAAGCAAAGCAGTAATGTGTTGGTTTTTTCCTTTATTTAAAAAAATACTTAGTTGCTAAGAAAATACCCTATAACCCAACTAAAATTAAATTGGAAAAAAATCAGGAGATTGCTCTAGTTAAGTTACATTTTTAAGAGTACCATCGATCTCAGTAGACCTTGGATCAGGCCTGTGGTAAATATTTGTGTTCGATAAGAATGGAAACTGAGGTACTCCAGTTGCTCAGTATATAAATATACATAGTGTCTCACCAGCAGATAAAACAGATTAGACTTAGAGGGTAAGGAGCTGTTGTCCTCCTAGAGTCTTGGAAAAAACAGGTCTGTTTTCTGCCTAAGAACATGAACCTTCAAGGGAAATAAATGCTTTGTTTTTTCTCATATATTTGGACAGCAACTGGCTTATTGCAGAGTACATATGTAGTAACATTTGCTAATAACCAACCAGAAAAAAGCTTTTCAATTGGGAAAAGGCAGGTAGTTTTAAACCCAAATATTTTATTGAACTGTATTATTCCAAATACAAAGACTGGACCAGATATTCACCTGTACTGAAAATAATTTCAGAAACTCTTGCCAAGTCTTTCAGCTCATAGACAATTTTCCTGTTGAGTTCCTTTCACCAACACCAGTGGGTGACTGGTACTGTAAAGGTTTGTAACAAATATACTAATATTGGCCTGAACGTAGCGTGCATAAATGCATCAGAGTAAGCTGGAAGGCTTAAAGGAAAATCATGTGCCAACTGCTACAGAACACTGATCTCATTCAGATAACCAGATAGCAAGGAAGACACAGACTGTCCTGAACATAAGATGACAAAGATGAACGGGACTAGAGCCATAAAATAATCCCAATTTAAAAAAAAAAAAAAGATAAAACTTTGGGAATATTGCCTAAGAAGGGAAGAGACCAAGCAAGATACCAAACAACACCTACTCCAGAAGGGTGTATACGTCACACCCAGTATCAGTTTGCCATCATCAGCCAAGAAACATAATGAAGATTTTAGAGGCAGTGTCCCTTGTCCTCCGTATCACTCACAATGGAGCTTGGCAAGCCCATGTGGCCTTGTCAGCACATGGGTGTGAACAAATGGAATCAGAAGATGAATGTGAACAGGAAAAATCCATTTCTTACGTATGACCCTGCCCTTCCAAAAGGGTGCGTTCAGTTTTATTACACTAATTTATACAGTGCCAAAAAAATGGCCAACAGAAAAGGGCTTCCCTCAAGGCAGTATACACCAGTGGGAAGGAAGCAGGCACGCTGTGCGATGACCAGTGAGAGACTGGCTCTCTGAAAGAACCCCTATGGATCCATACAGTAAGATCACCAGCCGTGGAAGTCCAGGTTTCCACCCCCACTGCCTTGTATCAGCACCTTCCAAGCCTGCTTTCAGCAGTTCAACTGAAATGTTTCTTCAGCCTTCGAGAGCCACTAACAATCAGCTGATTCAGAGTTCATGGATGTTGGTGGGAGTCATTAGGCCCTAGAACTCGGTATCTTTGTAACAGCTGTTGATTCTCATCTGACAAGATAAGGCTCGATGACAATGCAAACCTTTGAAGCAGCAACTAAGTTTATGGAGAAAAGGCCAACAGAATTGTATTCCTATTCTAAAATGTAAAGGATTTGCTTGCACTCAGTTTTAATTCATGCCAGTCTTTTCGGCAAGAAAGTTTCAGCTCCAGATTACCTTGCCTTGCTTACCTTGCCTAGCTGGCTGCCAATTTCGGATAGTGATTGACACATTGTAACCTGAAAGAGAGAGGTTCATAATGAGAAATGGGTCCAGGCAGTAATATTCAGCTGTACCTGACATACTGCATAAATATCTGAGAACTATGATTTACAAAGACAGAATCCCATCAAGACATTAAGAGCATGATACCTGACAGCGGTATTTAAGGATTATAGTCTGTACAGACAGAATCCTGGACCAGAAACTTCAAAGGTGTCTTGTTTAACAACGCATACACACAAGCCAATTTTAATTCAAAAATACGCCTGTCCTTTTGTCATGCTGTGCTCCCACTCGGCCCTTCTGCACCCAGGGCCCTTCCCAAAGCCACAACTTTCCCTATCCCAATTCCTTTTCAGGCTTCTCATCAACAAACAGCACCACCATCGCCCACCACAGTCACTAGTTACTTATGTAAGAGAGTGAGACAGGTGCCTGAAAAATTTTGAGTGTAGGTGTTCTAAATTACTGTTAAATGTAGAAGTCTCACTTTATCTACAGAACTTTAAATTATCCATAATTGTGCTAGCTTTGATTACTATTAAACTATATAATGAGATCCCAAGTTTACAGCATCTGGTAAAACTCACTCCTAATTGTCATTCCACTCAACTTATGTTTTGGTCCACTTCTAACAGCTCTTCTGCATTATCACACAGATATAAACAGGCGAAAATAAATATGGAATAAATAACACATTTCACACTTCCACATCGCTCAGATTCTGTACAAAGAGAACTTTAGGTCCTCAAACACAGAACTGTCAAATCTACAAGAAACATTTGCAGATCTTGGTCTGAGAGCACAGATTTGTGCCCAGGTGATTCCTTACTTCTTGTGAACCATTTGCAATTTGTCCATTGTGTTGTCCATTCGGTGCAGTTACCGAAGTCACAAGTAAAGTGGATACCTTCTGCACCCTAACTGGGATCAACAGAACTCACTTTCTGAACTTCAGTGTCACATTTAATGACTATATGATGGTGCTGAAAATACCTATACGTACCATGAGTACTTGGGTGAGTAAACCTGAGGGGGTCTAATATTTGTAGCAAGCAACCAGGACAAGATACTTGGCCAAATCAAAATCGGCTTCTAAACAGAACTGGTACCCAGATTTTTTTTTAAATTTATTTATAAATAAGTCCCACATAGCACATTTTAAAGTATAGATTGGTTACCCCAGCTACCAAGCAACCAAAACTAGTTTTACTTTCATGAAATGCAATCATACAGAAACACTGCTCTCCTTCCCCTGAAAAAAACAGATTTCTCCAAAAATTACTATGCATTGGACTTGGGGTTCCAGCCTGAGACTGCTCTCAGAGCAAATGCATTTCCTAAAACCCCAAAAACACAATGCAAAAGCCTTATGCTCAGATAGCTGAACTAACTCCAAAGCCTTAGGATTTCTGCAAGGCCAATTAACCACAATAGAGCAAAGCCTCCCAAGCTGACTGTGCCAGTAACCCTACTGCTATCAGAAGCAACACATACACAGCCCTTGTATTTGCCTGAGTGTGTATACACACAGACATGTACTTCAGCTTCTGTTCACATGGCTTTGGGATCCCACCCGGTAACATGGCACAAAGTGCGAGACACCACTGAAGCTTTAATTTTCCTCAGGGTAACCCTCAGAGACACCAACCTGTCCTGCCTGGAGGTGGCAAAGAAGTCTTGGGGGAGCAACCTGGGAGCAGCTTCACCAAATGCACATCCCTACCTCTCTCTGTAACCCTCCCTCAGAGAGGGAGGGGTTCTCACAAGGGAAGAAGGGCTTTAAAGGCAGCAAAAGGGCTGGTACCCAGGTAGGCCTAAACCCCGAGCGAGCCACCAACGTGGTGGACAAGGCCCAAGATTGCAGATAAAGGTAAGCAGCGAGGAAAGAGCAGCTATACCCATCTCGTTGTGGAGATGGGCCTACCACGACCCCCGTGAAGGGGCCGGGAAGCGGGTAAGGGCCGGCCCGGGGCTGGCCTCCAGCCCTCGCCATCACCTCAGCCCAGCGCGGCTCCCACTTACGCTCCGCAAGCTATGCGCCTCGCTACGCCGATCGCGTAGGGGAAGCACAGGACCGCCCAGCGCAGCCCGCCTGCCGTACGCAGATTGCGTAGTGGCGGCGGGAAGAGCGGGCAGGGCAGGAAGGGGCAGGCGGGAGGAGGCGGAAGGGAGCGCGGCGGTTCCTATGTGAGGCCGGGCTGGCAGCAGGTCGGGCCGGGGCCGGGAGAGGTGGGGAGAGGGGCTGGGTATGGCATGGCTGGGGTGCAGCTCTGCGGGGGCGAGCGGGCGGGACCCTCTCCTCAGGCCGCTCCCTGAGGGGAGGGCTGTGGCGGCGTCCGCCCTTCTGCCGGGGGCTGGTTTCCTCTCTTCAGTGGTTGTCAAAAGTGCTACTTTCTGTAAAAAAATGCCTGTATTCTAGCAGCGGAGCTTTCAAACACAAAGAACTTGCGATAAAAGTGAATATCGGTACCTGTGGAGCTGTTGGTCCTCACAGCTTTCCCAGCTGAGGTGTTTCCTTCACGTTTTTCCTGCTCGCGATTTCTCTCTGCGGGTCACGTCGCTCTCCGCAGCTTTGCCCACCTTCTGTGTACTGACATCGCTTCTCAGTCACTGCTGCTACAAGCATCCGGATTAACCGAATCAAACGTGCTCAGTTTTGCAACTACTTAAGCGTTTAGCTTTTCCATGTCCCTGTCCGCTTGGTCTCTGATCTCTGTTTTACATTTAGCACGCATTTCTGTGGTGGCCGTCTATGTTGCATTCGCATGTTTTTGCGGCAAGATGTGATTTTATCCAGGACTGAATTAATTGCATTCCGTGTTCGTACTTCGTATCGATGGATTACAAGTGAAGGCCATGGCACTCCTGACATGTAAGCACACGTGTGGCTCTGGAGCCCCACACAAGTCCCCAAGAAAACTCATCTGCCCAAATGTTTCAGCAGTCACAACATTGTGTCCGACGCTTAATCGCAGTTTGGCCGTGCCATCCTCCGGTGTGCCTTGGTAAGGGACTTTTTGGCCAGCCCCATCTGAATAGTTACCTACAGCTACTTCTCTGAAGTTGATGAGATGCCTCATTAACTTTTGAGGGTCTCTGAGATTAACGTGTCGGCGGTTTGGTCACTCTTGTCATGGTTTAGGACGAACGCGATGCCAGCATCTCTGTATCTCTTCTTCCAGCAGTAGGAAGCACGTGTGTATTGTACAGCTTTAGATCCATAAAAGGATTATCTTTCTGTTTTCCAAATAGGATTGCAGGAGCCGCTATATAAAATACACCACCTCTCAAGAAAACAAAGGGCTCTGTGTGAAAAGTGAGCGCTGGAAGTGATAAAAAATTTCTGCCACAAGCTGTAAATAACTTTTGGGATATATTTCTAGCTCTCAGTTCCCTCAGCTTGGATTTAGTGGCAAAACTTCTTGGCCCAAGTTTTCTTTACTAAATCACATGTTGCCCTTTTTTTATGCTGCATGTCTGAAAATCGAAGCCCATTTTTTCCTAGGTATTTATGAAGAAATAGATACCTATGTTGAGGGATGCACATCGAGTGTACTGATCAGAGCATCTTCAGAGCAAAGTCTTTCAAAAACTTTCTCAGGGTATTCTGGATGCTCAGCGTTGTGAATTATTTGTTGTATAACAGCAATAAAGTTGCATGCAAGAAGCCACTATGGTGTCACTCCATAATTGGTCATATCTTTTATATTATTGGGAAACAAGGTTAAACAGTTGTACTGTTTCTGGGTCCTTTTTAGCTGCTTCACTTTTCATATGAGCCTGTGTTAACAAATCAATAAATCTATCACAGCAGGGAAGGGGATTTTATTTTCAATGTTGTCTCCCGTAACAAGCTAATAAATCTGTGTCCAGAGGTGAGCAGACATGCCAAGTAATTGTTTGTAAAGTTATTGAAACTTTAAGCGTTAGATTATTTCTGGCCAAATTGGCCCATAAGTCTGGATGTTTTAGGAAGATCAGAGCCTAGCGAGTGATGTGAAATGGATTTTGGGGGTCCAAATGAGGGCTTTGGAGCTCCTGAGGTAATAAAACAATCTTGGGATTTTGTAAGAAAGTCCTGGAAAGCATGGAGACGTGTCTCACGCCACCTTCACAGCTGCAATTCAGCAAGTGTAAATGCTGCTGCGTGTTGAGGTTGGTACAGGAGCGGGTCCGCTGGGGCCGGGATTGATCCCAGGCACCCACTCCTCGGGGAAGCGTAATCTGGCCCTTCCCTTCTCTGCTTGGTACAGAAATAACAGAGTTGGTTTATTCCTGCGGACTTTGTGCTCCCATGTTGCTGGATTGTGATGTTTCCATGGAAACGCACCGAGATGCCTTACGGACGGCATCAGGGGTTACGTGTTGGGGGGGGCTGAGCTCTCCCAGGGGGAGAGGTGCGAGTTACGATAACCCCTCGGCCCTTGAGTGATGAATTTTCCTTGCATTTGTACATCAGCAGTTAAATAGTGCAAGCCTTGAGCAATACGAATCGCCTTGAATAAATTTCTAAGCGGGAAGGCGAGACAGACACCTTTCCTGGAAGACCATGACAGACGGCATGCAGATAATAAAATCTCTTTGAAAAGAGCTGCTCCTGTGCTGCATTTCTTTCAGAAGAAAGGCCTCTCAAACTATCCCATAAATGGTGTCTGCATCCTCTGAGATTCAGTACTTAGTTAAATCCACTACAACAGGTTGCAGTGTCACGGGCTCCTAATTCCTATTTTGCCACCTTCCTTTCTACAGTGTTCAGTAGAAAGGAAACATTTAAATAGGAAATATATAATGAAATAGGTGATTTGGGCCCCTTAGAAACCGAGTGAATCTTGATGAAGTCAGTAGAAATTTCAGGTGATGTAAGCGAGCTTTGGAGCAGATTGTTACCCACATTGAATTGTGAAATGAACTGTTGTCACATCTGCCCGATTTCAGTCATCTCGGTTAGCCGCTTGTATAATCAGGGGAGCTCCCGGGGAGCAGCTGTAAGCCGTTCAGTTGGAAGCGTGCACGTCTGCGCTCTAAAAAATAATATTTTGGCCCAGCTGCAGGTCTGTGTGGCGCAGGGATCTTATATTTCGGGAAAAAGCAGCAGCAGGTTGTATAGAGGAGAGACTGTTACCAGCAAAGCATAGCAATGTCCACGGGACACGTTAAAAGTCCTTCTCATCAGAGGCTGCAGCTGGACTCAACTTTATTAACGCTGTCAGCAAAATGAACAGAGGAGCAATTTGGATTGAGGATGAGAAAGGCAAATTATTTCCCAGGCAGCTGTACTGGTCCCTATACCAGGTGCAGAGCTTTTATTCTACATGTTATTTTTGCGGTGAACTTGTGAATGATATGCCTGAACGGAGCCCAGTCTCTTTGCATCCTGAAGGGGACTTCTCCTTTTGCTGTGTGAAGTATTGTCGGCTCATTTTGTGCAAAACTTTTGAGAACTGGTGAACAGAAAGACTCCTGTTGTCTTCTTTGGTCGCAGCACCATGTTGGGGAGGGGGATACACCAGCTAGACCTTGACGGACTTGGCTTAATACCGAGAGCAAGTGTGAGAGTGAAAAAGCAAAGGCAATTTGTCTCCTTGCTTCCTGGTTTCCAACTGTTTGTTTTTGTTTGGTTTTTTTTTTCCTTCTGCTTTTTCCTCTTTGAACTTGCAGGTAAAAATGGCTGCAGAAGAGAAGTGGAAAGCTTGGGCTTCAAAACAGCATAGCGAAGCTGAACAGGCAGGTGAAAAGGAACCGTGTGTGCTTCTGGGCCAGCGGCTGGGTGAACCGAGAAGATTTGCTTATGCGGCGCTTTGTGGGATATCCCTAGCATGGCTGTTCCCTGAAAAAGAGCAAAGGTACTACACGGGGTAGCAAGGGGTGAGCAAAGGAGGTGGCTTTTGGGTAGCAGCTCGGATGGAGCTGGTATCAGACTCTGTGTGGGGTCTCCTGAGGCTAGGGAAGTGGAAGATCCTTTTGACATTAGGTGTTTTCTTAATTGTATTGACTTTCTCTCTTAAGACTTTTATACTTCAGTACAAATTGCATCCCTTAATACTGCAGACTTCAAAGCATGTATTGAAGAAAGGTCTAGCTCCATTCAGATTGCTTGCTTGTTTGTTTAGCCAGCTTGTGTAGCAACTCGACTTCTGCTGACTTCTTACGATGCTTTGATTTTTGTGTGAGCAGCAACAGATCAACATCTGAAAGCAGGGACCACGCAAAGTTTGCAAAAATACCCAGTTACGGAGCCTTAACTGCTGCTGTTGCCTTACAGCTCCTTCAGGGCGGAATTCATTGAGGGCTTTGTGAAATGGCTGGACCTGCCCGATGCTGTTTTACCTGCCATGACAGCATTTGCTAGTGGCTTAGGAGGTGAGGGCACAGAAACTTTTGCCCAGATTTTGCTGAAGGATCCCATCTTGAAAGAAAATCCAGTTGTCATTATCCAAGTAAGTTCATATGCTCTCCTCACCCTTGTTTGCTTTTGCAAAAGAGATTTGTCATACGTGTCTGTTTGCAACTGTTCTGTTTGTACAGTCAGGGAAGTAAAATCAATATTTCTGATATGCATATGTTTCTGAGCAGCTGTGTGGGTGACTGGCAGTCTCTCTATCCATAAACAGCTCATGGAAGTGATGAACATGAGGCACGGTTACTGTCTGTTGGATTAATGTTTTGTGCCTTTGATGCTTTCGCTCCACAGAAGAGAACTGTCAAACTTTTTACTTTGACTGTATTATTGCAGTGGTTTTGATTCATCCGTGTGTTCCACAGATTTTAGTGAAACACTGAACATGATGGACCTGATTTTCATTTGTTTAAAAGCCCCTTCACCATACCTGTAATACAAAACACCTCTACGTACATGCTCCAAATAGCACAATTTCCAGAGTCTTTTTTCCAGAGTCAGCTTTGGCTAGAAGGAAATAAGTTGTTGTGACTTTATTTTCTTTCACTGAGAAAGTATTAGTGAGACTGGGACTACTCCATAATGTTCTGATGTAAAAGCTGACATAAAGATAAAAGAGGCGAAGCATTTCGGTGGCCTTTGCTGCAGAGTCTCAGCTGGGGAAGATATCTCCTCATCCAGCTTCACGTTATGCCGTGCAGGGCGAAGAGCATGGCAGGCTGCTCCTGATGCCACGCGTAACGTGGCCACTGTCACCTCGCACCGTGCACTGTGTGCTGCACACAAGGAAATAGCGAGACGTCCTGCGTGCAGACAGTGCTCTGGTATTGAGTAATAGTTATCACACACTCGCCTTTAGCAATGGCCCGACAGAACAGCAGATGTGAGAACACAGCTGCGTAAGTAAAGATATGATAGGAGTGAACTTTCTTGGTCGTCATGACCAGCTCCCATTATCTCAGCCATCTTTCGTGTCTCCTAGTCAGTCCCTAAAAGGCCTCAGAGGATCTCCTCCAAACATCCAAATGTTACAATGTCCAAAGTCCTATAACAGTATGAGTACAGCGACAGAGAATCTTAAGCTTAATTAATAAGGTAGGACAGATCTTCTAAAATAAGAGCAGCTGTCTTGATGTTGTTTGCTCAAAATCAATAAATCTACACTTGGTTCTTTCTCCATTTAGATGGCTTCCCAGGTTGTTTCCCTCATCCTCTCTGCTTCAGGATGGATTCTCTAGATTTAGGCAAGTCTTCCTGCATTGCTGCTGAGTTTATTAAGGGTGAAATTTTGGTGAAATTTAGCTTGTGCTTGCTCCGAGCTTGTGTTGCATAAAGGCTCCATGTGCTTTTACAAAAGTGGCTCTGGATCAGTGGGAGCGCATGGTATTTTGCTCTGAGCCAGAGAACTGAGGCACTTATCACCTGGATTCAGCTGGAATAGAGAAGCCATAGATAACAGTTCTTTGATTAGTTGAAAGCAAAGATCAGGAATAGCTATCAGTCTAATGCCGCAACATCAATACCTTATGCAGTCATGTATATGGGCAAGGTGATTGATTTTGTCAAAGGAAAGATAAAGACTTTTGCAGAGCAAGGCAGCAGAGGCTTGCAGGGTGTCTTTGGGAAAGCATACTGGCGTGTGGGAAACTTCAGTGTATCAAGCTGAGATCAGCTTTTTCCTTCCTACTTGAAAATAAACAAGCTACAGGACAAAGCTTTGTGAATTCTCGATATGTTGCTTTATGGTGCTCGTGCTTCTTTGTATTCAGCTGCTACTGATGCAACATTTACTGTTTATTTAACAAGTACACACTTTAATTGCTTGGTGTGTTCAGTGGCAGGGTCCTGTTGGCACTAATGCCTGCATTTTTGAATGCCCTCCATCTCAAAAGTGCTGAAGGGATGATACATGAGGTCAGGAGATTAGAGGTGAGCTCACCATTGATTCAATGAAAATTTGAGGATTATGGATTTTTATCTTTTTTTCCATTCATTGCAGATGACTAATACAGGCAAATGTTGGTTAACTGAATCCTTTAAGGACAGTAGTCATAACACACAGGCTGTGGGTGCAGTACGAGAAGGCAGTGCAACAAAAAGAGGTGAAGAAGTGATGATAGGTGAGAAAAGCTGAAAGTTCTTATTATGAATAATTTTTTTTTTGCTCTGAATGTACTTAGAATGCCCATTTTCCTGTGTTTTTCTACACACATCCACTGCGATGTGGATTGGATGCTCTCTGTTGTTGAGGAAATGGGTTTTGAACTTGCAGCAATTCATAAAAAGCTGGCAAAGACTCTGAATAAAGGTTGCTTCCCTTTCTTTGTAAGGTTTCTCAGTCATATGGGTGGTAGTCTTGTGCATAGAGTTCACAGGGAGATTCGAAAGACCAACTTCAAAATAAGACTGAAATATAATAACTACTGCTTAGAGGAGGAAAACAAACTACTTGTGAACTAATCTTAATCAATGCTGATTGGATTCCAGATGACTGCACAGCAGTACGTGCAAAGCCTAAACCAATTAGAAATAGTTGAGAATGCTAATTGGCACAGATGCAATAAAAACAGTAGTTCCAGTTTATCACCTGATTACCTGTATCCATCCCTCACCTTTTGAAATGCATGTATGTAAATGCTGAGGCCAGATTTTCAAAAGAGTTTGTTTGATATTGGGTGCCACAGATGATTCTGGGCATATCGTTCAGGACCTGAGTCAACACCCACGGCTCCCTTTGCAACACACAGGGAGAATTTATTGCCAACCAGTAACCCTGTTCAAGAGGCTGCTTACATTAGTCCATGGAAAATGATGGCAACGAGGTCACAAGCTTCACCTTATTCTAGACTTCAAGCTCTTTGCTGGTCTACTTTCTGCTTGGGACTCCCAGCCCTGGACCTTCTGCTGGGCTTTGACACCTCTGTGCCAGCCCTTCCCCACAAAACTGCAGCCAGGGAGGAGGTGATGGTACCCATGTATCTTATATCTGGGTAGTTACAGTACTCGGGCTTTGGGAAACCAGAGTTACATTCCTCCCTCTGCCTGTGGGGATTAATGTCTCCAATTCCCACATCCCACCAACCAGCCTGGGGAACAGTCTGCAGCGTGTGCATGCACAGAATACTAATCATGGCTGGACCTAAGAAGAAGCCTTTTTTTTCTGCAGTGTGGTGATTAGGGGAACAGAGGAGATCTGTTTCAGTGACTAACTTAAATTAAAAGCGTTATTCACACGCTGGAAATAGCAAACCAGGACCTTCCTTTTCTTGGGTGAGTGCTCTGGCCATTGGGATGCAGGATGAAGGAGCAGTGATGACTGCTTTGTGCAGAGCCCAGCCCAACAGATACCTTCTGGAAATCCTTATCCCATTAAGATTTGCAGGACGGGCAAGCAAAAGAAGGCTTCTCTGTGGATGGGAACAGCCACCCAGATATTCAGAAGTAGAGGTGGGTGGGTGGAAACATTAGGCAGCAGTGGAGCGAAGGTTTGGGGCTATACCTGGTGAAAAAGCACCCATAGGTGGGAGTTCAGCTGCCCTAATCCTTTGGTTTCCCCAGTCCTATGCAAAAGCTCTCTTCTCCTTTATGAAATAGCAGACTCTTCTCATGTTAAAATGATATTCAGAGTCCAGGCACTTACTTTTGCCTGGATAATATCTACAGTTTGCCCCTCTTCTAGTAGGAGTTGGTTAAGGATGGCTTGTTCTCCGTTCTACACTTCTCATGCAGTAGGGAAAAGATTAGAGACGTTTTTACGATACAAATTTTGCTTAGGAGCTTACGGGACTAATAATCATAAACTCTTTGGCAGCCTCCTACATCTTTGGCTGCATTTTTTGTGTTCCCAAAGGGCTGAAGGATTCTCTGTAAAATTCAGCTGTGCTTTATTTGTGTGTCAAAGAGGGAAATAGCTCGACTGAGCTAGTGCTTAGTGTTGTAGTTACATAAAGAACTTAAAATTTGTCCAGTGACAATAAAAGAGGAGAACACAGTAGTAAAAACACTGGCCTCTTTTTTTCATGGATTTGTCCATAGAAACCATCTATTGGAATTTGTTTTTCCGATTTTTTTACAGTGAAGAGCCAACACAGAAGTCAAGTCCCTCAATCTTGACAGATGGCCATAAATTCAGACTTTTCTATTTTTGAGCACTTAATCGAAAAGAACTTCATGCCGGTTCAGCCTTCCCACCTAGAGTTATGAATTCCCAGAATGCCAAAGAAAATAGGGGCCACTGGTCCTTTAGAGTAGCATTGAAACCTGTTACTCATGTTGAAAATATGAGTATATATGACTATATAGCGAGCAGAAGGCATTAGAGCGGTAGGAGGATTAGAGCCCTGTTTCTCCAAACTTTGAAGTCCGGTGTAATCATGGTGCTTTTAATTGCAAGAGGATCGCTAATAACAAAAAATATGGGATGCTTCAGCATGTACCAAACATTATCTACTTCTGTCCAGCCATTTGTACCTGCATTTGGAGAATTTTGTACTGGAAGCATCTGGCTTTGCTCTGTGCTGCCTTGCTGAATTGTAGCTTGCTGGCTTCCCATGTTTATGAACCAACATGCTGGAGTAATTAAATCATAGTCCGATGGGTTTTCATGCCTCCATTTTGATACCTCCAAGCATACGTCATCAGTTTTAACTTGTATATTCTTTTTTTCTTTTTAGGACCTTCTATCCTTCTCTCTTAGAGATGGTAAGTTTACCTAGCATTTGTTCTTTGTAAGAATAACGTAGATGAGTTTACATCTGATACTTTAAAATGCTCAAAAAGCTCAAGGTACCATCCTATTTTGTCTTAGCTTCCTTTATAGCAAAAGCAGCACACTCTTTCCCTGTGTCCACTCCAGGAAAAGCAACTATTATATTAGGAAAGATTAATAATACCCGTTAAAAATTGAACAACTGTTCACCTCCTTACCTTCACATGCCGTGCATTGGCATGCAAATGTATGTGATGGTAGAAAGGTTCTGAACTGAAATACCTAGAGTGGGGTGTTTTTTCTCCAGTGTTTCCAGGGGAGCAGGCAACCTCTTCCTTTAGGAAGGCAGTAACGCTGTTATGAAAATCTCAGCCTAGCAAATTTTCTGCAGATCGCTTGTTGCCTAAAAAGACAAAAAAAATATTCAGGGAATAAATTCCAGAGTGTCCTGTGAAGCCTATTATAAATAAATGTGATTTTACTCATGTATTATATTA
This sequence comes from Gymnogyps californianus, assembly GCF_018139145.2. NCBI lineage: Eukaryota > Metazoa > Chordata > Aves > Accipitriformes > Cathartidae > Gymnogyps > Gymnogyps californianus. Next base: position 7,303,794 of record NC_059491.1, read on the forward strand.
CGCATAAAACAATTTTCCGGTTTACAACCCATAACATGGATTAGTCTGATAATGAAATAAAGACTGCCTATTGAACAAAATGTTCATTTCTAAAAGAAGCCTGTTTTATATCACTACTTTCATTTTTTTAAATCTCTGTGTTTTAACATGTTCTCACAGGAAAGAACTCACTGGTTGCTGATTAGCCTGTTTCACTGCAGAACAAAGTACCATTTTTGTTCTTGCTTTATTTTTAATGGAAAATTGACAAGTCAGTTACTGCAAAACTCCGTATTTTGCTAAGCTAGAATTTAAAAGAAATATATTTTCAAGCCTCGCTGACTTACTGCCAAGCTGGCTAAGTAAAAAGCTAAGTTGTGTATTAGCAGACAGGAAGCAAGAAGGCTACTTGTTAAAACACCTGCTTGGGCTTGCAAGACGTGGCACATATCGGGGATGAAGTGAAGATAAATACTATCCTTATTTCTCAACTAAGCACAAATCTTAAAAGTGGCATCATTAAAGCCTACCGAAGTAGTTTGGTATCTTGGTAATGATGGTAATAAATAAATAAACTTAATAGATTGCCAAATGCCGTATTTGATCTATGTGCAGCAGGTATCAGAAGCATACTTTGCAGTTGGGTCTCGCTGGTATCTTCACCCACCCCTAGAAAAGCAATTGCATTTTTCATCCCAGAGTGCACCAAGAACCCTTTACAAAAGCCTACCATCAGGAAGCAGCAGGTGCTACTGCGAGAAGCACATTAAAAAAGCAAGAGTTGGCACAAATAATTTAAAATCTATTACATTTAAAATGTCTTTTCTTTAAGAACACCTGCTTATAAGCCCAGGAGTAATCATTTCTCCTATTGTGCGTTGTCTGAGTGCGCTGTCCACTCCTACATCTCCAGCAGTGAAGTATAAATGCAAACAATTGTCAGTGATGCTGCTGGGTGAGCTGGTGTGTAGCTTTCAACTCCAGAGTGCCTCTTGTTGCCAACAAGATGAATTGAATGTAAAGCTTTTGCACGGAGGTGCATTTTTACAAAATACCATATCTTGCATTGGTACATAGTTGAGGTGTACTGTGTCACGTTACCCATATATATATATATATATTTGATATTTCCAGTTAGGACTGGTCTTGCTGCAGCATTTCTTTGTTGAGAAGAAAGATGCAGCCTATCCAGAGCCAAAAGGCCTCTCTCACAGAGGAGGAAGACCAAAGGATTTGAGATCCTTTTTCTGCCGTAGAGGCAATTACCTGGTGTAGTGACTCTATTCGCAGGATGAGGTTTGCAGGGAAGAAGGATTTTCCATTTATCACTCTCTTCTCTAGATAGTAGGAGTTGTCTTCAAATACATGGAAGATGACGAGGGCCTGAGAGAAGGAGCTATGCTTGTATGTAACGTGGTCCTCTAGCACCGCTCAGTGCACCACTCGCTATTTAATCTGGTGCGATGAAGACTGATTGATTTCCTGGGCTTCCCTCTGTTTAAGGGTACTACGATGCTCGAGCGAGGGTGTTGATCTGCCACATCACCTGGCTGCTGAGAATCCCCTTGGAGGAGCTGGAAGTCCTGGAGGAATCTCTGCTTGAGAGCCTGAAGGAACAAAAAGAGGAAGAGTCAGAGTAAGAACATTTGGGTTGACTATGGGATGAAAAAACACTGCTGGTGCTTGAAAGCTTAGCAGTAATTCCTTATCCCTATGTCCAGTCTCTGATCATTCCCCCCATGGCTCTTAGCGTAATCATTCATGGCTTGATTAGGGTTGCAGAGCCCTCACAGCACTTCAGCTGCACTGAGAAGCAGGAAGGCTCAACATTCTTAAAATCAGAGCTGAGACCCAACCTTGCAAGCTGGTAAAGGCTACTCTGCACTGAACTCCCTCATCTCCTCATTCCATTTTCCTCTCCTCGACTGTAGATTATGCTTAAATCATCGGAAAGATCTTGTGTCTCTTGTCTCTTGGCCCAATATTCTTCAGATAGAACTGCCTCTTGCAGAATGAAGTTCCTATAAATTTCAGGATTAGATCCTCAGGTGCTGATTTTCTATGGATCTGTCCTTCTCTGTGTCCTGTTTAAGAGACAGCTGTCTGACTCCCATTGAAGGTAGATTTCTGAGGGCAACAATCTGCATCTTCAGATACTTACAGACCTGACTCCTAATTCTGTGTTATTGTTATAAGATTAGTTCTCTTAATCACCAGTTCTTAGATGTGAAACAGCCAAAAGTATAAGAAATGTATTTTTTATTCCACTTATCAGGCAGGAATTGTGCAAAGGTTTAGCGATATGTAAGGCAGTAAACATGTCCGTAATGGCCTTTCAAGGGACCGTTTAATATTTTTATCTGTCAACTCAGCAAACAGGTTATGAGATTAACCTGAGTGCTAATAAAGGCTTTAATCAACGTCCCTGACACAGTACAGTTCAGACGTTACCGTGGGGTCCAGCATGTGACGGGTATCTTTCTGTTACAGCTTTATTTAAATAAAGCTTAACTTTATAGCGCACTGTAAAAAGGGAAAGTCAAAACAATCTCAAAGATCATGGACTGCTAAACAGGACACCATTTGGCATGCAGGAGCAAGGGTTGGTATTACTGGGGACTGTTTTGCTGTGGCTTGTGGAAACAAACTCAATCCTGGGCCTTTGGCGCAGGAAAACACCGATGGCGAGAGTGGGGTGTCGCTTGCAAAGACGCTGCTCCAGTACCTCATTCTGTATCAACTGGACTGTGGCTCCTATAGCACAACCCAAAAAGATAGCAGTGTGTCTGATAGTGGCAAGAGCGACTGGAGAATTATGCTGCATACTTACAAGCGTGGCTTTCAGACGTTGCAGCTAGCCCAACGGGTTTTGTGCATATCTGGTGTGGCGAAAGCCATGCATTTCAGTCTTGTTCTTTGCCCAAGTTGCAGCCATGGAAATAAATACCTATTAGATAAAAGGGAAAAAAATCTTTATAGCGAGAGCGATGCAAGACTGCACTGCGAACACATTCGTTAGTGCAGTGCTAAAACGAGCACAAGGCTGAGATTTGTGGGGAATCGGTGACCCTTTGTTTGTTTTAAAGTTAGGAGTCAAGGGGGGGAAGGAAGCAGAATATAAACCTGTCACCACTTTGACCTCTCAGACTTTTGAGGGCAGGGAATATGTGAACATCTGCTTAGGATGCTTCCAGCTTTGACCATCCACTGCAAGAGGTTTTGGAACAGTAACAACCAAACAGGGTTTTGGCAGCTTCTGCATAGGTTTTTTTTTACTGATATTTGTTAACAGAAGGTTTTGCTCCTGCCTTTGCTGCTGTGGGTGTGTTGGACTGTGGCCCAGAACGTGCAAGGTTAAATGTACAATCATCTATAGCATGATGCTCCAAACACTTAAATCCATATTACTAGCACTAAACGTGTTCTGACTTGCAGGTATGAACCTCTCTTTTGTACACGGTTCTGTAAGAAACTGGTAAACATGACGTCAGTTGCTCGCTAACGTGTACTCCTACCACTTTTCATCGTTGGAAAATGACCTGAAATTCCACCTATAAAATCTCTCTGAACATAATTTGTGGTTCAGGCAAGAAGCTGCGTATCCAAGATCACTGAGGGTAGAGAAGTACCAGAAGAGGCAGTTAATTACCGTAGTGGAAAAAAAGCAGTCTGGTAATCAAGTAATAATTGTAATGCAGAAGCTATTAGGAAGGCAACTGTCAAAACCAGTTGCTAGCAGCTACGGCAGGAAAGCAATGACAGGTAAAACTTCTCACGACAGTAGTTTTACTTACTGCATCTTCAGGCAGGATTTAGCTGCAAACTGTCTTTCTAACCACATAACTCAAATTGCTCATCATTGCAACTAAAGCCAGGTTAGCCGTATTTCAGCTCGTAGATGTCATTATTTTCAGCCCGAGACAGCAGCACGTGGACTATAAAAGCTGATGAACCACTATGTAGAACAGAAATTGCTGGATATTGCCAACTGAGATATTAACAGTCAGACTGCAGCACTTGTTTAAAGAACTCCAGGAGCAATTTTTTTCCAAAGCCAGGCATTCAGATTGGTGACTGCATGCACAAACTAGGGCATATCCAAATACTGCTTTGACCATGGGGTTGTGGAAAGTGAACTTGGTTATACAGAAATTGCTGACGAGGTAGCCATTGCAGGCTGCGCTGTTGTTCTCCGCAGACAGTTCCGTTTGCAGCTGCAGAAGGTGATACACCATGTTTTTTTGGAGAATCTCTGTGGAAACAAAGTCTTCGTGCCATGCAAGTCAGTGGGAGTTATGCCATTGACTTCAGTGACGCGGGGATTTCACCCACTGTGCTTCATTCTCCTCCTGCTGTGTTTTACAAAGCTGCATATTGTTTGGGACTCATCTAAAATTGTCTTTATCGAAATTACAGTGCGCTTAGGGGGTTCCAGGAAGGATTAGGCAATTATATGGATAATGAAAATCCACAATTAGGCTAGGATTCAGAGGGAAAATATCCAAGTTTGGAAGCAAGATAAATTCTTATGTTTCAAGGCCCAGATTAACCGCTGTGTAAGCAGGCTAGAAGGAACCTTCCTCTGTAAACGACTTATTCCAGTATCCTCTGTTTGTCACACTTTCTTCTGAAGTGGGAAGTGTTTCTTTTAAGAGAGAAACCAAAGACAGTGGAGAGAAGCCAAAAGTAGTGCCTAATAAGGGATATTTGTTCCTTTTAGGTTTATTTACCCGTTTCTGATAAGCTTGTTAAAATGTACCTTAAATGCACATGGACAGATGAACTAATGACTATGTTTAATACCTATTATATTATTATATTGTGATGCACAATTAGAAGGCGGCTCAATATAAACACTGTTGTTGGAAAATAGTTTAATTCCATCTCTTTGTTTGTTAGCACAAATTACCCCTATTCCCTTTTGTTTCAAACACTTTTCCCTGTTTCCACTTAGCTTTCTTGTGGTTTTTTAAGACACGTAGGCAGTATATAGTTATTGAAATGCTTTTGACTTTTTGTTTCTTTTTTTTACAAGCTTCAGCCCTATTAGGAAGGGTTTTCCAAGTAAGTAACATCTGTTGGCTTTTGTCAGCAATTAAATCGTTTCGATTTAAATCTGTGGGTTTACGTCCATGCTCATAAATCTGAGTGTGTTGTCACAGTCCACACCTGCATGTTACTTTTTACTGTTCCCGGTAGGGAAATTACACTGAGGAGAATAAAAGCAGATTCTGATGCAGCGCTGTTATCCATCAGGCTTTTCCATCAGTTTTTGTGCTTCTAATCCCCCCACAGAACTGCAGAAGCATCAAGAAAAAAGAAGGAAAGAAGAAAAAAGCTGAAGAGATACCTGCTCATTGGTTTGGCAACCGTTGGGGGTGGAACAGTGATCGGTGAGGCTGCCCTAGGCATTTTGGAGACTTGCTCCTGAATTGCACGCACAGCATTAAGGGCAGAGTAGGGGGGCTGAATTACACATTCAGCGACAGAAGCCATCATACCTTTTAGCCCAAGCTCTAATTTTAAAATGTTCACTGCTTTTCTTTGCCAGGCTGAAGGTAGTGTGTCACTTCAGATATCAAAAAAACACCCGCAAAAAAACCGCAAAACCCACAACAAAAGAAACCCCAAATCCAAGAAAAGTTTTTTCAGCCACACGAAAATAAACCTGAAAGAATTAGCTGGAAAAGTTATTCCAGTGTAGCTTCACTGGCTGGGGGAAGTATTAAACTGAGGTCGTCACCCTTAAAAAAATGTTTTCTCGTCTTTTGATCTTGTGTTATAAGAGGATCAGATCTTCAGCTCTCAATTCAAAATAGTGTGAGACTAGATGAATGTTTCCTAAGCAAACAGGGCATAGCTCACCCCAGTCTACCACACATTCTTCCTTTGACTTTTAAATTATTCTTCATTTTTACTCAAGTCAGTCAAAGAATCTGTGCAGAGATTCAGGGCCTGGGGAGGGTCTCAGAAAGCCCCTTTATTAGTGATGCAAAAAAGACCATCATTCGTACTCTTTCAGTAGCATTAGCAGTACTCACACAGCACAGGGAAATGACTGCCTGCTTTTTGTAAGTGATAATAGTTTGGTGATATTACTTGTTGCATCTTCAGGCTTGACGGGGGGTCTCGCTGCCCCTCTGGTTGCTGCGGGAGCTGCTGCTGTCATCGGAAGTGCTGGAGCAGCTGCTTTAGGTTCGACTGCTGGAATTGCTGTCATGGCATCCCTTTTTGGAGCAGCTGGAGCTGGCCTTACTGGTAAGAGAGTGACCGCACATTTCTCAGCCACTGAGGGACAGGATTATGTCCGCAAATGCAGAGCTAATGACTTAACTCAGCTCTGCAGAGCAAGAGAAGCAACTTGAGGTGTAATCTTACAACTATGAAATTTTTATGTCAATGCTGATTAAGATACTGTGTAGCCCCTGATGACCAAGTAGGAAAATAATATTTGGTATGTGGCTAATGAAGGAAATGAAAGCTTGCTGCTTTGGATTAGAAAGGTGCTGCCATGGAGAGCAGCAGCTGCTACAGCTGATGTCTGGTCTGCAGCAAAAAAGCCTTCTGCTGGGATTCCCTCAGATCACACAAGCTCAGAAGGATCGTGTTGGCTCCATACCAAGCTCTAAGTTATGCATGGACTGGCTGAGGGTTTTGGAAAGGAAAAAACCCTATCCAAATTACCCAAGTAGTTTCTTACGAACTTCTACTGTTAGCAGAGTCTGTCCTTGCTGTGCGATTTCTGAGACTCGTGTTTTCGCCTTGCTGTGTGTAGGATACAAGATGAAGAAGCGTGTGGGAGCCATAGAAGAGTTTGAGTTCCTCCCACTTACTGAAGGAAAGCAGCTTCATATCACCATAGCAATTACTGGATGGCTGTGCACTGGTAAATATGGTAAGAACAAGACGAGGAAACTGAGAGGAGCGTGGAGAACCACGTTTCTGTTCCACTCCAGGCAGTGTTTGTGCTCTCGTAGCACCGTGTCTTCCCCACGCTTGCATGGCCTGGTAACTAAAACTGATCGACTCGCAACATAAGATTTTGTAACCCAATCTGCAGTCCCATTCAAAATAGAGGAAAGAGAGAGGGCAGTAAATTGGTAGTGATAGTAGGATTGATAGTAATCATAGCAGATTGTTTCTGTTAATAAACGCTGTCTGGTTTGCTAGGAAAGGTCTGTTTGGGGTGGATGATTTCCAGCATTAGTACAAAGTGTCTCACCTATCTCTGAGACCTTATGTTTATCCTCTAGCAATTAAAAGAGAATAGTGTCTTTTTTCTTTCTCAGTATCTGCCAGATAATGAGGTTTATTGGCAAGAAAGTTCTGTCAAGTAAATCCTGTTAAGCGCAGCACTCAGGAGGTGAACTTACAGGCAACAACCTTGAAAAGTCTGCAGTGTTTTAGTTTCCAGTATAGCTTGTCATATAACATATGTCAACTGTCTGCTTTCAGCAACCTGACTGAACAGCTGCCAATTTATTCAGAAGCATTGTGATTAACATTGGATATCATTAATGCACAAGGATGTCTCTGTCCTGTTGCTTGTTAGGTTGCAGCTTGCTGTCAGAGTAAGGTTATTTTCACTTTGCAGTACTGTGCTTTGGCTTTTCTCATTGTCTGCTTGCCAGGGGTCCAAATCCTTGGGGTTGGAGGGCTCCCAGGCACTGTTACAAAGACAAGTGTGTCCCTTCAGGAACCTTTTTGTGTCTGTTTGCCCTTAAAAGGGAGTTACAAATGACACAGATTCTTCTTCCATAACTAGCAATCTGCTATAATGTTTAAAAAAGCAAAACTAGAATTGTCATCCATTTTCCTCCTTACAGCTGTGTCTGTCTATTTACACACTTGCACGACTCCTTAAAACAGAGGGACTGAGGACAGGATTTTTACGGAATTCGCTACCTTGTGATTTTTGAGCTCCCAGTAGCTGCCCATCTGTACGTTCACAAATCTGACAGTACAGTGGGGTGCGATCTGGCGTAGGGCTCTCTCATGCCACTTTGGTCAGCAGCTGCCTCAACCTGCCCTGCATCATTTGGGGAAGGAACAGTGTGGGAAGGGTTTTGGTTAATGAAAATGAAAATTCTGCTCTGCCCTTCAGAGTTCATCTGCCATTAATAGCATTGCCAGGCCCTTCCTGGCCACTTAGTACAAGCTACACTACAAACAGGAGAGAGTATGGCTTAAAAACTGTTCTTTCAGCCAAAAATTAGACTTGCATAGTGGAAATTATCCATTGTCTCTCAAACATCCAGGCACTGCTTTTGATTAGCACCTGGAGGGAAAAAAATTAAACTGAAGTGGCCAACAAGGCTAGATGGCAAAGTAAAAATAATTGCAGTCTGGATCTGCAAATGCAGATTCCTTGTTTTCAGACAGGGCTATTTCTGCAACCCTTGCCCACCTAACTGAAGTGCTGGGAAGATGCTCTGCGATAGATTTTGACAAGATCTTACATATTTTCTGTGCTTCTGGTTCCATTGAACTCAGTCCATGCAGCCATTCAGCACTTCATCTTTCTCAGGACAGGCCCTGCTTTGGTCTATATGAGAAGATGGAGCTGCAGGACTTGGCCTGATGCCTGATGATAGGAGGAACGTCCTTAATACCTGACATAATTAGTGTTAATGGCCATCTGTCTTGGCAGTCTCTGAGGCAATTGAACGGGTCATGAAGTCTGAGCCTGTCCACGCTGAAGACTCTTTGCCAAGGCAGCTAAAGCTGCACGATTATTTACAAAGCCCAAATTTATTGTAAAACAGTGGAAATATGGAGTCTAAATCTCACAGTAGTTTCAAATATGATTCCTTGTTATCACAGTATATCAGTATATTCCAGTGTCCTGCTGGTTCTTTTCCGATTCTTTGTTGGACTCGTCTTGCCAGGAGACAGCTGTGGTTGCGTTTTCTCTCAACATGAATTCCATCTTTGCAACCTTTCTCAGGGAGCTTCACAGCACCATGGAGGAGCATGTTGCAATCGAGTGAGCAGTATTGTCTGGCCTGGGAATCCAAGTACTTGATGGAGCTTGGCAACGCCTTAGATTCCCTGCTGAATGGTGTTGTGAACATGATGGCTCAAGAAGCCTTAAAATTCACTGTCTTGTCAGGTAAGAACCCAAATCGTATCAGATCTGCTTGAGTGGCTCTTGTGCAGTTTCACTGTTGGTGTCTTTTTAAAGGAGCTTTCCTAAATAAGGAAGATTTCTGAGAAGGCATCTCCCTTGGCAGGACTGGCACCACCCTGCAGAAGTGGCCTGAGAACCTTTTCTGCCACACCTGTAATTTAGATTTGCTTTCCTGGATTGCTGTGCCTCTGTGTCATTGGCTCATTCTTTTAAAATTACAGCTGAAAACACCTTCCTTCATGCGTGACTGTGTTTATTTCTCTATGTTATTACACTGTGTTTTACTGCTTTACATGAACCTTTCAAACAGGCAGGTTACATTCATGCATAGCGTCTGTTTGCCTCTGTATCAGAACATCAGATTCTTTCTTATCTTTAGTCTAGCAAAACATTTCTCAGATCAGCTCTTGAGAAAGAAGAACTGGAAATGACAAAAGGTCCTAGGTTTAGCTTTTAACTTCAGTGAACAGTCTTGCTTTTGACATTTTCTAAGAGCAGCCCAGATTTGTGACTATGCCATGCTGTTTGCCTTGTGTGTTGCAGGTATTGTGACGGCCTTGACTTGGCCAGCTTCGCTCTTGACTGTTGCCAGTGTCATTGACAACCCCTGGGGAGTGTGTCTCCATCGGTCTGCTGAAGTAGGCAAACACCTAGCACATATCCTGCTCAGTCAACAGCAGGTAACTGGCTAGAAATTATCCAGGAATAATGGCTGGAAGGGATTTGGCCCATGGAGGTTAAGTTTTATAGTCATGCTAGTTAACTATCAAGTTATCTTTCCAGGGAGACAAAAATCAATAATAAACTGAAAAATGAAAAAATGCTGCATGAAGGTGACCAGCACGTATCTGGTTCATTGGGGAAAAATAGGAAGTCCCAAGGGAATCAGAGAAGTCCTGCTAAGATTCGTTCCATTTAACCTAAAGCTTTTCTAAATGAAGAAGAAGAGATCCAGGTCATAAATGACAAGTGGCTTGACCGTGTCACCAAACAGCCAGGCCAACTCACCTAGTGGAAATTTGAGAACAGAGAGTAAAGATAGGTGAAAAGGAAAAGAGAATACAGAGTGTTAAAAATATTCACTGATAATTAAGAGGCACTAGCAAAACAGCGTAAGAGAAGACTCTGTGCAGCAGCAGATGCACCGTGAGCCATGTTTTTGCCTACAGAGAAGTGGAATGGGCTAGTACCTGAAAGAAGTGACGGAAGTTATTAAGCCTCCCTGAGAAGGCTTGCAAAAGACGTTTCTGCCTCCCAAAAGCCTGCCATTATTTGCTGGGCTATCACTGGTGCGGAGGGAGGCTGGTTTTTGCTGGCCACGTGTTTGTCTCACAGGCACGCTAGTCCGGTATCTATTATAGAGGAGCCCTATGGGAGCCATGGCCCCAGAGCTGCGTGTCATAACAATGTGAAACAGCAGAGTAGAAACAAACTTGATTTCTCATAAAAATACAATCCCCAGGAAAGGCAATAAACTTTATTTCATACAAGCCCTTTGTTTTGCTTGGGGGCATTTGTTACTGCCTTTTTAAGCATTCGCTATTGTGAAAACGCACATTCCAATGTGCTGGAGCGTCTAAAACTAGTTAGCGTGATGTCTAGGGAGTCCATCGCACACCTGCTCCCTGGTTAATACAAAGACCATTTTTCATTGTTGTTGAGATTAGGCTCCCTTTGATCTTATAGAAAATCTTATTCGGCTATTCAAAATAAAAGCTTACCCCACATCATTTTTTATAACAGCTGCGCAGTGCTGCTGTCATTCAGTCTTAAATCTAGGAGTGGTCAATATTTTTGTATTACAGCTTCTTCTGTTTATTGAAACATTTCTAGGAAAATTTTGCTCCTTGAGTTAGGCTTTCATTTGGAAATTTCAAAACAATGACAGCATCTGTTTTGTTTCTGTTTGAAACATCTGCTTTGTCGTAACTTCTGATCATTAGATTCTTTCAATTGATTTTCTGAATATCAGAAAATACAAAACACTCAGATATGCAGAATTCTCAATATTGAACTGTGCATAACTTTGAGGATACATAATCCCTTTGAAATCAACCAAACTGCTTAAACGTTTAAAAGATCATGTACGAGCCTAAGTGCTTTGTGGGTCAGGGTCTCGGGGATCCTGCGGGCAGTCTCTCTTTCTAGGTCTAGAACAGTATTTGATGGCGTTTTCTCCTTTCCTTCTTTCTTAGGGCAAGCGACCTGTCACCCTGATTGGCTTCAGTCTGGGTGCAAGAGTCATTTACTTCTGCCTGCAGGAAATGGCTCAAGAAAAAGGTAAAATTCACCCTCTAACCTTTTTCTCCTTTATTTTCCTTACTGCTGGTAGAGAAGTTTTTCTTCCAAGAGGAAAAGTTCTTCTGGAACAGAGCTTGGGTCTTTTAGGATAGGACAAAAACCTAAAAAAAGGGTTTTGAAATGCATTTGGAGCCAAATTCTACTATCATTTCCACCAGTTCAGTGGATTAAATCCGCTCTCTTCACTTGAGGTGCTCCAGTGTGTCAGTTTGGTCTCCACTCTGTAAACAACCGCTTGACATTTTGTGACATTCAGCTGCTAGATCAGTCTGTGAGCTGCCCACGCGCCACTGTGATCTTGGCAGAGGATGCTTTGCCTTTATTGGAAGCTCTCTGTAGCTATTGTATCTGATTCCCTGAGTCCTCCCTTCCATTTAAGTCACTGAAATGCCACTGTCATCTGCTATTTTCATGGTAATTTTTCCCCAAAGTCAAGTATAAAACCATCTGTCAATTTATTACCCATTGTGGTTCTGTTTATTAATAGATCCTATTTTTAATTTAGAAAAAGAATAAAATCATTATGATCAGTTGATGTAAATTGCATCTTGGAGTTGAGTCAGTAGTGAGTGTGTGCGTGCAGCCTGCCTTCCCCCCTACGTAGCTAATTTAATTCATTAACCATTTAGCCTCACAAAGAGTTGCTAATAAATAAGGAGCTTTATAAAGGAAAACATTCAATAAAGTCCAGGAAGGTGGGAATAGAGTCACGTGAGGAGGGAAAGGTCAGCATTTTTTCTATTGACAGCTGTGTACCAGAACTTCACTTCTGGTTTAAGATGGAAGTCCTCAAATACAGGAATTCTGTTCTCAAAATAAATCTAATCAAATCCAGAATGATCCTAATGGAGTTATACTGAAGCCAGAACCCAGATCCTAATCTGGCCCTAGATCTACTCTTTTTGTGTCCTAAGAATGCCAGGGGCTGAGATATTTTCAGGCTTTTATTTAATGGTCTGCAGTCTCTCACTGGAATAACATGGAACCGTAGCTAAGTAATACATGAAAGGAAATCATTAGGGGTCTTTAAGGTTGGCTGCCATTCTAAAGAAATCTAAGCATTGTAATTATGTATCATAGCAGCTCCCCACTGTACACTAATTTTTCAGTTCCTTAATTGAATTATGAAAGCTGAGCTGTTTGCGAGATGAAAAGCAGCATGTTTAGCGCAGATTGCCAAAGCGTTCTTCACATGCACATTCCAGCGCAAGCCACAGAAGGAATGGAGCTGGGACCTGGGACATCTGAGACTGATTTGGGTTTGGACTTGGATGTCTCACACAAAAGAAATACAAGGCCCAGTCATGCAGGCCTTTTGTATCCAGATGGCAGTGGTATTTCTGAGGACAAGTAACTAATCATGGATTATTCAGTGAAACACCATGGCAGACACTCAAATGCTGGTAAAAGAAAATACTCTTCTGCAAAGCAGTTAAATAACCTTTGGGATACTTCATCACAAATGACTTGGGAAGCCAGAGCTTAATAGGTTTCCAGAAAATGACATTATAGCAGAAGATGTAGTAGTGACCCATCAGAGACAAGTTACTGCATGGGAAGATCATTGGTCTGATTTCTTCATCACGATTCCCATGCATTTTAGTGAATAAGAAGTGTAAACTAATGAAAATTGATAATGGCTGTTACCACCAGAACCTGAACCTTGAAACCAAACTGCGCGCGATAGGAGTGACGTATCGCACATTACGTACTTGTCTAATACTGATCACAGCGTCCTGCAGAATTGCTTGTGTGACCAGTATCCCCGCTGGGTTATCATCTCTGCTGCGGTTAGGTGTCAGCAATACTGCTGCCAAACTCTGCCACGAAACGCTGTCCTTGGCACTGCATCTGTACAATGCCCAGAGAGAGCTAAATTCCAGCCCTGTTCTCTTTTCAGTGAAGACTAACGTGATGAGATGCTTTCCTCTTTGCCCAGTGAGTTGTACCCTAAATGCACAGCAGAGCCCAGCTCCCGAGGACTGGTTATGGCCTCTGGGTCGGCTTGTACCTTCCGCACCTTTTCTGGGCAAATCATCTTACCAGATTTTAATTTTTGCCCATCAGTAACTCCTTTCCCCCCCCCCCCCATTTTCCTGCTTGTGCAGACTTTGTTGTTCTTCATCATATAAAAGATTTGCAAACTGTGAAATACATTTAATTTATCTAGAGTGTCAACAACTATGTAGGCCAGTGATCTGTTTGCAGGTTTCTGTCCCCCCGTGTCAACATTCAAAGAAAATGAGTATTTTTCAGCCCAGGCTGAACATTTTTGTTTTGAGCAAGAAATAAGCTGTACAAAGGACTGGAGAAACAAAAGCTTCCAATACCTTGCCCAAGTGTTCAGGATCCTGATGAATTAGCTGTTTGTTTATTCAGTTGGCTCACGCTGTGGCCATGGAATTTAGTACCTTGGTTGGAACGAGCTCCCCGTTTGCAAGGCTCTGGGTTTCTTTTTCATTGCCCATGATTATGGGAACAGGACTTTATTGCTCACAGATTACACTAACAAAATTGAATTTCTCTTTGCTGTTCTCTTGATTGGTGCAAAATTTGCTTCGCAATAAGAAATAATACCACGAGAGCTCTTTTGGATTGTCGTCAGCCGCTGGGATTTACGCTGCAGAGAAAGATGCAGGCGCTGCAGGCAGCTCCGAGTTGTTTACCGCTATCGGGGAAAGGAAACCACTTGATTTACATTTAAAAAGTCTAGCCAGGCAGCACCTCTCCATCATAATTTGATGTGGTATGCAGTCATTCTCACTTTCACTTCCCCGTAAACTTCAGCATGTTATTTTACAAACTGCAAACGCCAGCCCGAGAATGGTTTAGCTCACGTCTTGTGAACGCTGGTCTCCCGCAGGTGGAGAGCACGGATTTGGCATGCTATGCCCATGAGTCTCCCAGGACGTGCACCGCTGTGAATTTCATTTAACTGCTATGGCATCAGGTGCTTGATCTCTCTTTACGAAGAAGATTTATGAATAGATATTAATATATTGTTTAGGAGTTTAGGAAAGTAGCAGAGCTGCCCAATATTTCTCATTCAATCATTATTTCTACTGAAATTCCCCAGCTGCAGCTGTCTGATAAGAGAGGAAAATTTATTATGCTTAGAAGTCAACATTCCTCTTCAGCAAATCATGCCCTGGGCATTCAGGTTAACGTACCCTTCAAGAAAATCAAACCAGTTTGATAGATTATCACTTCGTGTTGGCAAATGCCTTCATTGTTGCTAGTTCCCAATCAATATTAAGAATTTGGGGGTTTTCTGTTGCGTGTACAGGTCATGTTTTTCACAAACTCAGCTCTAAGGACTGGTTGTGGGAAGAGTTTATCATGCTTACTATATGACATTTGTTCACTATATGGAATGTCAGTCCCTTTCACCTGTTTCAAAGCGTAATAGTTCAGCTCTGTGCAAACCCAGATCAATACGTCTGTGGAAAGAACTTTCCACAGCGTTGCTGCTTGAACTGCATCTTTCTGAACAGAGGCCAGGCCACTTTTCCCTCTTGCCATCAGCCTAGTTCCTTTCACTGTCTCAGGATCTCTAATTTTCGTGATTACTGACTCCAGCTGGAACTGCAGACACTTAACATTTACACAAAATGATATTTAAGATCCTCCTTTTCATTGTTTTTGCCTTTAAAATTTAAACCACAGAAATGATGATTTTTCTGTAGTGCAAATCTGAATGTACCTCTCCTTCGTGTACGTGTAAAGATGTATTTTCTGATGTGTCTTCTAAATCTGAGCTGTTCTGCTTTCATCTGAATAGATTCTCAAGGGATCATAGAAGATGTGGTCTTACTGGGAGCTCCAGTGGAAGGAGAAGCCAAGTACTGGAAAGCTATCACAAAAGTGGTGTCGGGCAGGATCATAAACGGCTATTGCAGGTCTGTACGTGCTCAGTCCCCTGCTTCATTATCCTGGCGTCACTTTGAAATGATTTTGTACATTTATCCCTTTCAAACATTTTGTAAGTGAATAATTGTTCAGCTGGTGAGTACGTTGATTCAGCAGTGCCAGAGACAGCAGTGCCAGAGCCTCTTCCCTCCGGAGGTCTCTCCCTCAGATTAATTGGAGATGACAGTCTTCAGGAGACACTTGAAGGCTGTTCTGTCTCCAGCTCTTGGCTGTTTGCGATGCACAGTTACACTGGAAGCCTGAGGTGCTCAACATGTAGGTCCTGTTCATACGGTGGCAGTGTTCTATCACCCTGGCAGCTTAAAGCTGGGTCAGTGTGTTTGTGTGTGTAATTTGACATATTCTAAGGCCCCTTTAAATCTCAGCTTTAGGTAAAGGACTATAAATACAGCCGTTAAGTTCACTGACAGTTAAAGAATGCGAATTAAAATCTATAAAAGCTTTGAGATACAATTCACTAGGGGCTGCTTATGGGGAACAAGATGTGAAAATTGCAATGGAAGGGAAGGAGCTCAGGCAAATTGAAGATTTTTTGTATCTAGTGTCAGTTTCTGGTCAAGATGGTCCACATGAACAAGGTATTTTACTTACAAAGGAGGTACAGCTGGAATAGCTGTAGCAAATTTACTAAGGATATGAAAGAATAGAAAGGTTACCTTGAAACCAAGTATCAGCCTTTTAAAACTGTGCAGACAACTGCTATGCAGAGTTGTGAGAGCTTCTGGGTGAGAAGAGGGAGATTCAGAGGCACGAAACAGCTGAAGCAATCTTATAAAAGCTATTAAGAATTCAAGTGACAGTATCAAATCTAATGACTGTGTATTGGGAGATAATTGTGACAAGAACACTGCTTACCAGCACAGTTAGAAGAGGGGAAATTAAAATGAAGGAATGAAGCAGGGAAGACTTAAGAGGATGGGAAAATAAATTGAGAAATAACCAGGCAAGAAGATCAGCAAAGGACACGTAACTGCAAGTCAAGACAGCTTATAAAGCCGTGAGCCCTCAGGTCAAGGACAGTTGAAAATGCTGTTGGTACTTTCCATACACACATACATATGTATGCATACATACATAAGATGAGGAAGTATTGTATTACTGTGCATCTAACATAGTATATTAATTTACAAAGAAGAACTAAATAAAAGAATTAAAGGCATTCAAGATTAAAACAATAAACTATTAATCCCATCTGTCAGTTAGGCTGAAAATTGTTGCTTTTGTCCTTTTTGAATCACAGGAGGTTTTATGGATGCTGGACGTGCACGCCAGTTTACAGTATTTCTTCATGTGACATAAGGAAAAAGCAATTGCTGCCTCCTTGGGAGTGCTTCTGTGTTCCTCCAAGAAGCCATAAATGATAGCAATTGTTGCATATAACTGAATTTGCCCTGGCAAATATCATTCCTCCCTGTGTTATACAAAAATCAATTTCACTGCAAAAAGCTCACTGTATTCATTGCCTATAATACAAAAAAAAAAAAAAGATGTTGTTATAGTTTCAAAGCCTGCATGTGCTGTTGGAATAAAATAGTATGTGTGTTTGTACCTCTGTGTGTGCAGTAATTTGGTTAGTCTCTGCTTTGGCAAGCCCATGTCTTGACTGCTGAATGAAAAATGATGTAGAAATTGTAGCTTGTTGCTCACAAATAGGAAGAAGCAGGTGAGGAGACTGTCAGGAAATACTCCACTACGCTGGTTCTCTACTTTGCCTCAGATGCTGAATTTGGGGGTTATTCAGTTAGCATGAGGGGCAGCTAGAGGAGGTAACTGAGAGATATGGAGAATTTATGTGAGGATATTAGATATGAGAGCAGGATGATACAAACATTTCATGGTGAGACCTCACCTGATTCTGATTTCTCTGGTCTCTCGCTTATACAAATGGTGGCCTCGTTCTGTCACTTGAGGAGTAACTCTATTTAGGTCAGATGAATTACATTGAATAGAATTCCTGCAAGATCAGATTTGGGCCCAATCTGTTGAGCTTCAGTCCAGCGTAGCTTGTCTCCTTCGGCTTTGAAGTCTGAAAGGACAGGGAGAGTGAAAGCCAGCTGTCAGAGCTGTCCCATCCGATTTCACAGCAGGGTTACAAATTCCTAGTGGGAAACCTTAACCAAATTAGTTAAACTCGCTCAGCTTTTGAAAGAACCCATGCCTGAGTAGCGTGGATGCGTTGCAAAGATTTTGCAGAGCTCTGCGTAGACTTACAACTTCTAGCATAGACCATTTTGGAGCGGACAGGAGCAGCCAGAAACGGCCACCTGTGCGGGTGCATTTCACCTGCTGCCACCACAGAGTACAAATACCACTCGCATCCAACGTAAATCTACTCTTATAGAGTGTAGTGGCATTTAGGCACCCAGGTTTTATGCTGTTGCTCAGCACAGGAGAAGAGGTTATGTATTTCCAAAGGACGCATTGCCTTCTCTCATCATGCTACAGTCTACCCTGAAACTGTCACAGTGACTTATGGCAATACTTTACAGTGGGAACAAACTCTTCCTAGTTCTGTCATTGAAACCATGTATTTATACAGTATGTATAAATCAGGAACACTCCGAGGAGCTTCATAGTCGATATTTCTGTCAGCAACATTGGTATTGTAGGCCTCATCACATTTACAGCTGTCTACAGGCTGGAGAACTTCTACCTATTGGTACATTAAAAAGATTAAATATGTGAATGTATTGCAATCTCTAAGCAAATACAGAAATAAATAGCAGGGTCAGATTTTTAAACCTGCTGCACGTAATGAGATTACATTCATGAATCAGAATTAAATTCAGACTTACACTACTGTGTCCCAGGAGCCTGCCCTGAATTCAGCAACTGCTGTGATTCCTACATCAGACAAAGCTGCAGCAGGTCTTGGACCAGACATCACTCTGCTTCCCGGCCCTTCTACTCTCCTCATGGTCTGAGTAGTCACATATTGCATTGGTTTGGCAACAGGATTTATTCACACTCTTCTTCTGCTCTGCTCCTAGGGGGGACTGGCTGCTGGGGTTTGTATACAGAACCTCTTCTGTCCAGATCAACGTTGCAGGCCTCCAGCCAGTCGACTTGGATGACAGGAGGATGGTAAACGTGGACCTTTCGTCTGTAGTAAGTAGTACTTCTCATATTCTCAGTTTTTTCCGTCTGTCCTTTGCTTGCAGCACTGTAACCTCACACTCATTGATTAGGGGAAGACGGGATACTGAAGAGAGCACCTCTATGTACATTGTCCCTCTTTCCTTTCTTTGAGATAACTCTCATCTCAGACTTCACTATAGATTTGGTTGGCCCAGCCAGCACTCAGTATTGAGCAAAATAACGAGAATTTGCCTCTCTTGTTGGATATGTTTGGGGTTTTTTGGTTCTGAAATATCTCATACTGGAGGCAGAAAATGCCATTATTCGCTAAGAAAGACCTTGCTGTCTTGCAAGCCCCGGATCAGCAGGTAGGTAGGATCAGGAGCTGGGAAACCTGGAGCTCAAACGCAGGACTGCGGAGCAGGTGCAACCTGCAATCTTATCTTGGTGGAGCCTTCAACACTGTTCAGGTTCATCCAGGGACAAGTTCATAGGCCTTGTACCTTGGTCCCGTGGGCCGCATTGACGCTGTGGTGCAGGAACCAGTTTGTAATTGCAGAAGCTCTGCGATACCGGTGGCTGGATTGCTAAGTCCAGACGTGGGCTGCTGCCTTTTTGGAGTGTAGGTCTCCAGGAAGCAGGAAGAGATTCACGTGTATGTCTGGTAGACATTTAGTTTCCTCAAAGCTATCTGGAGTCATTAATGATAAGCCACTATATTATATGTCTAGCAATATTCAACTTAATTACCTTAAGCAAACTAATGATGTCATTGCCTTGTCTTTACTCATGGGTGGGCTCTTCCACAGAAAATCGTGCAGAACTTCGCTCATATATTCATATTCACAGTAATCTTGGACATGCAATCTTGTTTTTCCATATCTTAATGTTTTAACTCATTTTTCACTCTCTGCAAACTGGACTGGAAGATGCTCAGCGCAAAGCTCAGGATACTTCCATGGTCATTGTTCCTGCCATGACTCCTCCCGAATGTCCCCGCAAGCTGGGACAAGGGATTGTCAACGTTGCTCTGGAGCCAAAGGCGCTTCTAACTGCTTTCAGATTTTTTGAAGCACCAGCCCGCTGAGCCTATAAATACCCAACTGTTACCAGCTCATTTCATTCATTATAACTGAGCTATGTACAGCCCTTGCCAGAAAACACAGGGCTTAATGCTGTACAGATAAAATAGAGACTTTGCAGAACGAAACACAGGCTTCCCAGAAGGAAGTGGTATAGCAGAGGCTTTTAAACATGGTCCAGCACTGTAGCTGTTCTTGTATCTTTGCATCTTACAGGGTTGTCTCGGTTAGCATTTCCGCATGCTCCCACATCCATTTTTTCACCGTCCCCGGAGCTGCCACTAGTCGCTTGCGAGCAGTGACATCTGTTGCTGGCGTGAAAGTTAAAATGGCCAAAGATGTCAAGCAGTGGTGGCACTGGGGTGACTTTTCCTGTTAGTTCAGTCCGTGTTACTCTCCTCTTTTTGACTTCTCTTCAGAGACCCTCTTTCTGTTGACCTTCTGCTTCCTGAACTTTGAAACCCCCCTGGAGCCCTGCAGACTTTATCCTGCCTGGCTCGCAGCAGCCTCTCCATTTTTCCCCCAGAGGAGCAGTATTTACATTGCAGCTAAATGAATAATGGTTGCAGAGCTGCTATCTGCTGATCTTCTATTGTTGTGCATCTGTATCCGTGCTGCATGATGCCAACAGACAGTCCCAGCGCTGTTCTCATTTCAGAAAGAGCTGACACTTTCACTTGCTTAATCTTACTGCAAAGCATTGGGGGGAAAAAAGAGCAACCCCCGCAGGGGGAAAAACCTATATTAAGTAGGTGTCATTCTCTTGATCCATTTTCCAGACCATGGAGCTTTATGAAAAGAAATACAGTGCATTCTGATGGACGTTTTAAAAGTAAAAGGAGCAAGAATGGGGAAGGAAATATTCAGGGGCAATATTTTTTGAAGTGGCAAGAAAGCAAAGATGGATTTTGCTGCAAATATACTGCAGTAGCATAACAGAAATATATAGAGAGATATTTTCTGTAATGGGGACCAGCTCCATCCCTGCAGATGCCCTTGCTGGAGGTCCCCGTGAGTCTCCTGCCAGGAATAAGAAAGGACAAGCTGTGATAAAAGAATAAAGCATAGATGATGCAAAGGTGCTCAGCCTGAAAATATTTTGCAGGCATGCCTCAGTATCTAAGGCATCTCCCAGCCCATCCCTGATGAAAACTGGACTGGATCCAAAGAGCTTGGTTCTCTTTGCTGTGGTAGCATCAGAATCCTCAAATGAGTGGAGGACTATGAGACCTCAGTATAAACAGGAATTCACCTCCAAGGCATTTATTGCACGTCTCTCTTGATTAGTATGTTTTTTATCTGACTGTCAGTAAAAAACTGAGAGAAAAATGTCCTCCCACTCAGCAAATGCAGTTATAAAAGCCTTCCTAATGGTTACAATGGGACTGATTCATTCAGTAGATTTATTTGACAGCACCTGTTACAGAGACCAAGGAAGTAATTGAGCTGTAGTGTATTAGATTGATTGCTGTTTGTTCAAATGGGATATTGTAGATTACATTTTGCATTAACATTTGAATATTGCAGAAATGCTCGGAGTCAGAACATAGGCAGAGCATTTTCATGGAGGCTCACAAGTCAAGAACGGGTGCTTAAGTTTCTCTGGGCAGTTTTACCGCAGCAGAAACCAGGGATGAACTTGCAAGCTTAGGGGCAGTAGGAATGCGTGGCTGGAAGTCTAGTAGAGAGCACGGATGGAACATGACAATTATTGCAGAAGTCAGTACTGTTCTCTCGTTAGTCCAATGTGAAAATTGTCTGAAAGGTCTTTAGACTACGATTAAGTTTTGCATCGACTTTAGAACTCCTTCCTTTCCCATGCTTTCGATGGCAGCTGAATTCTCCTTTTCTTATTCTTCATCAACGCGTTGTCTGGATGGCAGCTGCCTACCTGCTGCTGGTGCTCACAAATTCCTGTAAAGGCAACGCGCGGCAACACCAACTGAGAGTAAACCCCTCCTTATTCAAACACCTGGAGTGCCAGAGCCGTGCTCTCTACAGCCCACAGACTAAAGCTACAAGGGACTTTTTAATCTCTAGAGCAGTCATTGCAATGGTACGTAGAGAAAACACGCTGATGCGTTTCACAGCCATGTTCTTCTGCAGCATCTCTGCACAATGGAAGGCAAAACAGCAGAGCTGCTTTTTAGAATAATCTGCATCACGCAGCAGCACACCTTTGCTTTTTCCCTCTGAGATACCTCCGAAGCTTTTTACCTCTTCTTTTCTTTGCTGCTGTAACTGAGCAGTGGGAAAGCTCTCTTTATGACAATGATTAAAAACCAAGAATAACTGATCTCTCGTTCCAAAAGCGCTCTCAGAAGAGGGGCCTAGTATTCCCATTATGAGGGAAGGCAAACAGATTCAAGGCAGTCTGGCCTTCAGCCAGGCAGCTACACAACGTACATAAATACCACAAGCAGATGAAAAGTCTGAATTTTGTGAAATCCAACTGATTTGGCGCTTCTGTGAGCCAGGCTTTTTCCCCCAAATGCATTAAACTGTGTTTTTTCCCCTATATTCCCAAGTCTTGCAGCAAAGAATTAATTGTGGTTACGAAATGTGGATTAATTAAGAACCCTGGGGAGTTCAAAAGGCAAAAGGTTGCCTGTGTCTCATTACGCCTTTGTTTCACTTGTTTCAAATGAGCAGTGCCACCTCCCATGGTGACGGGCATTAACAGGATCAGGAGAGCAAGAGCTAGGAGCAGGTTAACTCAGCTTCAGGCAGCGGCTCGGAGGAGCCTGGAGAGCCTTCTCTCGCATCTGGGGGATATGCAAGTCTCTGTGGAAACAAGTCTATTTGTCTGCTAGGCTATAAAGTCACAGGGATGATTTGTTCCTCTTCATATGTCCCTACAACCCGGAGTCGTCAGTGGCTTAGTTTTCTGTGATCCTTCTTGCTGTTGATTTGGGAGCTCCAAGAATCACACATTAAATACATATTAAATACATTTTTTCCCTTTGGGATGCAAGCAGAGGGTGCTGGCAATGTCAGTATGTTAGAACAGAGGAAGAAACTGAAAAAGCTTTTCCAAAAAAGTGCAAATGGAGCCATTAATAACTTGCAGTTTGTTTTTGCTTTGTGGCAGACAAAAACTCAAAGGCTGGTGTCCCTCCTTGCTTCAACACAGATGTATTGCTCGATCCTGATGTACTCTTTGGGAGGCTGGGGATATTTAGCTGCTTCTAAAAGGCAGAGAGAACCATTTTATAGCGCTCCTTGAGCCTTTATTTCGTAAGGCTGGTGCCAAAATTCACATACGCACTGCCACTCCGAAGCAGTGTGGTGCCATAACAGTGCGGCCTTCCTGCAGATTTATAGAAGTAAGTTTCCCGTTTCCTCCGCTGTGCCTGGAACACGTGTGTGTCGTTTCACGGTGGGTTGCCACAACATCTGTTTGAGTGCCTACGGTGTTCGGACACCCCAACTACCCTGGGCAAAGCTGAATTTCTGGGACTGCACCCCTCTCCTTCAGAAAAGCTGAGATTACCAAGTGCCACGTTTTAGAAAGATTCACAGGTAGTTTATGTTTACATCTAATACAATTCAACATACAAACTTTGCTATTCCATTTGAGTAACCAGCAAAGTTTTGATACCATTACATCTTTCTCCCATGGAGCGTAACAATTTGCATCACTTACCACCTTTTATAGATTTTCTCTTACACTTTACACAGTAGAGCACCTTGCATTTGACAATAGGACTGTTCTTACAAAGCCAGACGTTGCAGTCTCCATTCTTGACAGGTTTGCAGTGAAGAGGTTTGTAGCTGTTGACTTTGCAAGCAGCTATCCCGATCACACAGATCTTACTCGAGCAAAACTGCCAGCAAAAGCAGTGGGAGTTTTCCCTAAGTAGTGTTAATAATGTTTGATTCTGCAAGAGTGGCTACACAAAGCACAGTGAGGTGAATTAAGGAGAGAGAATTTAGCTTTCTGTTTCCTGTCTTATGTTGGAACACGAACGCTAATGCTGTATAATTTTTGTGTTCAGTTTTGAGCTTCGTTTCTAACCTCTTCAGCTAACGTGGAAAGAAAATTCAGTTGCAACATCCAATTAAAAGTGTTAATCAAGGGGAAGACTGACTTAGCTGACACATTGTGTACGTGAGGTTTTCTCCTGTAGCACAGTTTCAGCTAATGTGTTTGAGATCTTGCAATTACAACAGCGCGTATTTTTGATATTAGCTGAATATGTGGCTGAAATACCAGGAAGCTTATCGCTGCCTGCTGCCCCGTGACACTAGGCTAAGGTAAGGTCTTAAACTTGCTGCAGATCCCGGTGGGATGGATTTGGAGGAGATCGCATTGCTGAGGAGAGCTGTTGCACTACTCCGTAGCTGTTGAAATTTCCCAAATGCCCAGGACTTCTTGCCCAGATAGATCATTACCATCAACTCATAAAGGAGATTAAGGGGGGAATAAGCTGAGAACGGGTCATTGTTCCCAAAGGGTGATCAGTCCCTTTCGGTGTTAGAGAGGAGTCATCCTCCGCTGCAGGCAAGTTCTGTTACATCATCCTGATTATGGAGACTGAATCTCATCTCAATGTTTTCATCTGGCCTCTTGAAAAATTCTCCGTAATCCTGGCTTGATCAATATAGCAGATATTTTGGGTCACTAGTGGACTGCTGTAGTTTATAATGTCAGATATCTGCTATTTTTAGGAACAGTCCAGTGTGATATACCAATCCAGTCTTTATTTTTGGGGATCTCTTTTCCTCTGAGGCCCAAAAGATTATGTTCAAATTATTCCCCAGCGATAATTACATGCACAGTTTATGCTGGGCCTTTTAAAACATTCTTTATACCATCTAATTTAAATATTTTCCACTTGGATTAGCACCGCAAAATAAGTATTTGATTATAGCCACCTTAAAAGCGAGTGGCATGTTTTGCAACTTTGATATAGCTGGAAAGACTCTTCAGCATTCAGACACCGACCTAACAGCTAAAGAAAAGAACCGATCCCACTTCTGGCAGTCGTCAGTGAGAGCATCAGCAAAAAAACGGTTAACAGCAGCTCCGCAAACAGTTGCGAAATTCATGGAAGCAGCTGCTGCCTTCAGCTGGCTGGCTTGGTGTGCGGAGCGCATCGCCTGTCAGCAGAAGGACATTGGCGAAGGCACCTTTCCCTTGAAACTCTTTCAAGGGCTCGCTTATAAATTCAGAATTTATGAAGCTCCCTCTTCCTAACTTTGTCCTGCCCGTCATCGCTGATGTGCAGCTGCTCTCCGTCTCGCCCCCTCAGGGCTTCAGACTTCCAAAACTTATCTCCTCCATTTACTTCCTCTGTTTCCTTGTTATATTCTGTATTTTACTCCTCTCCATCATACAGTCCTCTTGGAATTGGTGAAGGTAAATTGAGAATAAAGCTGGCAGAGTTTTTCAGCAGTGGATGAATCCAGCAAAAAACCCCAGTGTTTACTCAGAATTTTCAACACGGATGTGTTCCCACAAAACATATCAAAGTTTGATGGAAAAAGTCCTTGGAAAAAGTTATTGCATCGGCGTGAAATTGCCCGAGTGCTGTCTGAGGGTGATGTCCCTCAAGTACCGCCCCAGAGGTGAGAATGACTTGATCAATAAGTTGTGGCTGAAAGATGATTGCATGTAAAAATTACAGTCTTGCTCGAGAATTGTCGCTGTAATTAAAGGAGAACTTTTACCGGTCAAGTTCGTTTTTAAACGAGAAGAAAAATAAGAATTGAGTGACTTGCTATTCACAAGAATTGTAATTGTGCGAAGGGATGATTTAGAAGCAAAGTCTGTTAGCTTGGGCTGAATCACGCTCCAATCTTTATTCCATCAGTTTTTCAGAGCAGAAATAGAAACATTAAAAAGGAATAATGCAAATGACATTTGACAGTATTTTCAAAATAAATTGAGCTCTATAAAGTTTTCTTCAAATACATTTTTATTAGTTTCTCCTCTGCTGGAAGCCAGGACTGGTAATGCTCAGGATAGACCTATAGTGCAACAGAGGACTTGCCGCAGATGCCAAATTCACATTTTTTAATAAATCCATTTGAATTACAGCTTCTGAATTAGTGGACGTGTTCACTGTCCTCACTTTTGGAAAACGTTGTTTCCTAAGAACCCAAACAGAAGAATTTTATTTCTGTTTTAACTTCATTCAGCCACAGCCTCTTTCAAGGTTCGTTTAATGTTCTTCTGGTTCTCGCTATGGGAATCTGCTCTGCCCCTGGCCTTCGCCAGGTCCAACCACATTCCCCTGCCTGGGCAGCGTGAGGTCTTTGCCGTAAGCCTTCAGAAAACTGCGGAAAACAGATCAGGACATTTTCTGCCAGGCTGAGCACCCTCTATCACGCAAGACGTACTCAGCACTCTGAATTAAGGCTTACGCTGACATGTGGGAATAACTCTGACCAGAGGAGCCTGCCAGCTTGGCAGAGATGACTGCGTTTTGAGTGATAACCTGGCATAGCTTGGGACTCCTATCATCAATCAGTCTTTGCCACCATCTGGAAGAGGAGGGCTGCACGGGTTTGGAAGCAGCATCCAGAACAGAGGATTTTTTGGAAAGCAATAGCGGCATTTGAGTTTCTTCCCTTCTTTACCAATGCTACCCCAAAACTGGCTGGCAGTTTATTTCAGAGCGCAGGGTTGCACTCCCGTTCTCTTTCTGAACGACAAATTCACTGCCACTTTTGGAAACGGAGACTAAACCCAAGAGCTGAACTGGCAATAACAAAAGTTGCTGAGCTGGCTCTATTGAGATATGCCACCCGGAGGCGGTTTGCATTTCATTATGTGTGTACACAAAGTGTCTGACACACCAGCGGGAAGAAAGGGCTGCTGAAAAGTGAGGTGTGATGATTATCTGAGCTTCAGAAACTGCAGCTCACTCTATTAACTCTTTTCACCCCCCACAAAATACCATTTTCTATTAAAACAGAAAGTATTTGTCGAAAGGGAATCCTGAAACTGTGATGCCCTCCAAGGTCGTCATTACTGCTCCTGCTGAAATAACAAAGCTCTGGAGAGACGTTTTAACTTGAGGGTATCTTTTTCCTGCACGACAAAGTTGCTCTTTGGACGTGACGGGCTCAAACCAAATCAAAGAAGTGAAATTCTCAGCCGTATTAATGACCTGCGCTCCTGTGACTTGCAGAGGGTACCCGTGCATCCCCGCTCACGCTGCATGCCCCCCTTGCTCCTCAGTAACTCTCTGCGACTCCGTAGGATGTTTGGGCAAGGAGAGCAGGAGGAAGGCACAGCCCAGCTGCTCTGTCCCTTCTCTCTCCCTGCAGGTAGCAGAGAGGCCAAGGGACTTTCAGCTGAGCTCTTGCAAATTACGCAGCCCTGCAAAGCAAACAGCTTTGCGAGCTGTGCCGGGGTTTGGAGCCGGCGTGCGCTCTTTGCGTTGGCCGCTTGGGATCGGTGGAGGAGCTCTTTTTGAAGGAAACTGGACAGGATCTTAAAACAGTTGGCTCTGGAGTGAGCAAAGATTTCTTCTGCCGTGTCAGACAGAGTAATGTTATTGTGATACCCTGTGTTGTGAGGGAGTAAGAGGCTTGCCTGCGCTCACGTGAGCCCGTGGCAGAGCTGGGATCGTACGTAGTATCTCCTTTCTCCCAGGTCCCTTCTCTGTCCACCACTTGGCAGGCTCCCCAAGCATCCCCTCTGGGCTATGGGGTACACCTTACGTTCCTATAGCTCAAAACCTCAGAGAAGTCAGGATTCTTCCTCTGTCCTAAAGAGCTGGAAGGATCCTGTCTTGGTGCTTTATCTGTTCTTTCGCAACGCTGGGGAAAACCAGCGGCAAAGGCAATCGAATGGAGCCGTGGAGATTGCACCGGCTTACCGCTAATGGAGAGAGCTGCGTGGTAACTGCAAATTGGTTCCATTATCACCTCTTCTCAGACATGCTGATCTCTGTCCCCTGTCCCTCTCCACCTAGAACTGCTGTCATTAATACGGAGAGCAGCATCTGTGCTGCAGAGCTCGCAGCTCGCCTTGGCACAGCGGCCACCAGTGGGTTGGTTGCAGGCCCAGGGGTGGCATTATTTGTTTTCAAAGCTCCTGTAAATTGAACTGTGTTTTTAGGACACCGTAACCAGAGGCACTTACGGTACCAAATAAAAAGACTTCCATTTGAATTTAATAGACGCAGCTGATTATGCTCAGTGACATTTCTGATACTTTTGGGTGGATTAGAACTTGAAAACCTTTCCCAACTTACTGAACGGACGGCTCCTTTCAGCTGACTGATCGATCCACCTGAGCAATGCTGTCATCTGTAGTCCTTTGGAGATCTTCCGGTGCGGTGCTGTAGTCCTGCAGCAGAATTAGCGATACAGGCAGTTGGCTTGTGTTTTCCAATGAGTCAAAGCAACCATAAAATCAGATATAACAGAGGAGAAGTCACCTACGCACACTGATAAACCTACCCCACTGCTTTCGTTTCCTTATAACAAGCATAAATATTATTTGCTTTGGTTACAAGAACACTTTTCTATTCCATTTATTCTGAAATTCCTCCTGCACTTTGTTCTGACAGATATTCAAACAATTGTTTATTTCCCTTTAAAGTTTTTATTGTCCCTTACAATGTTTTAGATGTTCCCATCCCTTCTCCAGCACAGCCTACCCAGCGGAGGAATTCAGCTTTTCAGATTGCAGATGAAAACAGGCTTCTGAGAGATGGAATTGCTGAATTTTTCCACCAGGATGGCTTCACAGCTTTAAAGCGGCAAGGCAATTTGTTCGCTGTTCTTTTGCCGATGGCTCAGTACCTAATGTCACAGTACAGCAGAGAAAGAGTCCTACCTCCTCTTACGCTTCTCAGGGCTTGCATTGGTCTGGCTTTATGGAATCCTCTCCTGGGCTATCCTGGCAACAGAAGCGCGTTTCCTTTGAAGAGATTTAGTGGTATGAGCAGACCTGCAGTCAGGGACAGACTCTCAGGAGGTCTCAGCTTCTCTTTTAGCTGCATGAGGAAAGGCTCAGCTCTGCAGAACTGCTCATACCCAGTGTCTCTCGGCGATCGTGGTGCTCAAGGGAAGAGGAATTCCCCGTTGTTTTAGTGGAAGCTGCTGGATACTTAGGAGTTACAAAAATCTCGTCCTCAGGGTGGCAGAGGAAATTTGTTCTCTCTGACTAACGACCAGGTAACATAACAGGCTGAGAAATCCCCAAGCGCTGACCAGGGCAGGTAGGCTGTGATGATTGTAGAGGTTTCAGACTACAGCAAACCAAGAGACTTCAGCAACCCCTCCCAGTAAGTCCATTTCCTCCTTGTTTCTCTCCACCTTGTCCAACACTGCACTCGTTTCTTTCTTTAGCACCAAGCCCCCCTACTGAGTAGTAAAAGGTTCATACAGAGAACAATGTACACATCTTAACAGCCAGTCCATTAGTCCTTCAGTGGTTATTTTAATTAACTAATCTGTTCAAAACATCAAGAGCCTGTTGAGCCATCTGGACTGATTAAAGTCACATATTGCATTACTAATGTGCTGATTAAATCCTTCATTTTGCTCCAAGTCCTAAGCGCATCCAAATGTTACCACTCAAAAGCCGCTTCACACAGTTAGGAGGTTTGAATTTTGCCCGTGCGGGAAAGGAGGCTTGCTTTAGGTTTGGGTAGAGGTGTGCTGGTAACCCTGGTTGCTGGCGTGGCGAGGAAGGACTGCCCAGGCATCAGCCAGCTCGTCAGACTGAGCTAGCGGGGAGGTGAGCAGAGGGTCCACGGCTGGGTTTCTTTCCAGAGCTCTGCAAAGGGCTCTTACCGTCTTGTACGAGCAGACGGCTCCTTCCTGGGGCGCTCGTACACGCGGCTGGGAAGCAGGGAACCTGGGACTGTGCTGTCGGGTATTCCCCGCTGTGGAAATTTCCTAATTACGAGCAAGATTTGGGAAAATAAGAGGCGGTGTTGCCTGAGACAGCTTTCTGGTTGGGTCAGGAAGGATTTAAACTGTTAGAAATAGAATTTACTAAAGATGCTAAAATATCTTAGGATGCAAATCATACCCCTTACTCTCTGCTGAAATCTATAGGCCAGCTGGTGAGCGTACCATCGAAATCGCCTCGACTCAGCCTGACCGCACTTTTCCTCTCCACAGAAGAACCCGCTATAAATCCACCTTGCGCTTGCAAGCGCTTCCTCCCCTTTTGGCTGTGAGTACGACAGCAAAGGAGAGCTGAAGGCTGGTCTCTAGAAGGATCTTGGCTGCCGTTACTTCAAACGCTCAGCTTGCACGGGACACCTGGAACAGGGAAGGCATTTTCTGCCTTTCCAGCCAGGTAGCCTTTAGCCCATGACACCAATGACCTGCCGAGGAGGTTTTCTCTCCCTCCTGTGCCCTGACTGGCAGAGTGCATTCCAACATCCATCTCAGAAGGGTTTATCTTCTCACGGAAATCACCTTACAATGAAAACGTGTGGGTTTTTGCACGTATTGTTGACTTTAATTTGGTTTATGAACCCATAACTCTCAGGCTCCCAGTTTTATATGGCGTGGGACAGATCAGTGCGCCTTCCAGCCAAGAACCTTAACACGCTTGGTAGCTGTTGTGAGATTTAATGACTATATCCTAATTTAAATAAGATAATCTTTGCTTTTCCGAGGGAGCTAAGGCACAGGGAGGACATGTGATTTAGCAGAGAACAGGGAGTTGAACTAAGACAACTTGTCTCCTGCCTGGGCATCTCTCACCACGGCACATCACCTCCTCTCTTACCCTCGTGGCACCCAGAATCTGGGATTTTGAAACTCAGCAACATCCAAGCATTTAAATGTTTAAATCTTAGAGGAAAAGTAATCCAGCAGCAGCGTGGGCCGCAAAGGGTGCAGCCAGTTCAGGTTATTCAATGGAGAACTGCGTTTTTCAGTCCTCATTCTTTCAGCCTTTCAGAGCTAAAAGCAAATCTCACGGCAGCGGTGGCTTTTGAGATGAAGGACTTGATTGAGCTGGGTTCCCCGCAGCTTCCCCACTGACAGGACTCTCGTTGTTGCTTGCAGGTAAACGGCCACCTGGACTACATGAAGCAAATGGACACGATCCTAAAAGCTGTGGGCATTAAAACCAAGGACTGTCGGCTGGAAGAGAAGGGCAGCGGCAGTCTTTTCTCCCCTCTAGCCAAGAAATCACAGCGGGCAGCAAGCAGCGAGACTCGGGAAGAGGAAAACACCGTGCGAGAGGAGGATGCGGCTGACGGTGAGGCTCTCCCAGCCAGCCACGCTCACCGCCGTGAAACCTCGCTCCCCTGCCCAGAGTGTTCAAACAGCGGGGACAGCAAGAAACAGGCAGCGGGCGAAGGAGCAAATTAGAGCCCGTCGTGTCGGGCAGAGATGCTCAGCCAGCACTAAAACCGCTTTCAAAGCACTGTCTGTTGCGCTGGGATTCCCAAAGGAGTATCGGTAGAGCCGGCAGAGCTGTAGCTGCAGTTTTCAGACCCTCCGGAGAGCCTGGAGCGTGGCACCGGCGTGGTACTGGATCAAAGCTTTCGGAGCAGCCGCCCACGGCATCTCCCACGGACGAGAAAGGGTTGATTCCTGCCTGAATCAGCATTGCTCCTCGGGAAGCGGCGGCACTTCCCTCCTCGCACAAACTGGGTTTATCCTTGAGGGAAGCAGCTGTCACCGTTAGGGACTGCGTCTCTGCTACATAAGTCTTGGGAAAGCGGGTGGCTCGGTGGGTATTTTTAAGCATATCGTGGAGAGAGGCTCGTCCCTAGGAAATTAAAAACATTTTTCCACCAGTGGTCGATTTGGGTTTTTGGTTTTCACGTGAGCAGGGGCGTTGCAGGCTCTGGCTGCCCCGTTATGTACGTCTCAGCGTCCGCGCTTCGGCTCTGCTAACCGGGGAGGCGAAAGGCTGAGGCTACCTGGCTTCTTTCCCTATCTGCAAGCTGAGGGCGAGGAGTGTTCGAGGCCTCATTACTATTAGAAACGCGCTTTGAGTCCCTAGGTGAAAGACAGCAGAAGAAACAGAGTGGGCTTTTTATGATTTATTACTTTGTGAGACTTCCTCCCAGGCTTTGCAAGCCAGCAACCCACAGAGACTTTCGGTTTGTGTCCCACACACATCTCCAGCCTGAAAAGCCCCCTCTAGACGTATTATTAATTGGCTTAGAATAAAACCAATACTTGGCGTAGGATAAACATGAATCTGTGCGATTTCTACCTCCTTCCACAAAAGCGAATTGGCATCCACTCTCTTCTCTCCCAGTCTCAAACCGGAGGGAGGGACCCTGCTTTACATCCCCTGCCACGCAGAGTCTTCCGAAACCGTATGGGACTGATCCACATCTTCCACAAAAGATCCTTTTCTGGCCTGTTTTCCTCCTGAGCCCAAGAAAATGCATCTAGCGGGATCATGGCAGGAGGATAAACCCCCCTCTGAGAACACCGCTGTGTTTTTCTGTTTTAAAGCAAGCGGCAGGAGGCACAAATACCTTCCCGCATCCCGATCTGGAAGGTCTCGTTGACTCACGAGAGGGGAAACGGTGCGATTGCAGCTTCCGATTTCGTTTCGCACGGAGTCCTCCTCCTCCCTCCCTGTTCCAGCAGCTAGTTTCGTAACCACCTCTCCTTTCTTTCCCCAGCTTTCCGCAAACCTTACCTGCAGATTATTTCTCGCAGAGTCGCAACCGCGGCTGTTTTCTGGGGGTGGCAACGTAACCCGGCAATGCAGCGCAGCTTTGGGTACGCTGCCCGGCTTTTCCTCTCTCCCCCCGAGTCCCACCGGCGAGGCGGGGGCTCCGACCTGCTCCGCTCCGCTTCTCGAGCGATGGGAGACGTCTCTGGGACAGGCTACAGGATCCCGCAGCGCCGGGCCTGTTTTGCCGGTCGGCGTTGATGCCGTTGGTTGTGGGAAAGGGATACGATTTCTCCACCGCATCAGAGGATTCGTCCACAAGCAAACACCTTATTACAACAAATTGGCTCGAAGAGAGAGGAACGTATTATTGCTTTTGAATATTTGGCTTGAAAAAGCGGTCTCTCTTTGTCCATCTCCTGAAGGCTGCGTCTGCTGATTTGGTTACCTAAGGGACTTTCCGAGTTCATCGTGTATTTTTCTGCTCCTTTTTAACCGGAGCCGTAGTCAAAGTCTGTTTTTCTATAAAACCATTTGTGGCAAGATGTACGTATTTCTCTTCGTGCTTGATACCAAACGCAAGCTATCTGTCCGCAGATACGTGGCAAAAACGTATTAAACGGTTTGATGTTTTGAACCCGGGCTCAGTCCTCCGTTTGTCACGGCCGTTTATCATTGACCGCTGGGCCAGCCCTCGGTTGCAAGGGCATTCGTAGCAAATAAATGCCAAGTTAGCCATAAAAACACTTGTTGTTCAGTTCCGGACCGTACGTGGGCAACGCGGAAAGAAAACGAATGGCAGTGGCTTGGTGCGTGGCTGCTGCTTCCAGCATCCCGTATGCTAGGGACGGGGATGCTTTGTACTCGGTTGGATAACGGCGAGCTTCAGGAGCGCAATCAAACTCATTCGCGTGCGCTCAGCAGCAGGCAGCGAGGCGGGCAGGGTCCGAGGCCGGGGAGGGCAGAGCAACCAGCTGCCAGCCCACCTCTGCAGCTGAAAGGCACCCGAGGAAGAATTTGCTAAAAGCATTTGTTGTTTTATTTTTTCTTTTTTTTAAGCGCCCACTTACCGCGTTACTCGCTACTGGCTCTGCTTACGGCTGCGAGGAGGGGTGGGGCCTGGCGTTGTCATTTAAAAGACAATATTCGTTTAGATTCTTATTTGAAGAGGGGGGAAAAAAAAGTACATTTTCTAATTGCGTCATCTAAAAATTGACGGATTGCCAGAGCAAAGTATGATGGTCACACGCCAAAAATAGGAAGCTGTAGGATGAAATCTAAAGGGAAGCTTATCTCATTACTTACTACTGTCAGGATACCCATAGAGCCACAAACAAGCCGAACGCCCACACCCTTGCTGAATATCCAAAAAGCAGCGTTGAACATTTTGCATCAGATTTAATCCCCCATAGCGCAGGCTGTTCGCGATCAAACACGATGGTTTCACTGTGTTGCAACTCACTGCTTTCGCAGGAAACCGAGACGGATGCAGTCCAAATCAGGCGAGGAAATTAAACTCCGAGACGACGTGATGTTCTGTGGACTGAAGCAGCCCCAAACCTCTTGCCCGGGAGTCACGGGATGTGGGTTCCACCGGTCCTCTCGGTGCGCTCGGTGAGACAGAGGTGATCTGCTGAGCTGGGTGAGTGGAAGCTGAGAACCAAGCCTTGGTTTAAGTTTAGGGAGACATAGGCCGGCGGAAGGGTCTGGAGTCCGAGGTTCAGACTAACCGGAGATGAAAAGGCCACGAGAAGCAGCTCTCGGAGAAGGGTGAGGGATTGGTGACGGTGAGCAAAGGAGAGATGGAAAGAGAGAGAAACAAGGCAGATTAATTCAGCAGTAAAACGTGGCTTTGCACTGTTTAAACCTACCCGCGGCAGCGCCCGGTGACGACGTCTTCTCCGAGGAGATGCGCGTTGCGTTTGAAGAGGGTATCGAGCAGCAATGCCTGGGCAGGGAGACGTCTCGCGGCACATCGCCCTCCGGAGAGTTTGCGTCGGGCCGGGGGATCCTTCCCAGCACACAGAGGTCCGTAACCCCCTGTCGCCGTCTCCCCCGGGCCGTAGCCCCACGGACGCCCTCGCTCAGGCCACGGGGGTGCCGAGCTGCTTGGGCCGCAGCTCCGCGTCCGGGGGCTCCACGTCAAAAAGGTTGACCAAGCGGGTACCGGGGACCGGGAGAGGCGAGGGGCCGTCGCCGGCCGGCAGCGGGCCGTGTTCGTTCCCCAGCACCCCGGAGTCAGCCGAGTCGGTCTCAGCCTGCAAGGTGAGGACGTTCTTGAGGGACGTGGCAGCGCGGGGTCCGCTGTTGGAGTTCCTCATGGAGAGGGAGATGGCGCTGGGACGGGGCTCCCCCGAGCGCCGGCAGCAGGGCAGGTATTTGCCCATGGCCCTCTTGAAGTCCCTCATGAAGAGCGGGTAGATGATGGGGTTCATGGTGCTGTTGCAGTACCCGAGCCAGGTGAGGACATCGAAGAAGCTGGCCGGGACACAGCCGCAGACTGCCTGGCGGGGGGACACCGCAAGGATTAGCAGCGTCTCCCACCTCAGCCCCGATCCGGAGCGGTTTCCCAGGCATGCCAACATTTCCCTTTCGAAGGAACTCTCCAAAACCCTTTCGAAGGGTTTTTCCTTGCCGTTGCTCCCTGGGGAAATCGCATCTTTGGTCCCAGAGGCTTTCCAGCAAGACCCGCAGGGCGAGATCCAACCCAGCTGGATTCCAAGTGAAAAACTTTTGAAAACCCGACATAAAAAACCCCGTACGCGCTTACCTGCGTCACGTTGGTGACGAAGAAGGGGAGCCAAGCCACGAAGAACATACCCAGGAGGATGCCCAGCGTCAGGCTGGCCTTCAGCGCCTTCTTGCTGTGCTTGTTGGCGAACCTCCTGCTCTCGCTGCCGGCCGCGGGCTGGCTCGGGGCGCAGGGAACCTGCAGCAGGAGACGGGGCGGTGAGCGAGCGCTTCTCTCCGGGCCGGAGCCACCGGCACCGGCACCAGCCTCCTGCCCAAGGGAAGCGGTGTTTGGTGCTGCAAATCCCGCAAAAAAACCCCCCACCGTTCTTTCCCTTCTCGCAAGGGGCAAGAAGACGGCACACATCGCAGTGCCTGAACCATAAATCAGGAAGAGGAAGCAATAGAAACCCTCAACATGGAGAGTATTTTTTATTTTTTTAACTGTAAAATAGGGGCTTTATCATTAGGCTGCTTCTTTTACAGAAAAATCCAACTCAGTCAATGTTTTGGTGAGGATAAAGCGTGCCCTAAAGAGGCAACTCTAGCTGCTGCTGAGAGCAGCAAACTAATTATATTTTTAAAAGCAGGACATCAAACATTTCAGCCTACAAACACCATAACTGCCTCAGTCCTCTATCCACTCTTGCAATCTAAAATGAAGTTATTATCTCGGCCCTCTGCCGTAATTAGAGGCCCCGTTGCCACTCCGCTTCCTGC
The DNA here is from genome assembly GCF_018139145.2 of Gymnogyps californianus. Classification (NCBI taxonomy): domain Eukaryota; kingdom Metazoa; phylum Chordata; class Aves; order Accipitriformes; family Cathartidae; genus Gymnogyps; species Gymnogyps californianus. The sequence continues at coordinate 7,339,315 of NC_059491.1, forward strand.
CCCAAAAGAGAACAAAAATCCGGTTAAAAAGGTGAAACTGGAGGGTTCCCTGCCTGACACCTTGTTTTCAGCTCGCTCTCCGCTCGAGCCGATTCAGAGCTCCTAGGAATCTGCCGGGACGCTCGCCTCTCCTGAAATACGGGGCGTGGATGCTGGTTTTCCACGGCAGAGCAAAACACCTGAGCATCACCCGGTCCCCTGAGCGGGGCAGCACCGGGGCCGCAGGGCTGCGGCAGGTTGTGTTTGTAGAGTCCAAAAACCCCAGCATCCGGGGAGAAAAGAAACGTTTTATGATATTGGCCGTTTATTCTTTGATTCTCATTTTCCTTTTGAAAGTCTGGTACATCTCATCACGTGCGGGAGAGCTGGCCAGGTCGGAGAGTCCTGGCTCTTTTCTTAAAAGAGAGAGAACAACAAACTAAATGAAGGTATTTAAAGGCAATTAAGTTTGTCTTCCCCTGTAGGATATGAGGTCAATAAAGCCTGTTACGGGGAATTAAAGCTGTTAAGATTTAGTGGCAATTACCTTCTCCCAGAGAAATACAAACAAGTGCAGCCACATTTTGGTTATAAAACCCACATACACTGGTTTAACCAGCGATCGAGTAAGGAGGTATTTTGCAGTTCCTATTATAGACCAGGTAACAAAAATAGAAGCTGGCTGTTCGAAATAAGGTGCTCTCCCGAATTTGGTATTTGCTATTATTTAAACTCCTTCTCCCCCATACTTCTCACACCCACCGAGGCCAAGATTTACGAGTGGGAAGTCAGATAAGCTTAAAACCCTCTGGGATGACACTAGCCAAGAGGGGGGCAAACCTGCATTTATTTTGCACCGCTGAGCATTTTCACCTGTATTTTAATTTCTTTCTCTGCTTCTGCTCATGCTGTTTCTGTGCTCCTGAGCGGCTTAAAAGCGCACCATTTGCTGGGACAAGACACGGGGCACCTCGGAGGACAGCAGGGAGGTGGATGTTGCCCCAAATCTCCTTCCCTGCGGTCCGGTTGCCAAAGCCCCTTTGCTGGCTCCGGCCCCCGAGGCCATCCGGAAGGCAGGAACACCCCAGGCACCCAAATCCCCAGGGGGTCTGCAAGGAGCAACGTCCCTGCGGCCACCTTACCTGCGGCGTGGTCTCGGCGGTGGTGGCGGTGGCCACGTTGGAGGCGAGGGAAGCCACCTGCACCGCTTGCTTGCGGGCTGCCAGGAGGATGCGGCAGTAGGTGAAGGAGATGGCGGTGGATGGGAGAAAGAAAGTCAGGCAGGAGGCCACCAAGGCGTAGGGCAAGCTGACCAGTAACCGGCACTGGTCCTCGTCCCCTCGGGAGGTGACGTTCGGGGACCGGACCTCAAACTCCAGCTCGTGCCAACCCATTTTGATGGGCAAGAAGGAGGCTAGCGCAGCCAAGGTCCAGGTGGCCAGGATGAGCCAGAGGGCTCTGCAGGAGGTCATTCGCAGCTTGTATTTGAGGGGGGAGATGATGAGCAGGTAGCGGTCCAAGCTGATGACGCAGAGGTTGAGGATGGAGGCGCTGCAGCACATGACGTCGAAGGAGTACCAGAGGGAGCAGAAGTCGCCCCGCAGCACCCAGCGGCCGTAGAGCTGGTTGAGCATGGCCGGGGGCATGACCACCAGCCCCACCATCAGGTCGGACATGAAGAGGGACACCAGGAAGTAGTTGGAGGTGTTGCGGAGGGAACGTTGGGTGACGATGAGGAGGATGAGGAGGAAGTTCCCCGCCGTGGTCAGCAGGATGATGAAGCAGAGGAAAGCGGCCACCCAGCTGCTCCCCACCAGCAGCGAGCGCTCCCCCAGCACGCTGGCGTTGGGGGCCCCCAAATCGCCCTCCATGAGGAGCTGGGTGGCAGGGCTGGCTCTGGAGCTGGGGGGGACCTTCTCCGGCTGTGACCTGTGCTAGGTGATCATCGCCGGAGCCAGCTCCAGGGGAAGCAGTACCATCTCTCCGTCTCCTCTCTGTGTCCGTCCTCCTTCCTCCTCTCCTCCTCCTCTCCCTCTCTTCCCCCACTCTCTCTCTTCACTGGCAATCAGGGCAGAGTGACATTCCCAGGAGCCGATCGGCAGTAGCAAGGTTCCCCTCCCCGTTACTCACAGCCAGGCATTTCCTCGTCCCTGCAAATCCCCCGGCGCTGGGATGTCCCTGGACACTGCTTCTGGATGCTGGGGATGCTCTGGACACCAGGGAGGCTTGGGATGCTCTGGATGCCCGAATGCTCGAGATGCCAGGGATGCTCGGGATGGCAGGATGCTCTGATGCTCTGGATGTGCTGGACTAGGGAATAATCTGGACCCCAGGATGCTCTGGATACTTCAGATGCTGGGATGCTCTGGACTCCAGGATACTTCAGTTGCTGGGGATGCTCTGGATCCCAGGATACTCCAGATGCCAGGGATGCTCTGGACCTCCGAGGCTCAGCTCTCACCCCTCCAGCCAGGCTTGGCTACCTCCAGAGCTCTGTTCCCTGGGGCAGCGGGGCCCCCACTGAGCCGCTCGGTGCCCGAGTTCTGCTGCTGCTGCAGCCAGAGACAGCGAGGAGAGGGAGAGCAGCCCTGAGGCGAGTACGGGGATGCTCCTGGCCAAGCTCGCCCGTGAGGAGGAAGATGCAACACGCAGGAGTGTGGGAAGGTGTCTCTCCCCCAGCAGAGGTGTGTCCAGCGTGCAGGGGTGCGTGTGTGTGTGAGTGTGTGTGAGTGTGTGTGTGTGTGAGTGTGAGTGTGTGTGCGCGGGCGCCAGCCCGACTTTTACCTGCTGCTCTGCGATGCACAGAAAAGGATGCAGAAATGCCGATTCGGAGGAGGTGGGGCTGGGGGTGGGGGGGAGAGGAGGAGATGAAATGAAATGCTAATGAAAACAGGGATCTGGTCTAAACTCCACAAAGTGGCAGCCAGAGAGTTCCCTTTTCTGCCTTAAAGAGACAGCCAGCGCCGTGCTCTGCCTCCCCTCCGCCGGCCGCCTCTGCCAACGCCGGAGACCCCGCATTCGCCTGGCAGGAGGGGCAGCGACCCACGGGCCAGCAGATCCGCGGCTAAGCCCAGCCGGCAGCACCGAGCGCCAGGCTCCATCCTCCGCGCCAGTCGCTAAAAAGCACAATTTTGCCAAGCCAAATAAAAAGCGACAAACCCCGCCTGCAATAGCCCACAGTTGCCTGCTCAGAAAGCAGCCAGAGGCACGGAAAGGACTTGCTGGCTGATTTTCCAGCAATCCGCAGCCAGGGATGGAGGGGCGTGAGCAGAAGCCAAGGGAAACGGCTGCACTCAACGCTGGGACAGCCAGGGGTCTTGCCCCTCCGCTCGGGGTTATTTGGGCTGGCCTCGGTGCAGCCCAGGACCCTGCCTTTGCAGGGACAACCCCGGATGGAGCCACAGCGACTTGCCCTTTGGCAAGTGGGAGGCAACGTGTCAGAGAACCCAGCGGGTCCTGCTGCCTTCTTCATCCCTTCTAGTCCAGAAGACCCTTCTGAATCTTTAAGCGCTGTTAGGTACCATGCTACCACCTCCGCGCTTCAGGGCCAATACCTCAGGGTGCTTGGCAGGGACTGATTTGGTTTTATTTAATCACCCAGCTGCCGAAAAGGTTTTTTTCTTTAAACAAATGGCTGCAATTTCTGTTGGGGGGAGACCAGAGCCGAGGGCACTGACTCCAGCACAAACCAGAGCCACGTGTGTGTCTCTGTTGTGCCCCTGGCACCTACCCCTGCGGTCACGGGGCCAGACGGTGCCAGCTGCTGCTCTTTCCTCCCTGCGCCGCCGCCGAAGCTTTCGTTAACACGCTTCCCCTGGGAAGATGCTGCTGCAGATGTGTGGGCGAGCGCCAGCTCTGCACGCCGCACGTCCCACCGGCCCCATCCCGCTGCACCCCCGGTGCCGGCTGCGCTGCCCAGCCGCCCACCCCGGAACAGAAATTTTGTCTCTTCACCAAGATCTACTTTTCTCATCGCCTTTTCGACGACTTTGTCGCGCTTTTCTCAGTGGCTGAACGGGTAATTCAGGTCTCTGAGCAAGGGACAGGGGAGAGGCAAAGCGGGGCTCACCTCTGTGCATGGACACAGCCCATACGCAGCCCATTGCCCTCCCAGGATCTCCGTGCCGCTCGAAAGCCGTTCACTGGGAAACGGCTGCCGTCACTCGTACCAGGACAAGCTCTCCTGGGAGCTTGTGCGCGGCGTCTGCCCTCCCTCTGCTTCCCCAGGACCCTCGCCTTGGATGCTCCCAGCCAAACCTCCCCGACCACCTCTGCGTCACTCCGTCCTGGCAGGCATCCCAGGGCAGAGCACACACACGCGAGGCTCTGATCGCAGCAGGAGGTTTCTTTAGAAAAGCGCTTGTACCAGGAAACCCTCACTTCCTCGTCCCATCTGTGCTGGGAACAAGCAAGAAAACCCACCCCAAGCCCACACTGCGGCAGCCTCCCAGCTAGGATAAATCAATGCAGCAGCACAGATTTATCCCAGCTGGATCCACGCTAGCGCTCAGCGAGGACGTCGTGCCACAGTGCAAGCCGTGCTTCCTTCTCGGCCCTGCTGCACCCCAACCTTAGGAGCATCTCGGTTTCTCTCCAGAGCTTTTGCTTCAGAGAAGGAGATGATTGCATCAGGAGCGTGTCCCCCACAACTGGGTATGTGGGAGGTTTTTTTACGCCTGGTTTGGATGCGTTTGCCGGGGAAGTGAATCTGACTTGATCGAAGCAAAATGTGTTTAAAAAAACCTGCCTTAAAATGAGGTCCAAATCCTACCGTCGCCCCTGCAAAAGCTTCTCTGCTCCGGCAGCTCTGCTGGCCTCTTTGTGCTCTCTCCCCTGCGCTGCGTTTCTGGACACATCTGCAGAGGATCATGGTTTCCACCAGCTCTGCTCTCCAGTACCACTAGCAGGGAAAGCAAAACCAGGTTGTCAACAGCCACCCCAAATGTCAACATGGCAAAGAAAGGGCTGGTGAGTCGGAGTGAGTAAAACTGGAAGGCTGAGAGACCTCGGTGAGGACATCCAGGCAGTCCAGTGCTTAACGCAACGACCTCCCATAGTGCAATCTACTCTCAGGATCTCATTCCATCCTTCGACCGGGATGGCTCCTGAGGGCCGATTTTGGGCAGAGCCTGGCTAGCTACCTTTAAAAGATTTGTGTTTTCATCTGCAAAACAACCCTCCACTGCCCGCCTCCGCTGAAGCTCAGGTTGTGTCAAAAGGAGGTGGAGACATTCTGCTCCAGACACTCTGAGCTGCAGCTCCTGAAGTTCACAGGAACAGTCTCCCTGCTAAATCCAGCTCCTCTTTTCACTGTACACCAATAAAAGGGTCACGCAATGGTGGTCGGTGACAGCATGGGTTTCTCCACCTTTTCCTGCCTCCTGGCGCTCCAGTAAAGCTCCCATCCTCAGCAGGACACTTCACACCCTAAAAAAATGACCTTAATGCACAGGACACCCCCACCCCTGCCAGGGTCCTTCCTTTTCAGCCCATCCCCTTCGTTGTGGCAATTGCTGCCTTAACGCAAACCCTCTCCCGCTTCACCACCCGGAGAGCTGCTCCCCAAACTTGTGCAGAGCCCCCCGAGCCTGGGACTCAAAGAGAAGGGCAATAAGAGCTGGCCGCTTGCACGGCACAGCTTCCAGCCCCTCCGGGAGCAGACGGGACCTTCCCCAGGGTTAGGCTCAGACAAGGGAGCATCATCTGATCGTTTCTGAGGGCACAGCCACGCTGGGTGGCCAGGCATCAGTGGGACAGGAGGTTGGCTAGGGCACACTCTGCCCTGCCCAGGGAACGCTTGATCCAAACACCCTTGGAAATAGCCCGCTGGTTTTCAGCCAAGGCGCTTGGGTCCCCTCCTCACCCACGAAGGGATGTCCATGTCCACGTCCAAGTTCGCCTTCCTCCAGTCCAGAGGCACTCCTGGAGGCCACGAACATCTGGATGCCACGAAACACGCTGGATCAAGAGTGTCACCTAGTGGCAACAGAGCTGATAAAGGTTGCATGATCCCGCAGAGGCCCCACGCACTTCCCACACAAGTGGGACCCGACAGCCCTTAAACCTCCAGGCTGCAGCGAGTACAACCCTCGAGTTGCACGGGCCCTCGAGTACAACCGTGCCTGGGCGACAGCTGATGTGCAGGCTCCCCGTGTCCACATGCAGCCCATATGTTGAGTATTTAGGGTCGGTTTTCTTTTTAGCGGCTCTCCCTCCCTCCTCCCAAATTGAATGCAGCAGAAAGCTAAAGGGGAACCATGGCTCTCCCATGCCCTGTGCCCTCCTGCGCTGCTGTCCCATCTGGTGTCCTGGTGTAAACGGCCTCTCCCCCGTCAGCACTGAGGAGCCTACTGCCAAAAACCAGACAGGCGTCAGAGCACTGAGAAATGGAAGTCAGAACTAATTTATTTAAGAAAAAAAAAAAAAACAAACAACCTTGTAAAAAGGAGGGGGAGGCATCGATTACAAGCTCTGGAAGCTCTTGTCAGGACAGCGCCAAAGAAATCAGCTTTATACAACAGAGAGAAAGGGGTAGCAGGAGGGGCCCGGGGCCGTCCCCCACCCCGAGCCTCCCCAGCCCCGTATGAGCAGTCCCCTGCGAAGGTACATCGGCATCCCAGCACTCGTCCCCCTTCTCCCTCCACCACCATTAAAGTGCAGCAGGGAGAGGGGGGAGAGGGGCTGGCTCCCACCCAGACCACCCCAGCGCGAGCCTGCTCTTGGCCTTCCCCTGCGGGCCACGAAACGGGAAGCCCCAGCGCCCGTGGCATGATCCAGCTCCCTCATCCCCAGGGAGCTACGTGGTAGCCCTGAGGACCAGCAAGATAAGGGCTCTCACCACCACGGTTCCCAGGAACCTCACGCACGCAGCCCCAGAGGCACATCCTGGGGCAAAACACTCCCCAAGAGCAACCTAATCCAAGGGGTTTGGGCTTGAATTAAGAGCCAGCGGGTGCCAGGAGAAACAGCGCGTCCACGCTGAGCCCACGCGTCCTTAGGCAGGCAGGGCAGATAGGAGGAAGAAGGGATGCCGCTGGTCCCGCACACCCCAGGAGAGACGTGCATCTCTTGTGGGACTGTGGAGAGGCTGCATCCCTTCTTCCTCCGCCCCAAGCACAAGCCGTTTACAAGAGAAAAACCCCGAAGGACTCGGCAAGGGCTCCACAGCAGGTTCAGGAGCCTGCAGACAGCCCCTGGGGAGCCCAGCTCAGCTCTTGCTCTCTCAGCCGAAACCCCCTCGTCCGGGTTCCCGCTCCTCTCAATATATTATTACTATTATGTGCAAGTAGTTTTGCATCAGAAAACGCCGAGCCCTCCTCTCTCGCCCCGCAGCTCCAGCCCCACGTCCGCCCCTCAGCCCTGCTTGCGCCTCAAAACGTTCCTCCAGCCCCGGGGTGTCGTGGAGAGCAAAGTGTGAGGGTAGCTATTAGATAGGAAAGACTCCACCACCCCCCTCCCTCCCCAAACCCCGGCCCTCTCCCTCGCACACACCCCCTGCCCACGCCACCGGCTGCAAGGACAGTCCGCAAGGGCCAGGTCACTCGTCGCCCTCCTCCTCGTGATGGTGGTGGCTGGAGGCAGGAGGTTCTTCCACCTCCTGTTGGTGGTGGGCATAGTGATGGGGGCTGGGACCTTCAGCGGGCATGTTCTCCTCCGCGTTCAGGTAGACGTTGAACAGGGCTCCCTCGTGGCTCGGCTCCTTCCCGCAAGCCTGGCAGCTACAGTGAAGTATCTTCTCCACCAGCTTGTCAACCCTGGGGATCTCGTCGTTGCCTGGACAGTCCAGCGTCACCTGAGTAGAGGGAGGAGGACACAGTGAGTGAGCGTGCAGGCTCAACGCCCGACGGCTGTCCTGCTGTGGGCAGTCTGCCCTGCAGACCTGGAGGATTTTAAGCCAGAAGCGATGGTTCGCTATCCATATAAACAAATCTCCACAGTCAGTCTGCAAGACAAGAGTTCTCTGGGAATGTCTCGCAAGGTCACAAGCTGCAGAGACCCAGGGAAAGTGCACCGACTCAAGCGGGACACTGCTCCCGGGGCGCTACTGGCACAGAAATATCGGTGGGAACTGCAAAGGCCACCCACAAGACACGTTGCTGAGCGTCTCAGATAGTTTGGGCTAAACCATCTGCCCAAATCTCTGAGTTGAAAGCAAAGCAGAGAGCTGAACCCAGCTCCCTGGGTGCCTAGGCTTGCCTCGGGGCAGGGTTGATGGCTCTGCCACGATCAATGGTGGCATGAAACGGTGAGGTCTGAGGGTGACTGGCAGATGGGCTGTGGGAAGCACTTCTGGACATCGAAGAAGGCAAAAACTTCCAAGTGGGAGGAGGCGACAAAGGGAGTGGTGAAGAGAACAGGCACACGGGATGAGCACAGGGATGAATAATGCAGGGACTGACAGGGGATGGTTCTGCAGAGTGATAAACACATCATTCATCACAGCAGTCACGTTGCTTCCTGCAGCCCCTTCCACCCAGGCATCTCAACACAGGGTACAGTCACCCGAGAGACACCCTGGAAGGAAACTATGAGTGGGAAAACCTCAGGGAAGGAGAACGACTTGCCCTAAAGTGACGGCAGAGCAGAGCTGAGAGCCCCTGAGCGAGGCCCCGCGGAAAGAACCGTGGAGCAGGCAGGGATACTCACGATTTCCCACATGGACTGGGCTGGCATGCAGGAGTCGCAGTGAACCAGGGACTCTGTGGACTGAGGGAAGGTGTTGGGGACGCTGTAGCTGAAACACTGTCCCAGACAGGCCCTGCAAAGACAACAGGAGGGATGGGGGCTCAGGGGAGGTCCCTGCTCTTCCCAACAAAGGCAGAAGGAGATCTGACCTTCCACTGGGACAGACAGAAGGCAGCCAGGCAGAGGCAGGACACTGTGCCTGGCTTCTTGTGCGAGTGACAGTCTCCGAAGCCACTCCGGTGCCATCTGCAAATGGCAATCAGCCGCACCCAGCTCTGCACTGAGGGTAGATCCGTACCTGTTCTGGATGGACTTGGACTCGCAGCCGCTGTGCCCCACGATCTGGGTGATGTTCTTTGCCTCGCACCAAGCGCTCTTATCCGGGAAGAGGGCGAGCTTGTTTATGGGGGGTGGTGCGGCCAGGAGCAGCGCTGGGAAGAGGGCACCAACCACGAACCATAACATCATGGCCAGCTCTGCCAAAATCCTACAACTGGAGACAGAGAGCAAAGCGTTAGCAGGAAAGAAAACAGGCAAGCCGGCCCATTTCTCCAACCGCATGGCAGTTCTTGGCTGCGACAAGCAGAATTATGTCCTCCCAGTGCGTCGGTACGCACATCTCCCTCCACAGCCACTGATGTGGCCAGGAAGGCTCCCCAAAACACTGCATGAGGAGTGGGACACGCTGCTCTGCCTCTTCCCTCTTCAAAACGAGCTCTGGGACCAGCAGATACCTGCATTACTTCTCCCAAGCTTTGTGCCAGGAGCAACAGCAAGCTTTTCATCATTTCCCACCCAAAGCTGGGCTGGGAGAAGTTTGCAAAACAAAAGCGTCACCGCCACGGGCCAAGCCAGCTTGGAGAAGTCACGGACCGCAGGAATGTTTTTATTTGAGGAAGGAGCAGACTTCCACACTTCCTTTTCTCCCACCTTAAAAGCCAAAGCCGGCCTTGCTGCAAGCCTTCCCAGAGAAAAGGGACCGCTTTCCCGGGAAGGAAAACCGCTCTCCTCCTAGAAGTGCGCAGCAGGTGTCGCTGCAAGGCAGCAGCAAGCAGGGAGCCGTGGAAACCTCAATCCAGAGGCTTAGAAACCCGCAGAAAAGACCAATACAGTATTTATTTTTATAGAGCCACTCAAATTCAGCAAACGGTTACTCCGAGGACGGGAACTCAGTCTGCAGACGAGGGGGGTCCTTTTAATAGCAAGCATAAACCTCGCTCGCAAAGGTGGTCGGCCGAGAAGGTTACTTACCACCCCCAGAGAAATCCCACGCAGGGTTTCCTTGCGGGCCAGCTCTTTTCTCGAGCCAAGGTGCCTGCATTAACACTCCCAATCACTGGGGAAAGGCAGATGGAAAAGCATCATAGAAATAGGGAAATTTTTTCCTTTGTGGGGTTTGGATGGAGTCACAGTGAAAGGCAGACATTTATACTTTCTAAAATATTTGTTAGAACCATGCTATTTGTTATTTCCTTCTATTTATTTATCCAGACGAAGATCCAAAGCCCACACTGGAAAGAGTCCTGTTGATTCCCATGGCTCCTGGGCCCAGCCCTCTAACGCTCGCCGGGGAAGGAGAGGAAAAATGCCTTGTTTATCAGACGCCGGTGTCAGAGGCAGCTCTGCGCTGGGGACTCCCAGCCGGGCGTTCCCTCGGTTGCTCAGTCTATCTGCACAGTCTTCACCAACACATCCGCGGCTGGAGGACCACCACGTTTATCGAAATGATTGAGATGGCCTACTAAGCACCTTTCAAAGCTCCAGCTCAGATATTTTAAGGTCATTATGGGGCAGAGGGTTTTGCCCTCTCACCCCTCCACGGAGCCCAACCTCCTGGTTCTGAATCAAGAGAGAGACGAGAGAGAGATGCTTCCCCATCCTCCATCCCAAGGCAGCCAGAAAAGGGCATCCTCATTCCCTGGCCCCAGGATCTCTGGAGGAATCAGGTGGGGTCTCTGCTAAATTTTCTTATTTCCTGGTGATACAGGAACCATAATGGTATAACGCAGCAACACCTTCATAGCCCCGGCTTCCTAATCCTCCCAGCACATGTTCCTGTGAATCCCGTGGGTCCCCGGTGAGAATACCTACACAAAGCAGGGTTTGCAGGTCTTGGTTTGAGATAAGCAGAGGGTTTTAGCCCCTGAACTTGCACTGCCATTAATGAGAGCGGTGTGGTTAAATACATTTGTCCTGAAGACAACTCTTAGGGCTTACTCCTGCTCCCTGAATTTTTTTTCCATTTCAGTGGGGGAATTCCGCAATTTCTGCTAAGAAGAATACGGCTAAGCTGCACACACACACACTCGGTTTGCTTGGTTTTCTGAAACGAGCATCACTCATTCCTCAAATGCCAGCAGCTCCGTGCTGAGGAATCCCGCTCCCAAAGGCAAGTCCGAGATCAGAGCTGGGATGTGACCCAAACAGCAATCACAACTCCCCCCAGGGAACAGCCAAAATTCCTCTGGAGTCAGCACACAAGTTCACTTCCACATGCCCGATTAGAGGGCAATTTCCTCCTTCCCAAAGAAAGGTGGTGGCTGGATTTTTTCCAGGTTTCTATGCATCTCTACCCAGCAGCAGAGAGGCAAACATTTCTGCGCTCACAGCCCTGCTTCCCTGGGACCTTTTTTTTTTTCCTGGAGGGAGGTGTTCAACAGAGAGGTGTTTCTGCAGCGCTGGTCAGAGCAGACCCATTGCCAGAGGCATGAAGGATCAGCTCCGAGCATCTGGGCTCCTGTCTTGCTCCGATACTGAGAGGAAGATGAGTGAGGTTGTGCTCTGCTAAAGCACAGGACCTGGCCTGGATTCAGGAAAGCACTTAAACATATGCTTAAGCCCTCTCCTTTCCTGAGCAGGGATGCCTTTGTAACCGGGGCCCCTAGCAGCACGGCTGCTGGGCCGGTTTGCAGAGGAGCGGTCGGCGAGCAGGGGAACCGGGTAGCTCTACAGAGCCGGAGCAATTGCAGCTTTATCCCATTCTTCAGGGCGCTCAGGTGCTGAGCGCTGCTATCCCCCACCGATTTTAAGCCTTGAACAGGCCACATCCACATGGCGTTTGCCTTCTCCCAAGAATGCCCTGGAACCCGCAGGGCCACATTTCTAGTAAGTAACAAGGTTTTTATGCCAGTGCCTAGGAAAATATCTGATGCAGCTGAGTTTGGGAGGGAGGTGGGGCTGGAAACAGCCTGCTCGCAACCGCGGCATGTTCGCTGGCATAGTTCAAACCAGTCATGCGAACAGAGCTGCCACTAAAACCATTCATCTGACAGCAGCCACAGGGTCGGAGACAAAAGCACCGTGTTCCTTCTCCCCCCGGCTGGGAAGGGAAGGGAAAAAGGAAGACAAGGCACCCGAGCAGGTTTGCAAACTCCCGATTAAATAAAGGCATTGAGCACATTCCTCCGTGACAAGCTAAATTACACGTTGCAGCCCCTAAAGGAACAAGTGTGTGCTCCCCGGCGCTGACCCCGGCCCTGGCCTGCACTTCCCCGCACACAGGGGCTTCTTTCTCTTCTCCGCACCGGGGCACATTTTTTTTCCTGCTAGTCAAAGCTTTTCAAGCAGAAAGTTCAGCTCAGTTCCGGCAGACTCATCAGCCCGTGAGGGTCTCCCCCCCTCTCCCTCTGCAGGGAACCGCATGGCAGCTTCCTCCGCCATCCCTTCAAGCACGCATTTGAGAAATCAAATGACTCAGCCCTTGAGCCTGGCACATCCCCGACTCCGGAGACAAACAACTTCTCAGCGCAGGCACAGCTGCAGCCCTGTGGTGAGCAACCCCAGAACCCTTTTCCAGCCTGTCCCCGTGCCCAAGGAGCTGAGGGGCAAAATGGGCAAGGGTGATGGGTCTCAGCTCTACCAGCTCAGGATCCCTTCGAGGCCCCGAGAGCCTGGCAGGAGTCCTGCTCGACGGCTGAGGAGCGCTCGGTTTTGAGATCTGGTGGTAGCACGCTCAGATGTTTTGTGTCACCTAGAAGAGCTCCTTCCTCCCATCCCGGCAGTCCCGGGGACTCTCAGGGGTCCCGCAAGCAGGACAGTCCCCGCCAACGCCTGGAAGCAGCTGGGAAAATCTACATCGTTCCATCGGCTGGAGGACAATCACGGGAATTACCTCGGAGGCCACGTTCCCACCATCCAGCCCACAGCTGTTCTCAGCCATTTGGAAACCAAACACTTCTGGAGGAAAATAAAAAAGATCTAATCAGTTTTACCCTCTTTTTCCAGTGGGAAGTTTACACCATAATACAAGACAAGCCTGCAGGTAGACATGGAGAACATTTCAGCAGTAGTTTAATATATTTATAGGTATTTTTCTTATCCAGGATCTTGCAATTTTGCCAAATATATAAAACCACAGACACAGGTATATTGTGCTCATGGCCACACACACAGCATCCCAGGTTCTGAGAGACAAGAAACCCCTAAGCTTTACAAACACTGCTTAGCCAAGGCTCAAAGCCTGTGAATACAGCACAGAAATAGTGTCAGCTCCATGCTGTAGCTAAGGAAAATGAGGTACGAAGCCCAGAAACGGCCTTACCTCAGTGCCTGAATCAAGGATTCAATCCTTGTGTGAGTTGCATGAGATCTCAGCAGAGATGGACAAGGCGAAGGTTTCAGCTCCTGGTCTGGATCAGAGCTGGGACCTCCGCCTTCCTCTCCTGCCTCCCTGGACACACGGCTGTCCTGCCCGACGGAGCCGGCTTCCCACCCAGCCTGGCTCTCAAGCTACACCACGCCAAGCTGCCAAGAGCAACCCCAAGTTGGTGTTAGACATGAATCACAGCAGTACCGGGTCCTGCTTTTGTGTTCAACTAGTTATTTGTGCCATTTTGCTGAGAAAAGCTGCTGCACGGCGCTGCCGGGAGAAGAGGAGGCTCCAAAGACACGTTGCTGAGTGCACTACTCCGTGCCTCGGTTTCCCTGCTTGTAAGAGCAGAGACAGGGGAGTGCCGTACGCCAAGTGAGCTGATGGGTGCAGAGAGAGTGGAAAAGCACAGGGAGGTCTTTGGAGCGCCAGACTTCCTTCGAGGGAAGAGGCTGCCCGGGGCAGGAGGGGAGGGACGGCTGCCAACAGCCCTTGCCCCACACGATGCGGCGCGCGTTCCTCGATGGGAAGGTGCTCGGGGTAAAAGCCGGGCTGCAGGGCAGGTGGGAGTCAGGCCAGGACATCGCTGCGTGGTGCGGGAGTCGTGCAAGGACACCGTGCTGCAGGGCAAGGGGGGCTCGCTGCCTGGAGAAGAGAAAGCTCTCCAAGGACTTGGGTGGGATCGCTCCTGTGCGTGGAGGTGGCTGGGAGCGATCTGTAAACGCTAAAAGGCAACTGATTATTTAGGCACCTAAAAGGAAGCAAAGCCACAGTAAGTGTCCGATTTGGTGGCAACCGGAAAGACACATGTATCTGTCCCAGAAAGATCCAGGGCACGGCTCTCCTCAGACACAGGATTTTGTCTCTACAGTAACTTCTGAATACTACAGGGAATTGCCTCTTAGGAATCTCAACTCAAATAATATTTGCTGACATGGAACAAAAGATATTGTAAGACAGCATTATTAGCAGGAAAAGTTTAAATCTAAACTGCGAAAACCTGAAAAGTCACTGTGTACTGAAAAAAAAAATCAAAACAACTGATTTTATTCAATACTTGTCCTTATTTAATACTTCCCCCTTTTTTGAAATTTGCATTTAGCTAACACTTTACATTTTTCAATTTGGTTGCAAAAAGTACAAAGTACAACATTCTTTTGGGGACTCTACTGTTACGCCTGCAATAGCCCAAATTAATCTGATCAATGTCACGACAATATCTCCAGGGGAGAGGGCAGAGAATTATGCACTGAAAATGTCTAGAGGTAATTCTTCAGGACCGCAAGACAGATGAGTGCTTAACTGAACACAGAAGCCTCTTCTGAGCTGAGAGCTTCAGCCTTGCTTTGCTGAGCTGCAAAATCTGGGAAGAAATTACAAAAAAAATAAAAAGGGAACTACCATAGGCAGACGTTCGATATTTAACACGCAAAAGAATCAATCCTAAAAACTTTTTGATAATGGAGCAAAAGCCGTGTCATTTCTCACTGTGGATCTGGCTGTCTCTGCTCCTTTCAAAAGCAGGAGATGTTAGAGCTTCCCTTTCCGTAACATATTAATTTCCACTCAAGCACGGTTGGACGATTCACAGAAATAAAGCAGAAATAGAGAAAAGCAGTGCAGCATTTTTAAAGCCCTCTCCCCTCCCCACTTTGGACAGAATTTCAAAAGACTTTGGTACATTGGGAGTTTAAATCTGGCTTCTCGACCATGCACTGAGCACTCGAGAAACTCATTTTATGCAGCTGGAAAAAAAATCCAAGCTCCTTTACCTACAAAAGTCATTGGAAAGCTACCTATGGACTTAGATAGGCTTAGAATGGGGTCCTGAAGGAGCTCTGCTGGAAAAGGGACCCACTAATGGCCTGTGGAGGAGGCAAGAGTAATATAAACAGTTTCTGGTAATTTATTTCAATTGCTCGATTTCTTCAGCATTAAGAACAATCACGGCCAGGCAAATGCATCAACCTAAAGCATAGGAATATATCCTGGCCCCACACCACCCTCCACTCCCTCTCTTCTTCAAGCACCTGCTCGAAATGCGGGGCTCCGCAGCCCCTACGAGCAGCGGGGCAAGCAGGATGGGAGCAAGGACCAGCTATGTTGGGGACCTGGAAAACAGGCCTGGTACTAGCCTCCAGCAGCCGGCAGTTTTGGGGAGCAGCGGGACTGGGGTGCCTCGGCGAACTGGGGCAAGGGAGAGCGTACAGGCTCTGTCTGAGACCCTGCGCAAGGAAGGACGAAGTCTGCCACATGCTTTGGCTAGAACAGTCCCCAGCGGTAGGTCGTAGCCGAGTGCATTGCAGATAATATGAGAAATAGGCACTTTCAAACACAGCTGTTAGCAGCATTTCAGCCAGAGGCCTTGCTCGCATGTCTGGACCTGAAAGAGGCTCGACTCCCTCCTGCGTTTCCCCTGGAGCTGGTGTTTCCCACACAGCCGTCCCACAGGCTCGCTGCCGCAAAGCAGGCAGGCAGAGCCACCCGGCGCGGGCAGCACCGTCAGCCTGGCTGGGGCTGAGGATATCGTCTGGAGCTTTGGCCACGCAGGAGGACCACAGGTGTCCAAACGCGGACCGTGGATCCAAACCCCTTTGAAAATCCCACGCAATAACAGTGACTGCTGTCCTCCAGCTGGGCTGCTCTCTCTAAAGCTGTCCCTGACCCCTGCAAGCAGCGGTTTCCCACCCAGCGTGGAAAGGGGCTGTCTTTTCCTCCACCCCAGCATCACTATTCGAGAGCCTGACCACCAGCACTCGCCGACAGCATCTCCACAAAGCACCTGGCTCGCTCTAGAGCGCACAGTCACACCGTTTCTCCTTGCAACTGAAGCTACAGCCTTTCCCCTCCTTTTTCGGTGAAAACAGCTTTCACAGGGCCGGCGGTAAAATCCGCACCGCCTCTGGGAAGGGTCCCAAGAGTCGTTCACTTTTACCCGTGTTTGATTTGCACGCAGGCACCAGCAATTTCCCCGGGGAGCGCTTCTCCCAGCAGGCCCAGTTCTGCTTTCACTTAGAGTGAGGTAAACTGGGACCGGCTCCTCCAAATGACTCCACTGGTGCAAATGAGATCAGAATCTGGCACCGCTCGTCTTACTCAAAACAAGCATAACTGGAACCAGATAAAACCAGTTCTAGTACATAGTGGCCACCAGGATTATTATTTTTTTAATTTAGCACACACGCCGCGTAAGGCCATCCTGCAGTCAGAGATGGGAGTTGTCTCAAATGCCAACCACGCTGGCTTTCGGCTCGCTCGGTCATTCATTACCAAACTTGCATAAAAAAATCAAGCCCTGTCCTACGCAGCGGGGTTGCGCTTGCAGGATCAGGTTCCCAGCTGCTGGAGCAAGAGGTGGAAAGAGGGAAGGAGAAAAGGGTTTGCGGCTGAAGCTGTGGATCTTTTAGTGACGGTTCAGGATCTTCCCTGCCGTTTCCCTCTCCCTTTACACCAGTTTAGGTCATATCCTGGTCACAACAGCAGAAATCCAGTCGACTTGAGTGCTGTTTTGCTCTCTTTTAATCTCTGCTTTACACTGCACCAGCCTTCTCGGTTTTGACGACATAAAACCCAACGTCTGTGTTATTTACCGACGGCACTAACTGCAATATCTCCAACACCGAAGCATAAAAACATGTGGCAGCGCAGGGCCAGAGGCTTTCGGGGGTAACGTAACAGCTCGCAGCCCAGTTGGTATTTTCAATTGCTACCAGACGTGCTGGGGGCTGACCTCACACTTGACATTTAGGCGGTCTCTCCTAAAACTGCAGGATCAGGCCCAGTAACCACAATGAAATCACACTGTGAACCAAATGCCGGTCTTTTCCCCTCTCTGGACAAGTCACCTGAGCTCTGTATCAGAGAAGAAGGAGGCTTAAGCCACATCTGAGAGAGTGACCAAAGCGAGGGCCCGATCCTGACGCCATTTCCAAAGCTCAACTCCAAAGGATTGAAATCTTGGCTGGAATGGGGGTAGCAGCCCAGCCCAGCTCCACAACCGGTAGAAAGGAGTGTTGGGTTGCTCCGTTCCCACCATCGGAGCTAATTTACACCCAGGAAAGCCCCGGCCCCCACCGCCCCTGTGTCGCTCCCTCCCTAAACAGCGCTGCGTGAGAAACAAAGGTCTGGCGAAACGGCAAGCACAGCTCCTGCCAGTGCTAACAGGAGGTGCGGAAGACAGACCACCCCTCATTCCCACTCCAGTTCTCCCCCCAAAAAGGACAATTTTATCAGCTGCTCAGGTTTTTAAGAATCTGATTTGAACGGCTGAGAGGTTTCTTTGCCCTAAGCCGTGCTGGTCCCGCCGGCACTCTGGTCCTTGCTTTATCGCAGGGGATCTCCGAGCCTGGGTGACTACAGCGGAGGGGGTTTTTTTCCAGCAAACTTCCAAAAAAAAAGAGCAGGAGCAAGGCCCTAGGACAGAGCAAGTCCCCGGCTCTGCCTGCCCTGCGGTCGCTGCAGCTATGATACGGGAGCCGGCGGAGGTATTGCTAACACTTTAATGGGAACAGCACAGAGCTTGGGGAGGAATAACTGCCCAGGAGTTTACTCTGCTTCTCGGGCAGGTTTCCCACCATTGTACCAGCTTCACACAACCTCGGCAATGCCAACACATGCCAGGAGCAAAGTTACTCCAATACGGGCAGGTCTTCAAGGCTACTTTAAAAGCATTTTGGCTCAGGGCCCAATCCTGCCCTTCCTGGGCACCCAAAATTCCCTCCAGCTTGACTGTTTTCCTTGCTCCGGAAAGACGACCGGGCACTCAGGAAGACTTTGCTCGTTCGCCCTCTTTGCAAGACCGCAAACTCCCCAAGCTGGAATTCAGTGCAGAGAGGTCAAGCCAAGAGCCCAGATTCTTCTCAGGGCTGTTTGCAAACACTTGGGATTTTTATACTGAAGGCAAATTCCATTTCCCATCCTGCGGTTTGCAAATTTGAGGCGAGCTGCCTTTTTCGAGATGGGAGACTGCCTTCGAAAAGCAAAAGTGCCCATTGTATACAGCTGGTTTTTGGCTGGTTGGACATTGTAAAGAGGACATTAAGTTCTTAGGCTAAAAATACAAGGGAAAATCTGGGCCTCGCCATATCACTAGGATCTTTCCCACTCGTTTCAGCAGGGTGCAGATTTTTCCCCCAAAAACCTGCGTGGCAAAGCTACGGTGCCCCAAATCCACAAACACTTCACACAGGCTGAATTTTGAATTTGATGGGGTTAATCCTAAAGTAAAAGTTGGATTGCGGAGCAGAGTGTAAGTTTGTCGTAAGAGTGCCCTCGTAAGAGAAATGTTAGTAGGCAATCAGGGATTGTCCGGATCAACTTTAATGCAGCCTGAAAACGAGCTAAAGCATGTTCTGTCCCCGGAACATCTCTTAGAGAAAAAGAGAAATCCCCACTGTGCATAAAACGCAGAGATTATTGTATATATCAAATAAGAATTGCCGCAAATACTTAAGACAAACTGAAATACTATGTTACGACTCAAGAAACAGGTAGAGATATATAGGATACAAGCCTTTGTAATATTCCAGTAAGCACAACAACTATTTGTAGGATACAAGGATGTAAATTCATCCCCAGTGCAAACTTTTCAAGTAACAAAAGTTTACTTCCTTTATGATACCCGAACTACTACACGTCCTCTGGCGTTGCGGTTAATCGATATACTGAACGTTCCCGTTCTTTCCTCTGCACTTTTGTTCGAAACCCGAAATAGATGGGAAGGACTCTGTACCACAGATGTGCAACCGATAGAGCGCGGCTCCCCATATCCTATTCTTTTATTTTATTTGAGCTAAAGCGGCGGTGGAAATACTTTAACGATTGCACAGCAGATCCCCCGAAGTCCGCCTCATCTGCAACTGATTTCTGCCCGTGGCAATATTCTCATCCTCCCGGCTATCAATCACCCGAGGGGGGGAATAGAAGGGAGAGGAAAAGAGGCGGAAAAATCTGGTGGTGATCAGCGGCGGAGAAAAAGCAGCAGGTCCGCTCCGTTTTGGGGGGGGGGGGACACGGGAGGGGGGGGGGGGGGAGAGACACAAAGCCAAGGGGTACTCACCACCCAGGCGACGGCGGGCACATCCCATGGGGTCCGGGGCCGCGGGCGGCGGGCGGCTACAGCCCCGCGGTGCCCGGCGGCTGCCGCATCCTCGGCGCCGCGGCCCAGGGAGGCGCGGGGCGGGCGGGAGCCTGCCGCCTCCCTCCCCCCGGTGCCGGGCTCCGGGCGGTGCCGCCGGCCCCGCCGCTCGCGATTGCACAATCGGGACTGGGGCGGGAGGGGGGGGTGGTGGGGGGGGGGGGTGTGTGGGGTGTGGGAAGGGAGAGGAGGGGAAAGGAGGGAGGGAAGGAGGGAGGGACGGAGGGAGGGGAGCGCCGGCTGCAGCGCCTGCCCGCCCCGCCGGGGCTCCGCCGGTTTATGGGGCGGTACGGGGAGCCCCGAGCAGCCCCAGGAAGAGCGGTCCTCCTCCGGTCGCCCGGTTCCCACTCCCCGTGCCCGCTTGCAGCCGGAGAGACGAGCGCCGGAGCGTGGGAGCCCCGCGGATCCTCGACGGGGCGGCCCCCCAAACACCTACGGCCCCAGGGCCAGCGGGACTCGCAGCCCCCCGGGACGGGCACGGAGCTCTCACACGCTGACCGCCCGTCCTGGGCGGCGGAGCCCCCGCCAAGCGCTAAAAACTGACGGGGAGAGCCCGCTGGCAACACACGTCCATAAAAACGACGTGTCTGTAAAAGAAGAGCTGTGTCCGAAGGTAATTTCCCAGCATTTGGTCCTGCAGTGACCTAAACAAAGTCTGGATGTGGCTCACTGAATGCAAACAGTTCCTATTTAAACATAATACTTGATAGAGAGTGCTTGGGGTAGAGCCCTAGCCGCAGTGAAGACTTTGGAAAAGTTCTCCAACACCGGAGGATGGTTTTCTCTTCTTTCTCCTTTCTTTTCCCTCCTTCTTTCTCATCTCTTTCTCTTCTTTTTCTTTCTTTCTTTTTCTCTCTTTCCCATTAAAAAACCAACAGCCAAACACAACCCCAGTGAAACCCCATTCATCGCTATCTTTCAGTTAGGATAATTGTTGGAGACCGGAAGGGCTCTGTTTCTGTAAAGGCGCAATTAATCTAATAGAGGCCTCCACATTAAACGCTGGCACGGCCCTACCGAAATCAAAAGATACCTGCAAGGCTTGGATGGGCTTTGCTGGCTCCTGTTTGTGTGAAGATTTGCATAGAGATCAGAGAAGCAGGAAGAGGAGATGCTAAGAAAGCAACAGCCGTGCTGAGAGAAGTGTTGGTAGTGCCCTGGCAGTGGTCCTGGGGAGAAGCTAGGAAAGCAAGCTTTAGGGCTGGGTGTTAGTTGAAGGAGGCTGGAGGCTGCCAGCGAAGGAACGGTTTCCTGCTGCTTGGTTCCTTCCAGCTCCGGGACAATAGGAATTTGTAAATAGGATGGCAAAAACCTGCTTCCAGCATCACTTTCTTATCCTGCTGGATGCAACCTACCCGGCCCTTGAGCTGTACTGAACTGCTCAGCTCCAAAAAGGCCAACAACAAAGGAGCAGCCTTTCGCCATGACCCCATAACCCATCGGGAGCCCAAACTCTAATCTCCCAACATTTTCACCCACTGCTGAACTTGGGCTTTTAACTAATCTCTACCTGCTCCTCACGGCCAGCATGACCAGCAGTGAGCTCCTGCCCAGGAGGATATTTTATTCTGAATAATAAAATGATTGAAAGAAGAGACATCAGAGGCTTGGAAGCAAGTTCTCAGGTCTGTAGATAAATGAGGAAAAATAAGATGTAGACGAGACCAGCTACGAAGCAACAGACCACGGGCATTAAGGTGAAATTCACCCAAGTGTATCAAGTCCACGGTTCAGTATTTTGATGGTTTTTGTGGGATCCTTGGCACTGGGGTATGATTACTCTGAGTGGAGCACCGGGCTGCATGCAGAGATGTGAGCCAGTGTGCAGTTCATTCCCTGCTTCCTACTATTCATTCGTGTTCCAGTTCTGTAAACAGCCAAAGAGCAGAAAAGGGAAACACAGCAATCTGTAAATCTAGGGGTAAGGAGGCACAGGGAGCAGAGTTCAGGTTTTCTGGTGTCAGAAGAGACAGGCAGAGGTGCTGTACGACAGAACGGGCTGGCTGGAGGATGAAAGAAGCTGTCGAGAGGCTGTCAAAGCCCTGGGCCAACACTTTTCCCCTTCTTCTCTGGCAATGCGGTATCGCAGCCAGAACGAGGAGTGAAGACCTGATGCCTGCAGATGTCATTTGGACAGACACTGGCTCAGGCACGGGCCAGAGGCAGCCGCTCTGCAGCTGGGAGCAGACGGGAGGGAGAGCAGGGAGGCAACACTGGCAGGAAAGGAGCCGTCCTCACCGGTCAGGCCCCTCGCCCCTAGCCAGGGTTGCTGGCTCCAGCAGCATTTTTACACTCTCGCTTCACATCACCCCCTCATTCACCAGCTCCCGCTCCCCGCAGGCTCTGGGGAGCTTGCTGCCTGCCCCTAAAACACCCGTGCCAAACCACGCTGTTGTTTTCATGCCGAGCGGCGCGACATGTGGGTTAGTACGACACAACTCTCCACTCTCACCCCCCGACGACAGCCCGTTTCATCAGCCTGTTGTTTTCCACCATAGATAGACACCATATGAAAACACAGGTGCACAGAGCCTTGCCCAAAATGTCCACACACCCACGTATGTCTTCCCCCCTCAGCCCTTTCCCCTGCTGCTGGATCACCGAGGCTTTCGTACACTGAGACACAGCAGAAACCTGCTCTCCGGTCTCCAGGAGCTTCCCTCCCTCGCCCGCTGTTGCTGTTTTGGGCCTGCTGACAAACGCCCACAGTGCCAGGGGCTCCCCGCTTGTCAGGACAGGACTAGGAACTGTGGGCGTGAGAATTAAAAGGGTGTATTTGTAAGTTAAAAATAAAACTATGCCTTTTATTTGTGTCTTAACACAGATTCCAAGGCTCCCTGCCCATAGCTGGATGCTAGAAAACACATGCGGGGAAAGGCAGCTGGGAAAAGAGCGAGCGAGCGAGAGCGTGTGTATCCGTGAAGGGCTGCAGGGAGCAACGAAGGGGGGAATTGCCCTTCACAGATCCCCGCAGCTGGGCCCACGCTCCGTCTCTCCCCCAGCGACTTGGGTTGTGTTCACCATCCCTGAGACATACCGCATAGGGTCCAAAGAAGCGCTCTCAAGGGCTAAATCCCCTGGCATGACCCATGAGGGACTTGGGAGACTGATGTCTGGGTCTGCCGTGGACTACCCTGCCCCATCTCACATCAGTCAATTCGCTTCACCTCTCCACCTCTCATTTGCAAAAGGGTATAAAATTCTATTGCAGCTCCCCGGAATAAAGGTGGCTCTTCATCAGCTCCCCTCTCTCACCGGACCGTCACCTGCTGGAGATGAACTCCTACTTCTTCGTTCCTAAATAAGCCCTAAGACATCTCCAAGATAACAGCTCAGGACCCCAAATTGCTGTGTGTAAGGGCGTACATGCCCGAGCTGAAGGGAGCAGTACTCATGCCGGGAGATGGAGGCAAAGATTTTACTACTGAAAAAGCTGGGGGGTGATTTCCCATCAGCATCTCAGGTAGGTGAAGGGAGGGGACACTGGTGGCAGGCAGGGTGTGAGGAGCGCATCCTCCCATCGCTGCCAGCACCCAACTCTCACATCGGTGCAGTTCCAGCACCCACTGGCAAGGATGGAGCAGTCCTTACAAACACCATTCTCGCTTTTTAAGATTCACCCAAAGCACGTGGCTACAACAGCAATTCACTGCTCATTCAGACCACCAGGTCAATCCACGCCAAGCACTGCCTCTGGCTTAGTAACATACACAGAGGTAAGGCGAGGCTAGAGGGGAAGGTTCAGCCACGGGAAGGAATCTGGACCAGCAACCTCCATCGGGCCACAGCTTTAGGATAACAGATTTGAGCTCTGTGCTGAATCCCTTTGCGCCGGCAAAGCAGAAAGGCACGAGTCCTAGGGGTAATTTGGCTAGCTGGCTTGAACTGCAAAATCCAACTTGCGTGGCCATGTGTAGAAAGAGAGATCTAGGGACGGACCTGGCTGGCAGGGACTGTGCTCGGTAGTAAAGGAAAAGGATTTATCATAGAGCTCATTAGAAAACATCTGGGCTCAGCAAATGACCTGGAATGCGACTCGGCAGCGGGGCGCTCCTCTCTTCCCGAGTCCCGAGAATGCGAGCTCCCGCAGGGTAAGACTCGAGCCAGCTGTTTCCTCTAATCCCATCAGCCTTTCCTTCGACAGGGGTCCAAACGCTCGGCGAGCGGGAGAGAACGAGAAAGTCCCATTCCCTCCCCTTGGTGACTGGGATTAGTGGTTTCTCTGTAGTGCCGTGCCAATGCATTTTGGGGCCCTGGGGCAGCAGTAAAAAAAAAAAAAATGTACCCCTCCCATCTCTGAGCAAGTCCAAGTGTGTTTAATCGCTTTCTTTTCCACCTTGCCCAATCGCTCCCTGCTCCCAGGCACTCTAGGCCCCTTCGTCCCTCCCTCCCTGCCTCGCTTCCCCAGCAACTCAGGTCATGCAAAATCCTTCTTCTATTCAGTTCACGTCTGCAGGGGCAGCTTCTATCACGGAGGGCTGAGAAGAAGCTGTTGGGCTTCATTTGCAGGTGCCCTCTTCCCTACGAGTTCAAACAGTTTTTTTCTTTCTACTTCAAAAATACCAGTTTCCTGCAACTCTATTACAACCGGCTAAATCCCCTCTGATAACCATCTTATTTTCCGCTGCACAACTTCCCCCTGCTGCAATCACTCAGAACCTCTTATTATATTAATTATTTTTCTTGCAGCGCTGCCTGAAGGCCCCAGCCAAGCTCAGGGCCTCGTCACAATAGGTGCTTGTATGTGTTTAGAGACAGTTCTGGCACTGAAGCGCCTACAAACTGTCAACCAGCAGTACAAACTTAGAACGTACACATGTGCGCAGGGAACATTTTGCACATTACCAAAAGGAAACCAGCACCCGCCTGAAACGGGGTGACTCAGCCCAGAGCAATATTGCACTGCTGTTGCATGGGAAGAGGCTCATGCACAAACTCTCTGGCCTTTAAGAAAAGCACCCAAAATCAGAAGTCTCAAAGTACCAGTTTCTGAAGTCCTGCTACTGCAAGAGAGAGTCAGCATTTTTTTAAATTAGGGTAACAGAGAAAAAAGAATGTATATATGTATTCACTAACAGATTAAACTCCATCCCCCCGCCTTACAGAAGACAAATGCAAATACAATCCTTAAGGTGATAACATGATTTTCATATTTTAGAGGGTGTGGTTCATAAAAATCATAGAAATGTGGGACCCTGAGAAATCTGCTTTCATTGCCTCCCTCTCCTGCCCTGAAGCAGGATCATGATTTTTGAGTTTGTGAAGCAGGTAATACTATTGCAGCTGATGAGGAACTGAATGAAACTGGCCAGGAGTCTTAGCTTATCACTGCTTTCTTGAACATGCTGAGCGATCTGTGCTAGCACTGGACCAATTTTTCATCATTCTGGTTTTAATTTTGGTAACAGAGCCTGCCTCAGTGGCTGCTCCAATGTATGATAAGAGTTAACATTGAAGCCTCGGTTAAATAACTAGAGGCTCATCCTGTGCTCAGAGGAGTCACAATGACCTTCTCTCTATCTGCCAGCCTACCTCTATTTATACCTAATATGGATATAAAATCCACAACTTAGCAGATAGTAAACTAGAGCCTCCCACAAGCATGTCACCTAGTAGGATGCTCCCAAAGATTTAAAGGAATTATTTCTCAGGCCTGAAAAGAACCCAGTGAATTCACTTTCTCTGTTCTGTCTGACATGGTGCAGACAGCAGAACTATGCGGACCTTCCCATACAGTCCTTCCAGTGCACCTCCAGTCCTAGCCCACAAACACTCCTGCAGTTCCAGCCCCAGGCTTCCATCCATCCTTCAGAGATGCATTTATTGACACATGAAATACCCCAACTCTCGACAGATTATCTACGAAACCATGTAATCTTCAGAGAGAATTAAACAAAAACCGGGCCCCATGCCCGGAAAAAGGAGTCGGGGGAAGCACACACCATCAGCCATTCCCTCAAACAAAACCAAGGAAAACAGTCCAAAAGGGAGGAGCTGGAAGAACAAAGCAGCAATGATCGGCATAGAAATAGGTTGTCTTATATCCGAGAACCACGCCAGGGACATCTTCAAGGAGTGTCTAACACACAGGGTCCTTGAGCTGAAAATTTCTGCATTTAGTTCATACCAGATTAAGCCATGGGACAGAGACCAGGAATAATGCAGTCAACCTTTATGGCCTTGGAAGTTTAAGAGAATTTATGGCCAACAAGAACAGTTAGATCATCTCATAAGAATCCATGTGTGTTACAGGTCATTTGGTTTCACCCAGTCACTCCCAGGTGGAGCACAGTAACTTGCATTTAAGACATCAAGAGCTGAAAAATCCACCCATTCCTCTGCTAGCTTATCCCAGTCTCTCTGCTTATAATTCAGTGCCTCGCTGCCCATCTGCATGGGTCAAGCTTTGGCCTCCAGCCATTGCTTCTCGTTATGCCTCTCCCTCTCAGCAGCAAACCCTTCAGTTCCTGGGTTTTCTGTAACCCCTAAGTCCTTGTGATCTCTAGGTATGATCAGCATTTGCTGCGCCTTCATGTCGAACTTTACATTTGACTATATCA
Organism: Gymnogyps californianus; assembly: GCF_018139145.2. Lineage (NCBI taxonomy): Eukaryota > Metazoa > Chordata > Aves > Accipitriformes > Cathartidae > Gymnogyps > Gymnogyps californianus. The sequence continues at coordinate 7,365,263 of NC_059491.1, forward strand.
AAACCTACATTGCTCCACTTTCTTTTTCATTTATATAGCATCCCACCAAATAGCAATTATTCGTCTGCCACCATTTTTATATTTACTTCCAGATAATTAATGAAAATTACAGATAATACAAAGCATTATACTGATTCCTGCGGGAGACATGGCGTCCACAGACCCCAGTGTACCATTGTTTTGCAAATCAGACATGAAGCCATTAGGACATGAAATGATTTTCTTCTTCTGTGGCCTCAGTCAACCTTTCAACCTAGAAAGAGGCTGCTAAAGAGAGAGGTTACACAACCCATGGCACGTACCTTCAGCCTAAGCCTCCTTTCCCCTTACTCCATTGATAACTACAGCCCTTTCTCCCTTATTGCTCTGTGCTATAGCACATTATCCTGGAGAGAAGGCGCAGGAGTTTGGTGACAGAGAAGCAGGTGACTGGAAGAAATGAAAGGGTGGATAAGAAAGTGTAGAAACACTCCCCTTCCACAGCACACCTTTACCTTGTTTGAAACACTCCCTTTCCACAGCACACCTTTACCTTGTTCTTCCAGCATCTTCAAAGAGCAGAAGCCAAAGTATTTTGTGAACTGTGGAGTGCGATTCAATCCAGCGCAGATGGGTAGTGAACTGTGGGGTCCACAATATACGCTAGCTGACTGTACAGAGCTGAATTTTACCCGGGAATGAAGTAGGTCTTAAAGCCATGACCAAGTGGAGAGAGTATCACTATTTCCATTTTACAGGGGAGAGAACTGAGGTGCTGTCTATCACAACTGGACTCCTAAATCCTCAGCGAATGCATGGCTCATGGGATTAGTAATGGGTTTGGGTTAAGCTGTTAGTCACTACTAACAACTTCAAGTGCAGCACCGAGGGGGAGGAAGAATACCCTCTAAAACTTCTAAAAAGAAACACACTCCTTCATACAACAGCAGATTTATGAACTGAATTTGAACTGATAAGGACATGACCTTTTCTAGGAAGGGGCATACACTCCTAACCCAGAGCTGGAGTCTTTACAAGTACTACCAATAAAGACTATAGATGAAGAGTGATTTATTAGTCACCAACAACTTTCTCAGCATCTTTATAAGCTACAGGAGGTGGGTATCCACCACCACGAGGAACATCCAGCTCTAAATAGCTAGCAATGCTGTACAGCTAAGTGCTGACAGCCAGAAGTCACAAGAGAAACAGCGATCCACAGCTGAATTTCCATAAACTATGTTCCCATTTAGTTTCAATCTCAGTTAAGCATTTCACTGTGGGTGGGCTATAGGCTGGACTCTCAGGGCAGTTAAGACACAGTACGCATTGCATACAGCTGCCTACTGGAACTGGCGTGCCAAAATTTGCACCAGTCCCATTTACAAAGGCAGGGGTGGGGTGGGAGACGAGGAAAAAGTTTGTTTATTTCTTACTGTCGGGATGTGTGTGGTAGGGGGGGAAAGCAACAAAACCCAGCCAGCACAGAGCAAAAGGAAGGGTCAGCAATGCCTCGCTGATTCAGAACACTGCTGAAAAATGTGGTTTTCCTAGCAGGTCACTGATCGTGTGTTCCCCCAGCTCTGCCACTAGCCTCTCCCTTCTAGCTAAAGCATAAGAGCTATACCTCGTGGTAGATCACTACCACAACAACCACCGTTTCCTTTAGTCCACTCATGCAGCCACTGCTTCCATTTGCAAACAACCACCTTTGTGATTTCTTTTGCATTGCTCCAAAAACTCGGAGGGAACCCAATAAAAATATCTGGAAAACCAATTCCTTCTCCTTTGGAGAATGATCCGTGTGAACCCTCTGGAAGAGTTGAGTTACGCCATCACTGCTGTGTTTCCACTACTGGAATGATATTGTCTCCTTGATGTCCTCCCTCTATCTCCATCTGTTACCTAAGTTCATATTTAAGGTAGATCTACTAAGGCAGTGACTATCTTCTGGTATTATGCTTATGCTATACCTAACACAGCAGTGTCCATGAGATGCAAAGAACTGGCAATACATTTCAGTATTTTCTCCTTCTCAGAGTCACATTTACACCAAAGTCAATATTGAGGGTCTCAGTGTTTTACACCTATCAGTGATTCTATAAGCAGTCACCTCCTGGACAATAAAACAGAATTCCTAACTTATCAGAGTTTTGCCATTAAGAATTTGGGGCAATTTGAGGATAGCAAGTGGTTGCAGAACATACCCTTCTGGAGTCTCCCAGACTATGAAGTGGGCAGCCTTCCCCTGAGACTCCATGACCTGCCAAGTAAAAAAACAGTCAGAAAGGACGGCTGATGGAGTCAATGGCTCAAGACTCAAATTAGAGTCCCAGCTGCATGCCACGTTCCCTCCAGGAGTTATCACTGACCTTGCCTACAGCTTCTCCCATCTTTAAAATGGCAATTATAAACTTTTCTACCTCCCTCAATCCCATCTGTTTAGTTTGTAAATTCTCCAGGGCAGAGACTGGTTTTTATTTGTGTGTACAGCACCACATACAGCAAGGTCCTGATCTTGGCTAAGGCTCCCAGGCATGATTGAAATACAAAGAAATGACGGTATCTTGATCAAACATGAAAAACTCGGATAAACAATAGAAAAGCAGCTTGATATTTTTTTTTCCTGCAGTCTCTGCTTTTCCGTGACTTGTTTATTCATCTCAAAGCCTCAGCAGACATCTAATCAAGCTGTTAAGAGTCAGATTTGTGGCCAGTCAAGCACTTAGGGAGTTGTTAAACGTTCAAAACCAGTTCTATTCAGCAAACAGCTGCTTCTTTTTTTTTTTTTCCCCTTCTCCTAGATAGCGGTATGGTTTCTTTACTCACTGTATACTCACCATTTTCCTATTAAAATTGCATCGGTGTGATACAGTAACTTCTCCACTAAAAGGTCTCATTAAGTTTTGGGTAGGGACACCTGACTTTTTTAGGCCTATCTTGTTTGCACTTTTTGGTACTGATCCAAATCACGCTACAGTTAGATGAAGCAATGATTTCAGCAGGCTTAAGAAAGAAGGAAGAATGTGATAGTTTCCAGATGAGTGTATTATACTAAATTTAACATGCCTTTTGGTACTTAGAATTTCCACTTTTCCCCCTTCCACTTATGTAATTAGAAATCAAGCAGCAGGAAACCGTTCCTATTCCAACCTCAGTTGGGAACAGTATGGTCTCATTCCCATAGAGGGAAACAGGAGATTTGTCCTCACAAGGAGACATTTTGCACAGCTTACATGGACAGGTTCAAAAATAGGCTTTGAATAATACAACTTTAATTAAACCAAAAGAAATACAGGCCTCTTATGTGCTAGTTATATATGCATGTATATATATATCAACACAAACAACAACAAGCAAGGCAGCTGTGGAAAAAACAAAAAAATTAAGTTCTTACCCCATTTTAAGAGCAATGACAAATTTTTAATTCCACGTTTTGAATTGTGCAATTTTTCCACACTCATCCTACCGGATTTCATATTAATGAGCAAGAACATTTGTTCTGATTATTCTCACTCTAGCAATAAAGGACACATTGTGAATCGGTATCTACAACAGTACCCTCTGAGTTCCAGGGCCTGAAGAACCACTTGATCATGGGCCACCGTAGATCAGACAAAGTAAGAATTAACCCTAGGAAGTCATATTTGAACTAAAACAGAGCAGACCAGGGCAGGACAACTCATTACCAGGGACACTAAATAAAAATGGAACCCATCATCATGGCCCAAATGACACAGCGCTAGCTAAAGCTTTTTCGGCATGTTGACAGTCGTATATTCAGAGCGTTGCTACTGCTTTCGGTTCTCCTGTTTCTTACCCAGGTTGATGCTCTTCTCTCCAGCCGAACCCACTGGCTTACCAGACTGCTAGCATCGCAGCGCACACACACAACTCGATAAAAACACTTTCCAAACCACAGAAGAGCTATGGTTCCAGAGTACACAGTTCAAATTAAAAATTTGGGCCAGATAAAATGATTCAAAATTGGGAAGAAAGAAAGAGATCCTGTTTCCAATAAGCTGTTTTGACCTGACTGATGAATGCAGTCCGGCAAGGGAGGAGGTGGAAAAACAAGGACATGCTCAAGCAATGGCCCTGGATGGTATCATGCTTTGACAGTCTTTAATGCTGCTCTGGCATTAAAGCTATTTTATTTCACAAGTCCATTGCTCTAGGCGAGCTCTTCAACTTCTGTTGACTCTGGGCACAGCTCAACATGTTTCTTCAGCGTGCAAGATCCACACACAAGTGCCCAGGGGGATGTGGGGGTGCAGGACTGCTGTAGCACCCAGACGAAATCTCGGTCCCACTGCTCAGTAAGATAAGGAGTTTCTCAAGCTCTCTGAACTCAGAAGACTGCCCCTCAGCCCATCCCCTTCCTTTTTTGGCATGGTTTAAAAAACAAGTATTGCACAACTTGTTTTCCATTGTGTTTACCTTTCTGGAGAGGAATTTTTTTTGTCACTCTTCCATCTGCCAGCGCTCACCATGCAGCAGAACAGGCTTTCAATAAAGGAAAGCTCCTTATCAATCTATACCATTCCCTTTCTGTCTTGGGAGACACGCGTTTACATCTTGTGCTACGTGGACAATATGCAGCAAGCATAGGAGAAAGAAAAGAGGTCCTTGAGAGCCATCTCAATAGCTAGAAAATTGCGCCGAGTAAAGAAGCTGTGAAGACAACCTCTTGAGTCAGGAGAAGAGCAGTAGACAACATGCCAACAAGTAATTACACAGACTGCGGTAAATGTAAAGTAAAAAGGAGTACTTGGACCAGTGACTTGCCAAGGTAATAAAGAGCTTTAAATATTTGTGACCTATTCCCAGACACTGAAACCTGTATGTTCTCCCACAGAAGAGGGGTGAAAAAACAATCAACCTAAAAGGTAAGCTCAGAGCCAGATGGCATGTGCATCCGTTTAATTCGCCCACTATACCGAGGAAGTTTCAAAGGTCATGACTCAAAGCTACAAGAGACAGCACTGGCTAGCTGCATCAGTCGCACAGCTAGGATTTGCCCTTTTGGATTCTGCCTCTTTAAAGAGGACAAAATTCCAGTTTTAAAGGGCAACTGTACAAACAGGACATAGGAATATTTATATTCCTCTCCAAACACTGGCACAAGCAGCAGGGGTCTAGTGGGTGATTTATGAAGTGGGAATGCTTCTTTGAACTGTATGTTAGATGGGGGTTGCCTTTGCAGAGTGGAGAGGAACATACGACGGCTGTCTTTTCTGAAGAGCTCTCACAGTGGCTTTTACCCAGGTGGTCACAGCTGCTACGTACTCAAAATGAAGTCCTCTCCTTCCATTCTCTCTCTCTCTCTCTCACTCACATACAAAGTCAACACACCAGAGAAGGCCATTTTTCTTTTATTTATTTCCCAGAAGAGCTCTTCCTTGCACTTTCCAGACACGATACAAAACAAGCAACAGAACTTTGTTTCATGTACAGAAACAGTTTGTTGGAGTATAAAGAGTTACTGGTGATCGTTACTGAAGAATGTTGGCTTATTCCAGGGGCACTTCAGTATTCCTGAGGAATAATCATTGATTTCTCCTTCCTTCCCACTGGGATAGTCTTAGTCATTAGTCACTGTTCCTGTAAAGCAAGAAGGCTTATATTATTAAAAAGCCATTTGGGTTCCTTACATGGAAGGTGCTGCACGATGTAAAGCAAGCCACTTAGATTTGCAACATTTCCAGAAGGTAGGCTTAACATTTTCATCCTTTGCTAGACTGAGAAGTTGAGTATGGAGAAGTTAAGCAGCTATTTTCATACCAGAAGCATGCCATTTTTTCATGCATATAAGCCTCCATTCTGATAAAATGGGTACTTCAAAAAAAACCCAACATTATGGTTCAGGTTAACTATTCACAGATTGAATAGAAATCAGATAGAAAGCAAAGCCACAAAGGGCAGGAGAAAAGGCTCCAGTTGCCAAACTTCTTGTATTGTTGCACATCAATATAATCCACATTGCAATCAAAGTACAGGGTTGTGGTTTTTTGGGTGATCAATAATACAGGCTAAATAACCTGGAAAATGTGATACTTTCCATTTTGCAAGGAAACCTGAGGCCATGTAATTCTCAGCCATACTGTTTTAAGCCTTGAAATAACTGCTAGATGTTGATTTTTAATTCAGCTGAAGTCACAGGGACATCCACTTGATCAAATTACTTAAAAAGCCCTCAGAATCTTATGACCACATATTAGAACTTTTCTGCATTTTAAGTAGTCTCTTGGCCTAGATGAATGGCTCTTGCATTGGTGTTAGCGTTTCATGATCAACTTACTATCCCAAAGGATGGGCAGCATGATGATCCAAGTTACAGCTAGAACAGCTGCAAAGTTGCTTTGTAATCTCCTGATTATGTGGTATCATGAAGGTCCTCTGTCCTCTCTCATTCTCACTTAGGATTCAGAATTAAGAATTTGATCCTGAAGAATCAAGAATCCAGACTGGATAAAGCCCCAAGTAACCTGGTATGACCTCGTGGCTGACCGGGTTTGAGGTCAGACTAGATGACCTCCTTGAAGTCCTTTCCAACTTGAGTTTATCCTGTGATCCTATGAACTTGACAGGTTTGGGAAACTAGAAATAATTTCATTCAAGCTAATCCATGTTACGTTTCTCTCTCTCTTAATAAAGCTGATTTTCTTGCAGAATCTCACATTTTGACAAGTTAGCATTTGAACAGAAACTTGGTTTTGCAAAGGAAGTCCTATAGAGTTTAGTTACAACAGTTTTTTCTAGGAAAAAAACAGATGAGTGATAATGCAACAATATTTTCCATGCTCCTAACCAACAGAAATGAAATAATTTTGTTGTAATAACCCTGGAGCCGTTATCCATGACATGACATTTTGGAGAGAATTAATGACATTAACCATTAGATGGCTTCATCCGCATCTTCCCTCTCTCAGCATGTTCAGCCTCTTTGTGCCAGAGAAAGCTAGTGCAGACAGTGCACTGGAAACTATTTGTCTAATCTTGTGCCATGCAGGCAGCTGCGCTTCTTCTGTGAAGTGTCCTTTCAATTACCTCATGCTTCGAAGGACCACCCTTGCTCCAGAACACAGATTAGTCCTTAATCCAAACAAAATCCCTTACTAGGCTGACCTGAAAGTCAGTTTTCTGTTGCCCAGCATCACTAGTAACAAGCATCCTTGAATGAACAATGCTTTCTTAGAACATGTGAACAGGGCATTTACCATGCACATGAAGCCACAGACATGTCATTCCAGCTTCTTTTTGGAGACATAAATTGGAGGAATACCCTCAGGATGGTGTGGAAAGCTAACACATTTTAATGTTAACAAATCTGGCCAGAAGAGTCATGCACAGACTTTTGACTCTGGGCCGTAGCTGGCAATGTTGTATCAGCTGCATCTAAGTCACAGTTTCTCCATATTGCTATCCAAAATATTTTATTCTGAAGAAGTTGTTCAAGAATCTTGTTATTGTTTCCCTTTCTTAACAGGCAGCTGAAGAAAATATTTGTAAACAGGTATGTCTGGTAGGGCTGCAGAAGGCTGGCAAAAGCTCATCTGCTAGTAGGTCTAAGGAGGACTGGACTCAACCTACAGCTCTAGATGCATCAGAAAAAAGCCTAAAAACACCTTCAGGCCTCCTTCATCAGGCAGACGAGCAATACAGGAGCAATTTTTGCACTCTGTGTACTGGCCATGAAAAGCTCCTGGCAGAACATTTTACCTCAGTACTTTCTGAAGTGCTAAAATAACTGTAAATATGTCCTGGTGGATGCCTCTCCACCGGTATCAGTGAAACGCTTTTAGCAGTATATAGCTTTGTGGATCCAAAATATGCACGCACACCCCTTTTTTTTTTCCCAGATGCCACAATGATAAATTACCGTAAGAACAGCCCCAACTTTCACATGTGAAGAAATAAAGAAAATATTAATGGAGTCAGTTTGTGGACTTAGTGCACTGTAGGCAGTTTGCGAGCGCACAAATGATTCTTGCTAATTAATCTATTTTTAAATATTTTTTTCTCAGCATGGTCAGTGATAATACTGAACTCATTTAAATTATCCTCTTCAATACTATTTAAAGTGTACAATTTCTTCAGACTAATTATTACATTACTACCCAGCCAAACAAGCCACAAAACTTACAAGTGATTAGTGTTTTCATCTTGCAAAAAAAAAAAAAAAAAAAACACCCCACAGATCAAAGATCTGCTTCCACAGGCAGATCTACCTGACACGCCTGACATGACTTTCAGTTTCTTCCTAGCTCACCTCTTTCAAAGTCTGAAGACAGAATCTTACTGTTAGTTGAGTTTTTCAGCTTTTCTAACATGTATTTTTATTATACTTGTTTTCAGGTTGTGGGAAAACCTACCTGCAGGATCTGTTAAATTAATTCTATGTGTTCAGTCTAGTAAGTTTACTGCTAAACACACCAGATATTAAAAATTTCTAAAGAGCAGGGGAACTACCCCTGCTTCGGCAACACGAGTTTCTTCTTACTTAGTACTCTTTTGGGAAAGGCAGAGGAATATCCATTTAAATGGTGTCTAGATGTACTGTTCAATGCTAACTTATAAACAGTTACCAATTAATAGTAACTAGTACTGATACTTACTTTTACAAATTTACCATGGAGAAGATACGGAGACTGGAAGTCATGTTGACAATTGGAATAAGCCATTCCTAACCCCATCCCTGACCCAAAAGCGATAGGCCATGTCTTTCCTGTGGGGGAAGGCAAGCAGAGAGGAAAAGTTAGTCAAGAAAAGCTGTTCATTTCACACGACAGTGACAGCATTGTTAAATAAGCACCAAGAAAGAATAAACTACTGGAAGATGCATATTAGGCATTTTCAAGTTCTACGAGTCCTAAAATCAGCTAAAAACCAGACCACTTCAGAACAACAAGAGTAACAGTGAGTAAGACGTCATATTTAGAATTTAATGGAGAGCAATCTCTGAATTCAAGATATTACTGAAAATTATTCTGTTACCAAAGCATAACTAAAAAAAGAATTTAGATAAGTTTTAAAACCCTGGTAAGACTGGCATAAACTGATGTCTAGACACATGGCTCCAGTAATTTGGCTCAGGGTTTCCTGCAATTCTAGAATTTGAGCTGAGCACAGTAGGAGCTTAGAGAGATGCCGTGTGTAACAACCTTGTTACACAACAGTTAAAAGTTTAGGTAACTCCATTTCAACTGAAAAGACATGACCAATAATGAAAGAATTGGTCTAACATGCTGATTAAGTTTTACAGCCTCAAAGACTTCTTGGTTTTAAACTGCACCTACAATAGACAGAAATTAGGAAACCAGGCAGTCAAGATGACTGCAGCATACTTACTTTTGAAGAAGATGACTGAGAAAACAATTCCTAACCCGAATCCAGCACCTGTAAGAAGAAATGCAGTGAGTAAGGACTAAGATAATGCAAAGTAATGGAAAATTATTTAGTTCTTCACAGTAATTCTTTGTTCCAACTCAGGAATATCAGATTACACGTCATTTCAGCACACCAAACAAAAATGTTCTTAAATAGCAATTCTGAAAAAAATAATTCTTGTTTTCTTAAGTAACTGTAAGCAGCTAATTCAGATTAGAATCCCAGCATATACAAGTACATTATCAGAAAGATTTGGGAAACAAACCAGACTCTCATCCCAGGGAAAGTTACTGAATTTCTGTCACCATCTACAATGTGGAATTAAGATTTATTTGGCTCATTGTCAGCAAATGAGAAACACTTAAATGAAAACTTATTGTGTCCTTGAGCTTTAGATTTTGCAGATGAATATCTTACTGTATTGCGTTCATCTCGCTACTTTAACTACTTCAATGTGTGTCCTGAGGGCAGCAAAACTTTGATGCTTTGTGTTACCCTATACCTTGCACAAGAAAGCTCCAGGCTGCTTATCTTTCACATCCACAACATTCATTATGGAGCATATTTAAACACATTAGGAATGAATGACTTTTCACATCCTTATACTATATATAGAAATAACTGCAGCAGTTGAAAAAAATTTATCCAGCACCATTAAAAAACTCGGCTGGCATATTTAAAAATAATTTTTGCTTTCCTTGGAAGGTGCGCTTATGATTTTCTGCAAGAAGTCAGGCAAGTCTGCAAAACTCCTCTCACGACCCAATAAATATAACAGTGAAAACTTTCAGCTCAGCGGGTAAATTCTACCTTTAATTATATCCATGAAAGACAAGAACTTTAGATAAGGCACAGAAGTACAAAAGTTTAAAAAAGGAAAAAAAAAAAAAAAAAAAAAATCAGTCATGCATATGCTCATTAAAAAAATACCTAACAGTTTCGGGTTTATTTTGCAGCAAACACATCCTGTTATGGGTTTCAATTCTCTCCTTCCAATACAAGAAATCTAACTTAAGTATAACGAGTTTTATTAATTAAAAGACATACTTTTTTTTTTTTAAATATTCTAAAAGCATGTGATCCTTATTTAAGCTCCTGTTGAATGCATTACTAAGTGGGTTGAGTCCAGAACAATGCCAAAGAATCCTATACCCTCTTGGCGTATAGAAGTACATTTCTTTTTTTTAAGTTTCCTTCTGCTCTTTAAACCTTTTTCCTTGCAAAAAGTATACTAACGGTAGCTCCTGTTGAGGCACAGATTATTGAAACAATACTTACTGCACTACCTAGTAAATTAACTAAGCACCCCACGTTTTTCATTGATTTAAAAAAAACCTCAGATATTAGAATGCAGATGACCGAACAGATGATCAGAGCAAACTCCCTTATGTTTACTCTCCTGTTAGGACTTCACTATCCGTATTTACGGAGAGCTGGAAATCAGAGTTGCTTTTGAAAACTCTTTTCATTTTACTAGAGATTTTCAATTGTGACAGAGGTAACTACTTTACCAGGTCATTACAACTTTGGAGTAGGCTCACAAAACATGCAACTGCAGGGAAGAACTTTGACCGCTTGCCAAGTGGTCCTGACATAACTCCCCCAGACATTTTAGAAACCGAGCATTTCGCAGAAGGTCAGGTTTTCACTCTAATCATTTGCACAGCGAAGGAAAAGTCTCAGTTCCTCAGATGTCTGGTCAGAGCTTCAGGCTTGTTCTGCATTTCAGACAGTAAGAGATACACTACTTGGAGCATCTCATATAAACAGCTAACTACTCATACCGTGTCACTGACCGGCATTTATATGTAGACTGGAAGAGACATCATGCATTACTAAGAGCAGCAGTTCATCCGTGCTAATTCCTCCACTCCCCCTCCCCAAGTAGGGCCTTCCTTCTGTACCTTTGCTATAATACAGCTGGTGTTGGCTCTTGCAGAATGTTTATGCTATTAAGGATAATTACTATCTTCAAGAATTCATCCAACGGACAACTGTTTGGCCCTCTGACCTGACTCCCTCTGCCAGTCTTTTCCTACAATACGTAGTTATGCTGCCTTTTTGTTTTGGGCTGTTGCACCGTAGGTCTGAAAAGGACCTTCTGGAGGTAATTACTTTCCGTTCAGACAGCGCTAGGCGTTGTTTGAACTGTCCGGTTCAGAAGGCCTGTCATGCAGTGAGTGATACTGGTCCTACGCTTCCTGTCCAAGAAAAGATCCCTTCTGCCAATCCAAACAGTTTAGCTAATCAATGAGAAATGATTTACAGGATGACAAATTCTGCATCATCTCCATGCAGAGCCCGGGCAGTTTCTAATGTCACCACACTTTCCACGTTACCAGTCAAACCCACATTCTTCTTACCAGCATGGTGGTAAACTGCTTACTTTCTTGTCTTAAGAAAAGTCTGCACTAAGAAAGCAGCTATCGGTAATAAAGTTTCTTTCCATCTACTGCCAGAAATCATCATTATCCTGTATTCTCTTCACCTCCTTCAGATGCTCTCTCATGTTACAGCCCCATTTGTAAGGACTCCACACAGATGCCATCAATGCTGCTTCCTGTTGGCCATGGGGGAAGCTACAGGATACACTTAAAGGTGAAAAATTTATGATTTCTGCCAACTGCAATTCAGCCTAAGCCTAAACCAAAACCTAGGTCTTCCCCCACACTAATGCCCAACACCACTGTTCAGCAGATGTGGTCCAGCATGACTGACTTAGGAAAGACCATTCTGTCTCTCCTAAGAAAGCTTTTTTCTGAAGCAGTGAACCTGAACGGATTCTTCTTTTTCACAAAAATGCAATTTTAGTGCCATTTTAGAGGCTACCACTGCACCCTGTTCCAGCAGGAAGGGGGGAATACAGTGGCTGATTAGCTTCAAAAGATGATAGTAAGATATCTAGGGCCTTGCTTTAAGTAATGAAAATGCTACAGAGAACTAAAGGAGGAGATCTGACAGCTAATGGGTTTTTGTTTTCTGTGCAAGAAGGCAACTTGAGAAACGAAGCCAAAAAAGTACCTTAGCTTCCCTCATCCCAAAGGCAGTTAGGTTCATTCCTTTTCTTACTGAGGAGCAGACTACAGTCTATGCTGGAAACTGTTGCTGATCGCAACACCCAATCGACAAGAAACGCTCAGCTCTACCCCCTCACGTCAGCCAGTGCATATACAGCATTTGCCCTTTTCTACTTGGCTTTAACGTTTAAGCATTGGTTTTAACTTAAAACCAGAAGCTTCAGCTACATTTAATTTCTTAGCCTGTCTGGTTAAGAACCTATTTCTGTGGATAGTTTGTCACTCATCTTCATTCCACTAGAAAGCATTTGTGGTTATGCGGTCATTTCCTGCGTCTCCAGGACCAAGGGGGAGCTAAACCATCTTGTCTTGGGAGCAAAGTAACGCTTTTCACTTTAATTCTATATAAAGTTACACCAGAGGTAAACAATGGCAGAGCTGTTGATGAGTTTTACAGGTTTAAGTTCTCGTATGCTCAATTTCCTTTTAAAGAGGCAACATGTCGCTTCAAAGAGCCTCCCACCTGACCAGGGGACACTCAGTCTGCAGCTGTTTCTACTAAAGATCAGCACCTCTAGGCCAGGCTTTAACTTCATAACAATAAAACATGAAAGGTTTATCTTACAATAAAAACAAACGAACATGGAAAAGCTAAGGGCTTGATCCACGCCGGGCACATTTTCCCTCCTTTTCTTGCATGACAGACTCTTTGGAGGAAAAGGCCACAGGAAAGAGTACAACGCATTTTTCACCTCCTCTGACAGTTTAAAATGTTTAACTAGAAAAACAGTCTCTTCCACCCTACATCTATCACTTCAGCTTAAACTCATTTACAGTCAGTGTCAACAGGGGCAGGACAGTTCTGTGGACGTCTTACTCCCACTGCCCAGCAAGCGTCCCGGCTGCATGGACCAGCACAGCCACACAGAATTGGTATCAGGCAGAAAGCCCAGTCTCCAAAACTTTTTCATTCTATTTTTTTGGCTCATACACCTTCCAAGAAAAATGTCACGACACCTCAAATCAATCTAACACACAGAAGAGCACACGCCGTATACCCAACAGGACATCATAAAAGTGTCTCGGAGAGAAACACAAATCTTCAGGATGGGCTCCTGCTCCATAAGAACATCTGGGAAAAGCTTTTTCTATAAATTTAATCAACAGTCCCTCCAACGGCAATAGTACATGGTTCTTTCCTAGGCTACCCAAGCAGCTATGGGCTGAAGCAGCGATTAAGACTGCCACACCTAGATATACTTTTCTTCAGTAGCTTGAAACTTAAAATAGGATTAAAATATGCTTGTTGACATCTGGCAAATGTGTTGCTGTTACTATAGCAGCTGGAAGTTTTTAAATTACTTAATAGTTTTCTTTTTGTCATCAGATTATTTTCCTCTGCCATTCCTTACACACAAATACAAAATACAGAGCTTCAGCCTCCTCTCCTTCAGATTCTGTTAATTTACAATTAAAAGAACTAAATGCTTGAAATAAAATGAAGAAGGAGCTCCTGGAAGATGGCTTCTTGTTCTAAGAAAATAGCAACCACTCTGTACAGACAAGACTCTCTAAAATAGGTCAGGGACTTGTCCCAACAGAGAAGATTTCTTCCCAGCTAGAAAGACAGCTTCCATTAGGATCAACAACATCTATCGAGCTCGGTTAGCTTCTCTCTGGGGACAGTGACAGCAACAGCTTCAAGGTCCAACAGCAGATCTCATCCAGGCGCCTGATGCACTGGAAGTTTCAAATGAGCATCAGCTCAGGCCAGCAGTAAAATTTGCTTTTGGTAAAGAAATACCCAAGAAAAGTCAAGATCTTCAAAACAAACAAAAAACAGAAGCAACTCTCAAACTATATCTCCCTCCTGTTGTAGGGTGTCCTGTCCTGCCCCCCCTCCAATCCCACTTTAAGAAGATACAGAGACAATTGTTGTGCAAAAATGGTGAGGAGATCCTTCTTCATAGACCAGGACCTTTACAGGGCAGTACTTAGCACCAGTCAGAAATCCAAGACCATGAAATCACTTATTTATGGACAGAATTAATTTTAAGCAGACTCTTAGCAAGGTCTTTCGTGGCAGGAATCAGATTTTCTTCAAACACCAACTTTGAAGCTTTCATTCTCATCTCCCCTGTTGTGTGGATTGTTTACATAGCAGACCGAAAAATGAGCGAGGACACTAGAAGAAACCATAGTGAAACTATATACCAAGTACTCGAGGAAGAAGCAGGAAAAGTGTGTTTTGTTTTCTTCTAGCATTTGACTGTAGTCACACAGAATATTTGGAACGACAGAATATAAATATCCAAATACCATAAATCCTGACATGCTTTCAGGGGCCGCTTTCACCCTTAAGCACTCCTGCAGTTCAACCAGTGCCCGATGGCTAACCTTAGATAAACATCAGCACTTTTGCAGATGGACACACAGCAGCAGGAAGTATCGCTGTTAGCCCGTGATGTCCCTCCAAGCAATCACAGCAATAGTCTCGTAGCGGACCAGAAACTTTTCATCCTCACACTGGTGAATGAGCTGGGCAGACGAGAGGGCACACACATGTCCTCCCTCTTTTAAAGGGGAAGGGGAGAAGAGTGGAAGCTGCTCTTTGAATAGACAGAACAAAGGATCTCATCACTATTGCATCAAGCTTTTAGACAAAATCAGGGTGGTACTCGCTTTAGAAGCACATATATAAGAAATCAGCAAGATACGCATAATATGGAAAATACACCTCTGACAGAAAACTCTACCTTGTCTTACTGCAATAAAATATTCCGCTAATGAAAACAACAGCATTGCTAAAAAGAAAAGTTTGGTGGAGTAAGCACATCCACATTTAGGGCTTTTGCAAGCCTATCAGGGCTGGCAATCATGCTTCTTCACACCCATCCAACGTAGGTTGACCATTACTGACGTCTACTGGCCCAGCTAAGAAATAGAGGCAATTTAGAGCAAGAAGTGTTACGGTGGCATCTCACTAGTAGAAATCCTAAGGAAAGAAGCCTGATCCTTCTCAAAGCTCTCGCTATTGCTTTATTATCATCAAGGATTTCAGCAGCCCTGAAAGGATTTTCTCAGAGAACTATATCTGATATAACAAAGAGTTGTTCCCACCTACTGCTGTAACATCTCAAGGGCCAAACGAGTGGTTTAGGGTATCACTTGGCTAGACTCCCCTTCCCCTGGACAGTGTCACTGTGTGCCACCTCCCAAGGAAGGCACAGCTGGCATCTTATCAATGCGCTAATGCAGAGGACAAGGAAGTCAGCGCACTTTGGATTCATTTCCAGCAGAGGAGATCTTACGTAGTCTGGGGTTTTAAATGGCTGCACTATCAGGCGGATGTCACAGCTCTTCTTTCAGGTTTTCTTGCACACCAGAAGTATTGCTAAGAGCAGGCTGGAACAAGGGTCGAGCAGGGCTTCCCCCAGCGTCGCTCACAGCTTCGGTTAGTGAGCTGATCGGGTGCACCTAGGCAGGGCAGAGTTTCCTGACTCAGTCGGATGGCCAGCCAAGAAGAACAGCAGGACACAATGCACTTAGGAGAAGAGAGGCCTGGATTCCTAAAGATTTTCCTGTCTTTTTCTTCCAAAAGAAGATAATAGCCCCTTAATTTGTAGACGGTCATTGTATTCAGAACTCTGCTAACAACATAACTAAATATTGCTGTTAGATTTTTTTTTTACTAAAAGCCTATTCTCGGAACAGCATTTGTCCGCCTCTTCCAAATAAAACATTTTTTTGTTGGCTGTACTGCCTCCCTGCACAGCTTAAGCCATAAGCAGTTAATATTTACACTACTTGGACTGCTACAAGATACAACTAGTAGAATTGGATCTTCTCCTGCACGACAAAGGAAAATAACTTGGGGTTACAAACAAAGCTCACATAACAATGCAGTTGGGTGCTCGCACAGTATTTGTGTTCTCCAGCATTAAAAACAAAATCCCAAATGAAAAACAAGTCTTTTGACCTGGCAGCTAAGACTGGATAGCCACATTACAATTGCCAAGCAAAAAAACCACTTCAAAACAGGAATTTCAGGATTTTTGTATATTTAGAGAAAGTCTAATCCAGTTTTCAGGAAGTATAATCAAGTTTTATCATTATACAGACTGACTTTATCCTATTCATAACCATGTGAAGGATTATTTAAAAATACTGACATTGAATATTTCAGAAAGAATCATTGTATGGATTGCAATCTGTGGAATGACACAAACAATACAATTTCACCCTTGCCATTAACAGAAACAGCTATTTAAGCAGGCCAGATGATACAAGCCCAAAGAAATCATGTAACAGTTGCAGGAGAATTGAAAGTGCCCTTTTCTCTTAAAAAATTCCTATTAAATGGAAATTAGAAGTGTTTTATTTTCAGATGTCAAAACAGAGGATTAGAGGAAAATGAACATTACTGCACTGGGTTATTTACAAGCTTCCAGGCTGAATTTTGGTCAAACACAGTCATACATCAAAACATTTGTCTCCTGCAAAAAAAATGAACTTCAGCACAGCAACTTAACACACAAGCCAAGAAGTGAACGGCTTTCCTAGGATTACCTTTCAATATCAGATAAATTACAGTGTTCAACTCGTTTAAAACTACAACAGTTTCGAAACAAAACAAGACACACAGGCACACAAATCTCCCTCCCCTTACACACATACTCTTTATTGCCTCCCTGTTCCCTGGAAACGGCATATAATAATAATTTGTCCAAAACTATAGCCTCAGAGAAAAAACAACTCTGTCAGTCCTTCATGAGTAATTGTCTTTCCAAATAAACAGGCATGAACTACCAATCAGTTAAACAAACAAACAAACCCTTTAAACAGGGTTTGAAGCCGGTAGGATGGAGACCACCACAATACAATTACTTCCCCGTCTCTTTCTGCAGAGCTCTACTGATAAAAAGGAAGAAAGGGTTGGGAGGGCTGGCGAGGACACAGGAGTTTATAAAGCTTTGCAAGCTGGGAAGAAAAAGCAAGCCACTGTAGTTTGATTCTCCCTCCCCACACACAAAACAAGCAACTTTTCTGATGGGTAAGAAAAATCAGTATCTGGAAGAAAGATGGAACAGAAAGTTAAATTATTTAAATGACTGCATGGGTGAAAAGTCTTGAGAACGGTGCGAAGCCGGAGCCAGCACGATCTGGATCGCCCATCAGAGACGCAGCCTGGTCAGCCAAGAAAGCACAACCCAGCCCACTACACACAAAACACTGTGGCTACAGCTAGATTTAGAAAGGGAAGGGGAACAAACACACCTAGACCCATCCTCATCATTAGCTAAACAAATAAATGTCAGTCCTAATAAAAAGGAGGTGAGCACATAAAGTCCATTTAACAATGTTTCGATGTTTTGTGCAGGCATACAGAGGTTTACAGTACTTAACTCTTTGAAATGAAATACTGTCTTAACAACGCTTGACAACATACTCTGTTTTGAGCTAACAGGAAAAAGAAAGAGTTTTAACACTGAATTACAAGACGCACACAGGTAGTGACCAAGAGGTCAAA
Organism: Gymnogyps californianus; assembly: GCF_018139145.2. Lineage (NCBI taxonomy): Eukaryota > Metazoa > Chordata > Aves > Accipitriformes > Cathartidae > Gymnogyps > Gymnogyps californianus. Next base: position 7,383,179 of record NC_059491.1, read on the forward strand.
AATATAATACAGCATTTCAAAAGATGTAACATACAATAAATATATATTTTGGACATTTTAGTGGCACGAGATCAAGTTTTTTCCAGGAGCTTGATCTCCAACTAAAGCGGTACAGCACAACTACAAACAACACAGCCAGCTACAAGTACACTCGCTTATGCAACTGTAGTGGGAAGCCTGACAGACTAATACAAGATAGGACAGGCTGCATAGCCCCCGGCTATTATTTAAAAAACATACTATTGCTAATAAAGTCATCCTGATAGAAGAGAGTGAGAAGGGGAGGTAGCAGCTGTTTCCCATGTCCCTCCAGCCCTCGAATTAATCCAGAGGAGTTATCTGTCTCTACAGTTCTCACGGACACTGGAAAACTGTCACATGTGCAAGGCTTCAGAAATTCAGTGCTTTCCTTCATTTACAGGGTCTGGAATGGGAAAACACAGGGCTAATCCCAGTGTTTGTTTTTCCCCAGCCTTTGGCTGGAAAGATCTCTCTTGCAGCAGCGCTCAGGAAGGATGCAAAGGAATGTATGGGAAGGAAACTGTGGCCACCGCAAGGAAAAGTCCAACAAAGAAGTGAGGATTTGGTAAACTTCTATATCCCACATAACAAGCAACGAAATTCTCAAGCAAAAAAGTTTATTGTCTTTCTTTCTTTCAAGTATAACAACTGTCCTTGATAGTTTATTGGAAACTCCAGCAAACCTTGCAGTAATACTACAAAAACAATCATCACAACCACACAAGTTTTTAAAGTGCCTGCAGAGAAAACAATCATTTCCACTGAGACAGTCTGAGAAAGTTTGTGTTGTCAGCACTCAGTTAACAGTTTGCATAGCTAGGCCACCGACTCACTTCACATTTAAAGGCCATCATCATCTTCAGTCACAAACTACTGGAGTATGAAGCAACTTCTGGGTTGTTGCGACTTCCAAAGTTCATACCGAGTCATTTGTTGTTAATACCATAGAGGAGGTTGCCAGCACAGACGTTTCAGTTACTGGATCAATTGTAAAAGCACACAAAACAGAAAACTGCTATCACACATGAGGAGAAACGTGTCTGAGGCCATCACACTGGGTTTAGTGCTAAGGATAAAATTAAAGAGCCGCAGCCCGTGTGCCCTTTTTGGGCAACCTAATGAAAACCATGAATTTTACTGAGACCTCTACTCAATGCCATCATGAAGCTAACAGTGGGAATCCTTGGTCTAGAGCACTAGTGCAGAAAGTCTAAGCACATTTTCTTTCTTCTGTTGCCACTTCAGGATGGAAGAAAACGCCAAATTAAAACAAAAGGCCTGCCGAAGAGACACGCTGCATTGAAATCAACCCTGTATCCACTTCTTTCAGCCTCCCAGAGAGACTTTCCATGCACAGGATTCCTACATGTACATGTACAGCTGCAGCATGGAACAAGTTCTTGTTTATAATTTGGCATACTTAATATTTTATGATAAAGCAACCAATGCTATGGAAACATAAACATATCTGGATATGTTTGTCAGACAAACCTGAATAGAATTTCATAAGGCAAGACATTGCTCTGGAGCACTTGACACTTTTCAAAGGCCTGTTATAAACAATGGAAGTTTCAGTTTACTTAAAATTACTAAACATCTTTTCTAATGGAAAAGTATTAGGCAACTAAAACCCTGAGTTCCTCATCAGCTTTCAAGCATAAGGCCACTACAGCAACAAGAAATAAACATTCGCATTTCTCAAGATATTATTTATGGTTCTAAAAGAGACTTCTGCACCAACATGGAACACATACCTTTCGTGTCAGATACTTCACTTCTTGCTCTATACACTGCATTTAAAGATTTGCTTTGGCATACACATTTCGTAAAGCCACAATCTCTGTCTAGTCGATTTGCCAGCCTGTCACATGAAGAGCACTCAACTGCGCATACACAATTATGATCACTCATAAAACTCACAGTTGTAAGTGAAACGTTATGAATGTTTTGCTGCAGATCTGAAGCGCTGCAAGCATGTGCACAGTCCTAACTTTAAGGACAAATAAGCATGGAAGAAAATCAACGGAAGTGCTCCCCTACTTAAAGAAAAGGCACAACTGTCTGCAGGGTTGGGACACCGGACGGAAAGCTTCTCAATGTCAAACTGCACACACTGAACTAAGTAACACATGCCAAAGCTATCAGCGTGTCACGCTGCGTATTGCTTTTAATAAACACAGCCCTCCTCGTACACCGAGTGATGTGAACAGCCCTGCACAAACAGATTTCGAAAACCAAGCCGTCGTCATAGCGAAACTAAAGGCGGGCAAGGTCGTGGCACTGCAGGACCCGGTTATGCCTACCCGGGGCCCATTCATTCAGGGCAGGAGACGTCCCGCTGCCCGCGGAGCTCAGCGCAGAGGGAGATTTCCCACGGAAACCTCTCATCTTCAACAGAGGGACTAACCACAGGTCAAAAACGACCCTCCGCTACCGGATCGCGGGTAAGACGGGGCCGGGCCGCGGAGAAGAGCCCGGGGCGGCCGTGGGAGCGGGCCCAGCGGGGTCCGTGCCCGCGGCCAAGGTCACCTTGCCAGGCCCGGGGCCGCCCGGCTCCCTCCCGCCGCGCCGGTCCCCGACCCCCGGGGGCAACACTATCCTGCGCTGAGGGCGGAGCCGCAGGACACCCTGCCGCCCCGCCCGGGCCCACAGCGCGGCGAGGCCGCCGCCGAACGTAAGCCGGGCCCGGAGCGGCGGGGGGCACCGGGCCTCACGAGGCCTTTCCCCGCCGGGCCCGGCCACGCCGCGGGGCCGGGCGGGCGGCGGCCCTCCCAGCCCCGGGGCGCCCGGCCGGCCGCCACCGCTCCTCCCCGGGTCCTCCCCCTCCGCCCTGCCCTCCCCGCCCTTACCCAGCTTGACGGCGGAGTCCGCCAGACACCGGTCCCACTTCCTGCCCAGCTCGCCCTCCGACGCCATCTTGGCCGTCCCCTCCCACCTCAGGCCGTGCCCTCGCCTCCTCCCCCGCGCAACTCTCGCGAGATCTGCCGGCGCGGGCAAGCGGCGGAGCGCCAGATCTCGCGAGATTTCTTCCCGGCCCGGCCCGGCCGCCGTTGTCACGGTTACCGGCGGGAGGGCGCGATGGCCGCCGCGCTCGACCTTGGGCCCGGCCCAAAAGCCCGGTTTTCCCCGTAGGACCCGGCCCACCACAGCCCCAGCGCTTCCTGGGCCCCACCTCTTCAGCCAGGGCTCCCGCTGTGTCCTTGTTAGGCCTCGTATCCCTCAGCCTAAGGCAGGATCCCCATCTTCTCACAGGCCCCCGGCTTGGGCCCACCCCTGTCGACCTGCTCCCCTCAGGGCTCTCACCTCATCCTTGGTAAGAGCCGATCTTTACTGTGGAGTCCCATCTCTCTCACTGCAGGGCTGGGTATATCCTGCTGGATGCGCATTCGCATGTAGGTTTTCCCTCGCAGAGGCTTGCAGAGGTCTTGCGTCCTACGCAGCTCCTGCATCTTTGCTGGCTGCCCTCAACTTCTCTTCAGGGCCTGAAAAGAGGTACAGGTGTGTGGAAAAAAACAGCTGTTGCCAATCCCTGTCGATGTCCCAGGGATCACCTCTTAAGAGCAACCTAGGCCCCACACCTTGCTTAATTGGGAAAAGGAGATGAATAATATCAGGAAGAAAAGAATGTCATATTCAAGAAGTTATTCCATACAATAGGATGCTAATATTAGAGTAAGGAGTTGTGGGAAGGGTTCTTGGTGATTTATGGGTCTTTGGCACATCCTGAAGTGTGCTACAGCGTTGTGGAACCAGGAATGTAAGTGTGAATAGTTTCAAACTTCATTTATATTGCAGATGTTGTGTAGGCTTTCTGGAAGTCATTCTCCAGAAGCCTTGTGAAAAAATACAGAGTGTTTTTTAAGTAATAATGTCCCCATTCACACTTGGTAAGGCAATTTTTAGCTGCAATTCCTTGTTTTGATTTCTTCAAGTTCTGACAGTTTTCTTTATCAGGTTGGAGAGGAGGAGGCTCTACTGCTTTATAAAACTGGTAGTTCTTTAATAAGTCAATTAAAGACTAAAACAACAAATAGAAGTCAAAACTCTTAAGTTGGCAAAAATTTTCTTAAGTTATTATTATTTGTGGTCTTTCATTTTTCTTAACTGTATAACTGGTTTTGATCTAGAGCAATGATGAAAGATTTTTCCTGTATTTGGTTTAGTTCAACTCCTTCACATATCACTGAACAATCACAATTGCCTATTATTTTTACTTAGTTAAAAAATCTAAATGGCTTTTTTAAAAATGTTTTTGGAAGGCACGTGGTTAAACTAAGCCCTTGCAGGCTCAAGAGGTTTCCCTGGAGAAGGCAGTTCTTGTTGTTCGGTAAAGGGAGCCTCCTTTTCTGCTCCTCTCCCTGCAATTTACTCAAATCAGTTTGCATTGCTGCATAGTCAGTATCAAAAATAGAACCATGCATCAAGTTACTTATAAAAATACCAACAGGATCAAGCAGTTTTTTCCCTGACCGGATAAAGAAGTGTTTTCTGAAACCACGGACCCAGTGGTACGTCCCGATGTGCCAGCTCCACCCTCCCATTTCCAAACAGCTCTGGAAAATATCAGGAGGGGAAAGATACTTGAAGCCTCCGGATAATTCTTTCATTTTTTTTCCCCCAAAATTAAATTCCAGAAATCAGTGTTTAAACACAACCCAGAAATGTGGTCTTCTCTGGCAAAAACAAATACCTGGTGCAGGCCAATGTGTAGTCTCACTTCACACTTACTCATTTTCAGACTGTTAGGCTCACTGGAAAGTGCCGTTTCTTTGGGGATGAAGGAAGCGGTGGTGAGCTGTTGGACTGTAAGGCGCTTCATAAAGGGTCGCGTTGCTGTGTAATGGGTCTCAATGTATTTTGACAGCCTTGCGTCAGGAACCTGGTGCATTAAACCCTTTCTAAGGAGATGGAATAGTTCAGTGTAATTGTTTTGAACGTCCAGCTTCCTTCTGAGAAATCAGTCTGCTTCTTTTAAATCCCAGAGTCACTGAGTGATCAGAGGGGGCTCTGGAAAACGTTATCCATTAAGGATCTAGAGCACATTCTCTGTACCCCTTTCCCACCCCAGGGAAAAATTAAGGCAGGAGGGAATGTGTCCAAAGACAGCCTTTTCTCTCCATTGCTATAGTTACTTGGCAATTAGACCCTCTCAGTGTAATATTGAGTATTTATTATTGTATGACTCCAAGGTGATGTTTAGAACATGCGGTTTTAAAAAACCTTTTTTGCATTTTACAGCCCAGCATGTGCTGTCTCAGGGTTCCTTCCCTCCCTTCTCCCCTCACATTCTCTTCTCCTTTCTTTCCAGTAAATAAATATATGAAAAAATAGAGGAGGCTGAAATGAAGCCAGAAAGCTTAACAAAAATCCCTGCCTTTCTCTGATGGAAGTCAACTTTTAGTAGGTTCAGACCTTGTATCACCAGTTCTCTTAAATATACCTAACTTGAGTTGTGTATTAAATTAGTAAGACTAGTCACAGAGTAAAAGTTAGGCATTCAACTAAATAAACTGCTGGTTAGTTTTTCAACAGACGGCCATCAAACAAGCTAGAGGCAGAACTGGGAATCTAAGATGACTAAGTACCACCATTAGTCTTCAAAATTGCTATTTCCCTGGTGTCTAGTGGAAGAAGCCATGCAGAGGGCAGGTCCATACACGCACGTGGAGGTGAGGAGCTTCTCTGGGGCTGCACCAGCCAGAATTCGAAGCCCCTTTTCAACATAACAGACTTTCTTTTCTTTTAACTGTTAGCCCTAGCTTTTATGTCGTGCCGTATAGGATGGTTCACCCTTACCCCAATAGTTTTTGTTTTAAAACTTCCAAGCAAGTTTCTTTTAAATCTTGAGCCTTCCCCAGGATGAGTGTATCGCCTCTTATCCTGTTTTTTCAAATAATTCTATAGCATCCCTCCTGTCACTTCCCCACTGGATACTAATATGTTCTTGATCTCCTCTTTTCCAAAGAATACACATGTAAGTTCTCCCACAGTTTTAAATAACATGAATCGTCTCCCACACACACTTTTTTTTTTTTTTTTCCCCTGCCAAGAGTAGCAGTGATCTGCATAGGAAGACAGCGGTGTAGGAGTTATCTGCTTGAAATGGTTGACACAGCCTTGGTAGTGGGCCCCTACTTCACTGTCTGTACTTCCAGAACGCTTCTTTCATGTTACAGAGAGAATCAGACCTGGGCAGGAAACTTGCAACTCTCGGTCTCTGCTCCGGTTTGTTGGGTTTTTTTCCTCACAGATACTAGCCGCATTCACCAGCAGATACTGATGCTTATTTTTCTCTTTGAAAGCCTTCTTGCTGTCCAAGCAACAACAACAAAAGTCTAAGTCCAAAGTCTGAGGAAAAAGAAACCCCTCCTCAGCAGGACTTTGCCCTAAAATGGGAAAAGTGCCAGAGACTCCATTAAGTCTACTTTGCTATTCTTATTGATTTTATGTGGAAGGCAGTCAGATACTGTGGGGATGAACAATAGTCTAAAGGCTGAGGTAGACTTGCATTAGGAGAGACAGCTTGTGATGCAGAGTGAAACATCATTCAGCCTTTTCATGGTGATCACATTCACGTTAATAAGCAAGTCCATTTTGTGTCTGTGCTAATGTATTTTCATGCCAGTTTTGCAAAGCTGATGTAATGTTATATTCAGTAATGTGGTACTGCTGGTTACAGTTGTCAGGTACGGCTGATTGAAATGGAACTTTGAAAAATGGAACAAGATGTGTCACAGCTCGTTGTGCTAATGCTGCTTTAAGCTGCTTTTGCTGTGAATATGAAGTTTGCCCCAAAAATCTCTGGAGGAAAGCACTTGCATGGAAAGACTGATCTGAGTTTCTGCTAACTCTTATGTTACCGGCATAAGCACCACTATGACACTTTGCATCTTTATTTGATGTGTACTATTTTGTGATCATTTTTTAGTTTAGTAGTAGAAATAGGAAAAGAACTAATGCACTGTATTGATAGAGGTTTTCTAATGAATAAGCCTGCAAAAGAGTGCTATTTTTCAGCTCTTTAAGTATGTTTTTCCATTCATCCATGTCACTGGCTAATTCTGTACAGATTCTAACTAGTGAACCGTGACTATTGTATTAAGAAAGAATCCAGGCCCTTACAATTCTTTTGGCTGGTATATTAGCAAGCTTCAAATGAAGTGCAACGTGTCAAGGAAAAAGTAAGGGAATGGAAAGTTTTGTTTCTTTCTGGTGCATTTAATCAGCTCCTCCTTGATTCTTTTTTAATGACAGGCTGCAGACATTATTACTACAGTTAACGACCAAGTTTGACAAGAATGTTCTCAATACTCTCTTTGCTCAGGCTAAAGACATTTCTGAAAGCTCCTGTCTATCCAGCTTTCTGTGCTGAAAATATAAAGTTAAAAGAGCAGTCGCAAGCACAGAAATAAACAGCATCCTAGGGTATGCAACTAAGTGGAACGTGCTGGAAAACTAGCAATCCCAGTAGTCCTGCAGTCCACTATTCTGGACTGATACTTAAAAAAATGCTTCATAATGCTTTTCTGAACAAGCATTGCTGTGTTTCTTGAGGTCGGATTTCAGATATGTCTCGGTCACATTTGCCCATCTTGTATTAAACGTTTTGTGGAATACAATTGGATTGAAATCTGTGGGACATGTGAAAACAGCGTGGCTGCAAACAACTCCAAGGCATGCCCAGACACAGTGTTCTCAAAACGTGGGCAGGTACTTTTGGACTGAAATAAAGCAATTGTTACTAGTGGATAAGGATGTTATTTTTATGGGGGGGGGGGGGGGGGGGGGGGGGGGGGGGAATGTCTTCTATGTCCAAGATATGGACCCAGATTGCAGAGATGTGACTTTTTAATGTGACTGACTGCTAAATCCCATCTCTGTGGACGCTGGCTTCAGCTGAGTGGTTAAGTCTGCTCTTCAGTCAGTGAAAGAGGGATATGGGACATGACTCGGTCTTACCTATTTAGGCAAAACAATTATAAGAAAATGGTCAAAGCCAAAAAAACCCTCGTGCCTCTAGCGATATGCGTGCGTGAGGGATGTGTAACCTTTAATTTCTCTGCCGTTATTGTGACAGTGCTGCTCTGGTAGTAGAATGTCTCATTTTTGGCCAGTATATGGACATCTTAGGCTGCTAGGTTTATCGTCTTTTACATTAATCAAGTGAGCAGATCCGCTTGGGTGCTCATGAAGTGGAAAAAAGTCTGGGTTCAGCATTCTTCGTAGGGGGGGGAATGCCTCAAACCTCACACTAAATGGGCAATATGTTGTTTTTCCTTAAACATGATATTTTGATTTACTCATCAGTTCCTGCAGTGAATGGGGAAACTCTTAAAACCTTTATATTCCAAGAATACTCTCAGCAAAGTTGCTTTGGAATCGGAATGGGAGGAAGCTTTTTTATTGTTTGTGTGCTATTTTGACAGTGTGTACAAAGATCTCCATAGTGAGAACTATCTGCGGCTTGAATACGGAATTCCAAGACGTTGGGTAGTGTTGTAGGTACCTTTTTCCTATATTAGTTTCCAAGAAATGCTCGGTTTTCAGCCTCAAATCAAGTGATGCTGCTGGTTTACTGACTCTGACTAATAAAACCCAGCAAGCTAAACTCTACCATTGCTGGAAGACTCTTGCAGCAGTAAATTAAATTTATGAGAACCCCTAATAAAAGTTTACATATCTTTCAAGTGCCACAAGCTTGACATGAAAGAAAATGGGCAATCTGACCTAAAAAAACCTCAAGATGTCTTTTTCTTTAATAGAAAAATGAATATTCAGTGAAGCATGAAAGTTTTCTCTAGGACCTTGATTCTGAGCATGTTCTCACAGTCACCCTTGGTCCTGGCTAAACACTGGAATAAACAAAATAAATAGCATTTCACCATGCATGCAGGAGGATAAAATAAAAACCACATTGTGTTGGACCACAAATGCTTTATGAAGTTCTGGCTAAATGTGAAAAGTACTTTGTAACGCTAATAAGTATTTATCCTTTTGCTTCCTTGAATATAATCAAATGTACAGGGAAAGCACATGTATTTTATAGTTGCTGATTGCAAGATCAAAAGCCTTGTTATTAATTGCACATGGATCTGATGATGTAGGGCCGTTAAGCCATCAACTGACATCATTGTTTGCTTCCTTTGTTTATAGACCCTTGTTTTAAAGATGCGTAATGCCCGACTTGAAGCCTTTTGAGCACGCTCTTTTCTGTGTAGGTGGGTGATTCCATGCCAGGAGGTGTGGGAAATGCCTGTAGCGCAGGTAACGCTACCTCACAGCACTCGCATTTATCGAATGTCCCTGAATTAGCTGTATTTGCTGTCACCCCCTCCACGAATCGCAACAGAAGGCAGGATGGCTACAACTGTAGTTACATACGCAGAGCCTTCTGCCTGCTGAGATCCACTCCGTGCTGCAAATTGCAGCCCACCAGGGAGAGTCTGGTCCTACATCTTAATAAACAAACAAACAAACAATTCCCTTAAGCATGTCCTGCTATAAACAAGCAAAGCAAGCAGCTGGTTCTCATTTGAAAAGATGTTACATCAATTGCGAAAGGAATCTGCAGATCTTCTTAATGCAAATATTTTAAAGCAGCTGTTTATTCTTCTTTATACCTATTAGCAGGAAAACCAAATCCAGGATGCTTGTATTTCTTCCGCTAAGAAAAACATCCTCTTGGCCTCAACATTCATTTGGATCTCAAATTGTTTAAAATATACTGGGCTGCCTAATTCTGCTTTTGCTCTGCTTCTGCAGCAAGCAGCTAGAAACAGTTTCTGTTCATAACTAGAAAAGCTACTAGAGTAGTCACTGAATACTTTGCATGAGTTTTGTGACAAAAATAATGAAGTTTAGAACATGCATTCTTGAATTTATCAATTCTGTCCTCCCAGACCCTGCCCCAAGGAATACATGCACATTAGATGTGTGGATCCCTGTAAAATGAAGTAATAATTTGCCCTGTGTAATGAAGAGGCTTGCTTTTCTTAATTACTGCTGGTAGGCACCTCTGAGGGAACATCAGGACTGAAGGATCCGGGGATTGCAAAATAGAAGCCACTTCGGATTGCTGCATCTTACAAGCCAGGTTTAAGGAGGTTAGGCTGACCAGTATTGGCAAAGAATTGAATTTGGAGACTCTAGAGCAGGAAATGCCTTCTGAGGCCGGGTGGCCACTCTGCTAGACATGGTAAGCTTATTTCCCATCTTAGGGTTTATTTGGTAGTGGGTTATTGATGGAGTTTTATGCGCTTTTGTTTTTCTGTGAAGTAATATAGCTCCTGTTTTTCTTGAGATTGTTCTCCTGTTTTCTATCCTTTGCTTCCCGGGTTCATTTTGTTCCTGCGCTGAAAACACCAAAGGTTCAAAAATGGCAGGAGAGGAATGAAAAAAAAGTGGGTAAAGGCTAACTTAGCAAAATGGGTGACAGCAGATTGTCAGAAGTCATCAACACACAGGATAGCTTTGATTTTCTAATTAGTGTAAGCAGTGATAGCTGTTACCTCTGCATGGGGTCGTTTGTCGTACAAATTCATGTTTCATAGTTATGCCTCGATGCTAGCTGTTGTAACTGGATGCACGTCTCGAGCAGTTCACTTCCCTGGCACTCGAGCTTGTTCTTTTCCAACTGGAAGCTATGGCTGTTTTGTGCTGTTAAGTAAAATGAGCGCAGTCAGGGTTGTTATCTCTCGGAAGGTCCTGTCTGCTATCTGATAGCTACGAAAATTTAGAGTCGAGCCACAAACATCTGCGATAATGGCTGAGCGAAAAGTCAGAACTTGGCCTTGGTCGTCTCCTGCGGGAAGGCTGTACCACAGCGTTACATCCAAGGGAAAAATGAAGCGGTGCGCGACTCCCCTTGTCAGCATTTCCAGTTTCTACAGCAAACCGAGGAAAGTAAACGGAACAGCAAAAGGGCTTTTGGCTCACGAGGGCCGAGTCTGCAGTGCAGGAGCCAGAGCGCACCAGTGGAGGGTTCTCGGGATCCTGGCACCAAAGCTCTGGCGAAACACGGGCCAAATCATCGTTCCAAAAAAGCTGCAGAGGAACGTGTTGTCACATACTGAATCAGACGCTTTCCTGGGGTAACTGGGTACGTTGCAGCTCTGAAATTCACAGGTCTGTACTGAGAAGTGCAAGTCTAGAGTCTGCAATCGGGATCAGTTTTACCCGAGATCACTGAAATGTGAATTAGTGCATTAACAGAAAAAAATGGTTTCTTTCTGGGACAGTCTGAGAAAAGCAGAGATGTTTTATTTGCGCATACACCCCTATTTGCTGATTTCTATCTGGCATTTGGAGATCCGTATCGCAGCTGCCTGAGCCCTGAAGTCATCAAAATATGTGAGCATCTGCTTAGCTTCCAGCAGGTACCTACATGCTTTGCTGAATCAAAGGCTAAGCTTCCAGAGAAAGCTGAACACTTGCTTTTCAAATTAATTAACCCTGGCTTAAGCAGCCAGAGGCTGATGATTTTTCCTTGTCACTTTAGGGCTGCAGTAGATGCGTTACAGGCGGCACCGGTGATGATGCTCTATTAGTTACCTCTGTAAAGTCCAGTTCTCGGCGCTGATGAGGTTGCCAAAACGTTACCTGTTCGGACTGACGTTTTCCGTGCTAACTGCCTGCCTCGTACTGGCTTTCGTTTAACCCTACGGACCATTTAAGTGTTTAAAAGGTATTTAAAGGAGGGACGTGCTGCTCCACCGAGGAGCTGGGGCCGACTGCCGGCCGGCGCCACGAGGGCTGAGCCGCTGGCGCGCCCTCCCGCAGACCCCGCCCCTTTCCCCGCCCCCCGTCTCTGATTGGCCGCCCTTTTTCCGGCCGCGGCCGGGCTGACCCCCGCGCTGGAGTTGGTAGCGCCCGCCCCCCTCACGCCCGTGGTGCTGCTGCACCCTCACGGGATCCCGCCGCTCCGCCCCCCCCCCCGGGGGGCGTGGGGAATGGTTCTTCCCGCTCCGCCCTTCTGCCCCTCCCCGCCCCGTTCGCGCGCCGCGCTCCATACTTGGCGATGGCCGGCGAGCCGCTCGCTGATTGGCGGGGCGGCGGCGAAGGGGTGGGGCGGCGCGGCGCTGACCCGGATGTTCACTCCTAGGCAACGGCGGAAGTGGAAGAGCCGCGGCCTGCCTCGGAGGGAGACCGGACGGGACCGGGAGGCGCCGCCGTTGCTACCGCCCAGCGCAGCCCCGCCGAACCGCCATGGTAAGGGCGAGGGGGGGCGGCCCCTCCCCGCTGCCCGCTCCCCCTCCCCGCCTCCTCCTCCTTCCTCCCGGCGGTGCTGCCCCCTCCCATCCCCCCGGTGCCGCGCCCCGGCAGCTCCTTCGCCGCCCCCGCTCCCACGGTCACTTCACAGGGCGACGGCGGAGCGGGTGGCTCGCCGCCTCCCGGCCGCGATGAGGGAGAGCGCGAGCCGGGGAGAGGGAGGGGTGGCCTGGCCTGGTGTTGGGGGCGGCGGCGGTGGGGGGCTCTGCCCGGGGCTCCGCAGGGCCCGGGGGCGGGCGGCGGGGGCGCGGGGTGTCCAGGCCCGTCCGGCTGCTCTGCTGCCCAGTTACTTCCAGGTTTCTGGGCCTGATACCTGGGGTGGTGTTTACAGAGGGAATGCTTCCGCTTTGGACGGCGAATGTTACCGCTTGATGTAGTTGTAAACGAGTGAACGACTGCAGCAGCGGCAGCAGCGTTTAGGAGCGATGGGGCCCGGTCTGCTGTTGCTGCTGTTCATAAGCCCCAAATTATCACCCATGGTCTGGCATTTCCTCTGGAAGCTGGGCTTGCTTGTTAAGGTGTACTAAGATCTAATGGAATCTGCAAAATACCGGAAAACCAAGTGCAGTCAGAGCAGGTGATGTTGCAGCGGTGGGTGCTGCTCTTCTGTGTGGATGAGAACTTTCTGTTTTTCAGAGGAGAACTTCTAGTTTCTTCAGTCACGTAAAATAATCTCCGTCTTGCTGTGTGTTTGCTGAATGGATCAGCCCAGGTCACAAAACCTTTCCCTTTCATTTTGGCCCCGTGTGTAAAGGGGGCAGATTTCATCAGCTCTAAACAAATGCAGCACTAAGAATGGGGACTGGCCCAGGCCCTGGTCTGCTCCCAGCTCTGCCTGGATGGAGGTGTGCTTTTGCGAAGCCTGTTTAAGACAGTGTAACCCCTGTGGATGTAATCACTTGTATGACTATGTATCACTGAGATACTTTACGCTGTTTGGGAATTTGTGATTCAGGTTTTCCAACATAACAATTTAAGAATGTTCAAATGTATTTAGATTTAAAAAAGAACAACCCAGTGCCTGGCTATATAGCAATATAAAGGCTGGTTAAGCAAGCAGGTGTAATCCTTGACTTCTTACCTTTGACCATAAGAATTGTGGAGGCAATACCTTATGTTTTTTCTTCAGAGCTGAAGATCATGGTGATCCTGCTACCTGTATTATGCAGGATAAAGATCTTTAGTTTCTGGTGAAAGGTGATGAATGGTTAAGATCGAGGTTCTGCTCCTCTGCTCTTGTTTGAACAAACGAGATGCTGTACCTGACTTCTGAGTGTGTGGGGTGACAGGGTGGAGCATCTTATTTCAATTGTGTATCTTATTTTAAGAGACTGAAATCTGTATGTGTGAGACCTGACTGCAGAATTTGAAATCAGGATTCCAACAAACCATCCTAACTTCTGCAATGGCAAAAATCCTCACAGGAAAAGAATTCAAGGAAAACAAGTAGGCCTCATGTAAAATAACAATGGTGATACCAGCTTCTTTTAGGGGGATATGAAAGCATGCTATAAGAAGAATCCAGTCAGGGTTTAAACGTAACTATATCAGTCTTTTGGAGGAAGTAGAGCACAAATCCTTTAGAAATTTCCTGAGTGTTATAAGCTTATGCTGTCTTCTGATTTTTCGTGTTTGGTCATGGAGACCACTGGGCGTAGGAGAAATTTGATCAGAACTTCCAACACTGTGTGCTAGTCTCCGATGTGGAGCGGACTTCACGGATGAACCTGCGGCAGCCACTCTGTTATTTGTATATCGTGGTGGCTGTGTACACATCTGAAGACTTGCTCAAAGAACGTGGCAACTTAAGCGTGGTTTATCTAAGTCCAGTAGGAGCGTGCAAGACAAATCACTGATCTTGTTTGCAGAAGGCAAACAATCTGTGGTGATGTTTTAAAACTTTACTGACTCTTAGAATTAACTTAGCGTTATGCAGATAGTGCAGTTGCAACATCCAGTCTCAACTTAAGTGCAAACCCGGTGTTTAGAGGACTTCCAGGGTCTTTCATTTTAGTGGGTATGAAAACACAATACTGAAATGGAGCATTGAAACGCTGAAATGGCCCTTTCATTGAAGGCAACAGCAAGTTTCATGACAGCTGGGAGAAGCTGGTATGGTACAGGATATTAGGTCAAACGCCTTCTTGGTACCGTGGGGTTACCAATATCTGTGTAGAGCAGAGGTGGGAACCTTTGTCTCCTCTGCACCACCTCAAGTCTGAATTGCTCCTGGTGAGCTCAAGTGAGAATTCAGAAGTGTGTCCGCATTCCAGTCAGGTGCTTGGTGAAACAGGGCAGGGCAACACATAAAGCTTGAAAACTGCCTGGATGGATGCTGTCTCTTGTGCTAAAAATAAACTGAATGCACTGTTCAGGGCAAAGCAGGACTTGGGAGAGTGGGTCTGCTGAGATTTCTGGAATTTTGGGTTATGAATGGATGGAATCCAGTTACTCTTTGTAGAAATAAAAATCTTCCTTTCCAGGTTACATAAACTGTGCTGATCATGTTAGCAAGTGTTTCTTCTGCTAGGCAACTCTTCAGGAAAAGGTGGACAATTTTAGCAAAATTTATAATTTAATCAACCATAAATTCAAACTGTCTAGTGTAGCGCTGGCTGCACATCATCCGTTTAGAATTTGTGAGGCAGCTAAAAAGCACTGAAGCACAGCCAAGGATGCGTGATGCAACACTGACACTCAATGCGTAAACCTCACGTGCTGTTCAGAGTAACTAATATTTTCAAGGTAGGGGCTGTTTGTCTTGGGCAAGCACGTTGCTGCTTGATAAATAACTTGGGTTTGTGCAACTGCTACCAAAACCATATTAAATGATCTGTGAAACTGAACAACTGAAGGTAGCGCTTTTCCAGCTGCCAAACACCGAGCCCGTCTCTCTTCTAAACTGATCGTGTCACTTTTGGAACCCTACCACATAGCCTGAGAGCTCTGGGTAGGTTTTCAGTGTCCACAGCAAGTCCTTTGCACCTTGTGCCTTCTGAGAAATACTGACTTAAGCTGTTTTGTAGAGTCCATGTTTTATTAGCCAAGTATATGAGCTTAACTAAATGTTATCCTAAAAGGCAAATTCCCAAAATAATCAAGTTAGAGGATATCGTTGGGATAGGGAATACTGCCATTGCAGTGATGCTTAATCTTGTGGTTTATTAGCGAAGGAAAAACATTCTCAAATTGAAGTTGTTCAAACAGGATTTCCTCATATGGTGAATATATATGCTGATATCTTACTAGTTGACATCTGGGAGTAAAACAAAATGAAAGTGCAGTTCAACTCTTGAATGACTATTTTTAGTCCTTATTGCTATACTTGAGTAGAGAAATGACTCTTTTTGGGAAAGAGACATTGCTACCCTATTCAGCTGCTACTTCTACAGTTGTCAGCTATGCTTTCCGTCAGTGGACTTCCATGTGCGAAGCACGGCCGATGAACTCGGGGGTTGCGCATGATCGTGCAGCGCTCCCCAGTGCTGCGTACTCGTCCAGTTTGGCTTTGGGTAGGTGGATACTTCTGAAGACTTGGATGGGGAGTGCAGGTGCCAGTGTTTATTCTCCTGCCTGCCCTTCGGAGGGATGTTTGGCCAAGTCCAAATGGCTCCTTACTCTGCTAAGTAAACTTGTAGTGATGTGTTTTGTTGGTTCCCCCCCCCCCACCCTTGAGCTGGTACACATTGTAGTAGGGCCACCTCAAGTTGAAATAAAACTGAATATGTTTCAGTGTCTGCTGAAGAGAGAGCAATTTTCCTGGAGAAGCGTGAAATTCTGAAAGGTGCTGCCTGTACAGGCAGCGTAAGCTGGAGTTTAGCTCTGTGCTAAGCCCTGTTTTTTTACCCCACTTTAATCCAATGTGATGTTTAAGGACTTTTTTTTTTCAGGCAAAGGACATGGTTGCAGAAGTATAAGATACTCAAATTGATGTTGATCTTCTGTTTTTATTCATATTCTTATTCAGTCGCTGTGCATTATAATTTCCCACTTTCCCATTGATTTATGCTAGGAGTCCTGAAGAGTTTAAAAAGCCTCAACCAAATCTTTGTCTGTCTCCTTAATGCACAAGGTCCAAAGCATGTGTATGCTTCTATTCTTCCTAATCCTTTGCCCTTTCCAGGAAGAAGGGCGAAAAAAAAAATCTCACTTAAAAACAGGGGACTTCAAATTTGAATTTCTTTTATGGATGAAACCTGTGTGGTGTGAAGGAGCAGTTAATACAGCTGAACAACGTAAGCCTTTCCCAAGCTTCCTGCTCTCTCTAGCTGGGCTTTAGCCCAAGGTTTGTTTGCTGATAGGTTGTGTTAATTAAAAAGCTTCTCTAACTTGAACATAAAGATCAAGAATTCAGGCCAGTGCAATGGAAGTGTGGCCACTTTAAGCTGGAGTATAAACTGATTTTTTTTCTTCATCTTTTGTGTAATGCCTTGTTAATACTTAATAGTCCATGAATGGGGTGTTCATGTTGACATTAGTGTGAGAATTGACCAAATACTATGAGTGGATGCCTGGCTAAGAACTGGAACTGAAACTTGCAATGCATTTGGAGAATATTAAGCTGTTGTGGCTAACTTGAGCTGAATAATATGGGGTTCCTGTCAGCTGGACCTGATCAAGTGGCCAAAATTCACTTACGTGGTCTTACGTCCTAAAGCAGGATGGCGGGGGGATGCTTCCAAATGGCTTGTCTTGGGAAGTTTGAGCTCTTGCCTGTGTGGTAGATGAGACGTCTGCTTTTGAAACTTCCTTCATGGGGCATGAGGGTGAATGCTGGTTTAGCAAGTTTTAAAGACGTTTCCCTGTTGAGCTGAGAGGATTTATTATGGGAAGAAAATGCAGCGTACTTCAGGAAGGTTTGTTTCCTGGTTAAAATGTTGTAATTTTCCAGAATAGGTGCTGTCTGGGTAATGCCAAATGCAGTGGCAATCCTGTCCTTTTTCTGGGTTTTTAGATACAAGGAAGTTTTAAGTGAGGAATTAAAAACAGGATCTATTTCTTACTTGTGCCCAAAATAGGCTTCTATTTAGAATTACTTTAGTTGCATTGCATAATATCTTGTGCTGTGTTTCCTAGAGTGGTGGCCTGAGCCTTGGCATCAACCAGTAAGATTAATTTTCTTGCATTATCTGGTGCTGTTCTTTTGCCCTGCCTTCCTCCTCTAGGGTTTAGAAGGAAAATGTGCAGCGTGCTTTGAGCTCGTGCTCTTTGTGCAGCTGCGTTCAAGTTGGGCTGAAGAATTACAAAATGTATTTGCGTGCACTTGACTTATCTGGCTGCCCTGCTCATAAATTACCTACTTTACTCCTGATATATGCAAAGTAAACCTTACTAGTTTATATTTCATCAGCATAGCCTGTGTTATTTTTCAGCGCAGTGTTGGCTTAGGAGTCCTGACTCTCAGTTTAAATCCATGAGACATTACTCGGTGTTTGCAGCCATGCCACAGAGCGTGTCCTTGCTGGTGCTGTTTCCCTGGGTATGAAGAGGATGTCCTCCATGTCTTTTGTTACAGAAAGTGGAGCCGAGTTCTTTCCCGGTGCATTGACTTGGAATTTCAATCACGTCCTTGTTGCAAAGTGGGAGGGTTACCAGCCTGGGTGAAAGCAGAACCCAGGAGCTAGCAATTTTAGCAGCATCAGCTCAAACAAGACTGAAACCAGCACTTGAGTAAGAGGATTTTGTGCGGAAGGAAAAAGGGTTGAGACTGCATTGAAGACATAAGCTTAGTGGTTGCCTTAAGCCACCAATCAAAGCCACCATAAATAAAATACTCTTTATTCTCTGAGGGAATTTTGTTTGCATTTCTTCAGGTGATACTTTCTGTCTTTTCCATTAGGCAAACTGCTGAGTTTGAAAGTGATGTCCTGTTACCTGCCTTCCCCAGTTATTTTTGCTTTGGTAAATATCAGGATTTAAAAAAAGCTTGCTGCTAGCAAAGGTGATTGGTGGCTGGCTGATAGCCTGTGCTTGCAATTTGAGACAGGCTCAAGAAACAAGAGATGGGTCTTTTGGTGAGTTAATTCAAAGGAGGAGAGAGCCATGAAATGGAGGAATGAGGTAAAATATCAGCTGCATTATGCTGACCGCAGCAGTTAATAGCTGTATTTATCCAGTGAGTCCTGTCGGCGTGCAAATTTAGGGGTCATCACGGAGAGTTTTGGATGTAACACGAAGAACAGGCGTGATCTTGGCTCAGTATTGACGGTGCTCCACTGGATAGTCAAATACAGCTTTCACGTAGCCATTAGTACAGGCGGAGCTATTTCAGAGCTTGGTAAGGTGAAAACTGGCCAAATGGAATAAGTATTAACTTTGTATTAAATCGAAGGAGAAGTCTGACATGGATTGAAACTGGCACATGCGTGTTACGCGAAGCACTGCTCCTGCGTAAACTGTCTCTGCTACTTAAATTTATTACAAGTTTTGCAGAACTTACATGTATTGTTAGATCGCATGCTGTCTGTCTGCAGTTTTGACTTGAGGGTAGGTCAGACGTTCAGAAGCGGCAAGGAAAGCATAAAAAGACTGAAAGAATAGGCAAGTCTGGGAATTACGGCAAGGGAAGGAGTTCTGGGGAGCACGAATATCTTGTGAGGTAGAGATGTGATATTCCTATGGCCTATATGTATGCAAAACCATTAGCTTCCTAGTTTAAAGCTTGAAATCCTTAGCACTGAATCCCTTGGATGAAACTGAATTGTCTTGCAAGCTTTGCAGTGTAGTCAGCAAGGTACGTCTCGCTAGACACAAGCGAAAGACATATTAACCTACTTTTTTGACCTTTTAGGCAATCGGAGAACATTCAGGGATGAGGGCTAATTAGATAACCTCTCTCTCTCCTCTCTGCCTTGCCAGGCATCCGATTACTTGCCAGAGTTATCTCGTGAATTTACGACCCTGGCTACTAGACTTCAGGATGCTGGAACGTGCTGAGTTTGTATATTAAACTGGGCAGCTGCGAGCATGGCGGCAGCTTACCTGGGGTGACGGGAGCTCTACAAACAGGCTGGCATAAAGCATTATACTGAATTTGTGATGTTGAATGTTTGTGTTAGTTATGCTTTCAGTAAGCATGTCAATGTTTGTTGTCACCTTAGTAATACGGTATATGACTCACTGCTGCTATAATAATGTGCATTTTCTCAAATGTTTTTGATGTAAGTAACTTCTCATATTAAAAAATCTAGGTTGCAGTTGACTGGAAGGAGAACCTGGATCTGTCAGGCCAGGACCAGCTTGCCATACTTGGCTGTTTCTGCAAGAAAAAAATTCTCCATTTCAATTGAGCAGTTCCTCTTCTGATACTTTTGTGACCAGGCTGGTTCAAACATGCAACAAGCAGTACGTAGAATAAAAGAGCATTTTGAAAAGATCATCGAGCATTAACAGGATTAAAAGAAAGCATCACAAACAATATGTTTGCAGATGTTCAGGATGACAAATGGCAGTGTTGAATCTCAAGAGCTGTTGTATTTGTAGTAATTATGGTTTCAATTTAAAAAAAAATTGATCCCTGTAAAAAATTAAGCAGTCCTTCTCTAGAGGCTGATTTGTGTGCTTCCTCAGTAATATCTGGTCAGAAAGCAAGAAGACAATGTGACTGTGGAAAAACAGGTCATCAGACTTATGAACCAACACAGACCTACTGTATTAGCTTACTTCAAAGACTGAACTAACCCAGTTAGCCAGTTAGTAGTAGGTTTACAGAGAAAGACTGAAGTAATGAAGTGGGAGGATGGGGATGAGAGAGCATTAATCAGTAATTTGGGATACCTCTGCAGGGTTGAAGCTAAGAGCTATACAAAAGGATCTTGCAGAGGTAAGTTGCATGGGAGTTTTTACGAAAGGGCTGACAAGGTCAGGAGGAAGATCCTGTGAACGATTTCCTGTTGCACGGGCAGTAATCTGTTGGGTGTGAGTCAGTGTGAGCGAGCCGGTGGGGGAAGGAGGGTGGTTAGGAGGGAGCTTCACAGTTTTTAGAAAGCAAGGCTTACTTGCCCGCACACCACCTTAGTATATGCCGAAGTATTTGTGAACCTGCAGAAAATGATTGCAGTGTAGTGCTGAACTGAGTCACAAGGAGATATCGAGAGGCGTCTGAAGTTACTTGATGCATTAAGTAATACTGAATGGTTACACTGTCAGTAAAGCTGTCTGTGTCTAGATGTCTGTCTTTTAGGGGTACATGCATGCTTGTGCTCAAGCCAGCATCTGTTCTGGTAGTGAAACTATTAGGCAGACATTACAACCTTCCTTATGAAGCGTTTGAAAAATCGGGACAAGTTCTCCTATCTCAGTGCTGTCCTGTGGCAGTTTTGTTTTTTTTTTTTTTCATTTTGTTTAGCTAAGATTTCCTATCTGGACATATATCTAACAAGGAAAATGTTATTTTGTCCTAAATTCAGACTTAAAATGGGAAAAAAACCTGTTGTGCAGTAACATCAGTCTAATTAAATCTCTTAATGTTAATTGGCAAAGGTGGTCAGCTCTCCAGTCAACTTCAGTGACTCTAATCCCATTTATTAAAAGTTAGCGATGGTTTTTTTTTGCAATCTGTGCAACTTTTCTGTGTAGCTATTTTACTGCTGTCCCCATTTTACTCTTTCATGTGGGGCTAATAGATTGCATATTCACTTGATGCCATGATTTATTGGGAAATGACTTTTTGCAAACTTTATGCTTCACAGGAATTCTTGGCACCAGATGAAAGCTAGTAAATTACATTGTCATGTTCAATGACAAGTTTAATAAATAAAACATTGTTTCTGTTATCCAGAAGACAAACACTGGTGCAGAAATCATTAGTGATCGTGGCAAAAGGTCAAGATGAATAGCCGGTTCCCAGAAAGCCTTGTTGCTGGTCCGTCCTGCTCTTCTGTTTGTACGAGGTGGCTCTTTTCATTGGAGACGTGACAGAGACTTGCATTGGACTTTATATAAACTAAAGCGATCGATGTTAAGTTAGTTCTGAAAGTAGATGCAAGTATCTACCCTCTCGAAATAACATCCTTGCTGGGAAGGAGGTGCCAAGCAAATGTTAATTTTTTTTCACTGTGTACTGTACACCTTGGTAGATGTGCTAACAGGAACTGAAATGCATCTAGTTGAAAAACAGCTACAAGGAGTGCAAACTAGCTGCAGAACATACTCCGGGAGACGCTGAATTCTTACTTCTAAAGCAAATTGTGACTTACAGTCAAATGGCCTGCTCCAGGCTATCAGGGGTTGTTAGTTTTTTCTCGATAGATATAAAACATCTTGGCAAATAGTTGTTCCATGAGATTGAGCTTCTTAATAAAGTAATGCCAACAGCTCTGGTTTATTTAGAAACTAATGGATGGAAATGCATTCAATGTATTATAATTCACTTGATAATTGTTTCTAAAGTTGAGGTAGGATATTGGGTAATGTCCTGTGAACAGTGCTTACCTGATTAGGAGGTAAGAATGATGAAGCGAAGTCAAATACAACGTATGATTGAAAGGATGCTTGAAAGTGTCTGTCCAAAGGTAAAACAACAAACAAGGGTTTGGCAGAAAGCCGATCACAAGTTTTGAGGTGCTCATTGAGCTTGAAAGGAGGAGGAGATCTCTTTGGTAGTTGCTTCTACAAGACCATTGCCTCTCCTTTAATCTGTCTCGGACTTGCCATAGTTGTGCTGTCAGCCTGAAATGGTGAGAAGTATCCAATGTCATCAGCGTGCTGGTGGCAATGAAACTTAAGCTGCCTCGTTTGCTCTCCTTCCTGTAGATTATTTCCCCCGCATGAGTCTTTGGAGCAGATGTATAAGTTACTCTTTCCTGTAGAGCCTCTTTAAAGAAGAGATACCTCATGAGCACTTGTCTTTCTGAAGTTAGTGTGTATTAAATTTCTGGACCAATGTAGAACAAAAGCTGGTCAATGTTCCTGAGGTTTAGAGTAGACCTCTCATTTTTTGGCAGGCATGCAGGTGCATTTGTCAGTGTGTACAACACCTAGACTTGAATTTAGAAAACAAGCCATAAAAGTGTTTTCAGTCATTAATTGGGGCCAGTACCGCTTCTCCATAGCATGCTCAATTGTTTTAAAAGTTAGAGCAGAGTAGAATAAAAGAAATAATGTTCTGCAGGAGAATGTCTCCAGGAGGGATGGCTGACTCAAAAGCTGTGATGTGACTTGTACAATTGCTCTGTAAGTAAGTACCAGTTACAGGGGAGCTGTTGGAGACTGAGTACAGCAGCTTCTGCTAAAATCTTCCAATCTATCACTTCTTGCTTTTATTCTGATCTTTAATCCTTCTCACTTGTAATTCGTGGAATGAGCACTCTCAGCAATTGGTCTGTCTGTTTGGTCTTGACCACAGCGGTAATGTGACCACAGCAAATTGAGCTAAACATGTTACTAAACATCCAACATAGTCATAAGCGTCTGACAAAATAAAAGCCACTGGATCGCGTCCTAACCAGAGAAGACAAAGCTAGAAGTATTTCAAGAGAAGGAGAATGTAGTCTGCATCAGTGTCATTTTGTTTTAATAATCTTTGACCTGTTCTTTTACACTACACTGTGATAGTCATATCTTCAGCTTTTATTACGTTTGATTGTTTCTTAAATATGCTATCGCTGTTTCTCCCACTAGTACACCTTGCTGTCAGGAAGCCGTGATTTATAAGTACGTTACAAATGGTTTTAGATAGGATCTGCCAGAAGAGGCTTAATAGTCAAGGGAAAAATAATGTAGAAAAACAGATTGCAAGGAATATGTGCAGCTGATGGAAACGTCATGAGTGCAGAACTTGTCTGGGATTCATAGATCGTACAGCGTTATTCCCCTTCCCATCGAATGTCCTAAAAAGTGAATGCTGACAGCCGAGAAGGGAATCCTGCGACTTAACGTACTACTGTACTTTTTATTACACCGGGGTTACAATAATTCAACCCTTTTAGTAAAGCTTCTAGCAGTCATACTATCCTATTGTGTAATTTGAAAAGGGAGTCTTCTGCCTTTTGAGCTCTGGAAGTTGGCAAGGATTAAAATGACAAGCATGAGGGGAAGCTGTGTATCTTTTTCAATTAAAAAAATTTAGTGTTTTAGTACCACAAAGCTGAAACATTAGTCAGACATTCCTGTTGGGAGAACTGACAGGAAATAATATGATTTACAATCTGAGGTATGTCTGCAACTTAAAAGGAAGGAAAAAAAAAAAGTCATTTGCTGGTTGTGTACTTCTGGCCCTGGATTAATTTACGAAGATATTTTGCTTGTAAACTGACCAGCGACCAAAGTGATCCGATGTGTGATTGCTTCAAATTGCCTAAGTTGAGCAAATGTTCTATTTTTGGTGTCCCTTCAGGTTTTTAGCTTATGTTTCTGTTCTTTGAAAATTGAGATGCCGGCATGTACTTTAAATTTGGATAACTTTTCAGATACTAGTCTTGAGCAAAACTTGTGTGCGAAGCAGCTCGAAGACCTTTGTTTTTTCTGTTATAACCCAGCTGCAGGGTCGTAACAACCGTGGCATTTCAGGGCCAAACATGGGCAGCACAGGCCAAATAATGAATGCTCTTACTACATGTGTGGCTTTTTTACCTTAATCCTAACTACTGAAGTAATTTTTAGGTCACCCAGTCCTCAGCTGGCATCACAGATGGGAAAGGGGATAGGTAGCACGATCATGCCTTGAGTAGAATTATTATATTTGGTTTGCCAGTGGGAAACGTTTGGTGGCCCAAGTGGCTTATTTCCCAGAAAGGGCTAAAATAGAGAGAAGCTGCTACTGCAGTAGCACTGAACTGCCTCAGCTGGTTTCTCTTGGTGCAGGAGTTAGCTCGGAGTTAGTGTTAATATAGAAATACAATACAGAAGTGAAACCAGCCTGGTTTTCTTTTTGAAGAAACTGCCTAACTCTGTTTATGCTCGGCAATAACACAGTCAAATGAGCAGGAGCTATCAGAACAAAGCTGTGAAGACCAGGGAATTAAATCTGCAGGTCTGTGAGATACATAGAAGCAAATTCCTGCTGACTGTAAGGCTGGGAGCTTTAAATGAAATCTTTAACCTCCTTTCAAGTGGAGTGGCTTACTTAGCCTTTGAAATGGGTAGAGCTGCAGGTTTGTGTAAACCCTGTTAAAACCCAGAGTATAGGTTAAGTCTCGGGTAACTAGCAATGGAGAGTTGTCAAAACTTGTGAATAAAGCCTGTGGATGTAAGCGTATATAGTGAAATGCATGTGTAAAGATATCATTTAAAAAGAAGTGCAAAGTTCTTGTAGGTAGTAACTCATCAGATTGCTAGTGTCTGTTGAAAAGAGAAAACAAGCGTAGCTTCTGTGAAGTGTTGCTGGTTCTGCCAGTGACACTGATGTTTGAAAGGCTTTAGGTATATACCTGGGCTTATAAAAACCTCGTTTATCAGGTGACAATTCTGTGCAAAATGTAATGCAAACGTGGTAGGGTTTATGACCTTGGTCTGGCAGAGCGTATTGGGGTGCCATGAACTGTAACAGCTGCATGAGCGGTAGTTTACTTGCTTGCAGGTTTGCATAATCTTGGGTCAGCTCCTGTTGCCTGATGTTATCAGCGTACAGTATCCTGGCCAGGGGACCATTAATGAATGCCAGCTATTCCTGCGCCCTCTCCCCCTCGTGCTAAGGAGCTGTGTGGTTTAGGGGACATGACGAGTGGGAGTCAAAAGGAAGTTCAGCGTTTTGCCTCTTTTAATTTTTGCAGTTTGCATACCTATAGTAACTTCCTGGGTTTTTTTTATTTGTGTTTTCTGCATTGAATGACATCTGCCCATACTCAGCCTTTAAACACGATTGCTTACAGCATGAATGGAATTAAAGTATACAGCTGTGCCTCTGTGCAACTACACATTTATACAACTGATTTTTTTAGCACTATTTGTTTTTATTTGAGCCTCAACACAGAGTGCCTAGGTGACCAGAGACCTGTGGCTGTTCTGAGAGGGTTTCTCTTTTGGAAATAAGCTAAGTACAGCAGCGAGACTGAAGAGAAGAGCAGATGCAGGCAAAGGAAGCTAAACAAACATAACTACTCCTATAGACATATTCATAACATTTTTCCCTGTGATAGTACCATGGGAATGCTGTAGCAGATGCTTAAGTGGAGATTCTAGATAGCCAAACATCTTTAGAGGAAACTTACTAAGGAGCTTTCATCTAAGCTAATATTTTCAGTCTTTGAGATTCCTATGATCTCTAAATCCTTCAGTGACTTGAGCTGTAATAAAACTTCATTTAGAATTTCTGTCTGAACTCCCTACTCCTCCACAGGGGCTCTGTGCTGGATGAAACAGAGGAATGGTGGAAAACCGCCTCATATCAAGTAAACACTAAGCTCATTAAGTCCTGCAACCTCAAAGAGCTTGGCTTCAAGAGCAGCCCAGACTGGGAGACAGCCTGTCTAATCACCTTCTCAGTGAGCAGGGGTTTATAAGCCTCTCCATGTCTAAAGGCAAGAATTCTGTAGAAATGTTTTGTCTGGAAGTCTGTTGTGAAATTGCATACTGAAGGCATGGTTTCTTAAGAGAATTAAGCAAGTGGAAATCCAGAACAGGTAAAGTTAAGAGAAGTAGGTTGGGTCAGCTGTAGTGAGGTAGGCGACATCCTGAGTTCCCAAAGAACACTTTCCTCTTACACAAGTTGTGTGAAGGCTTTGTGGGATTTTTAAGTGCCGCTCTCAAAATTGCAGTAGTAGTACGTCCCTGGGAGTGTTCACTCTTCTGTAAAATCAGGGAACCGTGTGCTGCTGGTTTTGGCACCTCGGATGTGGTTCCTATCTCTTTGTATGGAAGTACCTACAGCTACTCTGTATACTCCAGCTGGGGCAGAGGTCTGGAACCAAAGGATGTATTTGACCATAGACCTGGTTTTTAAAACCTGACTTCACCTGCAGTGAAAGAACCAGAAGCGAAAGATACTGGTAGAGTTACCCGTTCAGTTCTGAAATAGGACATACCAGATGTATCCAATACCACAAGGTACCACTTTGCTCTGTAATCTGTGCGCTTTGTATTGCCTTTTTGACTGTGCCAGCACGGATTTATGCCAGATTAAAGTAACCGTATAACCACAGATTTAGGGACACGAATACAGCAGAACCTGCCTTTGTTTCAGTTCTTTAAGAGATCTTAAAGCTGTTTAATTATTTAAATGCTCTGCAAGAAAAGTGAAGAGTCCTGCTGCTCAGGCTTGCTTTTACCTCTTCGATACCAGAAAAATATACTGTTAGTATGTGCTTGGATATTTTTGTTTTTCTGTTGCACGCAGTCATGTATGCCAGCCGTGTCTGAACCCCTTTAAGAATCTCTGCCTTAAAGTCTTGTTCGTGTCTTTTTACAGCTGTTATTCAATATATTGTCATAAAAATGGTCAGTCCAAGTTCTTTTGGTTAATCCATAAAACTCTGCAGATGTAGATACTCCTTCATTCAGTGTAGTGTATTTCGAAATTGTCGCACTATAAGACACTCTGGGGTTGCAGCTTTAGTCGTGGTTTTTAACATCATCTTTCCCTAGGCTTTTTTGTCTATTAAACAATTCCAACTGGCAGAGGAGGATGGAGCACTTCCGTAAGTGTTCCCACGATCCAAAAGCGTGGAGCATGACCTTGTGACCATGTGCCAGCTTTTCTTCCTGGACATAAGAGGTAGCGGGAGGTAAAGACAATACTTGGTAAGAAAGGTCCCCTGCCTGAGCTTGGCTGCTGGAGCTGGACAGGCGTAGGCCATCTAAATAGTGTCTTTCTCTGGGGACTGAAAGGTTAGTAGCAAAAAGTGAGTAGTTTTCCCTTCCCCTGAACATCTAATGAAGATAAGTAAAAAGTTTTGAAAATCTTGGCCATCACTTTTGTGCATGAATATGGTGATAGTCAGTTCAGTGATCGGTTTGGGGTCGCTTTCCAAGATAACTTGGAACTTCAGGCTCATTTCGGCCAAGGATTTGCTTGTCACGTTATCCAAGTATTTAAAGAGTATGGGGGTGTTTATGTACGTTGCTTGAATGCGTCCTCCTTCAATGACAACAGGTGACTGTCATAAACTTCTGTTCTTGGTGTCAGTGCATCCTGCTTTTCAGGCTGAAGGCTCAGATCTTCAGGAGATTATTGCAGATATATGGGAGCTGATGCCGAACTGTCTGTAGAGCTGGAATATTTTGCAAAGATGACGTCCTATAACCTGAACTGGATGAGAAATAAATATATAATCTCCCCAGACCGGCTATCTGACTTGTTGGCTGTAAAATATTTATCTTTTGATAGTGAATGGGTAGTACCTTTTAAGAACAGCTTTCATAATGGCTGTCTACTAAACTGAGAGCTCCCTCCTTTCCTCATTGCGAGGGTAGAGCTTGATTGCAGGAAACTTTGCTTCCTGTTTCTCCCTGACCTGGGGGCTGCTACTTGAATAATGTGATAATGTAACTGCTTTAGTTTTGAAGCCTTTCTTAAATAAAACTTTTGGAGCTTGGCAGAACACAGGAGGGAGAAATTAAAGCTAAGCTCGTTGTATATGGGTGGCTACAAATCGCAAAGAAAAAAGGGAGGAGAAGCAGCAGTGAAAACAAACTGGCTATGCTTTAGCGGCCTGGTGACCTGCTGATCAAAGTAACTCGTGCAGATTTTGGGTACTGTTAGGCTTGCAGGAAAGTGTCTGTTTATATCTGTTGGCGAGAAGGAGAGCTAAAGGTTATGTCAAGAACGTGGTTCAGCTCATCAAGTGTCTGTGGTAATGTCTGTTGCACATTTTCTGACTCTGAAGTGAAGTTTAAGGGTTTCTTTTTGTGTCAGAACTGAATGTGAGACCGGCTGCAATAAGCCCGTTGGAGTATGTTGCTGTGAGTTTGTGAAATAACCAAAGTCCCTGATTTCTCAGATACAGGCAGCTTTTGGTCTGTGTTTTGTAGCAAGAAGGAAATAATGGATCATACTTTGTGTGTGTGTTTCATTCTGTTTTTTGATAAAGCTGAAGGAGGGAGAGCGAGCTCTGTGTTGGAACAGAGTTTGCCTTGGATACTAGTTATCTCAAGCTGAATGGCACAATACAAAAGGGAAGTGTTAAAACTGCTTCAGGAGAAGGAACTTCCAGTTCCCTAACCCAGATCATTATTGAAATAGCATGGAAAAACAATGCATTAAACATTTGCACTAGCGTTGGAAACAGTTTTTGGTGAGGTAAGGACTGGACTCCTTTCCATCAACAGCACGGTGTTAGATTGGTGGCACGACACACGTTAAAGCTGCGCTCTTAAATCTGTGGTCTAGAACACTTTTTGCAATACCAGGTCAATAATCTGCGACCCAATGGTACTGAACTTTATTGAAATCTATTTGTATTAACACAAAACGTGCTGCTGCTTAGAACTAGAAACTAGGAGTCAGCAAGCACTGCAGTTCTTGTGTGTGTGAATGTGATGTATTACCTGTGCATATTGTGACGGAGGGATGTTCTTGTTTCTGCAGAGTGACCAGCAGCTGGATTGTGCCTTGGATTTGATGAGGCGTCTGCCTCCGCAGCAGATAGAGAAGAATCTCAGTGACCTCATTGACTTGGTGAGTACTGGATGCTCTGACCAAGTAACGGCTGAGTCCCGGGTGTAACAAAGATCTGGTATGTAAGAACGTTTTCTGAAGCATCTCGGAGGTGTGGTGATTTGTTTCTCTCCTTGTCTTTTGGCAAGATTGGAGAATACAGCAGTTGCCCAAACAATGTCAGGAATCTACGTGTTTATTTTAATGGAGTCAATAGGTACTACTGTGTATTCATGGACACGCTTTCGGATGAAGGGTCATTAGCAGCTTTGTTGATGAAGTCATCACCAGTTTGGAGGCTGCCGTTTAGTAAAAGTAATTTGGAACAGTTCATACAAGGTTGATGCATGCCCTTGTATGTGTGTGTTGTCTCCTGATAAACTACCTGCCTGTTTGTAGTTTGACACAGGACTTGTGCGGTAGGTGCAGTGGATGTGCTATGGCACATGCTTCAAAGATGTTACTGAGACAGAATATGTCAGAACACTGGGGTTCTGGAGAACACCCAAATCTATTTATAATTTATGCTATATCAGGTATTCTGCAGTACAGTGAGTATCCAAAAAAAAAACCCTGGCCAACCATCTTGTGCCCGATGCCTGTTTTCTGCTTGCCCTGAAACATTTGTTTTCCTATAAACCGCTAGCGAAGAAAGCTAACTTAAGAAGGATGCGTACGCTCATTACGAGTTGCGTAGGATTTAGTTGCACAACCTGTGATGCACAATTGGGCTATAATAGGCTAGCTAGTGTCAGCTGTCCCTTAAAACAGTCTGTGGCACAGTTGCCTCTGGAGTACTTAAAGTATTACTGAAATGTGGCTTTAATCTATATAGAACCTACTATATGGGCAGCTGGGAAAACTTGTTTCTGTTGTCCAGTCTAAATACGTGACTTATTTCTGACCTAAGCTTCTAAATTTTTGCAGACAGAGGACATTGAGGCTGGACCAGGGCTGTTAGACCTTTGAATTAAGCCTTTCCTCTTATCTGTAGCGAGAACTACATCCCTTTTCTGTGGCAAGTCTGAATTTTATGCATGATGCTGACAAACCTTGTCCGAAAGACCCTAAAATTCTGATGGTTCTGCACATAGCAACTATTTGAACTAGCGCCTTTTAATTAAATTGTGTCCGAGCTGTTTGTCATCTTTGTGTGCAGAAGAGCAGCTGCTTACCAGGTAGAAGTTTAGTTGAGGAGGTCTGTTCCTTAGTGGTATTGAAGCTGGTGTTAGCCAACTTGGGAGGAGTCCCATGGTCAAAAAGCCGTGGCTGACTTAAATTTATCAAACTCTGTTTAAATACTGCTTTCAGTTACATAAGCCAAGGTACAGGTAAGAAAGCTCTGCGGGTCAGGAAAGAAATTACTCCCTGCAGGAAGGGATTATTTCTCTTTCTTGAAACCGTTTAGTAATTGGTTACATCTGTGCCACCAAAACTCTTGGCAACCTAAAGCATCATTTTTGTGGCTGTTGCTGGAGGTAGGACACAGAATAACGAAATCATTGATATGATCTAGTGTGACATGGATGGTTTTCTGATGAAATTTGGATGACTGAATGGATATCGGGTTTGAGCAGCTCCAAGGACCATTCAAAACAATGAGTTGTTTGGGGAGCTATGGTAAGCTTGACTGTATAATTGGTATGAGGTTTTTTTTAATGACTCAGAAAATTGCTGGTTACCTCTAAATGTTGGAATTACTTTTGGATGGTGCTCATTAGTGCTCTACATGCTTTCCATCAGCAACACGCTCACTGGGCTTCTTTTCATATTGAAAGTGTAACATGAAACAGACCAGTTTGAATGACGCTTGTTAGAAGGAGGGTCTGTGTGATTCCCACACTAGTCATTGCAGTCCCTTTTCTGGGGTAGAGATGAAATAATTTGTTAAATCCACTATGATTTCTTTATTGTTGAGACATCTGTAGACCTCTTCTGCAGCCACTCTCGGCCTGACCTCAAGACTGAAGTCTACACTCTAGTTAGACAAGAGCAGTGTATGCACTGCCACCTGTAATAGTTCCAAAAACATCATAAGCCAGACTCAAGGAAATAGTTTTTTGACCTTTTTTGGCAAGTTTCATCCAAACCTTTACAGCTGACATTTTTATTCTGTTTCCTGTACCATTACCAGACAATAACCTCCTTGAAGTAAAAGGTCAGACTCCAAATGCATGACGAGCATGAGCAGGTTCATTAAATTTGTGATGGAATTATGAAAGATGGCACCCTGACTTCTGCTTCCTTTGTGCTTGGTTTCCTTGCTTCATTACACTGCCGTGCTGGAGCAGATGTGAAGCAGAGGCCTGTGTCTTTTTTTTTGGTGTGAAGTGTAGGCTATTACTTGAAGTCTGCTTGCAGCTCAGCTTGCCATAGTCTTTTTATAGGAATTGATTTCCAGACTGATGAGTGTAGCCACTGTTTTGATGCTTGTTTAAGATCCACTGAAAGGAGATGAAGATGACTTAGAAATGTCTTTGTATGTAAAAAGTTTTCCAAAACTACTATAGTGAGAAGCTGACGTCTGCTTCCTAGGCTTGTATTCCTGCTGGGAGGGATAACTGCCCTAAGTTCCCTCCCTGAGGTCCCTCTTACTCTGTCAAAGCGATGCTCTGCTGCTACTTTTTAATAGAAGAGCATCTTGGTGCCAATATGAGTGTATGGACTATGTTCAAGGCTGTACATTACTGCCCCCAAGTGTTGGGCTGACAAGGGAAAGGGTCCAAACTTGAACATGAAGTAAAAGGGTGGCTGGAAGAAGAGAATTTTTGGGTCACTGGCCCTCATCAGACCAGACACTTTTCATTCATTAGCAAAACAGTTTGTGGTTTGCCCTTTTACCACATCTGTTGTTGCATTTTTCAGACTGTCGAGTCTTCAATTAGAGTTCATTAGAGACCTTGTCAATCATAGCGCTCCAGAAGTCCTGCCTGAAAGAAGCTGTGCGTGGTGCTGGTAATGTGCCTTGGCATGGAATGCTCTGGTTGGAATTCAATTAGTTATTATTTGTAAATAGACTGCTTGGAGGCTGTCAAAATGTACGAGAGGACTTCTGAATCTCTACAAAAAGAGTTTAGTGTCGGCACATACCTTTTTAAGGACAAGTAATTTAAATTAGAATAATTTTCCATGTAGCTCCTCTGGAAACTGGGGTAACTGAAGCCTCGGAGCGTCTACCTGTCAGCCAAGTCAGAACTGTAAAGCAGTTCCCATAAGAGGAGCGCTAAAGGTGATTGTGCTGCTCTTAAATGGATTTGTCGTGAGGATACGCCAAGTGATAGCACTTGTAACTTTAATACAGATCTTAACTGCGTAGCATAAATACTGTCTCACCTCCTTATTGCCTTGCATTGTCCAGAAGTTGCTGCTGTTGATACGCTGTGCTTCTCATAGAAGTCAGTGGTGAATCACATCTGTTCTCATCACTTGCTGAAAGGAGAACATTAAGGGTATTTTCTGGGTGGAAATGTTTCTTGGTATCAGTTAAGAGTGAGATCTTGTTTTGGCTCATGGAAATCACACAGAGTGGCATGAAGTAAGGAAGCTGGCAGAGCTCACTTCTGAGTGGCTAAACGGTTTATACTGAAAGATCAGAACAATCTGAGAGAATTGTCCTCCTGCTTCCTTTCTCTTAAGGTCAGTTGTACAGTAAGTCAGTCCCCGCGTACTTTTAGCTCTGTTCTTTCCAAGAGAAACCCCGAAGAAGGCATCAGCTTTCAGGTAGTGCTGCTGTGGAGGATCTCTTCCTAGGACACCTTGGCTGCACACATAACAGGGTGGGTGAGTGATAGCTGGGGTCACAGCCTCCAGAATCCTTTTGGGTTTTTTTGCAAGACAGCTTCACTGACATGTCTTAGAGGGGTGCATCTCTGGGAAAGGTGGAAGTTGGATTTATTGTGCTCATAGGCCATGTGCAGCAAATAAGGGGTCTGTGACAGGATTGTCTTGATGGCTTTCACTTGAGTATGGAAGTTGATGTGCTCTCAGTCTTGGTAAAAGTTAAGCAGGTTCCTTTTGCAAGTACAGGTTTCCTGCTGAGTGTTTAATTTGGATGTTTGCCTGTGTGTATATAATATAAATTAGATGAAAAATCTAGCTGATTCAGAAAAATCAGATGGCTGGCATAAAGTGGGGACAGAGAATCATCCTTACAAAACTGGCTCACAAAATGGACAAGGAGACTCGCCAGGAGAGTGGGGTTTGCTCACAGACACAACTTTCTTCCTCTCTTTTCCCAGTAAGACTGATATTCAAATAATACTCAACTTATTCCCAACAGTGAAAGTTTTCTTGAAGTACAGAATCAAGTTATGCTGCCATGGAAGAATTAAAGCTAGAGTTCTTTATAGGTATAGCAGTCAGTAACTTTACTGGTTATTTTTCAAGGCTCTGTTTGCAATTAAAGATCTGGGAGGTGATCATCTTTGCGTTCTCATCACAGGAGAATGCTTAAGTATTTTTAGTAGAATGTGTTACTTTTTAGAAAGTCCCAGAGTGATGAATTTAAAAATGTACAAACTTACAATTTTGAAATATTTGAGGAATATTCAGGACCTTGCTTCGTGTAGCTAGTGTGCCTCCAGGCAAGTCTCAAATTTGCTTGCATGCCTTTAGTAACTGAAGATATATGAAGCTAGAGAATGTATCCCCAGGCAAACTGCATTGCTTGGTCTGCACAGACCATAAAGAACATGAGAATGTGACTGGAGCTTTCTGTATTTTGAGTCCAAGAGCCTAAGCAGTATGCAGTATTGAGGAGAAAGATAAAATAATTGAATGCAGATGGCCAGCTGAACATCTAGTGAGGGTAGAAGATGTTTTTAAAAAAAAAAAGTCAGACGCAGTGAAAACTTAAAAAGAAAATAGTGGAAGCAGAAGTGCATTGACAGCCTCGTGGTCTCAAAGCTGAGTTTTTGACCTGCTGTTCTTCCTGGACTTGTTGACTTGTGTGATCGGCTCTAAGCCACCAGCAGCCAGTCGGGTTTCTAATGCAAGGATTATTGGCTAAAGAAAGGGGCTCTGGCTCTCTGAATAAATTTATGGTTGTTAAGAGCCAGTTTTCCATTTGGTGAGTGGCTGTAAGCAGGAGCTTTTCCAGCTAGAAAAGATTACCTCTGGATATCTTGATGGTAATTGGAGATAGCAATTAATATATGTAAATTGTTAATGTGATGCTTGGCTTAGAGCTAGCAACCTCACTTACTTGCACAAGATGGTAAAAGCGAATTTCACTTTTGGCTTCATATTCACTTATTCTTTTTAAGCCTAAACTGTGCCTTTTTTTCTTGCAGGCTCCTGCCACTGCACTGCTGGTGTTAGAGACGCTTAAAATGTCTGTTTAAGTGTCTTTCTAAAGGAGTGTGTGTGGGGATCACTTGGTGAGCTTGAATCCTAATTAGAAACCTCTTTGAAAGATGGGGGGAAAAGCTAGGATACAGAAACGTCGCTGGAGAGAGTATGCCTCTGCATATCCCTTAATTGTTGCAGGTTATCTCCAACACCAGCTGGACTCTTGACACAAATAGTCAAGACTTCCCAAGATATTGATATGCTGTGATGGCTCATGGGACTTGTGACTGGTAATGAGATACAGAAGCCTTCACCTGCAGGTCACTAGTCAAAGTCTAGGGCACTCTAGTTGTGCCTGCCAGATGGCTAGCTTTTGTTTCTCAGTAAGCTACAGAATGGTGAATCTAGCGAAAGCCCTATTTTATCCAGCAAATCACAGGAAGAATGCCAAGGATCCTGTTTTATGAACGGTAGTCACCTTTCAGAGTTCTTAAAATGTAGTTCGTCGAGCTGGATTGAAAAATTCTGTAATTAATGTAACGTTTCTGCTATGACATCGCTAACTAGGCAAACTTGGATCTGCAATCTTGTTAACATTTGCCTTTTTCCAGAAAAGCTGATTGGTTTTAATTTTGGTTTTGCTAATTCTTGCAGTGCTGGAACTCAGTGCAAATACTTGAATAAAGCTGAGCTGTTTCCAATATCAATTACATCTGGTCTTGAACACAAAAGTCCATTTAAGTGTCATTTAATCAACAAAGCTTAAAGAATGTGTGGCCCTTGGACATCTGATGGATCAAATTAAGGTTTAGCAATGTGTGGATTTGTGGGAGTGACTTTACTAGTGGTTTTAGGCCCAAGATGAGTGGAGCCAGGCTTCCTTCTTGAGTTTCCACAACATCCGTTAGGCCGTGTCTGTGTTCTGCAGGAACAGGAAATTCTGAGGCTGTGGAATGACTCAGAAAAATTATAATAATATTTTATTTGATGCTGGCCCAGAGGGGAAGAATCCAAGCTGAAGGGGGGTCGTGTGCCAAAATGGTTATTTTGCAAGAGTGCCGGGTAACTTGCATGGGCTCTTCTTTGCGTTCGAGCAGTTTCCCCAAGTGATGTGGGCAGTGGTTTTGTCCACTTCTGTAAGGATGTAAGTTGTCTTTAAAAAGAAAAATCAGGTCTTAAGAGTTCACATGCAATTAAAGTATTCACTTTCCTGTTTGAATGTGGCTTTTAATTAAAAACTGCTCTAGTGTTCAGATACCTGCATGTTATAGATGCAAACTCAAAAGACAAATGGATCTGAATGCCTTCTTTGCTAAACTTTTGAAGCGTGCTTCGTCTTCCTTCTAGTTCTTTAAGGAAAAATGTTTCATCTTTAATTTTGCTACATTGAGTGTAGTTTTCCAGTGTGTAAGGTTCCCGTGGAGCTCAGTACATGCTGACCTGTGAACAAACATGGAAAAAGACTATTTCCAAGGACAGAGCCTTACACTAGCAATATTGCTGTTTCAGTTGTAAACATGATTCATTTCAGTCAAGGCTGTAGAAGAAAACAACCACCTTAGTGTACTCAAGTTGAGTGGCTAGTAAGCCAAAATATTAACTGTCCTGAATATGTAAGGTGCAGGATTTGATGCAATTCAGCCAGCATGATCAAAGCGAGGATGGGGAGTGCACATAAGACGTGAAGAGCTGAAGTACTGTTCTTGTTTCCTCTAAACTTTTTTAGATGCTTGTTTAATCGTATTTAAAAAAATAATTCAGAAACAATGGTTTAGTTGATAATAAGTTCCTTTAACCAAAAAGTGAGTCAAGAAGGAATGATTATTAGGTTAGCTACTCCAACAAGTGTACTGTTTCGACTTGAGCACAAGTGATTATTTGTCTTGATAGCAGAGCAGTTGACTTAATTAAAACACTGTCCACATACCTGGCTTGCTCTGATGGAGAATACTGTTACACAAGACAACAGAATCCTTGTTCAACATGCAGGAGAGTATACTTAACTCACTTTTCATTCAGTTTTTCTTTCCTCTGTACTACATGTTCATTGTATATCTCCTTGGAAAAAAAAAAAAGCCCACAAACACAGTGCCCTGTTGCATGGTATGTGCTTCTGAATGATGCTGCTGTTCAGTTCCAGGCTGAACAGCTGAGTCTGGACCCCCAGAGATTCTTTTTTTCTTTTCTAGTTTACATTGAGGGTGGTCTCACTCCACGACTCTACATATGACCACCATAATAGATGATTGAGTGCTTATTTGTGGAAACATGGGTGCATTAGGGTCCAGAGTACGCTGTGGACCAAATTAAATTAATGATGGCCTTTTAGCTAAAGATATAAGGTTAAGATTGTATTCTACATTTGACCTTCCACTGCTTAGAGTAGGGAAACTTGTGTCAAAATAAAGATGGGAGCCCAGTATTTGCTTATAAAACAATCCCCATAGCTTCCATGTTTTCATCGCAGTGACGCTTATTTATAGTGCAGTGATGAATTGAACAAAATCACTGCTTTGGCATTTCGGTGTTTGGCCTGGGGAGTGGGTTAATTCTTGCATTTCTAAATTTAAGTCAAAGTTCCCCATATAATGACTGTTGGAGACATGCACTCAGGCACTGAAGTGCGTTTTGGCTTTTCAGTTAACGTAGAACAAGCTAATAAGAAAAGTTAACAATGCAAATCCACTGTTTCAGACTCAGAGGATCAGTTGGTCTTCTAAGCAGAGTTGTCTTTGCTGGGATCAGAAGGTCTGGATGTCTTCTTGCTAAATATAAACCGAATTCTGCAAGAGTCTGAATGTGCACGAAAGTAATTAAAATGCTTAAACGTTCAATACTTGACATGGGGAAGAATTTAAGGAAAGGTATATGCGTAGTGTAAAATAATTACTCAGTGCTTACGTGGCAGCAGCGAGCTTAGCCTGGCTGTGCCAAATATCTTATCATTGCATGTTCTAAAATGCAAAGGACCTAAATTCAGAAGGAATCAAATAGTCTCATGAACATGTAGCTGAAGTGTTTAAAGTTGCAAATTGCCTTGTTCACATTACTGCGTTTGCCTTGTAAGCAGCTTCCTAGCGTAGAAGACGAAGACCAGTATGCATAAATCTTGTAAATTCATTCTTAGAAAGGAAGTACAGCAGCTGTTGAAAGTTGGTGTAATAAATGATACAAAAATGATTCTCTTGGGGTAACTGTGCCACACTCGGATGTTTTTCCGATAATTAGAATTACATGCGTAGTTCCATCAGCTGGAATATCTCTGTTCTTTTTATAAACACTGTTGAAATTTTCTAATACTTCTGAAGTAGATGAGTGGGTTTTCTTCCCTGTTTTATTCTGAGAGAAGGAGAAACGAATGTATTGCCTGAAGTCCTGTAGAGTGTCTGTACCAAAGAGACAATGGATATATGGCATGCTATTACAATGGAGTATTATAATATAGTGTAGTATTATATTCTAGTAAGTATATGATATAATGCATTCACTGTTATGGCTCTAAGACTAGCCACAGCTCTTAGAAATTGGAAAAGTGACCATGCTCATGAATATCTGCGTTACCAAATCATCCAGAGATACGTTTAGTTCACCATTACTACGTGGAAATTGAATAGATTGCACCTTAAAAACAACGTGTTAAGAGTTCCTTCTAGTCAATAAGAGATTGTGCTCTCCCACCGAGCAGTACAGAAACACCATACTGGGCATGTGCTATTTTTAAAACAAAGTTTAAAGGTTATATGTGTGGCTTTTTGTAAGGGTTCTAAATTCAGGTGGTTATTAGGAGCTTTTCTGCAGGGGAATTGACTCTGTCTTGAGTTTGGGGTTTCTTTTGAAAATGCTTTGTATGTATATTTGAGTTTGAAGAATTGTATGGCGAGACCTCTCGTGCTCCCTTACCACACGTGTAGCATAGGGCTTTTCCCAGAGAAATGAAATAGAAACAGGGTCTGGGAAAAACGCCGCTTTTCTCCGAACTGTGTTTTCATCACTTACTCATTCTAAACGCACGTCAGAGTGAGGAGTCTCTTCCTAGACAATCTCTCTGCTGATGGGCAGCTGGCCAAGGAGCAGCCGAGAAGAAGGAATATATTCGGCTGGTCGCTCTTAGGAACAACATGGAGCATAGCTCTTAATGATGAGGTGCTTTGGGTCTTGTTGTGTGTGCATCTGAAATTGAAGCAGTCATCTCAAGTTGCTCTCCGCCTGAAGAGTCAGCCTAAAATGAATGCTAATGGAGAAGCGAAGGAAGAGACAAAGTGGAACCAGATGGGCTCAGGAACACAGATACATCATTTCACTTAACTTGTGCCATGACACTGCTGATTTGTATCAGCTCCGTGGAGTATTAGGGTTGTCTGTTTTCAGAAAAAGTGAAGATTTTCCTAAAAGCTGCTTGTTTCTTGTCCACTTTTATTTACTCAGTGAATGCGTAATGGTTTTGAGGTAGCTTCAGCCAGGTCTCCAAGTATCAAATGATGAACTCCTATGAGAAGCATCTAGCTTTATATAAATACTTAACTGCCCTGCTCTTTAATCTGGGCTACCACATTACAGTGTATATAGACCAAAGTAAAAAACCTCAAACTAATGTTTCAGCTTTTTCAGTGCTGTCGGTAACTTTACCAACTATTTCTTGGTTTTCCTCTTATTTTTTGTGTGTTTATGGGGCGATTGTGTGGGTTAGGCGTTGTGTATCTTGCCAGCCACATCTTGTTTTGTCCTTTGGCCTTTCTGGGGTTTTTTTGGTCTTTTGTGGTCACGTTGTTTTGTATGTGTCCCTGCTTACTTTGCCTTAGTATCCTCTGTATGTTATTGCCTTGTACTTGGGATTAGGAATGTTTTCGTTTCAGGCAGTTTGATCTCTTATGGCACACCTAGTACATTAAAATATTTTGCACTTATGCTTTCGGGAGCTTTTGCACCCCTAATTTGTTTTTTCTCCTCTAGACTTCTTTCCTTTGGAAATTATACCAACCAGTTCACTGAATCAATGGCTTGAAGAGAAGAAAGCACATTTCCATATTTTCTTTATTCCTTCCTCCCTCCCCTTTTTTCGTTTGAGTTGTGAATTCATCACTTCATGATTAATTTTACCCTCAGTTGCCTTTTGTCTTCATGTTCTCAATCAGGTTTTCATCTCTACCATGTAGAATGAAATGTAGAAGAGATTCCACATCGGTTATTTCTTTTATCTTCTGTATTAGCATGTTGTCACCAATATATTCAAGAACTTACCAATTGTCCTGTGTCCTGTTGCGTTCCCAACTTTCTGTTGCAGCAAAATCTGGAACGCTTTTCCTGAGGGAAACACACAATACACTAATTGTTTAATAACAGCTCCAGGAATGATTTGTTGATCGTCCCTCAG
The DNA here is from genome assembly GCF_018139145.2 of Gymnogyps californianus. Taxonomy (NCBI): domain Eukaryota; kingdom Metazoa; phylum Chordata; class Aves; order Accipitriformes; family Cathartidae; genus Gymnogyps; species Gymnogyps californianus. Next base: position 7,422,658 of record NC_059491.1, read on the forward strand.
ATGGATTGGGGCACACTGTTGCATGTGCCCTGAAGTACGTACAAGGGAGATGGAGTTCCTGGAGGAAGCTGCTAGTGTGGCCAAAGCCTGCAGCATAGGAATATGGATACTGATAACGGGGCTGCCATCAGCTCCAGAGCAAGAGGATACGGGATGGAATTTGCTTGATTTGCTTGTGCTTGCATTCGCACTAGCTTCAGGCTGCAAAATGTCATCTCCTCTCTTTGCCATACATCAGAGCCTCTCTGCAGATCTTGTAGTCTTTTTCCACGTGAAGTGCAGGGAGACAGCTGGGATTATGAATCCATTAAAAGCTACCTGTGTAGGAGATGTATTTGATTTTATATGTGCACGCACACAGACACACGTATTTTTATTAGCCAACAAGGTAATGTTTGGCCAGCTGCCTGGAAACTATTCTAAACTCTACCCAGAGTGGGAGCTTGTGAAAAATACACTCTAGTGTATGGATGGCGTATTCTTTTAGCAGCTCCCTCGTTTCCACTCCATTATAAATATTTACCTTTATTCATCAGTGCTTGACAATCACTCTGCTGGCCGTCTTTGGCAAGAAGCTAACATCGAGAATGTATATATTTAAGTGTACTGGACCACACTAGTGGCTGGGTAATTAAATCTGAAATTATTGGAGGTGGGAGCATAGGATTGTGTTGTAACTTAAGTGCAGCTTGCTTTTTTTTTTTAAAGGGTTTCTGGCTTTGGGACAGATGTGGGCTATTAATAACAAAATCTGTTCTTAGGGTTGCCAGTCTCTTTTAACCTTAATGTGTTACCCTCTCTTCCCTCCCTCTTGCTTTTCTCCAAACCATCAGGTCCCAAGCCTCTGTGAAGATCTTCTCTCCTCTGTTGATCAGCCATTGAAGATTGCACGAGATAAGGTGGTAGGAAAAGACTATCTATTGTGTGACTACAACAGAGATGGAGACTCATATAGGTGAGTTCATATCCAAAGCAAGGAACTAACCGGTTTACTTTGTAAATGAGAGCTACGTACAAGTATTGCAGTCCCTTCTCCCTCTTATTTTTAGCCAAAAAAAGGAATTTAGTGATACTAAACTCGTCTCGGCAATGAAGCTGGGACTGTTTCGAATCCTCTTCTCTTTAGTAAGACATCGACTGTGGAAGTTGTTCTTAGTATTTCCATAATGTGAGATGGCATAAACATCTTCATCTCCAGACCACTGTAGAGTGCTTCAGTTTCAAATAACGTGGTTGTATGGCTGCTAATCTGATGACCTTTGCAAGGCAGGTCCCTGGGGGGGTTGACCCCGGCTGGAGGCCAGGTGCCCACCAAAGCCGCTCCATCACTCCCCTCCTCAGCAGGACAGGGGAGAGAAAATGTAACGAAAGGCTCGTGGGTCGAGATAAGGACAGGGAGATCACTCGGCAATTACCGTCATGGACAAAACAGACTCGACTTGGGGAAAATTCATTTATTACCAATCAAATCAAAGTAGGAGAATGAGAAATAAAACCAAATCTTAAAAACACCTTCCCCCCGCCCCTCCCTTCTTCCTGGGCTTAACTTTACTCCCAATTTTCTCTACCTCCTCCCCCCCCAGCGGTGCAGGGGGACGGGGAATGGGGGTTGTGGTCAGTTCATCACACGTTGTCTCTGCTGCTCCTTCCTCCTCGGGGGGAGGACTCCTCACACTCTGCCCGTGCCCCAGCGTGGGGTCCCTCCCACGGGAGACAGTCCTCCACGAACTTCTCCAACGTGAGTCCTTCCAATGGACTGCAGTTCTTCATGAACTGCTCCAGCGTGGGTCCCATCCACGGGGTGCAGTCCTCAGGAACAGACTGCTCCAGCGTGGGTCCCCCGTGGGGTCACAAGCCCTGCCAGCAAACCTGCTCCAGTGTGGGCTTCCCACGGGGTCACAGCCTCCTTCGGGCATCCCCTTGCTCCGGCGTGGGGTCCTCCACGGGCTGCAGGTGGATATCTGCTCCACCGTGGACCTCCATGGCTGCAGGGGGACAGCCTGCCTCACCATGGTCTTCCCCACGGGCTGCAGGGGAATCTCTGCTCCGGTGCCTGGAGCACCTCCTCCTCTCCTTCTTCACTGACCTCGGTGTCTGCAGAGTTGTTCCTCTCACATCTTCTCACTCCTCTCTCCGGCTGCAATTGCTGTTGCAGAGGTTTTTTTCTCCCCCTTCTTAAATGTGTTATCCCAGAGGTGCTACCACCGTCGCTGATGGGCTCGGCCTTGGCCAGCGGCGGGTCCGTCTTGGAGCCGGCTGGCAGTGGCTCTATCGGACATAGGGGAAGCTTCTGGCAGCTTCTTACAGAAGCCACCCCTGTAGCCCCCCTGCTACCAAAACCTTGCCATGCAAACCCAATACAGTCCCCATTGTCTGTCTCCAGAACAAGATGTGTTTATCCTAGAAAGCACAGTGTTTCTGCACATTTTCTTTACTGTGATTTGCAGTCATTTACTGAAGCCTAAAATGTGATGTTGTTACCTTGTTGAAGGGGTGACTGATGTGTTTCTCTTAGGCATTCTGCAATATAGTTATATCTTAGAGAATTAAAACTAGTCGGATCTCTAGAAGAAATGACTGTGATGGCCTTAATACGAAATTAAACCATCTATTGTTGCAAGGTTGTAAAATCTTTGGAATGGATAACAACAGAAAAGAAGTGATGCAAGCAGTCGGTTTAAACAAAATCATCTTCTGCTTGTACAAAACAGGGTGGACTTGCCAGCTGGGAAAGGCTTTCACTCGTGTTTTGCAAGGGATTGAGTCTGACTTTGGACATGCAATGTCATTAGTTCTGTATGAAAATCTTGGCCCAAGTTTTTAGCAAAGAAAAGGAATCCCTCTCTACCAAAATAGCTAATTTATTCTGAGGACTGTAGACAAAACCAGTGAAAATATTTGAATAATATAAGCCGTATGTAATTATAATACAATGAATTTTGAAGTAGAAGGGGCTGTAATACCAGGAATGGTACAATGAGTTTTCAGTATTTTGGCTGCCACTTTGAACGCAGTCTCTCTTTTAATGTTTTTATTCTATACCTTGCCATTAGGACGATTACAGTTGAGCGACTGTAATTGCTCAACTATTTGTTGAGCAATTTTTTTTATCTCATCTCCCCCCACCACCACCGCCCGCATTGCCTGACTTTTCTTAATGGCTGTAGTGACAGTGGCATAGTTCCAAATATTTGATTAAGAATCACAAAGCTTATAGTCCAGAAACCTTTGTGAATATTGCATCACCTAGCTTTTATTCTTTCTCTTAACGAAGGGTGCTAGGCTGTGAAGTAAAGACCACCATTCATCTTCTGTCCTGAGTTAACAGCTCAGCCATTCTGCTTCTTCTGGTTATGATTATAAGGGTTACATCTCTGGCTCTCCTTGTAGCTTCAGTGTAATAGCTTATATTTTTAGTGCTAACAATTGGAACTGATCTACAGTAAGAATCTAGCTTTGCTTTGTGCAGATTTGCAGTAGTGTTTTACATTCATCTGGCCAGAATGTTGCAAGAATTCTATTTTTGAAGTGGAATTCCAGAAAATATTTTAACTTTTTTTTTCTTTGGCTCAGGCCATCATTGCAGAAGCAGGTAAGCTTATAAAGGGTTCTAGATTGATTGGTTTCAATTGCTTTGAGTTGCAGGAAAGGTACTTCTCTAAACTGAAAGCATATCTGTAGATGATTTACACAGAGAACATGCTGAGATTCATTTTGTCCTAGAAATAGGAGGAGGAGACTGATAAGGGAGGCAAAGTTTGACAGTGCATCTGGATTGCGGCTGAGTGCAAATCTTGATGAGTTTTTTTTAAATATAACCTGTTGCAGTGGGCCAAGAAGTAAGAAGGTCTCTAAGGTGAAGTGTTCACTCGTGTTCTTTGGGGTACTAGTCTAACATTGAAAGTTTGTTCAACCTTCTGCAAAAGAGCCTGGTGCCTTTTAAAAGCATTTGTGCATTAAGCTTGTATGTCTAAGTTGGTCAGATCTATGTTAGCAGCTATATGTATTTAATCAGTTCTAAATTAGTAGCTAGAATAGAATTTTGTAGCTTCTGCCCTTCACAAGATGTACTCATGCAGCTGCATCCTCTCTGGCAGATGCAAGAGATCCTGTATTTCTTGTGGGTCTTTCAAGAGATGCTTTCTCACTGAAGTTGTGATATGTTTCTTGCAGTCCCCTTGCATCCTATTTAGGCTGTTGACATGAGCATCTATCACCAGAGGCACAGGAAACTTGGAAAGGCGCTTGTTAAACAGTATTGTGACATGCTGCAATAACTAGTAACACTTGCTCCCCCCCGCCCCTCCGTGTTTAATTAGCGCATGTGGCAGCCCTTTCTTTAAGGTTAGTTTCATGCGTGCCTCTTAAATTTGCTCAATCTCTTGCTTTCTGAGAAGATATTTAAATAGTTACAAGGAAGCAGGAGGACTTACATTCTTTAAATCACTTTGAAATTTTCAGGACTTATTAAGTAATGGGGTTTCAGAAAAGCTATTTCATTTGTTCATATAGAATAGGCATAATGTAGTAATTGCTGGCATTAGAGTGCTGTTTTTTAAGGCTTTTGATTCAGGCGTTCTGGATTGAAGTGATTCTTCCTTCTGGAATTGATTGGTCTCAGCTCTGTTTCGTGAAGTAAATACTTTCCTTCAGCACAAAGCAAAAGCCTTTGAAAACCAAGCAACACTAACATGTGCATGTGTTAATCTCATTCTGTGCCTGAGTTCAGACACTGTTATTCATACCTCATAAAGTCTGAAGTTGTTACTGGGAAGTGGCTCTTACACTAATTTAATCAATTAGGCCAAAATCTAGGAGGAGTTTACTGTGCTTTTAAAAGCTTTTCATATTGCCACAAAGATTTTTCAGAACCACACGCTCGATTAGAAGTCCCAAGAAATACTGTTCCCTGACTGCAACATGCTACATCCTCAGTTACTGCACACTTCAAACTAAACACCAGTTTTCTTATCGGAGAGGCTGCTAATTGCATTTCTTTCAATACTAATCCAAGGATTTCAAAGCATTCTGCGGACAGCTGAGCCTCGTGCTACTTCGGCAGGAAAGGTGGAGCTAGGTAGTCAGACTTTCTCACTGGGAATCAAGTTTTATAGGGGTTTTTTTTGAGTGGCTTTACAATTTGACTGGGAATTAACTTTGGAAAAAAGCTGTTGTGGGATGTTTGGCCGTTCAGGTGGTGACTCCACGAGTTTCGTGGGGCAGCACACAGGGAAATGAATATCCTAATGCTTAGCCCATCACAGTTTACTCCTTCCTCATATTTAGACAGACTTGATTTTCTCCATGTCAAACATGGATCAGACCAGAAGGTAGATTTTTAGAGTCTCTCTTGGATCTTCATAAATAGATAATTTTCCGTTTCTTCGTATTATTGCAGTGCTGCTTGTGGGAGCAGCCTTTCATGCACATAGCCTCACAGGCACTTCTGCGAGTGCTCCTGTAATAACAAAGGTTTGTGGAGGATATCAAACAGCCGTGGAATCCACATTGCGAAGGCAGAACTTTTATTAATTTTTTTTTTTATATAAGACTTCAAGGTCCCTGATTTTGTCCATACATTTCCACTCTAAGTATGTTTGATCACTCTATTAAATGGAATCCTTATGGGGAATTTGGTGCCAACAACACTGAAACAAACCTGTTAGCTGAAACAAAAAACATTCTCTTTTAGGGAAATTAGAGGTCTGACTTTTGAAATTTAAGTGCTTGTCCGTCTGTCTGTCTTCAAATAGCCTCCATTTAAGTTTTTAAATGTGTTGTGAGTACTCTTCCACAAAAAGAAAAAAAATATGGGGTTGTGTTATGAGTTTTTTTAAAGTGAAGTTGCTGCTGGCTCCAACTGTAATGGGTTGAAAATGCCATAATCTGCTAGCTAGAAGAATCTATGTTACGAGGCTTCCCTTAAATCCCATTCCTGCAGCCTGCAAAAGACATCTAATGTTTACAATTAAAGCGTCTTGACTGTGGCTTGTGCATGGGTTCTCTGCTCAGCAATTTCCTCGTACATGATGAAGCACAGTGTTCCGAATTTACAGAAAACAGGAGAGGTTTTTTTGGAGTCTGCCTTTTAAAATTTAGTAGAGAAGGAAAAAGTAAGCGCATCCCAATGAATGCTGCTGCTAAGGTAGCAGCGCACTTCTGCATTGCACGGCATGTGAACCCTGGCTTTGCTTTTGCAGGCTTCACGATAGCAAGGTCAGTTCTCTGTCTGCCTGAACTTCTTTGGTGTCGTTTGGTTTTGTGTGTACTGATGGGTGGAGGGGTGCCATTTGGGAATCCCGCAGATAGCACCGGTGGTGATTTTTGTGCGAATCTTTTCCAGGTTTCAGAGAGTTGTTAGGTAAAGGAGCGCTGCTGTAGCTGTCGACTTTTCTCCAAAGCAACTGAGTTTTAAGCAACTGTTTTAAAATGAGAACCACCACCTGAAAACCATTGCTCCGGGTGGAAGTGACATAATGATTTAGCTTTTCCTGGTGCCTCACCTTTTGAGTCAGATGTGGTAGGGAGGAGTGAAGTGTTGTGAAAGCGCAAAGCCAGAGCGAAGTAGAGCCTGCTCGTTGTGCTTTGCATTAAACAGATGTCAAAACTAGGTGCCTTTCTGAGAAATGAATAACAAATGGCTACTGAGGAATAAGCCCCTACGTATGGACTGCATTAAGACCTAGTGTTAGTAGGCTGGAGTATTTTGAAAAGTGAGTAAGTAAAGGGTAGAGGTACCTTTCTTTAAACAAGCAGTGATATATGTAGGTTGGTTATTCACAGGGGAAATGAAAAGGAGAATGCAGGTTTACAGAATGAGAATTATAAAAGTCTCAAGCAGATGGGCAAAGGGTTCCATTAATCTTTTAATACCAGATCTTTCATTAAGAGCACAAAATCTCTTCCGCACCTGCAGAAATCATAGTAAAACCTGCAGCTTTACAAACCCTGTTAAATCCTTCGAACTGTTCAAATGTTTTCCTAATGTTATACTAAAAGTAGAGTTTATTTCAAAGCAAAATAGTGGAGGAGAACTTGGACCTGAATTGTAGACAGCAGTGTTTGGCTCAAATACTGTCAGATCCCAAATAAACTACACAATCTGTTTGTATTTGTGTGAAAATAATTTTAAACATCTAATGTGCAACAGCTGAGGCCTTATTTAAGATAAGGAACAGATTCAAACCCAAGTATGATTATTTATATAGTAGAAACCTGAAGACGGGGAGTGCTCCCCAGGTACACTGTAAACTTTGAGGAGTCAGTGTCCTCTTTTTGTCAGTGTTTGAAATGGCTGTTGAGGGTGAAATTCTTACAGATAGACGGCTCTCAGTACGTGGGGTTTTTTTGGGTTTGGTTTTTTGTGGTTGGTGTTTGGGTTTTGTTTTTTGTTTTTTTTTTTTTGGAAGATCAGGTCAGATCCACCAATCTCAAACCTTTCAGAGTCTGTCTTCGTTGTCTAACTGTCTCTATTTTCCTTGTCTCTTTGGCAGATCACCGTGGAGTAACAAATACGATCCTCCCCTGGAAGACGGTGCCATGCCATCTGCTCGCCTGCGCAAGCTGGAGGTGGAAGCCAACAATGCCTTTGACCAGTACAGAGACTTGTATGTCAGTTCTACCGTACAGAGCCCTCTGCTTTCTTTGTTTCCTTCAGCAGGCATGCAATACACACAATGAGTCTAAAATATGGTCACTAACTGCCTCCGAGAGTGGTATAGCAGAGGAAGAAGGGTAGGCAGCCGCTGATCTGCTGTTGGGAAGCGTATCCGCTGTGATTTCACGATACGAAAACATGATCAAATTTGTCAGCTGATGCTAAAGGCAGATGCTGAGGTGCTTTCCTGCCTCCCTCCCCCCTTTAACAGATTAATGGCGTCTTTGTCCTGAAATGACCTGTGTTCTCTTTGATCTTGACTAAATTCAGTCTTAAACCATCTGCTTTTTCCATTCCCTCAAGTCTGTACTCTCTGAAAATATCTATATATATAGCAGCAACTTTCACATCTTCCAGTAAAATGACAGGCACTAGTATACTGAAATGCAGCAGTTGTGTGGGGATTAATGTACTTCTGCTGCAAGGGCCGTTCTCTGATGCTTGTTTTAGGCCCCCTCTTGTTAAAGAGGTGTAAAGCAAAGGAATTAATAGAGCATGTGTAAGATAAATGTAGATTAGGCTGTGTCTTTTTTAAAGCAGCAATAGGAGACTGTCTGGGTGACTTGTCAGTTGAACAATTTTTCTAAAAGGTGGGGCTGCACTGGTCTTGCATTGCAGTCACACCCGAGGTCTTGAGATGTTATCAGGTTTAGCTGTCATCTTTGTAGATTGTGGTCTCCTAAGCAGTGATGGGATGGAAATAGTAATGCTAAATCTAAAAAGCAAGTGCGTGTTGCAAAGCAAAATGAACTTACTGCTTTATCGAGTGATGGAATGCTTTCTTACTGGAGATGCTTAATGACCATGAAAAAGGTGAACAAACTTCATTGCTTCTTCATGTTGCCCAAAAATGGAGATAACATATCCTTAGATGTAGTTCATCATGTGTCACTGTACTATTACAATGCTAACAAAAGCAGGTTAAAAGGTACTTTTCTTGCTAGATTTTTCTACTCGGTTTAAGATGTGGCTTGTTGTAAATGTTGCCTGTCCAAATGTTGCCAATCTTCGCACTTTGTTACAGGTGTCAAATTTTTACTTATTTTCATGCATTTTTTTCATAGACATCCAACTTCTCTTGTAAGTAACAGTTGTTATCGGTATTTGAACTTACTGGAAGAAAGGAATTCTGCATATGCGGCAAAGAGAGGTTTGCAGTTACCCCCCAGGTGCAGAACAGACCAGGACCAAGAGGGTTTTTAATACACTAAGATGAAAATGAGTAGGTTTATGGAACCAAGGTTGTCTTTTTAAATCCCTCTCTGATCAGATGACCGTGAAGTCATGGCTGGATACAATAACTTCTTTAAAAAGGTTTCATTTGCTGGAAGGAAAGCGTGGTACAGGTTACTCTCAGACTTAGGTGGATCTGCTGAAGCCTGTTCAGCATGTGGTACAACAGTAGTCTTAATACATTGTATGGAAGTAAAAGGCGAGATTGTATCCAATTTCATCTTTCAGTTTGTCAGTCCAAGTTTTACAGGCAATACATTGTTAGAGGGGATACGGGAGGGATTTTTCACAAAGGCTTCATTCTCGTGTCATCAGCCAGAAATGACGGAGGCATTATGGCTTGCAGTGTAGTCAGACTAGATAAGCGTGTCTGTCAGCACACTACGTTTTGGATGCACGTTATGATCTCAAAAATGTGTCAGAAAAAGAGGAGGAGGGTGGCTTATGTTTTGCTGAGTGGTGTAAGAATTGTGGCGTTTTTGGAAAGAATTTGCAAAGTTAGGGAAACTTAACCTGACCATTTGAAGGGTTCCTCATGCTTGAAATTGGAAATAATTTGTACTTTACCTACAACAGAGATTTGGATAGAAACATGCTTTTGTTCTAGTACTTGGACTCTACAGTTTCCTTAATAAGACAATTGGATTTTGTATTTTGACAGCAGAAGCTTAATTTTTACTTGGAGATTGGAGGCGGGGAAAATGAGGTGGGGGTAACAAGCGCCAGCTTTTCTCACTGCTGCTTGCTGGTCTTGCTAACATATCAGGTTGGGAATGACTGTAACAATTACCCTCATAACAGCTGCTGAAGCCATGTGGGAGTCTGAAGTGTGGGGAAGGTTGTAGTGGGAACAAGATGGCAACTGCAGTGATATAATTTCCATGGTCTGCTAGAGCTGGAAACTAATACTGCGTACCCACTGTAAAGCCAGAAGTAGGTCTGAGCCATGGGATGTCAATTAAAGGTGTCACTGGCCTTCTGGTTCGGCAGCTTGCAGCGCTGGGAAAGGAGTGCACGATGCATCGGCTCCAGGACAAAGTTATCAGTGTCGTTTCAAATTCCAGAGCCAGTGACAACAGAGGTTTTCCAGCATTGTGAAATATTTCAGGCTCATTTGAAAGCGTTGATGTGTTAATCAAAAAAAAAAAAAAAAAGGCATGCTGGCAGTCTTCAGTAGCATATCTTTTGTGGAAATTATGGTTTCTGTTATATGGGAAGATTTATAACAGGTTTCTGTTATATGGGAAGATTTATAACAGGTCCACCTTCCAGTAACGGTGTTCATTTTGTAGGCAGTGTGCAAAAAAACTTTCTTGAATTGACCTGCGGAGACTTTCATTGTCTCTCTTCGCTCTGAAGGGGTTGTCTGTCCAAACAGACCGTTCATAGGTGACACCAAGCTAATCGATACTTCACATTACGAACTCTTTCTTAAAAAATGTGAGTGTCAGTGCAGCGGCTGTTGCATTATTAGATTTTTCAGCCCTCATTGCAGATTAAGAGGATGAAAATGATGCTGAGAGAGAAGCCTCAGATCTGACACATCAGGTTCTCATACAGCAGTCCCTTAAGAGGCTGTTCTATCCCTCTCTCTACGGGGTAGAGAATATTTTTTCAACTACACCTCTGACCACAGCTATGCTGTGTTTTATGGTAGAGAGGTAACAGTTAATACAAAAATAATCTTATGTAAGCAGTCATTCACAGAGAACACCGGGCCCCAGTGTGCTTGAATTTGCTGGGCTGTTAAGACATTTTATTCCTGTAAGGAGGGTTTCTGCTAGGTTTTTCAAAGCAGTTTGTTGGCTTTGTTTCCAGCCTTGCTGGGCTAAACTGCTGGATCCTGTGCTTGCAGTCATCTCTCCAGTATGGACTGCCCATCGCAGAGAGACGTCGTGTATCTTAATACCTTGTAAGCACTTGTCTCTGAGACGTTGCTCTGCGTGGTGCTCGCTTCACTCCCCAGCTTTAAAATACATCTTATACTGGTCATTCCAGCGGGGAGTGGAAGAGGAAGATGTTTCCTTTCTATAGAAAAATAAGTACTTCTGAGAATGTGTGCTATTCCCACTCTGCTCTCAGCATATGGTCCAATCTCCCTCTGGGTTATCTCCCGGTTTACCTTTACGCACAGTAAGTGATAATATCTCACAGAGTTCATCTCGGGCGTCTCCCAAGACTTCAGATAGTTTCAGTTTTTCCTTGTGTCAGTCCCATTTGGCCCACATACCATTCCTTTTTAGATTTCTGTTTTAATCAGGTGTGGTAAGTATCCACCTACATTTAGTGAGTCATTGGCATGTATTTGCCATTTCCCAAGGGGTTGGCACCTGCTAGCGTGGGTGTTTTGAGGGAAACAGCTTGTTATGCATTTGTTAACAATTTGTGGGAAATAATCCATTCAGATTTGCTTGCTGGTGACTAGTCTTAAATTTTAGTTTTGTCCCCAAAAGCTTATTGGCCAGCATACTGAGTGACTGTAGCATGAAAACAAGTTTGGAGATGACTTGTAATATCACACAGAGTTGTTTCAAATCATGAAACCTTGAGAACAACAACTTTGCTGAATCTTCACTGCCTCTCAACCAGTGCTGAATTGTTCCCTCTAAGTGTCTGTTTTAATGCAAACTACCTTTAAGTATCTCTAGAGTTGCCCACCTTTTATTTCTGGAGGCACGTTCATGTCTCTTTGGGTTAAAGTGGAATGATACTAGGTTTTAATTCCCTCTCTATCATATATGTTAAACAACAAGCATATTTCTTGGTTATCTGTTTTACTAAAATGCATGTCACTTTCCCCAAAAACAACTGTTTAGTTTTGATCTCCTGCTGCCAGGTTTAACTCAGACAGTGCCTGAAGCTAATGCCCTGGTATGTTTTTGTTATTAGGTTAGTAGGTTATTATTCCCAGATGGAAGTCTAATATCTTACACCATTCAGTTAGAGCCTTGGCTCTCCACTTCCAATATCGTGAAGATAATTTCTTCAAACACATGGTTGTAATTTATTGCCCTTTGCTTGACGTGTGTGTACGATTGATTGAAATCAAAGCATAATGAGGACCAGGGCATCTGGTTAAATCTATCTATTTTAGATTCTGTGTTCCGTTGTTTTGGGTTGGAGATAATCAGTGCCTTAATAAGTAATCTAATCGTTCTTTGTTGTCTGGAAGAAATCATTTCTGAAGTGATTAAATAGACCTCCCTGGGGAAGGATGCTGCTGATCTGAATATTTCTACAAACAAGATGAGTTTTGGCAACTTTGGACCAGTTTAGTAAGCTGACATACATTTAGAAAGCTATTCCTTACTTTGTTTCTTGGGTTAAGTTGGATTTATTGGTGCTTTTGATTTTTAACCACTTTAAAAAACAAACAAAAAAAAAGATAAAATGCTCATCTTAATCATTCTGCTCCTGAAAATGTTTTTATTAAGGTTTTGAGTTCCTTCAACAGAGTAAGCAATGAAGCCTTTTGAACTTCTGCTTCTATCTGTGTTTTGATGTTGATCCGTTTTCAATTTGTTGTATTAGAGCTCTGGACAAGGAATTTGGTAGGAGCGGAAGGAGGTCTGGGAGAGGATTGACCTCTAAAATGTCTTCGTTGTGTGTAATCCTTTTATTATTGAATTTTGGATTGGAATCCAGTCCAAAATGGAGTTAGTCACTCAAATTTTTGATGGTGTGAACAGTGCTGAGGATGGCACCCCTGCCAACCAAGCATTTGCAGTACTCTTTGCAGCATAGATAGTACCTAAACTGAACATCCATCACCTTTCTCTTTTCGGCTGAAGGATGAAAGGCTACAGTAATTCCCTGTACGCATGTGCCTTCAGGAATATGTAGATTCAGGAGCCTTTTACTAGAGAGCTTGAAGGGGCTGCTGGTCAGGTACATAGCGAAGTCCCAGTAACAGACAAGCTTACCCTTTAATTTTTAGACTGCTCAGGGCTGGCTTTTATTAATGCGTTTAATCTCATTGAACAGCCCTGATTTGCTGAACTTCAGGAATGTCTCATTTTGATTCTGTGGCTCGTTGCCATTGAACTCTGTGCCATTGTCTCTACTACCGAGCATGTTCAAATGTTCTCTAAGCACCCGGATAGCTTTCCCCTTTTTAGCTGTTTTTACCTTTTATTTTTAGTTTATTTTGGATTGCGTGCTTGAACTGCCTCTGATACTAGCCTTCGTTCACTTGTCTTGATAAGAAAAAATGGCAAACCTCTATTAGTGCTGCCCTTAGACTTTAACTCTTTCTGAGTGCTGCTATAGTTTGTCACCTAATTTCTCCTTCCCTGCCTTTGTACATCCCTTTACCTGGTCTGATACGTCCCTTTACCTGGTCTGATTGACCATGAGATCTTCTGACTGGAGTTCATTCCTCTCCAATTTTGAAAATACTTTGCACTTCTCACAAGGTTTGTAGCAATTGCTGTGTTTATCTGTTTGACCAAATTTGATTTATTTTGTGCTCGGAACAGCACTGATTCCATCAAGTAAATAAAAGGAGAGCGCCAGATGTAAGAGGCGTAATTAGTGTTTTTGGTTTTAGCACAGCCTGCCAGTGCTCGTACCCGTCGGTGTGCATGGGGGAGCAGTCGCTGAGCTTCGATTCCTGCAGCCTGCAGTGCAACTTTCAACTCACAAAGTGATTAGGCAGCTGTGAGCTCTTTATATAAGCGTTCTGTCTGTGTTTAGATGTAAACCTAGTTTGCCTAAACTAAAAACCCATGGAAAGCTTTGAAGTGACTTTATTGCCATTAGCTCACTGTTCCTCATTAATGGTTACTAGCCCTTTGTGATGGCTTTCTCTTGGGCATGATAGTTACTGTGGTTTTCACAGCAAGGGCCCTGCAGATTGAATCCAGATGCATTTGTTATGCATCCTAGCACTAAGGAAACCTGACTTTCCATCTCACGGCTGGCTAGGGTTTTGCACAATAGGGTGTGACATCAGGATTATGTCATCTGTGAGATTCTTGCCTCCGGGTTAGACTGATAAGTACGAGATGAAGTCTCATAAGACAGACCTAAACTGCCAAGATGCTCGCTGCTTTAACGTTCGTGTGCTTTTAAAATTACAACCATGATGTTTTCCCAAGGAAATTGTTTAGATGTAAGAGTAAACAGAGCAGTGTTGGGGTCCCTTCCTTAACTCGCCCACGGGCAGCTCAAAACTCGGAGTAAGTATTGAAGTTGTTGATATATATTACACAGATTAGAGCAAACTTAGAAGAGAGGAAAAAAATTAAGCATACTGTCATGCTGTGAAAACTGAACTAGTTGCTTTTCATCTGATTTTTTTTTTTCTTTGGGTGCTTCATTTTGGAGCAGCTCTGTACAGACTACATTCTTATCTTCTGAATCTGAGATATTTGGCGGAGGAGGAGTTTTTCCCTTGGGTTCCCACGGTTCTCTGTGATTACATAAAATCTGAACACTGGAGAGGAAAGCTTGTATTAGGAGGTCAGCACTGATGATGCAGTGCTATCCTCAAACACTGCTCTCTGAAGGTTTTAAATCCCTAGTAAGAAATTACTTACGTGCTTTCAAAAATGGAGAGAGACTAAATTTTAAAATGTCAGTTTATTATGATCTGGAATTTTTGAACTGATTATCTCTAACAATACATGGCTGTGCTTGCACTTACAGAAATTTACCTCGTGCTCTCACAAATGTACGGTGTTTTGATGATGGAAAATGGAAGACAGAGTAACTTAACAAATAATAGCCATCTTGTAGCGTATCTGATAAATGCCTATTTGAAGAAAGAAGTGTGTCACATGAGATCTGTAGTCTGTGCAGACTTTGGCAAACTTAAGACATGACGCGGAAGACTTCTGCTGCTGTCTTTCCCCCTCCTACCCATATTTGAATTATAGCTGGCAGAGTCTAAAACGTGTGAGACTGTCGGTGGATGAAGCGGTGGGCTGTCTCTGCAGAGCACGCTGGTCGAACGGATGGGTACAGGCGAAAGATTTGTACGGGCGAAAGATTTGTAAGCGTTCGGCACTTCCTGGTAGTTAATGAACCAGTTACGCGTTTGGACATGTTACAAAGTGATCCATTGTCTTGCTTATTAGGTGGCTAATGGAACTGTTTCCAGGTGACTTCTCAAAAGGGATTTGGTCATTAGTTTCCATCTGCCAAGAGCAACTGGATGGTAAGGAAAATGTGAGCAATATAGTTGTGGGGTTTTTTTGTAAATAGTGAAAGGTACTAGAAAGCACAAAATGGGAGGTTCTGGGAGACTTTTAACCTTCAGGATCCTATTGTTTGGATAGTGTTTTCCTTCCTTGCAGAGTTCTTGCACTTCACAACTCTGCTTAGCAGTTTGAGTCATCCCACTATGGTCCAGATGTGTGCTTTTAAGTACAACTGGCATTGAAGTTACACATACCTAACTAGATTGGTATGTTTGCTCGAGGGATTTTTGCACCTGTGTATGCTGGAAGGAATTTCTGTAAAATACCTGTACAGAGTCCACAAGCATACTTTGGGCTGTGTTCATAAACTGTGGTGAAAAACAGCTGGTCTGAATACACAAACATTGTACCTTCTTCATTTTAAGTATTGAGGTAACATTCTGAAAGTGTTATACAGTTGCACTCCTGGGACCAAAGAAGGAGGGGGAGAGGAATTGTAAATCATCTGTACTCACGCCAGTGGGAGAAGTGTTACATCCTGGTTAGTTCCTGGTACCAGCCTGTCCTTTTTATTAAAGAACTGGCTCGTGAGCCTCATTACTAGAAAGCTGGATGGAGGACACAGGCAACAAAATTATTTAGTAACGACTCTGATCTCTTGATACTGTCCTGAAGACTTCCCCCCCCACTTGATCTATGAGATGGCAGGTGATTTGAATGAACACCTTAGCAATGTTTTGGCTTTGGTGGAGGGTGGGTTGCTGAAACTTGCCACTTCCTTCATATTTCTGTTGCTATTTATGTGCTGGTTTGAAATGACAGGGTGCAGGCATAGGGGAAGGACTCGGTGAAAATTGTGCCAAGTGACTTGCCATTACAGTCATCTGTTTTAATAATAGTTGAAATGTCTGCTTCCTCACCTAGTCTTTTAGGTAATGTTTTTGGGTTGCTGATGGACGCTAGCTTCTCAGGTTGTGACTTTAGTTATTGTCACACTTGTAAAAACATTAGTAGCTGAATGTTTGATATTTTCCTTTGGGGTAGGTTTTTTAAATGACAGGCTTCTTGGAAGTCTGATCTAAATAGATGGAGACATTTCCCTTTCTATGCTGAACTTCTGTAGCTGGAAGAAATAGCTATGCAACCCTGAGGGGGAAGAAAAGAAAATATATTTTGCTGCTTTAAACGAGCCAGTTTGAAACATTGCGCAACTCTCTTGAAGGTTTGCATAGCCAGTCTGAGGTTCCAGGTATTGGTACTTTGGCATCAGGGTTTTGTGGCTTAGTGCTGAGAGAGCCACGAGCCAGAGACACGGGGTGGGTTTTTGTCTCTGGTGCTCAGTTACTTACTGGAAAATACACAAGTGTTTTTATGGATGAGTGATTTGGTTCTGAAGTGTAATTGAAAGTCATAGCTTGTTTTTATTGCTGTGTGGTGGAAACTCATTTTCTCAATATAGGGTCCAGCATTCATTTGCAAGGCTTGTGAGAAGTAGAAAGCTATCAGGAAAGTTACGGTGCTTTTTCTGATCTGTCCTTTAGTAGTAAAACAAAGTGATTAATCTGTCCTCCTTTCTTGAGGTCTATGCTGGAAGCTAGGGGATTTCCTCCCCTGTCACATCCCTCTTGAAGTTACAGCTTTGTTCTGGCCACAGTCTCTCTATTTCATGGATACAGCTTGAGTTCCTTAAACAAGTTTCCATCCTGTGTCTCCACCCGCTTAAACTTCAAACACTTCATAAAGCTTTGGATCACTTTTAGCTTAAATATTTTCTTTTATTCTTGCATTCGTAAAGTAGGTCAGTCTTAAGTGTGACATTTTTTGTCTAAAACAGCTTTTTCCAGGAGTTCTGTGGTTGATGAGTAACGGATATAAAACTTAAGTGTTTGATCATGACATTAAAACTAGAATTGATTTTGAGTGAAATGCTATTCTGAATTTTGTAAAGAGAATGAATGATTACATTGGGCCTTAAGCCTTTTAGTCACCTTCCTGGGCAACTTCATAAAAAGCGATTTTACCAGAGATGGAAGAACGCTGGCTGTCTCGGAGAGGACAGGGATATCGTTTGGACTAGATGATCTTTTAAGGTCCCTTCCAACCCAAACCATTCTGTGATTCTGTGATACCATTTGGTAGTGTTTTAGTTGTTAATAAAGGGACATGACAACCATAAGACTATGTTCTTTCATTGTTTTATAACAAACTTTTGTCCATAGGTAAACCCAGAGTACATCCTGGAGAGATCGTGTCCTTTAGCAGAAGAGAAGCGATTGCTTTGCTTTGAATTGCTGTCCTTTGAAAATGGTTTATCCTTTGGGGACGTTTCTGAGGTACCCCAATACGAATTGGAGTTTTCCTTCTACGTCAGACCTCTTGTACATCTCAAAAGCATCTGTTAATTGCTTTGTGCTGGGCCTTGGATGCTTTGGGAGAGGACTCGAGCTTCTAAAGAAGACAGATTGCCTTTTACGACTGCTGTTGCGCGGGAGGATAACGTACCACGAGCAGGGGTGTCCAGAACGGGCGATCAAGGAAAATTATGTTCGATCCAGGAGCGATGTAGTGCTTTCAAAGTGTTTTGCTGCAACTGCTGCATGTAACTTTGATGGCCTGTGCTCTACTTTGCCCATCCTTTTCTTTAACAGAGAAGATATCAGCTTATGCCTTCCAGAAACCTTTTACAAGCTGGTTACCTCTCCTGCTTGGATTTTAATAAGTGCTGCTTTATAATCTGTGGTGAAGGGGCTTCTTGGAGGTAGTCCAGCCTTCTTGCAGCAAATCCAAGTTTCATGAATGTAGATTTAAATTCCTACCAATCTGTCTGTCATCCAGTTTTCTATTATGTAGCAGCCAATTAACCTGTAGCACTTCTTTATTTTTCTTGAAGAAAACAGGTTTCAAGGAATGTTCCCCTCTCCAAACATGGCTTTCCTGGGTTTAGATAGTCTTCAGAAATCCCACTTCAGTGCATTTTAGTTGCTGCGTGAGGAAAGGTGAAATCTAATGTAGTGATCAATGATAGATATTTTCTCCCCATGAAGGAGTGAATTTTTGAAGTGATTATATATTGCTGAAGCACAGAGGAGATTTGGCTAATATATATCCCGGCGTGCCTTGGATTCATAACGGTTCAATCGCTGGCATTGTTGTTTGAGTCTCAAGATACTGGATCTGGCTATGGCAAAGCAACTTTATTGAAATAGCATGTTGGTATTTAAAACAATATTAATACTATATTTGATTCATTAAATATACAAAGGCAAGTTAAAGCGTTTCCATGTGTGTGCTGTTAGTTCTGGCGGGAGGTTCTTCAGATGGTTTTATGTGGTTTCAGACAACATTTTAGCACATTCTTAAAATACCCACAAAAGCCTTTATGTAAAATCTCATAAAGGTGAACCACATAAAAATTATTTTTTTCCTGTTTCATGTCATTAGGATCAAAGTACAGTAGGTAAGAATAAATTTCCAAAAACCTTGTTTCGGTCCCTCTCTTAATTAACGTTTCGTGCTCATAGCAAGCTCATAAAGTGGGTAATGGGGAAACTGTCTGTACACACTGTAATATTCTCAGTGGCTGCCAGTTCATTTTGAGTGAATTCACTTATTCTATATATGAATATTTTTTTAAGCAAACTTGGTCTGGAAATGGACAACAGCTTCTGCTCTCTGGCCTTTGATTCACGCTGCCCTTTTGTCAAAGGAAGGGTCACTTAGATTGGAAGTGAGGTTTGCAGCGGGACTGAAATTCCCATTAACTGCATTAACCAAAATCCATTTGTGAATTCCCCAGGGGATATAAAAAGGGTGTTTGTTGGTTTGTTAGGTTTAAATTGCCTGCTGGAAGTCTGGCTTTAGTGTGCCTGTGGAGCAAAGGGCTTTCCTTTTTTAACAGTGTATTATCAGTGGCTTGACAAATGTCATAGGACGGTGCTGTGTATGTTGGTTACTTAATGCCCAGACTAATGTTGGTGATGCGTAGCAGTAGTCACCCATTAAAAATAAAATGATGTGGTGAGTTAATATGAAGTCGTATACCCCTCCTGGGGTCAGCATTATTTTTGATACAGACTTGGATGCATGCAATTAAAAAGAATTGGAGCTCTTTTGATGAGACTGCCTTCTTGAAACAACATACTGGACTGATCTGTAAGTGCAGAGAATATGTTGAAAGTTACCTATGTTATTTGCATTAACTTCCCAATATCTTTTCTCCTGACTTGTAGAAAGGATGGGTTAGTGGTCTTGAATCTACAGTACTTCAAGCTAATACATAAAGTCCAAAATGTACAGTAAATCGAATCTTAAGTGCCACTAACAACTGTTAGGCTCATGTTTAGAAAGGAAGGGAGCGTGAAGGTGGGAGGCTTCAACAAGTTCTTCGTGTTGGCAATGAGTGATACTTTCCTTTCTTGCAGAAGAGGAGAAACACGCAGTCACTTGCAGATCTATGGGATCGTCTCGCTCATGACAGTAAGAGGCAGGAACATAGAACGGTTTAATCTGCGTGACTGACTCTCAGCTTAGCTGCTGGGAACTGTCAATCATAGCAGCTCCTCATGTCTTTGGATGATGAGCTTTTGCTCTCCTCCAGACAATGAACTCTCAGGTGTTTTGTCTGCTTTATGTATGTACTTGCAGAATGGCAGGAGGTGCTCAGAAGAGAGTAGAAATGTCTGACTGCTAAAATGTCTTGTCGTTGATCTTCTGGCTCAGCTGAAGTTGCCTCTCCTGCTTTCCTTAGTTCTTTGCAGGAGATGGTGATTCTGTGCAGCATGAGTTCATCGCTGAGATCTAAGAGTTGTGCGCCATGAAAGAGTATTCCCTTTTGCTTGATTCTCCTTATGGCTGTTTGGTAACTTGAGAATGGAAACAGTTCATAAAATGCTGTGGGTTACAGTTTCAGTTTTCTAGAAGCCAAAATTGCTTCTTGTGCATCTTTCTTCCTATAGCGTTGGGTTGTTTACCGTTATTTTAAAGTGCGTGTTCCATCTGGCACATAAGGAGCCTAGCACTAGTGTTATAAAGGAGTAGGGTTCTGAAGATGTCATTGCTTTGTTAGTTTTCCGAGAGTGTACTTTTTGCTACCAGAAACCTGAGATTTAGGTAGTCTAGCTTCCTTTCTATTGTATACCGTACGTGACGCTGGGATAATATGTAAACCTCAACAGCATCCCTTCATTTCTAAGAACCTTGGTTTCAGTTCAGCTCTATTTGTAATAAATTGGTAAGTCAGCTTCACACAAACTTTAGAGACAGCAGCATAAAGCTACTTACTTGCTCCCTTTTGTCTTAATTAGCAGACTTTGTTGTAAAGAACTTCCAGACCTTCCCAATAGCGCGAGAAGGGGCGGGGGGAGATCAAACTAAAATAAAGCCTTACTCTCAGCCTACTTTGTAGCTTGTGCTTTTACCAGCTGTTATAGTTAATTGGAATCAGAGGAATTGTTTGCTCAAGTACTGTAGAAATCTGTAACTAGCTCTGTTTCTCACTAGACTTTTATTCTCCTTCAGAGAAATGTAGAGGTTTTTTGTAATTAAAGTCTCTGTATTATAAAACGATTTAAACTGCTGTGTTTCTAGGTATATAACTGGTGAAAGTGTGCCGTCTTAAAAGAAAAAAAAATCTTTATTAGGATATAGAGATTCTGCTTATTTAAGATGATTATTGATATCTGACTCTGGCTTGGATCCTGCTTACTTTTAACATGCCTGTTGGATTGCATCCTGCAGGTATTTTGAAGGTGGAGTCTCCTCTGTCTACCTCTGGGATCTGGATCATGGTTTTGCCGGGGTGATCCTCATTAAGAAAGCTGGAGATGGATCAAAGAAGATTAAGGGATGCTGGGATTCCATCCACGTGGTGGAGGTTCAGGTACAGCCTCTGGGGCAGCTGATATACCCAAGTGAAAACAAAACCCAGTTAATTCCAGACAATTAACGAGCACAGGTGTTCCACTGAACAATGCAATATTGTGTTAGGGGCTGTAAACTTCTTTCCCCTGTTAATTTTTGAAAATTCCCTGAAGCCATTTGGATAGAGATAAGTCAGGGCTGTAATAAAAAAAAATCCCAGAAGAATTGAAAGTATGTTACTTTCTGTGCATGTGATCCTGAGATTTTTTTTTTTTTTAACATAAAGTTCTACAGATAAATATCACTAATTAGGTAATAAAAACAAGGTAATAAGAGGTTAAATTGCTCCAACTAGATTTGCTTCGGAAAATTAGGGGAATGTGCACACTTACAATTGTGTTTAAGAAGCAGACTGTGCTATGTGAGTGGAGTAATACGGATCTGTCCTGTCGCTTGTGGGGTCTTCCGGGCCAGCCACCATTTAGTTTTTGGAGGGATTTTAACCTTTTGTCTCTATCCCTTTTTGTTATCCTTCCACTTCTAGGAGAAATCCAGTGGTCGTACTGCTCATTACAAGCTGACCTCCACAGTGATGCTGTGGCTGCAGACTAATAAAACTGGTTCTGGTACCATGAACCTTGGAGGGAGCCTTACCAGACAGGTATGTCTGTATATTGGCACGAGTGTACGCTGCAGACCCAAGGCATGCCTTTCCTTATTTGTATACCCAGTAGCCCCAGTCAGGCACAAAAAGTTGATTTTTGTGAGGTGTTGTATAAACATCTATTCTCCTGCTGCGTATGCAGCCCAGTGAAACAGTTAATGCATGAGCGTGTAATTACCAGGAAGCCCCTTGAACTTTGCTTGATGGCAGTATAGCCTTCGATTAAAAATATAAAACATGCAGTAGGAGTTTAAGTCGTAGTTTGTCTTTTGGTATTCCTAAATTTTTATACTTCCATATGTGTTACCCAGACATATTTTTATCTGTAAGATTTGCCCACTTTCTTACTGGAAGATTCCAATAGGATTATGAAAATACAAGATGACCTCTTTTGTTATGTCTCTTTTAAAAGCCAGCTAGGCCACCATGAAGAAACTGGTATTTTGCATTGACTATAGGATTGTTCTGTTCTTAAAGACATCAGTTATCTTTTAGTATCCTTCTTTAGTATTTTCCTCTTGCAGTACCAGGACACTGATTTAAAAAAAAAAAAAAAATAAAAAAAAATAATCCTTTCTAAACATTTGGGGGATTTGTTCCATTGTTAATTACTTTGATTTCCTCTTGAGAGAGCCGTTTCTTTGCAAGGAAGGTGCCAGACTGATGACTGTTCAGGCAGTGCTGCTGTCTTAGTTTCTGACAGGCAGGATCTGCCGGACTTGACTTCACTGGGTAAAGGTGCTTCTGCCCCAGCCACCTGCCAAAGGTTGCCAACTTCCTACTTCATGCTGCTGATGAATTGCGGTTGCTTAAGATCTGGACTGTGGAATCAGTGACTCGAGCAGAGTAATAAACTCTGGAGGACAGGAGGCATATTGTATGGTCATGAGTGACTAGTGAGATTGGCAGTGGCTAAAACTCCTTTATGAGACTTCCCAGGGCAGACTGTTGCTTTCGATACAAAGGACAATGCAGACTCTGTTAAACAGTTCATGTTTTTGTACAGGTTTGAGCCAGGCGAAGGAAAGAAGGATCTGTGATTGCAGAGAGGAACTGAAATTCTGTTAGTATTGCAGTCGCAGAAGCTTGCCCTAGACCTAGGTGATTTTTCTTTCCACGTTGTTGATTTACAGAAGAAGCTGATGGAAAAGCTGGGAGGGGGAGGCATCTGGAGACAGTTTTGAGCATTGTGTGCTCTTTTAAAATGTTTGCCGTAATTATACCCGAGTTACGGTGACCCGGACAAATATTTAATCACAGGCCTTTCTAATACTTTAAATCATAGCTGTGAAGTGGAGGCCAAGGGCTTGACTCTGGCCGTGGCCTTACGGTACGCGAGAGCTGTGCCAAGGAAAACAAGAGTCTGTTGAGAATGGGTGTCCTCAGTACACCTTGGCCTGAAGTGCTAGGCCTTGTTTAGTTTGACTTTCGCTCTCTAAGCTTTAGTGGGGAGATTCATGCTTCTGTCATCATTTTAACAGCAGATCATTTAATTCATATGTGATGCATTAAAGCAGGGGCCTGCTTCCAATGTAAGTAACCATAAAAAAGCCACTGGGGTAATGATGCACTGCTTCTGCACAAACAATGGAAACTCGAGTTTCAGAATTTAGCTTTGGGCCGGAGATTTTCTGTTCGCAGATGCCATAGTAGGCTTAATGGGACAGGCTTCGTCAGAATCCGTGGCAGAAAACGAAAATCTTCATGCTGCCTTGAGGTATGCTACGTGAGGAGGAGCTGTTTGTCCTGAGCCGCTTATTTAGCTGTAGCTGGACTAAACTCCTGAGTGCAAGGCTTTTACTTTGCTGTAAATCCAGTTTGCCACATCACCTAAGGACAGCAGGCTTTATTTTTACTTTTTGGTAGGCTTTTTATACAGTCTGCAGCAAACTTAGGCACCGAAAGTAGGTTTTAGTTCTCTCTCGAGTGGTATGTTACAGTTTTACCTTGACAATATCAGTAATCTGATGTCCTAACCATAATTTTGAAATAATTTTGTCCATGGTAAATTATACATGGTTTTGGTCAACTCAACATTTAAGCTGCTTGACCATCTTTGATCCCACAATGTGAATAGCAGATGTCCTTGTGTTTCAGTGGAAGCTTTTGAAGTGTTCACAAGCTTTGTAATATCCTGGCTTATAAACTGATGGCAGAATGAACCTTTCAATGCTTTGAAAAGGAAGTCTGTTGAGAGCCGTTACTTTGAAACCCGTTTTGCCTCGTAGCTGCAAATCAGGTATTTTTCGAGTGATGACTGGAATGATTAACTTGGTGGCCAGGAGCAGGCGCAAAGGAACAGCTAATGTAATGCCTCCTAATTCACCACCTCTGGCAGCGACGAAGAGCTGGGCATGTCTCGCATTGAAATGCTATGGGGAGCCTTTGCAACTTCATATGGAAACACTTGCTCAGTAATTCCCCTTCCTAATGTCTGCAGATTACACTCGGTGCAAGTAATCAAGCAGTCCTGTTTGTTCTTCTGTGAATGGACAACATGGGTAGCGTGGTAGAGCTGAACTTGGATCTAGAAGTAAGAGTCTGGAAATAGCTGTCCTCTGCTGTCATTTCCTATTGGTGAAATATTGTTGCCCTGCATCAGACACAAACACGGGGGTTTTTGTTGCCTTTGTCAAGACTATTTGGAAAAACTTGTCTCTGCATTTCTTGAATATCCCCAGACTCTTGTCTGGGGCTCCCACTTAGGCTATTCCTAAATGTTGCACTGAATTTGTAACAGTAGTTTTTTTTTCTCTCTCTCTCTCTCCAGGACACCATGTATTTGAGTATTCTTACACGTGGCTCGGGGCCATGTGATGTTACGTCCTGGGTAGATACTACTTAGAGGTCATGTCCCTAGCCTATGTCTACTTTAGTGTCATACACTGAAAATTGACATATCTCTTCCAATTCATTGAACTACTACTTTTCAGTGATTTTTCCCAATGCAGTTTTCATTGTGCTACAACAGGAGTTGTCTCTGTTTATAAGGGGAAAGTAACTGTACAAGCATTTTACATTTGTAAATGGACAGAATAAGGAAAGAGAGGGAGAGACATGGTAGACGGAGGAGTCGGCCTGTTTTGGGAAGTTGAAAATCTCCTTCGTGTAGCTTTAATTTACTTTACCTGGTGGTTTTCAAAGTGAGAAGTTCAGGCTTTTGCTTTATCAGTTGAATTATGGAAGCTTCTTTTAAAGAGCTGGAGTTATAGACTAATAGAAATAAAACGTCATGTGAAATGTTCTTAACGGAGTTTTGGATTTTGGTTTTGTTTAAAATGTAGGAGTTCAGATTCTGTCCTGATCCAATAGAGGAATGTGTGTATATACACACACAAGTGTACAACACAAAAACATACGTATTGTGATATATATTTCTTTACATAATTTCTGTATACGCATAATTGATTTGTATATGTGCATGTATAAACTTTTATCTTGAGAGGATGAGAGAAATTCTTAGCCAGCTCCATGCACGTAGGATCCATAGATCATAATTTTGGTCTGAAAACTTAGGGAGAATTAAAGCTTAAGTGACATCTTCACATTGGACACTTCATTAGATCATTGTTGAAGCAGTCGTTTTGTATGGAAGACCACTTGTCTTTTTGCCTAGTGAAGGTTTTGTTCTAACCTTTAGCAGTCTATGTTGTTATACATAAATACTGACACGCTGTACGTAGCCATCTCTGTTTTGACTCCAGAGGACTTTATAGAAGAACTTTTTGGTGGAACCGGAAGGAGAAAGCTGATTTTTTCCTTTTTTTCCCTTGCTATCGTCCTCCCCCAAGAGGCAAGCAATATCAGGTAGAGAACTTCTGTTTTTTACGGTTGCCTAAACAAGGGTGCTCTTCCAGACAGTCTGTTCTGGAGACGAGCCTGGATGCAACTCAGGAGAGCTCGGAGTTGAAGCACCACAGGCCAGGGTGGAGGAAGTAACTCCCAGCTCACGTCCGGCACTGGCGGGCTTCAGTCAATACAAGGGCTGAGGCTGGCATTTGGATAGGGAAGGAGGGACTGGCATGTTATATACTGCCTGCCTTGATGAGGGGCCACGGATTGAAGTGCTGTACGTCTGAGAGGAAAGGACAGGGCACGCTACCTTCAATTTACAACAAAGGGAGCAATGCTTGCAGGGAAATGAAAAATGCCAGCAGCTTTTCAATTACCTTGCACGCTCTCCAACGACCGCAGGTAACTCCTGCTTCAAGCCAGATGCTTGGCAGATGATTTCCTCTCTGATGGACGTTAGGGTCCCATCCTCTTTGTGTACATAGGAATTACTTGGGTCGTTTGCCACGGCACTGTATTGCTTTGGCTGAATTTTGAGGTTTCGTTAGGCTGCACTTTTATTTAAGGTAAGAGCAGCTGTATGATCCTGTTTCATTTTATGCAAAGTAGATGTAGCCTTCCCGTTTTCTGGCCAACAGTCAAAACTGCGCTTTGTTGGACAGATTTCTGGAGCCCCCTCCTTAAAAGCAAGACTAACAGGTGCCTTTCTGAGATCTCGTTGCACACAAAGAACCTGTGTGTGTTTCCTAAGCCAGGATGAACATTGTGAGGAAGTGCAAGTTTGCTGAGAAAGAAGTTTATTTATGTAAGGAGGTGTGGGAAGGGGTGGATATAAAGTTGTAGGGGAAGTGAAGCCTGGGATTTCAGATTAAAGCAGCACAGATGTGCGTTGATTTTCATACTTGAAATACTCTCTAGCGAAGGTGGAACATTTTGCTAGAGCTGGATGAAGGCTGGTCTGTTGCAAACTGAGCATTCCCTGCGTTCAGGAAGATGTGCCCTGTGATATATTACTGCTCAATAAAACACCAGCAGAGACATTCCGCCATTTATCATAATAGGTAAATCCTCTGAGGCTTGTGCTCTGCAATTAGGAGAGTCATATATTTTCATCAAGTTGAGCTTTCATGTAAAGGCCTATCCCACCGACTTCCAGATGTTGTAGCATTAAGCGGGGCATTGGGGAGTGTTTTTGCACCAGAGGGATCTTCAAGCTGTAGCTGTCACGATCCTTAAGCTCCCCCTCAGCAGTTGTCCAGTTTCCTGGAGGCACTGTCTCTTTAATTGCTAACCGAGTAGTATTTTGGAGTGCAGAGGATGGCAGAGATGTACTGAGCAGTAATTGTCCGGGAAATTATTTCTGCTTCACATGAACATATGGATTTTACAGTGGTTCAGTTAAATAATAGCTGGTTTCGAAAAAGAAGAGTTGAGCACGTATGGACTAGTGGCATAGAGAGCTGATGTAGCATCCCCAGATTTGCTCATGGTTTTGAATGTACAGTTTGGTAAAGGATATGGGATATCTTGGGTTACACTGGTTAGAGTAAATATACGTGAAGGCCATGAAAGGATGAGGTCAGTTCTCAGCTGATTTCTACAAAGCTGCAAGCTCTGTAGAGCTCACAGCCTTCATTTATCTCGTTACAGTTTGAAATAAGCCTTGGAGAGAGAGGCCAAATTTTGCCTCACTGATATCCAAATAATTCCACATATTTTCCACCTGGAGACTTCAGTCTGCCCACTGCCTGTGGCTTGGGAGCCTTTGGCTCGCATTGGTCTGTTTGTGTTTCATTAAAGAGATTATCACGTTGCTCTGTGGCCAGAGCAGCTGTGGATGTTGTCGTCAGTTCTTCAGAGCAAAATGGTGGATGAGTTTCCTTCTTATCTTTCTAGTATTTTTAGACGCTTTCATGATGAACCAAAGCGTTTCTCCAACTTAAATTTCTCTCTTCGTATTAACTCTTCCTCCAAATAACATTTACAGAAAGCCCAAACAGCTGCTATATTCCACGCAGGAAACGTCCGAAGTGACCAGCCAGCCATCGAGAGCTTAATACACCCAGAAGAGTGAGTTTCCCTCTGAGTCAGACTTGCAGCAGATGGCTGGGGAAATGAGGCAAGGAAGCCAAGCAGCGTATCTCTCGAACGGGAGAGGAGCGACTGAGCCATGTAGATTGGACTTGGCTCATTCTGGAGCGTTAGGTTTTTGGCTGAGCTCAACAGCAGATGGGGAGTGACAGTGGGAAGATGAGCTGCTTGTTAACATCAACTTACAGAATGGAATTTCCCCTTAAAGCAAACTAACCCCTTTATTTAAGCAGCTATAGGCTTTCTGCTTAGGTCCGTGCAGTAACAGCCACCGGAAGGAACCTTTAAAAATCCCAACAACTCTGCTGTTTGTATAACATGGCTGCTTACTGACTCTGAACTCCATTAAAACAGCCTCTTGTAACATCTGGGCTTCTATAGCGTATAAAAATGTTTTCCTTCTGGCAGCAGTTTTTATGGAGATGTAATAATATACGTTTTGCAAAAAAATAATTCTATTTTCACGTTCTGCTGCTTACCAATGAGCTCGGCCTTGTCCAGGTGTGGAGGAGACGCAGTGGGGAGCCTGTGGAAGTAAATGACCCACTGCCAACTCCCCGGCTGCCCCAGATTTGGTCAATTTGCTGATAGTTCCCAAACTCACCGTAACATGTATATGTGTGTTTGAATAGTTCAGATTTATATTCTCCCTCTACTGCAACTGGATCCGTTCTCCGGGCAGCATGTCTCCATTACGTGTAAACAATCTGACTGTAATCTAAAGGAAAAATTAAACGTCCTTGTTCTTTCTCCCCCTCTTCTAGGTTATCTTTTGTCTTCAGGGTTCCAACTAAATTACATGCTTCCCCAAGCCTGTTAGAGACTTGGCTTATTAGAAGAAACCTGTAGCTGGCCCAGATTTTTAAACTCTACCCTGAGGGAGGGATATGAACAGATGGATAAGAGAATTCAGTGGGATTAGTAAAACCCTTTGAAGACTGTTCTTCCCACTACATTTTTCTCCCGGTTTTGTTTTCATGCCATCTCAGCACATCTTGTATCAGTTGAGGTTCCTGGGTCTGATGTTCATTGTTCAACAGCTTGGCTGTGTCTAGCCAGAATTTTCATCTCAAGAACTGGGGAAGATAGTCTTTTCCCTAGCACAGATGATGGATGGTCAGCCATGGCCTCTGGATGGACATTATATGGGGCAAAGTCAGATGAAATAAAGCAAGTATTGCACTCTGCAGTACCAGCTCCCAATTTTTGATCTTAGTGATGAAAAATCTCGCCTAGTTCAGGTACCCGTCTCCTGTTCAGATGCTACATGAAGAGCATGCTATCATTATACACTTAAGTTGGTCTAACTCTGAATTTCTACTGCAAAAGGTAGCCTGCTTCTTTCCCCCTATACTTACTGCTTTGTACCTCCTTTCCCCTAATAGGTAAATGTTGATTCAGCTTTTTGGTCTAAAGGAAGAAGAAAAAAGAATTACAAACTGTCAAATTTCTCTTTCCATATTATTACAGTAGTTTAAATCATCACCAGTCTTGCAGGTAGTTGTGGTTTTTGTATTCTCTGCACCTTCCCTCTCTACTGGAAGGTAGAATGCCTAAGGTGTCTGCCAGGAGATCCTGAAAATGGGGAGTGTGTCCCATGTGTGGTTGGAAGTAGTGTTTGAGATGAAGATGAAAAGAAGCAGCTGTTTTTGCAGGGATAGTTCACAGCTGTTCAACTGACAGCACCATCCTTGTGTGCATCTCATCAGCAACAACCTTGTTTTCATGTCCGCATGCTGTGCTGCTGTGCTTGTTGTCGCGGTACGTGTTCACTGTCGTAGATCTCCTGCAGCCCCTTAGTAGGTAGGGAATGACAATTTTGTAGTGCCTGTCTACACCAGGGAGCTACAGCAGGGCTTTATTTTGATTCATGGTTTTTATTACGCTACGTTTCTGTTATCAACATGTGACCCCCTGTCTAGTTCTGGGAATTTCTCGGTATGTTACTAGTCTGTTTGCATATTGAAAGAATAGTTACTCTAGGATTTTGAGACCCACTTCTTCCATCCCTTCTCTTGATAAGGAAAGCTGTCATTTACCTACTGTCAGGTTTCCATGCTACCAATGGATCTGTGTCTTTCCTTTCTAGATGGAGAAAGATGAGACTGTGAGCGACTCCTCTCCACACATAGCCAATATCGGACGCTTGGTAGAGGTAAGTGCTGTGAAGCCACCACAGCTTGAGCCTGCTGCACATTCTTGTGCCTTTATTTGGTCCTGTGTCTAAGAATTTGCTGTACGCTTGCTTTTGTCTTTACAAACAAGTTACTGTATCAAGTCTAATAGTGCTAATGTTGTTGCTCAGTGTTTGATGGCTCAGTACTCCTCCTATCGTGTCTTCCAACAGTTTGTAGATACAAAAACTCCACTCTGCAGTCTGTCTCCTGCTCATTACAGCAATAACCTTCTTGTAAAATAAGTGGTCCTTTCTTCAGAACTAGTTAACAATTTCCTACCCCCATGCCACTGCAGTCACTTTCGGGCAGAATTATTTCAAGTCAGGTTGTGTTATATAGAACTGTCCCTTTAGCTGAAAGTTCAGTGTGTATCAAGTGCTTATTAAATCTGCTGGAGTTGGTTTTAGTATTTGATTTTATGGCAGCTGTCAGTCATGTATGCTCAGCATGATGAGTGAAGGATGTGATTGCGTTAGCCGCTCAGAAGGGCTTCGGTGCAATGCTAGTTTGCTGTTTCATTGCACTGTCCTGTATGAAGGTGTTCTTGATTTCCCTGATTTTCATAGCCACTTTGGCAAGAGGGGAGGAAATTCTCAACTAAAATAGACTATAATGCATTTTTTAAAGGAACTGGGAAATGAAAGGAAGGCAGGTACTTCTTTTTTGTTCCCTTTTCTAAGTTTTTGGCTTGAGTGAAAGCGACCTAATGAAAAAAATGCTGGTTATTTACAAGATCTTTCTCAAAACTGTTTGCCATGCAGTTTTAACGAGCGAGTCGCCAGCTCAAAAATTCAAAGTAACCCATAAGCACGAAACTATTGACCTGTTGGTTACGCCGAATGACTGACTTGCCACTTACAGTCCGTTTAGGGCCAGGAAATTACAGAGTAAGGTTGGGATGAAATGCATTTTCCTTTTCTGCAGCGAAACGCAGAAGAATTGATAGCTGGACAGAAACTGCCCTCTTGTGGTCCACAAAGGCTTCTCATAGCCTGGAGTCATTCCTTGGGAGGAGAGGACAGGAATAGAGCTAAGCCTTTATTTCTTTGATAAGAGCAAAGAGATAGGGTCACACTGCCTTCTGTGAGAATTTAAATAGTAGGAATACACCGGGTTGAACCGTGCTGTGACAAGATG
This sequence comes from Gymnogyps californianus, assembly GCF_018139145.2. Taxonomy (NCBI): domain Eukaryota; kingdom Metazoa; phylum Chordata; class Aves; order Accipitriformes; family Cathartidae; genus Gymnogyps; species Gymnogyps californianus. The sequence goes on from NC_059491.1 coordinate 7,453,411, forward strand.
AACACATACGATGCACAAAAGAGTATCAGTGCACCATTCCTGAGAACAGCTGACGTGACTAAAGATCCGGTTTCTTACTTTTTTTTCTAGGACATGGAAAACAAAATCAGAAGTACACTGAATGAGATTTATTTTGGAAAAACAAAGGACATCGTTAATGGGCTGAGGTAAGGGGCTCTCCAGCTGACTATTGGACCCCCTTCCCTTCCCTGCGTTCCCCTGCAGTGCCTGTGGTACTGTCCCCAGCCGAGCATTGGTCTGCTTTTGTTTGCTGGAACTCCCCTTTCCCACACAAAGTCTTTTCATGTCCCTAATTATTGACCTCACTGTGCTTTGGAAACATTATTTGTTGTGTGGAGTTTAGGGAACACTTCTACCTTGTAACTATAGAAATTTGAAGCAATGTTTTAATCCCTTCTTACCTCACCAGGAAGAAAATAGCCCAATTAGCAACGCTTGTATTTCAGAATTGTTTTTAATTAGGAGTTTTAGTCTTCGCAGTCCTGAAAGTTGTACTTAAATTCTGACTTCTCTTTCTACTATTCTTAAAAACAGTCAGTTGGTCCCAGAATTAAGTCATGACATCAGTGGTTTGCGGTATTTAGACTTTGTTTTAAATTCTGTCTTTCTCTCAACACCGCTGGTCAAAATATAGTGTACTAGAACAGATTAAGTGAATAAACCCCCTGTGCCTTTCTGCAGGGAAACTGTACTGTACTTTTCAACCCCTGCTCATTTCTGGTCAGGAATTTCACATAGAAATCCCTAGCTGGTAGTTCTCATGCTCGTAGAGGAAAGTACAGAACCGTGATGCCAAATCTTTTGATTTTGAACTGCGGATAGACCTCTTAGCACAGTGTGATAATGTAGAATAAACAAATGGCGCAAATAAGTATACTGCTGTTCTCTCACATACTGAAATGTGAAAGAAGATAGAATAATGGTGCTAATTAAATATTTGTGCTGCCTTCTTGACAGCATGGGCAGAGGGAGTCGACAGTATCTGAGAAAGCAGCTGTTCTGGGGTTTTTTTCCAAACCCCAGCTTTCATAACAGGCCTCTGTTTTCATTTGTGGTGTGGAGGGGTTTAGCCAGGAAACATTTATTAACATTAAAAGGAAATATGTAATGCAGTCTTTTTCCTCGTGAACATTGCCTTAAGCTTTTGTAATTGAGTCTATTTCCTATGTCTCCCCATTGCTCAGTTTGAGTCATGGTACTTTGTGCATCGGTGAGATGATCTGCTCAGAACTGGTAACATACAGAGCATCTGGCTTTGGCTTTTCCTCTAGCCTTTTTCCTGTTTCTTCTAACCTATGTATTTACACTTATTCTTCCTGAGTGTGCTCCTGGTGGTTTCCAGAATACCAGCTCTGTGTTACTGAGTTCTTCTGACTGTTCTTTTCCCTGTTTACTTCCCTCGTTTCTAAACTGCTCTCTGTAGATCTATTGATGCTATCCCCGACAACCAAAAGTATAAGCAGTTGCAGAGGGAGCTTTCTCAAGTGTTGACCCAGCGCCAGATCTACATCCAGCCTGATAACTAAACCAATCCAGGTACCCCCTGCCTGTGAGGTGTGACAACCAGCACTAAACCAGGACTCACCCGGCCAAGACCTCTGCATGATAACTGAGACCAGAACTAACCCCTAACTCCCGCAGACTGATAAACGACATCTGATCCGTGTTTCACCCAAGGGTTATTTCTTAATACGGCCAACTAAATGCTGTGATTTTTATTTTAAATGTTACTCCACCCCTTCCCCCCGTTTGAAATATCACGCTCTGAAATGTGGCAGGATTTACCGCTTTGCACTCTAGCTTGGGAGCAAGAAAGGAGCACGTGGTCACGTACCCAAAGCGGTGTTAGCTTGGACTGATTCGATCCAAAAGCCCCGGGACTCGGTCCCTTGTGCACCATCAGTTTTTTACAGCTGTGGTACACCACTCCAGTGAAGAAACTCCCTGTAATCTTAGCGTCCTCCCTGCAGAAAGGAATGAAATCTTGGAAGTCTTGCAGTTTTGGGGGGAGAAAAAAAAACCAACCAACCAACTGGAACTTCCCATGACTTCTGAGTAAATGTGAGCTCACCCCACATGCACATCCCCTGTTTGCCTGGTGTATCTTGAATTTCCTTGGAGCTTGAAATCCAGTCCTGCTCAAGCTCTGCTGAAACATTTCTAGCCTGCACTTGCTTGTGCTCTGCACAGCCTCGAAAGGGATTTGTTCATATGCTCTCATTTGCTCTGGAGCTCTGAATGTCTAGGACGCACGGCAGTGACTAACCCTGAGCCAGTTTAACCTTCCACTCCAATTCATAATGAGTTACAGATGTTGTCTTAAACCCGTTAAGCTGACGAAGGGGAAAATGCACCATTTGTTGATAATGGCCAAGAACCACTTCTTTAGCCTGTGACAAATGCAAATATAAAATGTATATATTTTTATTAAAGCAGCGGAAGTCTCCAGAGACAAGAGAATGGAAATACTGTTATAAAAATGTTAGGAAAATAACTGACACAAGAGCAGCCTTGTTTACAGGAGACAGCATCCAGGCAAAATAAGGTAGCTTTGAGTACTGAAAAGGGTGTGAAATATGGTTTATATGGGGAGAAATCCTACCAAACTGGATCCTAACCACTTCTCTGTGGTAGCAACTCCCGAGAAGTCTAGTTAGTAGTATTCCATCAATGGTCATATTTAAGAGGGCTTTTTTTAAAAGTGGAAATTTCTTATTGTACCATTGAAAATGGAGGTTCCTCCGCAACTGTCTTACAGGGCAGTGAGCCGAGATGACTCCTAAAAGATGTAGCTTTTCTTCTATAACCAAACCTTTAGCAAAAGGGAACCCCTGCAGTAACCTTGCTGACAGTATCTCTGTTCTTTGGCTGCTTTGATTCACCAATTACTCTAGGTAAGGTACAAAGTGGAAAAGCAAATTCGAGAACAGCAGCTCTGGCCGCTTTTCCCACTGGTGAATACGCTGGAGGGAAGTTTTGACGCGCCTGCTCGACCCTGGGTGAACAGTCTGCAAAAAGGTTCAGGAGCTCCTCCAGCCCGGCCCTTTTCACGTTCGTGGGTAGAGGCTGGGATTTTCTCTGCCTTCCCGTCACGGTCATTTGGAGAGCGAGAGCGCTAACACCCTTCGCTGGTGGTACACGGGGGTTTTTTCCAATCTGTAACGTAAAAAAATTGGGAATCTCCCTCCCACAACTGGAGGCTGAGCGGAACTTCTGGGGAAGCGTGTCTTTTGGGGCCATCCTCGCTAGAGTGAATTTTGCTTTGATATACTCACCGAAGTGTTCACTTTGCCTTCTGCTTTCTGTATTAAAACAGGCAAGCTGAGTTTTGTTTCCTCTAAGCCTGGGTTGAGGTGCTTCTCCTTCCTATTGACTCACATGCCAGAAGAACTGTTAAAAACGCCTCCTCTCGAATGCATCGCCTCTGACTTGCGTTTCCTTCTTCCCCACAGGTCTGTGCAGACTTTTGCAGACAAATCAAAACAAGAAGCTCTTAAAAACGACCTGGTGGAGGCTTTGAAGAGAAAGCAGCAAAGTTAAAATACTCTTCCTGCTAACAAGACATGCCATGCACTCGTTAGATTCCTTTCTTAGAAAACTCATCCCCCCCTTGCCCTTTTCTGTTACGTCACGTCACAATTTGCATTCAATACTATCCATGCAACGCCATCTTCTCCCCATGAATAAAGCTGTACAAACTTTTTCAGTCTCTGAGGCCTACTTTGCACCACATTTTACTATTGAGACCTTAGGCTACGTTTCTGTAGAAGTCCATGTATTTTTTTTTTCCTCCCCCCTCCCCTCTTCCACCCTCCCCCATTTATATGCATAACCACGGATCATTGTTTGTCTTTTCCTCCCCACCCCCTCCTGCCTTTTGTTACATTGGTGTAAAAAATGTAAAACAAAAATTTATTAAATACTGTGGTGTGTGAAAGAGGAAGAACTGGGAAAAAAAAAAGAAAAAAAAAATCTATTCCACGTATGTTTGGGGGCTGGGCACAGGGGCTGGCTGGTGGGAGGGAGGGAAGAGAGGGTGTTCCTCGGTGTTGTACTATACTGACTAAACCAGATTTGCAAGGAGACGTTGATTAGGAGACCTGCTGAAAGTTCTGCTCTTCTATAGCCTGGTTCCAAGGCGCTTTTCTGTCAATTTTTATGGAATGCAAAAGGGGTTTTTGTTTTGATTTTGTTTTTTTTGTAAAGCTTAAATTGAATCTACATCTGATACTTGAGCCTCCATACTAAAAAAAAAAAAAAAAAAAAAAAGAAAAAAAAGGAAAAAAAAAGACTAAAACAAAGAAATAAAAATAAAAAAAAATATCCCAGGAAGCAGTGTGTGCGGTTGGTGTCCTCCTTATTTCTCTCTCCTTCCTTGCAGTGTTACTTGGGGTTTGTGCTGAAAACGCTTTCCTTGATAGCAACTGGAAGCAGTCGCTCTGGCTGTCGGTAGGTAGCCGCGTGCTCGAAAACAAAGGCAAAGGCAAAGCACGTCAGTAACCCAAACAGCCGCTGGATTGTACGGCCACAGAAAGCAAGAAAGCTTTTTTTTTTTCTTCTTTTTTTTCTTTTTTTCTCACATCCAGATTAGCTGAAACTTGGGTGTTTTCAAGAGGCTGTGATGTACGGCTGCTCTTCACACATGGAGCATTACGTAGCTGCGTTACTCATCAGCCTGCTGTACTACCGGGATGTTGGCATCCCGCTGCTGGGCTTGATGCTTCAGGCATCCAGCAACCATGAAACGGATGTATTTAGAGGAGAAGGATTTGTCCAGCTTTACTGGGTGTGTTAGAAATAGTCTGGGGGGGGGGAAACCTGTGTATTGAAACACTCCGGTGCGCGGAGGAGAGGTGTTTCGCTTCACTTGGCAGTTTGAGGTGGATGGTTCCAACCATCGATGCTCACCCAAAAGCTCCTTCTCCGCTTGGTCCCTGTGTGATTTGTGAACCTCACCTAGACTTCTCCCCGCCTCGAAACCCTTGGGGGTGAGGGGGGCCTTACCCAGCTTCGGGTCCGCTGCCTACTTCGATGTGCTTGGGTTACAACAAACTCTTAATCCTGGCGAAACTGAGAAAGCAAATACCTGCTGGGCGCTTCCTGCACGTGGCTGTTGGAAGCGGCCTTTGGGTGAACCTACGCAAATTGAGACCGTTGGCATTAATATTGATTAACGCGCTCTAATTTTGCTTTTCCAATGTGACCTATTGCACATCCAGACATCTGCAGGCGATTACGGTCCCGTGCCAGAGTATTTACCCGGGGGCCTCCGGTCCGTAACGCAGCTCAGATGGGACACGGGCTGGGGAAAGGCGCACACGTGCTTGCCCGGGATCCCCAAGGGGAACAGGTCAAGATTTTGTTGTTGTCGGTGTCTCTTGGTTCTGTCCGAGGAAGAACCTTTTTTGAAGTTGGAGATAAGTTTGCGTGAACTCTTGAAGCTTGGAAAGGAGCGTGTTAGCGCAGGAGAGGGGGACACTTGCAGTTCCTCTCGCCTGTTTCCAGTTGTCGCATGAGAAAGTTTTCGGGGGGGGGTTGTTTTCCTTCTCCAAAGCCACCTCTGTGCATGCAAGCCAAAAATGGAAGTGTCTGATCTCAGATAAATTCAATGTATAGGTTTGGGGTATAGAGAGACACCCTAACTGCTTGTGCGCAGGGATATGCCCTTTCCACAGAGCGGTCGTACAGGTACGAGCTGCAGGATCGACGCAGCTCCAGCAGCAGTTCATTCCTCTTCTCAAAGCAGCGTAACCTGATGGTTTGTGGAGTAACCTCCAGCTTCGGCTTGGCTGCTGCAGCCCCGAGCCTACCACCGAGTTACGTTTAGCACTTTGGGACAAGTTGTTTCTGGTCCGTGCCTTTTCTGGTTTAACACTTGCCTCTACAAAATCTTAAATTGCCGGCTCTTTTGGGGACAGGGCTGCGTTACAGTCTCGGAGGGATGATAACCTCAGCGAGAGCCTCTTTGCAACGTGAATTTCCATCCACCACCACCTAGATGGCTGCTGGCACGTAAACATATACATATTTTTTTTTTACCTCCTTATATTAGAGGTTGTTATTCTGGCTTTAAGAAAAGCTCTTGGCTAGCTGGAACGTGGCAGTTATCTAGTGTCACGAACCTTTGTTTCCGCAAGGTAGGTGTGCCAAATCCCGTCCTAACCCCCTGCTGTAGGTCAGCTTAGTAAATCCAGCTCTCGGTAAACCAACCGTGCCTTGTCCGGCCCTTCAGGGCTGAGCGAGCAAATGTGAGCCGAGGTTAAAAAGCATTCCTTTAATAAAACCAAGCCCCAGGGTCTTTATCTGTAATAAATAGGTATTGAGGTCTAACGAAGCTGCGCTTTCTATCTTGCTCGGAATGTGCTCATGGTTTGTATTAGTACTGGATGTGAATTGTTTTTCTGCAACTCCTAGGGAAAGACAGCAGAGGAAATCCTGCTGGCTCGAGGACAGGGAGGAGGCGAGCAGCCCCATCGGCCACGAGACTTGTGAATTAATGGAGTGAAAAAGCCACCGGCTTTTCTTGAGGGGGGGGTCAAAGAGCCTGAAAAAATATTTTTTCTTTCTGAAAACACATGGCTCAGCTCCAAATACTGGCAAGGACATATGTCCCGGGACTGGCTCAGGAATTGTAAATTAGTGACAATACACCTAAACCCAAAAGGGGCGCGGAGCGGGGTGCTGCACGGGCGGGCAGCGGGGAAGCGTTGGGTATCGGGAGAGGGAGAAAAGGGGAGCAAAAAGAAGAGCTAAGAGTGACTGCAGGAAAAGGAAAGTTCTTGTTTTTAAAAGGACAACTTGCGTTAGTTTTTCTCGAAGGGGCTACAAGCTTTGGTTGATTTTCCTCTTGCTTGCCCAGTGAGACCGAGCTGCTCCTCCTCCCCAGCAGAAATAGCTCGGCACTGGGAGGGAGCCCGCGGCGCCGGGCTGAGGCAGCCATCTCGTGGCTACGCCACGGTTCTCCCCTGCCCGCCCCAAAGCATCTCTCCTGCCGGGGACGCGGCTTTTCCCAAACCGCCGCTGCTTCCAGTCCTTCTGCGGCCAAGGAGGCACCGTGCTGGTGTGCAGGGCCCCGAGAGGGGGATAAATTCGTCAGTGTTGGGGATAAATTCATCAACAAGAGAGGGCAGGACCGAAAAACCAGACCCAGCAGAGAGGCAGCACCTTCTGCCTGGGTAACTGCCTCCGCAGCTAACCAGAAAGTGATGAAGTAACTTCCCCAAGAAATTAAAATGTGGGTGAGGCAAAAAATGAGATGTCAGAGAAACGGGGACTATGAGATGCATTAAGAAAGAGGCAGGAGCTGCCAGAGGAACCGGCAAAATAAAACCAAAGGAGGCACGTGGGGCAAGGACTTGTTTTATAGACGGGTGAGCCGTGCTAATTAAAATAGGTATGTGTGGACCGAAACACTTTGGTTACGCTGCTCCTTCCTTCTGAACTGGTTCCAGCCGCTGCCGTATCTTCCAGAAGGAGCTCAGTGGTGGAGACGTGAGGCCCACAGAGGTAAGGGTTGCTCGTGTTCACGGCGGGTCGGTCATCTCTGTCCCCTTCCCGCAGCCCCTTTGGCTCTTCTCATGTTTACCAGTACCGGGGAAGCTCCAGATCACCCTTGAGAGACAGCAGGTAAAGCAGAAGTGACCGGGCTCAGCTGTGGAGCGGCAAAGAGCGACCTTTTGAGGTATCAAATAATTCCCTGTTTATCCCAATAGCGTCACTGGTATGGAAGAGGCACGAGGTCTCTCAGCAGCATCCTCTGCCACCTGGCTGGCCTTAGCGTCTTAGCAGCACAACATGTCACCCACGGGCTCAGGTCCTCTTCTCCCAAGAGCCGCCAGGATGGAGGGGCCGGTTTGCCCGGCGTTAAAGCCTGCTTTCTCGTCTGCATCATCCTGTTCTCGCTCCGGGGCAGGTCCCTTCGTCAGCTCTCCAAGCCGTCACCCTGCTCGCCGAGAAGAGCATCCCTCTCTTCGCGGGTACCGGGTCTGCCTCTCCGATAAGCAAGGAACTGGAAGGAGATCTGAGAAGAGGTTAAGGCTCTTCACGCAAGCAAGGGTGGATCTACGTGACACGTCGAGGTCTCACCACCTGAAAAAAGGCTCTGTGTGCCAGGAGAGGTGGAAACAGGACAAGGAGCTTAATGCAAACAAAAGTCTGAAGCATTCAGCCGTTGCAACACCATAAATTACTCACCGGCACACGGGTGAGTAAGCACAGCTCAAAAGCAACCGCTGAGTAGCATCAACCCACCCGTTCCTGCCTAACCCTGCCTGCCCTGAGACGGGATCTCTCCCTGCAAAGCCTTGCCGGAGAGATGCGATCCCGGAGGGAAGCGCTGACGGGGAAAGGATACAACCACGTCGAGGGAAAGGACGCCCAGGCTGCCCACCAGCCAGGGGAGGTGGTGCAGGACGTAGTCGCCTTCGCCTTGCCCCGGCTCGGGGTTCTTCAGGAGGATGCTGAGGCCATAGAGCGAGTTCCCCAGCATCACCAGGGCAAAGAGGGAGTAGGAGACCCCGATGGTGGATTTCCTCTTGTACTGGAAGAAGAGGGGCCAGAGAAAGGAGCTGGGGTGCAGCTCTCCGAAATCTCACTAGAAAGTAGTATTAATCACCCTCCCCCCCAAAAAAGAGAAGAAAAAAGGTGGTGACTCAATGCCAAGAGCCTTTTAGTTCCCCTTTTTGCTTGTTAAATAAAGGCAAAATGAAAGCCCCACCCTCAAAATATTGGCATTTTGAAGGGAGGGGAGAAAAATGAATCAGGTTTTGGAGCAGAAATACAGAAAATTTGAAACGATCAGAGACGGGGACCTGGGAGCTGTGAGCAAAGTGGAGAAAGATGATCCCACCGGCCCTCTTCAGTCTGAAATCTCAGGACCCCAGGGGGTCCCCAGGACTGGGCTGCTGTCCTGCCCCGCTCACGGCGCGGCACTTACGTTAGTGTAGATCTGGGGGACTCGGGAGCACAGGTAGAGCACGGAGGAGACGGAGCCGACGGTGAAGCCAATGATCTCGCTCCTGGTGAAAGGCTGCAAGGCAAGGGGGGGGCCGCGAGCAGCCCCCGTGTTTTCAGAGATGGGCTCACAGCACCCACGCCACGGCTCCATGCGAGGCGACGGCGGGGCCAAAACCCAGCCTTTGATCTCCCCATCCATCCCTCGCCCCACTGAGCATTAAGCGGGATCACACCGGCCCAGCAGGACATGCCCACCCCACCGGACGCTTTATCTTCTCTCCCTCCATCACCTCGATTTAGGAACTGGCTCACCTTTGACACAAGCTCATCCACGCGAGCGGACAGCAGAGACCTCCCTTTAAACGTCGCCGGGTCCTGCGCCACGGCAGCACCTCTGCCCAGGAAGGAGACGGTCAACACCGTCCCCAGGGAAAGGAAGACGAAGGCTGCGTTGATCAGGGCAGCGACTGCAGGGAATCAAGCAGAGGTGGGTTAGGGAGGGCTCCTCCATCAGCCCCCAGTGCAGCCCAGCAGCCTTGGTGGGTGCCAGGACCCGCTCCGGCTAGAGAGACCTTCAAGCTCTCTCTTATCTCTGCAGCGGCACAGCCAGCACCAAGTAACTCGGACAATAGCTGCCGCAGGCGTTTTATCTCGCAGCGATACGGGCAATTTGTCGGTTATCAGGGAGGAAACTGCTCCTATCTCAGCAGGCCGAGAGCATTTGAGTTTCTTTGGGTTTAGGGCTCTTAAAAACCATCCCCTCCGTCTAGCAGCTTTTCACTGTCTTAACTCACAGCAGCGCACGTTCAAATCCCTGCCAGACCAAGCCCTGCTTCGGCAGCAAGACTTCTGTTATATTCTCTAAACAAGCTCTCCAGCTTAACAAAACTGTATAGTTGATGGGCCATCTATCAATTGGTTTAATAAATTCAAATGGCTTTAATAAGTTAAATAGTTTTCAGGGTCCAACGGGATGCTTGTTTGTAGTTCACAGAAAGCAGCAATGCTAAAAAGTGGATTTTTTTCTCGCTGTTTAAGTCTTGCAAGGACTGCAGAGCCCCGTTCAGATTCCCTTTTTACTCTAGTTGAACACGAAGGAAGTTCCCCAACATTTCAAGGCTGCCATTACTTGCAAGAGGAGTATTGACCCCGAAACAGCCGGAAAACTTCACCCCTTCCCTTAAAGTGCTGGCCTGAATCAAGAGTTCTGGCTGTGGTTTCCAGCTCCAAGACGGAGGCACTGCGTAACTGCGGGTGAGTAATTTCTTTCTATACTTAATGCAACTCACAGGGGGTTTATTTTCAACCCGGACACTGCGCACGGCGGTTTGCAGGGGTCTGCAGAAGCCGCAGGCATGGCCGGTAGCTATTTGCTAGCTTTGGCTTTCATAGGTGCTCAGGTTATCCAAGAAAAAAAACCGGCAAGCAATAAGAGGCATCTAATAGCTGCATCAACGCGTCTGCAAAGCGCCTCTGCCCCGACGCATCTCCCCCAGGGATTCCTTCCCCTCCTGGCTCCGCAGCCGAGGACAAGCCAGCCCAAAAGACGTGCCAAGGGGAGGGCACGGCCCCACCGCCCTCCTAACCCCAACTCACATCCTCCGCCCCGGTTCTTCACTTTGTAGTAGCAGTAGAGAGAGAGCATCACCAGGTCTGCCAGCACGTAGTAAACAGCTGTGTAAACCTGCGGGGAGAAGGACGGGTTGGTCCTACCTGCAGAAAGGCTTCCAGCTGATGGCTGGGATGAGCCAGCATCTCTGGGGGAGAAGGGAGCATCCCTTTGAGCTCTTTGGGTTCTCTGGTTCCCGGTGCTGGATTAAGCAGCATCCATCCCATCCCTCCTCCCTGGAGTTTGGGATGTTTGAGAGCCGACCCAGCCCCAGCGAGTCGGTCAGTACCTGCAGCGGCAACTGATCGGCCAGGAAGGAACCGATGAGGTTTAGGAGGTCTCCACCCAGCCACCCCAGCAGGAAATAGATGGAGAGAGCCCGGTCCATGATGCCCGTTTTGCAGGCTTGGTAAAACTGCCTGCAGAGAGAGAGTCGGGCAGAGACACAAACCATAACCCCCGGCTGGTTCAGCGCTACCTGGGAACCATCCCCGGGATTCCCTCTTGCTCCCACCCGGATCGTTTTGCAATTGCCACCCGCCCAAAGCACTCAGGGGCTGCGGAGGAAAAGCAGAGATTTCCTCTAGCAAAGCTACGTGCTCCCCTGCAAACGTGAGAAGTCCTGCGACCCGCTGGGTGCTCGCAGCGACCCGCTGGGCTCAAGCCCTCGTGATCCGTCCCTCGTGCGGGGGCAGAAAGCAGGGAGGAGAAGCACCGGTTGCTGAAACCGCCTCTCTGGTTACGAAATAATCTGATCATACACCGAGACCGAGCGTGACCCCCCCTACGTCCCCCTCTGCCACGGTTGTCCCAGCACTTCCAAGAAGCCCAGGGCTCCTGGAAACATTTCTTCCGCGTGTATGACCTGCGACGACTGCATTGCAGTTGGCTTACGTGGGTTATTACAGCTGCCAAGCGTAATAATAACAATATAATAACAAACAAGGCTTTGGGGCTGTACCGCCTGCTCCCTCTCCTCCTGTTAAACCCAAATTTTCCGAGCCCAGATTGCTTTTGCCGGGTAGATTTAATAATTCAGGCAGCTTGCGCCTGAAATGTGATTTTTAGAGAGGAGCGTTGTACCAAGGGAAGGGCTCGGCCGGGTTTTGGGAGCAATACTTACGGAAAAGACGCAGCCGCAAAGCAGAAGATGGAAACCAGACCCAGGACGATGCTGGCGATGTCCCGGCCGTCCTGAGCACATTCGTTGAACACGTCCATCACCCAGCGGGAGCCGTTGGGACAGTCGGAAAGATTCCCGGGCAGGAGACCCCTCCAGCGCCGTGCATCCATGGCCTCCGGTGCTCAGCTCGAAGGAGGAACGTTTATCAGCGTCCAGCAGCAAAACTGTTGGGATAACGCTGGGGAAAATGCAACAACGTGGGAGAAAATTAAATAAGGCAGCAGAAAAATGTATCAATATTAGGAACAGGCTCACGGCTCCTCCGGCTGCGGCTTGAAGCTGGCTTGTGTTGCAAAAAAACTCATTACTGGCTAATATACCTTTACTGGCCTTAATTTTGCATCCGGTGGGATGACCCAACCGGGAAGGCCGTCGGCCTGGCAGGATTTGGCTTCAAAGAAGAAATAAAACCCAACCGGCGCACCCTTGCAGAACAGGGACTTACCTCGCTTGCCGACGGCGGTTTGGAAATTTGCTTTATTTTTCTTTGGAAACCCACTGCTTTTTCAGAAACTTGGGTTTGGGGTTTTTTGGCAACTCCACTGCTTCTTCAGAAACTTGCTGGGCTTCCTTCGCAAATCTGCTGTTTTCTTCGGAAACTTGCCGCTTTTCTTCCCAATCAGCTGCTTTTTCGGGAAGTTGCCGGGATTTTTTTTTTTTTTGCAAATCTGCTGCTTTGGGGGGGAAACTGCTGGTTGTTTTTGCAAACCTGCTGCTTTTTCAGAAGCTTGCTGGTTCTTTTTGTTTTGGCAAACCTGCTTTTTCAGAAACTCGCTGGTTTTTGCTCAAACCTGCCTGTTTTTGGGGAGCCGGCCGCTCCCGCCCGCCGCAATAAAGGCAGGGGCTCGGGGACGGAGCCGGCGCCGCTCCTCTGCGCATGCGCGCCCGGACCTTGCCCGGGAGGGCGGGGCGGGGCGGGTGTTTTCCCCGCGGTCCGCCCCGGGGCGCGCATGCGTAGTGGCGACAGCGGCGGCGATGGCGGCGGCGGCGGGAGGAGCGGCGCGCCCCGGTGTGGTGCTGGGCGCCATGGAGGTGGGACGGCGCGCCGGGCCGGAGGCGAGCGCCGCGCTGCTCCGAGCCTTCCTGAGGCGCGGATACCGGCTCCTCGACACCGCTTACATGTACGCGGGTGGCGAGTCCGAGCGCATCCTGGGCACGCTGCTGGCTGGCGGCACGGAGCCCGGTACGGCCGGGGCCGGTGGGAGTGGGGCCTGGGGGGAGCGCGGGGCGGCGGTCTCAGAGAAGAGGGGTCTTACCTGAGGAGAAGGGTTTTCCCTGCCAGGCTGATACCGTCCCTGAGGGGAAGGGACTCCCCTGCCAGTGCTTACCCCCGGGCCTTGAGGAGAAGGGCCTCCCTGTCTAGGGCAGACCTGCAGTCCTTGAGGAGAAGAGCCTCCCCTGCTAGGCTGAGGTGGTTCCCGAGGAGAGGGGCCTTCCCTGAAACACCTCGAGCAACGCTTGCGTTACGCCCCTTATCCCCATTCTCTTCCTGAAGGTGGAAACGTCCCTGCTCATTCTTTCTTTCTCTCCGCCAGTGGAAGTCGCCACCAAGGCCAACCCCTGGGACGGGAAGACGCTGAAGCCCGAGAGCGTGCGATCGCAGCTGGACACGTCTCTGGAGAGGCTGAAGAGGACGAGTGTGGAGCTCTTCTACCTCCATGCTCCTGACCATGGGACGCCGGTGGAGGAGACGCTGCGTGCCTGCAATGAGCTGCACAAAGAAGTAAAGTGGGAAGTCCAAGCCTGGACCATCTCTTGATTCCCTCCCACCACTTTTTTAAACCAGGGCTGCTTGTTGTGCCTTTCTACAGCCCCGGGTTTGTGCAACAGTAGGACAAGGGAACACAGATGACCAGGGCAAAGCCAAACAATTGACGCTCCGTTGCATGTTCACGTGGTGCACTTTGTTCTCAGAAGCTCTTGGAAACGTTAGAACATCTGAACTTTGCTTTTGGCTGTGTTAACTGGCTAGGTTAAGATCAGCGCTGGTAATGGGTGAAGAAGAACTCCTGAATTGCATTAATCTAATAGTGCTGTTTAAATTAGAAGTTGTGAATTCAAAGTGAACAGAAAATGGGAAATATTTTTGTCAGGCCTTTTAATTCATAGTCTATCTAGAAAAGGTGGACAGGGATGAGCAGAGAACTCTGGACTAAAATTTGGTGACTGTCCTTTTCACCGTGTGCATCTTGCACTGTCTAGGTACAAATGCACTTTTAAAATCTGGAACTGAATGCCCTTTTATTCCTCTGCAGGGAAAGTTTAAAGAACTTGGTCTATCAAACTACGCAGCATGGGAGGTCGCAGAAATCTGCACCATCTGCAAATACAACAACTGGGTGATGCCAACTGTGTACCAGGTGAGGGATAGGGGCTTGCCGTGGTCCGGTAAATCTTCTTGTGGAAGCTGAGGTGAATCAAACCAAAAGAATACGAGGGTTCAGATCAGAACAGCATACACTGTGGGGAAGGGTCTGGGAGCCCCAAATCTTGGACCAGCCCTCAGTGTGCCAGGTAAAAAACACAGAAAAGGAAGCTGGGAGTTTTCTGGGAAGTCCTTTCAGGACACGCATGATTAGAAAGCTGAGTGAGGTCACTTTTCAGAAAAAGCTGAGTACGCGTTTGTTGCTTGAGTCAGTGACTCCCTTGATGTGGAACTTAAAAGTTTCTGCGTTATTTGCAATCCTTTAGAAAATCTGTTCCTAAGCAGGTAATAACCTTGCGTGACCTGAAACTACTCTTCTGGATAAGACAAGAGTATTGTCAGGGAAGGGTGGGGAAAAAGCTTGTTCCAGGTGCTCACGACCACTGTCACGAGCTGCCATTTAAAGTTCTTTGTCTCCCTCATCTTTGTGCAGGGTATGTACAACGCGACCACTCGCCAGGTGGAAACGGAGCTGTTCCCGTGCCTGAGATACTACGGACTGCGGTTCTACGCCTACAATCCACTGGCAGGTACGGGGAGGGACAGGGCGAGACTTTGAGACAAAAAACATGCGAAATGGGGGCTGTGGAAGAGCCAGCCCATCCCTAAACGTGCTGCTGACCCTTTGCAGGAGGGCTGCTGACGGGCAAGTACAAGTATGAGGATAAAGACACACACCAGCCCACTGGAAGGTTTTTTGGGAATGACTGGGCTCAAGCCTACAGGGACAGGTACGTTTTGAGCTGATAGACGAGCAGGGAGATGCGGCAGGAATGGCTACATTAAAAAAACCACACTAATAATTGGCTGAGAGGAAGCAGAATTGACCAGAGCTTGTGCAGTGATTATGTCTGCACATGTGATTGGGGCTGCGGCTCGTGACTGAGCTTTGCAGGGTGGATTTTAGGCTCAGCTTCCTCCCGACTTGCAGTGGGGGATTGCAGAAGTCCTCAGAGGCTACGAAGAGCTGTGTGAGGCTTTCTGAAAGCCTTTCGTACTTGATTGGGATATAGATGCATGATTCACTGGAGGTCCCAAGGGCACTAAGGGTGATTTCTTTTCTTGCAGGTACTGGAAAAAACACAATTTTGAAGGAATTGCCTTAGTAGAAAGAGCTCTGAAAGATGCTTACGGCTCCAGTGCACCGAGCCTGACCTCCGCTGCTTTGCGTTGGTTGTACAATCACTCCAAACTGCAGGTAAGAGCTCGACGCGGCTGGAGCCGGCAGCCTGCGCAGCACCACCAGAACTGGGCAGCTGGTGCGGCACACAAACAGGGGAACGTCTGCATACGAACAGTTATATTTATATCTGCATATCCCCCTGGGCTTGCGGCGTTCCAAAGTGAATATTGCCGTATGGGCTCCGCCTGCCAGGCTGTAGGAGTGAGTCAGCTCTGCATTTCCCCGTGGTATCCTGTGTTCATAGGATTGGAAGAAGTGGAAGATTCTAAATGCCAGTTACTGGGGTCTTGGCTTCCCACCCAGACAGCTTCCCTGCAAGGAGATGACTTTGCTCTTCATCGGCCTAGGAAGTTAATGGTTATATTCCCCATCTCCCCAAAATGTTGCCGTAGCCCCTCGTAAAGTAGGATTTGGCAGGTTTTGAGGAGTTGGCATGATTGGGAGATGTTCTGGCTTTGTGAACAGGCTTGTCTAAACCTCCAGGAGTTACTAGATGTTCTTTACTGGGAAGAAACGTTTAAAGTTTGGCCTGCAGCGGCTTGGGAGGTGAACTGGCTTTCTTTTGGGATCAGCAATTCCTCTTACCGCTTTCCAGGGTTCTCTTGGAGACGCAGTGATCATTGGGATGTCCAACTTGGAGCAGCTAGAGCAGAACCTTGACTACAGTGAAGAGGGTCCCCTGCTCCCGCCTGTCGTGGAGGCGTTCGACAAAGCCTGGAACCTGACCGCGCACAACTGCCCCAACTATTTCCGCTAGAGACTAGGGTAGGGAGAAGCAAGCGGGTGTCGCGGGGGCGGATAATCGAGCACAAGTCTCTCGGAGCACGGGAGAGGTACTTACCCACCCTGCCCCTTCGATCGACGCGCAAATAGGTCGAGATTTTTTTCCTCTACTAATGAAGCTTTGTAGGACCCACTGGTGCTGTCAGCGGTTGTCGTGTTGGGCCATGCCTTAGTCTTTCTCCCCTCGTGGACCTGCAGCTCCACGCAACACGCACTATGATTTAAAGATGCAGTTGATCGGGGAAAATGGACACATAACTGGGTGAAGGCCCCAGTTTTGCTGTAATAAGATATCTTAAATAATTAGGTACAAGAATAAAACCTTTTTCTAACGCAGACCCTCTCTCTTAACTGTACCTATAACCTGGCTGGCATCTCCTTATCAGCGCTCGGTGACTTTGAGCTAAATAGCTTCTTCTGAAGCTTTTATCAGGAGATAAGAACAAACCCTCAGCATCCTCCCCAGTGTCAGGTGTGCTACGTCTAAGTTGCATTACATTTACATGCTTTCTGCCGGGCTTTCATGTTTGAGGTGGCATTTCCTCGGATCCTGGGGCAGTCAAACAGTAAGAGGCAGCAGCGACAACCATCTGAAGTTTTATACATAGATTTATATTAAAAAAGCATAATTAGGTCATCTTTTACGAAGAGCATATTTGAGCTGATCGTCCTTGTCCTCCTGGTGCAAACAGGGAAGGGAAACCTCCTTCTCTTTTTGTCTCTAAAATAGAGTAGAACTGTGTGGTGTCCAAGCATAAGGACTGCTGCTAGTCCTCATTGCTCTCATCATCCTCCTCCTCCTCTTCCTCCTCCTCTGCTGAGTCTCCCACAAGCTTCTGGAAGTCTCCCGTCTCAGAATTCCACAGAAATTTGATGGTGACTTTAAACTCCGCCATCTCGTAGCCAAAGAGTTTCTAGGAAAGGACACAAATCTGTCATTCCTGCTTTATCGTCTCTGTGGCCAGCCTAGCAAAAACACGGTAAATATCGCTTCCAGATGGGAACTGCAGCAAAACAGGAGCCAAAATAATTGCTGCTGAGTTTTAGCGCTCACATTAGGAACACGTAAGGATGTTCGCTGCACCCCACTAACTGATACCCAGAAGTACTGCTCACCTTCGTCCGAGAACTCGCACCCTCCAGCGGAATTAAACCGAACAGTTAATTATTTTGCATCGGGGGAAACAGGGGCTCGCGCAGACGCTGCGCTCCAAACGTTACTCACCAGGACGCGGGCCTGTTCGGGGGTGAGAACGTCCCCTTCTTTGCAGACTTCGTAATCTGAAAGTAACGTCACCACTCCTGCAGGAACAAAAGCTCTTGAAATAGGCTCACCAGTACTGGATAAGCCCACCGAAATGTGGGGTGCAGAGCTAAGACTCTCTCAAACACCACCCTTTGTAGCTTACACCTTTCCACGCAGCAAATACTAGCACACCCCAAGAAGCTGGGTGAGATAAATTCTAAAAAAAAAAAACCCAAAAACCCCCGCATCTGTTTTCTGAACGGGATGCCAACGCGCCGGGTTAGGCTGGGCCTAGTTGTTTCCACTGAAAAAGGACGGTATCTGGTAGAAAGCTGGTGGTTTCACTCGTCCTTTGGTATCAGTTTGGGAAGAACAGCGCAAGAAGAACATCCTGAGTTCTAGCACCAGCCAAACGAGGAGAAAGTTGTCCATCGGATTTTCTCCAAAACTAAACTCGACTCGATTATTTAACATTCTCCTTAAAAGATTTTATCTGCGCAGAACGAAAAATGAAGCTTACCTTTTCGGCTGCTTCACGTACCTTTCTTTAACGCCGTTGGCAATCCCAGCTGCCGTAACTGAGGCTCCATGGAGTGGGGGAACTGCTCCAAGGGCCCCGTGTCCAGGCTCACCGCGTACGTCGCCTTGTTCCCTGCGCGGGCAAAGTCCACCTCCTTGAATTTGGAGAACCACCTGAGACAGAGACGGGTAACGAGAGCTTTAGCTGCGGAAAGAACATCCCTCGGGCTCAGACGGGGATTACGGCATAGTCTGCCGTAACTTCTTCCCCGCTGTTGCAGGGATGGCAGAGGAAGACGAGCGGAAAAGCCTCATGAGATCGTCACCGCTTTAAGAGAAGCATCAGCAAGTGAAGTAGTTAAGTGGAATAAAGGCTGCTCAACATTTCAAAACCGTGGCTGTGACAGACGCGTACTTACTCGTCCACCTCATCTTTGGTGCGGTTAGTGAAGAGCAGACCAACTTCACCTCTCAGGTGTTTGCTGACCTGAAAGAAAGAGGCCGGCCGTGGGACTTGGGCAGCACCCAGGGACTTACCTGCTGGGGTTCAGTCCTGTACGGCTACAAAAGCTCAGCTAACAACAGAGCTTTTGTGTCGCGATACGGATGGATTCAATTAAAACACCCGCAGAAAAGCGACCCGAGGAAGCTCTGTTGGCCCTTGACGTTTATTCCAGGACGCAGCCACCGTAAACGAGGCGAAGCTTTAAGACGCACAGAAAAAAAGCCCCTACCTTGTGCAGATTCTCCTTATACTCGCTGCTCGGCTCGCGTCCCAGCGCCACCATCATCACTTTGTTCTTCCCGAAGAAGATCCTGGGGCGGCGGGAGGAAGAAGAGGAGGAGGAGGAGGCGTCGGCTGTCAGCTCCCAGGCCGCGCTCGCCCCCTGGGCAGCATCGCCCCCCCCGCCGCCCCGGCTCACCTGCTGTGCTTCCAGGCGTTCCGGACGTCCTTCAGCTTGTTGTTCCTCATGTTGGCAACGGAAAAGACGAAGATGTACTTGTAGGTGTCCACGCATCGCCGCAGCTGCAAGGCAGCGGTTAAGCCGGGAAAGGAGGACCGGGGAGCGGGGCACCGGGACCGGGCGGGACTCACCTCAGCGATGAGGGCCTGCTTGGCCTCCAACCCCTTCCTGGGCGTCCGCGTCAGGGAGACTGCGGGGAGCGGAGCAGAGAGGGCGCGTTATGGCGGGGACGGGGATGGAGAAGCGGAGAGGGGGGGGGACGGGGCTCAGGGCGCTCACCCTTGCGGTCCCGCTTCGACTTCGGCATGGCGGCGGCGCCGTGCTTCGAGGCCCCCTCGGCGCCGCGCGGGCTGCTGGGAACGCCCGCGGGCTGCCCATCGCGATGCCTGCGCCCACCCGGCGGTGCTCACGCGGTGTTTTCCGCACAGGCGGCGGCTCGGACGGCCCCGCGGAGTTAAGGCCCCCCCTGGAGGCTGGGATCGCGGCAGGCCGCTGCCATGGCGGCGGGGCTGTGGGCGCTCCTCCTCCTCCTGCTGCCGCCGTTGGCGGCCGCCGTCTATGAGGACCAAGTGGGCAAGTTCGACTGGTGAGTGCTGAGGGAAAGCCCGGGGGTTCCCACGGTGCCGGGGTCCTCCTCCTGCAAGCAGGCTTCCTGCTGCAGCCGCTCGTCGGGCCTTCCCCCTTCCGCCCCCTCAGCGAGGCGCCCCGTTGTCCCATCTCACCTCCGCTCGCGTTTCCTCACCCAGGAGGCAGCAGTACGTAGGGAAGCTCAAGTTCGCCTCCTTGGAGGCCTCGCAGGGTTCCAAGAAGCTCATCGTGGCCACCGAGAAGAACGTCGTGGCCGCCCTGAACTCCAGGAGCGGCGAAATCCGTGAGTGAAGCGGGGTTTTGTTGTGGGGAATACGCCTGTTGCGCTGGGGCTAACGTGTCAGTCAAGTTGCGCTATGTTTTCATACCGATAAATTAATGCTGCTGATATTGCTTTGTCAGACTGAGAGGATTTAGCCGATAGTTCAAAAGCTGTTGGTTAGGGCAGGCGGACTGTTCTCTGCATAAGCTTATTGCCCTAAAGAGCTTAGGTTTAAAAATAATAACAAACAAATGCCTTTGGGGGAACAAACCTTGTTCTGACTTAACTCTGTTTCTTTCAGTGTGGCGCCATGTAGACAAGGGAACCCCCGAAGGAGCAATAGATGCGATGCTGATCCACGGGCAGGGTAAGGAGAGCATGCAGGTGGTGTGCTGGGGCTAGCAGTTGTCTTTGTACGTGGGATCTCAACCACGTGTTAGACCACAAGTTGAACTTGCCAGAACTCACTGCCTTGTTGATCCGTGGTGGATACAAGTTCTGTGTTCATCTCCCTTTCATAATTTGCTGGGCAGATGCCATCACTGTGTCCAACGCTGGACGTATTCTGCGTTCCTGGGAGACCAACATCGGAGGGTTGAACTGGGAGACGTCGCTGGACACTGGCAGGTAGGCTTTTGTGTTTGCACTGTCCCTTTCCCTTTGTAATCCTGGTCGAGGAAGGAAGAAAGGGGTTGTTGACCTTGTTTGGACTTGCATTATAGGGAAAAATTAGTTACATGTAAGGTTTCTGAAATAACGTGTGGCTGAATTCCTTAGGAATGCTTGAACCTTGCAGTTAAATTTAATGCTGTTTCTGTTTTTTAGCAAACCAGTAAGAGGTAGAAATACAAATTTTTTTCATAGATGGATTTTCTCTTTAAGTATACAGCGTGTTCAGCCTGCATCTGGTTTGGGGTGTTTGGATTCCAGCCTAATGCTTTCTGTTGAGATCAGGAAGGATAGATAAAGTGGGCTATAAATTGTACTTCAAGGCTGATGCTAAGTGTTTGAAGAAGGTCTTCAAACAGAGTGTGGGTTTTTTTTTTTCCTAGAAGAAAATAATTTTCTAACTTATTGTCTCTGACCTGTGCTTAGTTTCCAGGTGGCTAGTTTGGTGGGGCTACAGGACGTGGTGAAATACGTGGCAGTCCTGAAGAAGGCAGCCATCTCTCTTCACTACCTTTCCAACGGGCACCAGAAATGGGTGGAACATTTACCAGAAAGGTAAGAACATGTTTTAAATAGAAGTGTAAACTTCTGACAGGGAGCCTGTTGCCTTGGAGAGGAAAGGGTGCTGTACTTGCCTTATGCTTTTAAAAACATCTGAGAACAGTAATGTGAGAAGACCGTGCTTCATGGTTGCTGCCTCTCTTGCAGTGAGAGTACTCAGTACCAGTTGTTGTATTCCCATGGGACTGGAGTGATCCACGTGCTTGGAATCGTTCCCCAGAGCCACTTGAACGTTTTGACATTCAGCGTAGAAGATGGAGAAATTACAAAACAGGTAGTGCTCGATTATGCATTCAAAATATTGAATTTGATATTAACAAATGTATTTCCAGCTAGATGGGCTGTGATGTGGTGTGCGGAGTAATTAGTTGTTGTTGTTGTACAGATAAATTTCCCTTTCACTGTGGCATTGCCTACAGGCCAATAAATGGATTTCACTGCTGAATGCCCTGAAAGCAAAACTGAGTTAGACTTGCAGCTGTTAGTCAAGACCATCCTGGAAATCTCAGGCTGATAGGTAGTTTCTCCCAGGGTCATGGGTAAAAATAATTCTGATGTAAATTCTTGGTTGTGTCCGAGTTGGTTCTTTGAAGATTTTGTGCTGTTGACAACTTCATGTCTTTGTGTCTGGCTTGGCAGATCAGAGTAGCAGCCCCGTGGCTGAAGAGCTTAAATGGCGTGTGCAGCGTGGTGGGGGAGGCAGTGCTGGTGTGCATGGACATGAGCACACATTCGCTCTATGTTTGCTCCTTGGAGACGGAGCAGGAGATGAAGCAGATCCCGCTGCAGGTGAGAAGTGCTTAAAGAGCATTGTACGTAACTCATCGTCCGACTGGTTTGGTGCCTGGCTGAGCCTGGCAGCGCAGGGGGATCTCCTATCGGTAAACTACAGAATGATTGAAGAGGTGTGTTGGGGATCACGATCCATAAATTGAGGGAAGAGAGAGAAAAGTTTTTGCCTGTTTAATCATGCCTTCTGGATTGATGTCTTCAGAGCTTTGCTCCAATGGGAGCCTAGGCCTCCTTGCTTCTGCTTTGTTTATCCTGACATGGGGGGAACCTCTTCAGAAAGCTTATATTGCTGCTGATAAAAGGAAGGTATTAGTTTCAGTGAAGAAGTAGTTCTCGTGAACACCTATGCTTGTCTCCCTTTCACAGTCACTTGACCTGGAGTTTGCTGATGGCTTCCAGCCCAGGATATTGGCCACTCAGCCCAATGTAATCAGTGCTTCGCGGACTCAGTTCTTCCTGCAGCTGTCTCCGAGCCACTTCTTTCTTCTGCAGTACAAACATGGGCTGCTCAGCCACCTTCGGGACTTCCAGCAGGTAACCGAGATAAATGTACTCAAGCGAGGGGGCCAACTACACCTTAAAATTCTTTAAAACAAACAAACACCCCTGTACTAAGCGTTCTGAACAAGCTGCTGAGCTTCTCATTCCAATTGTGCTCTTGGATGCAACTCTTGAAAACCATTTGATTTCATTTATACTAGCTGCTGAAATATTTCCAGACATCAGTGTAGGTATGCTTTGTTGCCAATAACTGTCAGCATTGGGGTAGTTTCCTGGTTTTGAGGTGGACAGAGAGATGCATGTCTTAAGTGGCCAGTGGTGCAGCAGTACTTTTGTTAGGGCAGATGAGAGGTTTTGAAAAGCAAACAAGCTTTAAAAAGCTCAGTAACACAGAACATAATGGCTTAAAAGCCTGTTGCAGGTCAACTGTTTCCATCTTTATGAGTAGTATTTTCAGTCTTGTAAGAGATAATTTTTTTTTTTTATTTGGTGAAACAATGGAATTTAAAATTTGGCTGTGAAAGATCATCTGTTTTTAATTCCAGTGCGGCTTAATTTGCTACACAGGTAGTTTTTGGTGGAGTTTGGGGATTTTCTTGTTTGTTTTATGATTTCCTGCTATTTTTTTCTTTTCAGGCAGCTCTGGTGAGTTTTGCAACAACTGGGGAGAAAACTGTGGCTGCTGTCCTGACCTGCAGGAGTGAACTGGTGAGTACGATTTGCCTGTGCTATGTAACCAGCACAGCTCTAGTATGGATATGCACTGGGGGTGGATTCCACACGTGTTTTCCTTCACAGGCCCAGGGATGGGTAGTAACTTAAGGAAGAGAAAGATTTAATTAGCTTCTTAGACATATGAAGACAATGGTAATGCAAGCAGATCTTGCTTATATCCAGCTAAGGCTATCTCTGGCTTGATGAAACATGCTGTCCTGTGTGCAGCCTGTTCGGCCTCATGTATGGTGGGTATGGAACCTAGGAATCGGCTTTACTGATCTGTAGAGGATTTCAGTTCTTAGGGATGCCGAACTTAGGAAGATTGCATTTTTATCAGGAATAGAATAGAACAGAACTGTTTGCTGCCTGTTTTCAGAGTCAAGCTGAGGCTTGTCAGGCACTCAAAAATTTATTTATTTATTTATTTTTTAATACTCTTACTGGGGTCTGAAGCCATGTTATCTTTTCTCATCCTCATTTCAGAAACCTGGAAGTTCTGATGGCCTTCATGCTGGAAGTACTCTGGAGGATTCCCGGAAGCAGGTATAAATTGTGCTTGTTCCCAAGAACAGCAGAAGTTCTCGACAGTCTCCATTTTATTCCTTTACGTAAAAAGGTGTTACACCATCTTTTTGGAGACTGATGTTTTATAGCAGCTCTGTATATATAATCTAAAAATACCTTGAAGCCACAGTTCTTGCTGAATATGAAATCCTTCCGCAGAATTTGGTGTGGCATGTATGTTTAACTCAGCTATTTTCTGTCTGTTGTTGTAGGAATCCTTAACCTGTTCCAATCAAACCTACAATATTAATCTCTACCTGGTTGAAACTGGACAAAGATTGTTGGATACCACAATTACCTTTAACCTGGAGCAGAGCGGTGCCAAGCCACAGCAGGTGAGCAGGGAGAGATTATTTCAGTCCTGTGGTTTATCAGACTTGCAGTGCCCTCCCTACCCTGGAGATTTGGCAGGATTGGTAGAGCCCTTCAGACAAGGTGAAAAGCATTCTGCAGACACACCGCATTACTGCGTACAGTCACACTGTTTGCTCTTGTTTCACCCGAGAGTTCTCTTTTCTCCAAGGAGATGATGCGATCGTTAACCTCACGGTTTTGCTTGTTCTTTTTTCCAGCTATACATCCAAGTTTTCCTGAAGAAGGATGACTCTGTGGGCTATCGAGCCTTGGTGCAAACAGAAGACCACATGCTGATGTTCCTGCAGCAGCCAGGTAACTGGCACAAACAGCTAGCTTACTCCATTTTTAACAGTGCACACCTTGTCACTGTAGGATGAGAAGAAAATTCTAAGTCCCAATCCGTTATATTTTATCATTGCTTTCTTTGGAAACTGGCAAAATGAATTTAAGTCTTCTAAGTCCCATGAAAGATACTGGAGACTCTTTCACCCTCACAAGACATCTCATCTGAGAAAACAGTTCTGCAGTGTTCTTTGTGTAGACAGAGCCTTTGAATTTCATGGGTTTTCTGCAGATTTCAAAACTCTTTTTGTAGGATGAGAGTCTTAAGTCCTGTTGTAGATTTTCCTCAAAGTTTCTTCAGAAAAGATCCTCATAGCAAAAATGTTAATTTGTAGAAAGGGTTGAAAGTCCGTCTCAGTGGCATGAATTTTCTAGGGTTTAAAAGGCATCCAGGTGTTCACACTGTGTATCTCTTATTTTGAATAGACTCAATGACTGCAACCCTTTTAAAACATCACATTGCTTTTACTGTTCCTGTGGGTTTTTTTCAACAGTGGCTCCAGTTGCATGAAGTATTTGTCATTTATGAAATAGCTAATCGCATGATATTAGATATACACTATTTTGCATTTCATTAAGAGCAATGATTTGCATTTGAAGGGCCCACTGGAAGATGCTTCTATACTGAGTGATGATTTTTCCTCCAAAAGTCTATTCCCAGATATTAAGTTGATTTTCCAATATTCTACTCGTTTTCCTTTCCAGGAAAAGTTGTATGGAGTAGAGAGGAGTCCCTAGCAGAAGTGGTAAGCTTGGAGATGGTCGATCTGCCTCTGACAGGTGCGCAGGCTGAGTTGGAGGGAGAATTTGGAAAGAAAGCAGGTAAACCATAGACTTAATAGAATTACCTTTAGGCATGTGAGCGTGTGTGTTTTTCTTCTTGAAAAAAAAATGTATTTATTGTTTTCGTTTTCATCTGAGCTGAGAGTTCCGATTCAAATTTCTACTGATGGCAATTAAAATGAGCTGTCTAAACCTTTGAAGTCCAATGCCAAATGCAGACGGAATGAGCGTATTACATTGTTACATTCAACAAACAGCAGCGGTAGAAGGGATTTTGGCCATCTCTCCTAAACGTTTCCCTTTGACCCTTTCTGGAAGACTCGTTTGCAATAGCTTTTGTTTTTGCTTTGTTTTATTTTTTCTTGCTGTCCTGGATGCAGCCATTCAAGGTAACCTCAGACTGCATGCAGTGTTTTCTAATACTTCTGACTGATGCTTCGTAGTGGAATTTGATATCCTCTCTGCTTGCTTTCCTCAGTGGTGAAATATAGTTGAAGTCTGGTGTTTCACTTGTTTCGAGAAGCTAAATATAAACCCTGATTGGGCAAAATTAAGTATTTTTTTACTTCAGGGGCCTCTCTTGCTCTAAGTAATGAGTGCAGAGGGAGATACAGACCTTATAGGTGGGTAAGCTTTAGGTGGGCACTTGCTGTGAGTGTACCAGTGAGAAAGAAGGAATACAAAGGAAGAGATTATGTACTCTGCAAGAAGGTTTGCTTTCAGTTGATGAGAGCATCTTTTGGAATGAGTTATGCCAGTAAGAAGTGGGAAAAGGTTGGTAAATGCCAGAGTCTATCATAGAAACGGTAACAATAACTCTGCTATTCTGGAGTGGGAGGCAGAGGCAAAGAATTATCATAGGTTCGTGCATGGCAGCATTTCTTCTACTGGTTGAGGCCATAATTTCAATTATGGAGTGGGACATAATGTTTTTTCCCCTCTTGTTATCGCTGTTGGTCTATTTGCAGATGGTTTGCTGGGAATGTTTCTGAAGCGGCTGTCCTCCCAACTTATCCTGCTGCAAGCCTGGACCGCTCATCTTTGGAAGATGTTCTATGATGCCAGGAAACCCCGGAGCCAGATTAAAAACGAGATAAACATTGACAATTTGGCCAGAGATGAGTTCAACCTCCAGAAGATGATGGTGATGGTCACCGCTTCGGGAAAGGTGAGGAAGCCAGGGTAGGAATCTGTTTCTAGGCTGTAGCAAAGAGTTTCAGCTCTGAATTCCCACCTCCGTTTTCAGCCAGGCTTTGGGCAGAATGTCGTGACGAGATGCGCAGAATGTTTTTTGGTAGCTTTGGAGAGGGACTGAGACCCTTCTTGCTTTGTCATATCCCGAAGAAAGGCGCAGTGCTTGAATGCGAGAGATGTGTTGTCCTAAACTTTGGCTTTACTGTGTCTCTGCTCAGCTTTTTGGTATTGAAAGCAGTTCTGGCACCATTCTGTGGAAGCAGTATCTCAGGAATGTGAGACCGGGCTCCTCCTTTAAGCTGATGGTCCAAAGAACAACAGCCCATTTCCCACACCCTCCACAATGTACCTTGCTTGTTAAGGACAAGGTGAGTCCCTTTCCTCTATCCCTCCATTGAACTTGCCTTTTGAAAGGGCAGAAGAAAATGTCTTTTTGGGTATCTGGTTATCACTTTGGTTCTGGTTATCACTGATGTGGGGACAGGAGGAGAGCGAGAGCTGGAGGGAAGCAGACACACAATCCTCAGAAATCGAAGGATGCTCATTTTAAAGCCTTTTATTGAAAGAAAGGAAATAATTTCTTGCAGTTTCTTTGGTCCTGTGAGTTAAGTCATGTGTGGTCTCCATTAGCGAGGCGACAATGGCTGTCCTTTAGCTAGCTGCAGGATGTTTTGTACTCCATACCTGAGGGAGGAGGAGACATTATTATGTGTTGAGACTGCCTCAGCAGGTGGCAGATAGGATTCAGTTAAAGCCATGAACACCGAGTTATGCCACGGTGTGGTTTTGATAGAGAAATGTGGGACAGAGTATATGCGTGTTCAAACAGAATATTTTGAGGATGGAGTAGCTGAATCCAGGGTACGAATAGTCGACACCAGCAAGTAACAGGTAGAAAAATAGCTCTCTTTTCTGCCTTAGAAAAAGTTTTGCTTCTTTTTTGTTTTTTAGGAAACCAAAATGAGCTTTCTTTATGTCTTTAACCCCATCTTTGGGAAGAGAAGTCAAGTAGCTCCCCCTGTTTTGAAGCGTCCAATTCTTCAGACTTTGCTTCTGCCTATTATGGATCAAGACTATGCCAAAGTGCTGCTCTTGATCGATGATGAGTACAAGGTAAATTGCTTTGCCTGGAGGCAGTTTTCTTCATGTTCTGGTTAATTGTTCCCCTCCCTTTTGGAGCGAGATTTAAAAAAAAAGCCGTCACATTTCACACAAAACTGTGAGGTTGTTCTGGTAAGACAGACCTCATCCTGATAAACATGTTTGAAATAATCTTTCTGTGGTTTTGGTTGTGTGATTTTTTTTTTTTTTCTTTTGTGTGCCAGTTGGTTTTTAAGCTGTGTTTCAATTCCTCTTTTCCAGGTTACAGCTTTCCCAGCAACTAAAAATGTCCTTCGCCAGTTAGAAGAAATAGCCCATTCTATCTTTTTTTATCTAGTGGATGCCGAGCAGGGAAAACTCTCTGGATTCAGGCTGAAAAAGGTATGGAAGGCTCATTACAGTCTAAGTGACACAATTTTCCTAAATGTCCTCTGGATAATGGTAGATCTCTTCATTTGTTTTATGGAGTTTTGTTTGGAATAGAAACAGTTCAGCCTCAAAATGTGCCTAAGAAACTTTTAAAATTCAAAAGCAGAGAAAGCTCGCAGCGTCTTATTAGTGGAGATGGTGTCTTTTGAGGACAAGATAAAACCTTCTACATCATGCTTTTTTCTTGCAGGACCTGACAACAGAGGAGAGTTGGGAGGTGATCATACCCACCGAAGTACAGAGGATAGTGACTGTGAAAGGGAAGAGGTCCAATGAGCACGTGCACTCCCAGGGCCGTGTGATGGGAGACCGCAGTGTTCTTTATAAGGTGCCGTTGCAACTTTTTGTTGACTTTTTGTTGATGCATTATCTCACGGGAAGATCTCAGCACCGTTTCTAGGCGCTACGTTGAGATTAACTGCCCTGTGGTGCCGGTTTTTTCTATATATGCGTCAGTGTCCATAACCCTCTGCAGAAGGTGCTAATTTTGGTGGAGACTTCTTTTAGAAAATGTTTCCATGCAGCAATTCAGTCAGTCAGACATCTGATGATGGGGAAATAGCTGCTTGATTTCTTCAGGTGATTTGTGCTAATGAGATACTTTGTTCATCATATGCCTAGTCCCAGATGAAATGCAGATAAATGAGGTGCCTGTGGCACTAAAGTGGGGGTCTCAGTTGTTTTTTTTTTTTTTTTTTCTTTTTCTCTAGTCCTTGAATCCAAACCTGCTTGCTGTGGTGACAGAGAGCACAGATACGCATCACGAGCGCACTTTCATTGGAATATATCTGATTGATGGAGTCACAGGCAGGATCATCCACTCGTCGGTACAGAAGAAAGCGAAGGGACCTGTCCACATTGTTCATTCAGAGAACTGGGTGGTGGTAAGAAGTTATTCTTCATCTCTTTCTTTATGTTTGGGAGGTAGGGGCAGTTGCTGAACCTGTACGGAGAAGGCTTTTTGACCATTCTCTGTAATTTCTTGCTACCTCTGTATTACAGACTCTGCTTGCCCCGTATTCCTAAAAATCTTTTCTCGTTTCAGTACCAATACTGGAACACGAAGGCACGTCGGAATGAGTTCACTGTGCTGGAGCTGTATGAGGGGACAGAGCAATACAACGCCACAGCCTTCAGTTCCCTTGACCGCCCGATTTTACCTCAGGTCCTCCAGCAATCTTACATCTTCCCGTCTGCTATCAGTGCCATGGAGGCCACCATCACCGAGCGTGGCATCACCAGCCGTCACTTGCTCAGTAAGTACATGCTGCTCTGTTCTGAATGGGTTTACGCTACTGCACAAGCCAGGTTTCGCACTGAAAATCAAGCAAAATGCAGTTTACTGCCCAAAATCCTGCCTGTGGACTGCGCTGGACTCCTGGCAAGTTCAAGGATAAGCACCAAGAGAGCATTTATGTTAGGTGTTAGAAAATGCTGTCGGAAATGGCCATTTTTAAGATGCATTTCTCTTAATGCGCAGTTGGGCTTCCCTCCGGGGCCATCCTCTCCCTTCCAAAGGCTCTGCTGGATCCTCGCCGCCCAGAGATCCCTACGGAACAAAGCAGGTAAGGAAAGCATGATAACTGCTGTTCCTGGGCAGCTTGGAAGAGGGATGGATTTTGTGTATAATACGGTAGCGTGAAGCAGAACGCCCTTTCCTGGACAGATTGAGGGCAATTTTTGCATGAAATCAAGCGAGGTTGCTTTGTTCCCCGTCTGTGATGATGGAATAAATTTGTCTGTAATGCAGCAGGTCGTCGTCTTAGCAAAACCAGCCTGTTGTCTGTACTCTAAGAAGTAGCAGTCTGAGTAACTC
The DNA here is from genome assembly GCF_018139145.2 of Gymnogyps californianus. Lineage (NCBI taxonomy): Eukaryota > Metazoa > Chordata > Aves > Accipitriformes > Cathartidae > Gymnogyps > Gymnogyps californianus. The sequence goes on from NC_059491.1 coordinate 7,482,976, forward strand.
TCTGAAGTTTTTAGAATCACACTTATTTTTCAAACTTTAGAAGCCTAAAAGGAGGCTGCTGCAGTGTAGTCTGACCCAGCCGGCATGTTTGATTTTCATCCTGCAGCAAAAATGAATCTGTACTGGGAAAAGCTGCTAAATTTGCTGGTTTAGGTCAGCTTGCGATGATCAAACTAGGAAACGCGGACGATGTCCTCCGTGTACTGTTTTGATTGGGTTTTGATTTCTCTTTAAACGCCTTTCAGAGAAGAGAACCTGATTCCATACTCCCCTGATGTGCAGATCCATGCCGAGAGGTTTATCAACTACAATCAAACCATATCCCGAATGAGAGGGATTTACACAGCCCCCTCCGGCCTAGAGTCCACTTGTTTGGTGAGTACAGGGCGGAGGCTTCAATGTAGGGCCGGGGAGCGTGTGGGTAGAGCAGCACGATACCGTAGCCTGTGGCAGGGAGGTCCGTAACTTCCGATAACGTGGCTCCTCACCGCTTAAACATTTCTTCTTTTAATCAGAACTGTAGACCCGAGTCAATCATTTCTGATGTATCTGGTTTTATGCTCGAAGCTGCATTACCAGCTCATGATCTCATCTCTTTAGGTTGTTGCGTATGGCCTGGACATCTACCAGACCCGAGTGTACCCATCGAAGCAGTTTGATGTCCTGAAAGACGACTACGACTACGTGCTGATAAGCAGCGTCCTCTTCGGGCTGGTTTTTGCTACTATGATCACAAAGAGACTTGCTCAGGTAAAGCTGCTGAACCGTGCCTGGCGGTAAGGCTGCGGGTGAAGGGAAGGCTGAGGCTGGAGAAGGTATCTGAGATTCGGACTGGCTGAAGATCTGTCACCCCACGTTGCCGCTGGGTTCGGTTAGAAATTCCAGCTTGCGTGACTGATAGATGCAAACATCTACATTACATTTTTGCTGGAAGATATTTGGGAGGAAAAGCTGCTAGCACAACAAAACAATGCACTGCTTACACGTCTCCCAGTGAGAAGAAATGGAAGAGAGATGGAAAAGAGAGGTTGGTCTGTTATGACTAAAAAAAGAACTCTCCCAAACCTCCATTAAAGCCCTAAAACCTGCCGTCATGTCATCTCCCCGATGTTAGTGAAGATAATACTGAGGACGCGCGTCCTCTCGATCCTCGCCTCTTCCTCGGCGCCAGCCATGACGAACGTCTGGGCGAGAGGAGGACTGAGGGGTTGTCGGCCGCTGTGATGCGAATGCTAGAGTTGGTAACGCGCGAGCTACTGTATGCGAGGCCTGAGAAGAGGAGGAGACGTTGGGTCATTTCGTTAGGAAGAAGGTTAGAAATTGGGTGGAAGTCGGTGGGAAACGGCCTCATCGGGTCACTTAATTACATTGCAGGGCTGTGGGAGGAATTTGAATGTAAAGTCTCTCCGTGTTCTTTATTTATTATGATGATAACGTTAGTTCCTTCCCATTTTTTTTAAATCTTCCCGTATTTGGTGTACAACACTGGGGTTAAGGTGTCGTGGTTCGGGAGCGAAGAACCTCGCGGCGTTTCCCCTCCGGATAACGGCTGTTAACTCTTCGTACGTGTATTTCAATTGTCATAATCGAGTTTCGCAGCGAGTTGTGCCCCCGTGAGAGGCCGTGTCCTATCAGCCACCTCCCCAATGTGCAGATCGCCTCAATAAAAGCCGTGTGCTGAGGAGCAGTAAGTGGTTTTTGCCTCTTTCGGGCTATTTTGAAGCCTTCACCCCGGAGCTGCTCCCGCACCGCCCGGGCACGGCGCCGCTACAGCGCATGCGCGCCCCTCCGCCCGCCAGGCAAGCTCACGGCGCATGCGCCGCGAACAAAGTTGCTGACTCATGTACTGCGCAGGCGCTTGGGCCCGGCCCTCCTCTTCCAATCGGGAGGCGCGGCGGGCGCGTGGGCCGTGGGTCACTTCCTGTCTCGCGGCGCGGTGGGGGGAGGCGGGGGAAGGCACTTCCGGCCCGCCGTCCCCCTCCGCCGCCGCGGCCCCCCCTCACCCAGCGGAGCGGCAAGATGGCGGCGGGCGGCGGCGCGGGGGCCGCGGCGGAGCCGGGCTGGGAGGTGGCCGTGCGGCCGCTGCTCTCCGCCTCCTACTCGGCTTTCGAGATGAAGGAGCTCCCGCAGCTGCTTGCCTCGGTTATCGAGAGGTGAGGGCTCACCTGCCCGGGTCGGGGTCCGGGGGGAGAGGGGTGGCGGCCCGGGCCCTGCCTCCCCTCAGCGTCGTTCCCTCAGGGCGGGTGCCCGGCGGCGAGGAGCCCCTCGGAGTTAGCGCTGGAGGGGAGGGGGCGGGGGGGGGTACCGCTGGCGGTAGCCGGTGTGGGGCTGCGGGGAGCGGCTGGGGAGCGTCCCTGCTCGGTGCTGGGCAGGGGACAGCGGCGGGGCTGGGTCGGTGGCCAGCGCCTGCTGGGGAAAAAGGGAGCCCCGAGCAGCGTCCAGGGAGTTACTCACGCCCAGCCTCCTCCCGGTTTCCTGGGGACTGGGAGGCTCTTGGGGTGGTGCCCTTGGGACCTAATAAGCGGGGATGAGGATGCACGCCCGGCTGTTCGCGTTGGCTGCTGCTCGGCCGCAGCAAAAACACCTTTGACAGTTCCCCCGCGGAGAGGCTTCGGGACTGTGCTTGCGTTTTTGCTTTTGTTCAAGCGCGTTACGGTTTTGCAGGCTGTGCAGTGAAAATTGTTGTCTCACCTGGCCTGTCTCCTCTGGTGACAGGCTCCTGGGGGGATCATTGTGTGGCACTGACTTCCTTTTAGGTTTCTACCAGTGAAATACCGCTCGCATTTTAAGGAGAAATAAAGCTGAAGCAAATCAAATCTGCCTTTTCTTAACCAGAAAGGTTAGACTCAGAGCGTGAGAGTACTCATTGGAGCTATTTAATTTAACTTATAGCTTGTTTTATGATCTAAAACACTAGCTATGAATGCTACAACATTATGCTCAGTTACAGAGATGTAACCCTGACCACAGTAAGTTGTTAGGAAACAAAAAATAAACACTGTGCTAAGGAAGATAATAAAATAAAGCCTTGTGGTATTTTGCTTGATATAGAATGGCTGAGCGTACAAACAGTGGATGCTTCAAATTAGCATTCTGTGCCTACATACATATAGTAGTGGTTCACCTAGAAACCTGCATGTACTCAATATTTATGTGATTTGGGCAGTTCTTAGGCTAATTTTTCTTTTAGGGACCATTTGAGCTTCGCTTTTCCTTGTGGAGCTCCACTGTCATTGTGCCCAAAATTCATTATTGGAGTGTTTTGGCAGAAGAATATCACAGAAACGCTTAAGTGGACGCGCTTGACTTTTGGGAGAGGGCTGTTTCCTCCATTAGTGAGAACGATGGTTCCATTTTCCACTTGAGACAGCAGTTTCTTGCCTTTAAGTAGCGCTGCCCTGAGTTTTGAGTTGCGTGCCTGATGCTGACTGCGTTTCAGACCCGGCAGGATTTAATGCAAGCGCAAGGCCTGTGGAGTCTTGCAGGACGGTATCTTTTATTTCATGCCTTGATATAACATGTGGCAAATCACGGAGGAAAAAATATAGCTTGTTTGTGTTTGGAGCCATGCTCTTCTATGCTGAACAAATAATCTATCTTTAGATTTCTAATCTAAAACATTTTATCTGTTCAACTTATTTTTAGAAGATGATTGTTAGCTCTTGTAGTGAGACTGTTGGTTGACACCATCTGCAAAGTGGCTGGATTTCCTGTTAAATAAACGTGGTGCAATGACTGCAAAATCACTAACGTTATTCTTTTCTAAATAAATAAATAAACTCATTTTCTTAACAACTGTTATATTTTGTTTTTAAGTTTAAGCATCGTCAAGTTACTGGAATTCCCCTGTTAGCAGGTATATTCGAGAATTGATAGACTTTGGCCTCTTACTTGACATAAATCGTGGAAATGCTGACTTGGAAAGACGCAACTGAAGTGGAACACAGTTTGCAAAGTCTGTGACAGGCAAATGAGGCTGGCTTCCAGGGAAGGGTTTTCAAAAAGGGGGAGAACTCCTGCGCCTGCTGCTGTGCCTTTTCAAGGAAGAGGCTGCTTTTGTGCCTCTGCCTTGCATAAAGGGTCTATTTTGGGCCTCTCTAAGATTTGGAAGCAGAACTGAGGAAGGAGGTGGTATTTGTTGCTGACGTGTTATATTTGATATTGACACGGAGGCTTCTCGCTTAGCGTGAGTAATAAATTTCCCTGGGAAGCAAAAGTTATTGAAGCAATAAATCACCATACAATAGCCGAAAGTTATTATTAAATCTCACTATATATGCAAAATAACACTCTAGCACATCACAGATTAGGTGTTATCTTTTGATTTTGTTTATTCGCAAGGACTTGATGATTAGTTGACAGATGCCTTCCGCTTTTCACTACCATAACAAGTCCATGACTTGTTTTATTAAAAACTCAAGCCTCTTATTGCCCAATCCAGATGAAATTCCCTATCTTGTTCTGGTTTCTGTACCTTTGTGTTCTTATACCTCATGGGTATTGTGTCTTGTACAGCTTGACCTATACAGCAGAACGATAATTGAGGAGCTGCCATTTTCTCTTGTACTCTATTATTCCCAAATTGTTCTCATTTGTTCTCCTAAAATACATTGCATACACCTACTGCTGCTAATTTGTAGTTGGGCATAAAGAGGTAGGTGAGCAAAATTAGTGTCTGAATGTAAGAGAGCATGAACTTTTTTGCACGTTCAGTCTCTGGGCTCGTTACCCATCAGTGCACTTCTGGCAGGAGATGGCGAGGTGAAGCCTGGTGAGCGAGACGTTGAAACTCGGTCGTGTTACGCCGCCGAATATCTTCAAGTGAAGTCTCTCACTTCATAACGGCTGCCTTGCTGTTTCAGGTTTTTGGGCTGACTAAATAAAAAAAAAAATAATCTCATAACTAGGAAATCAAAACTACAAAGCTGATGAGTATTCCTCTCTCTCCATTTTTCCAGAAGAAGTGATATATTCTAGAGTTTCTTCTGTTTCAGCCACATCTCCCATCATGACTGGAAACAATGACTTAGGATAGAAAAAGGGGAGGTAACTGGGCGTAAGTTGGGCTCTGTTCAGGTCAGCAGGGAATGGTGCGTCCTCTTCCTCCTCCCACCCTGCCAAAGCTGGCATCGTTGTGTGCGGGTGGGCGAAGGGGGTACGTGGGTTTGTTTTGCCATACCCTGCCGCAGCGCTAGTCATTGCCGAACTTGAGAAATCATCATTTTAGTTGGGTATGGCGTGCTGCGACAGGCTGATGCCCTCTGCTCCCCACCTCCCCTCCAGGAGTAAATTCTGTCGCCAGAGGTGGAGAAGGCTGTGTGCTGAGAGGTAGAATGGCTAGTGAAGTTGAGTCGTACAATCTCTTCTTCCAAATTGCTTGCTCACATCGCTGAATGAAAACGTGAAAGAAAGTAATTTGAGCGTTTAATAGGCAGGTATCCACATCCCTTAGTTTTGTCACAGGAAAAATTAAGGGCAGAACTAGCTACAGAGGCAGAGCTCTGTTTCTGTTCTCGGGGTGGTTGCCTTCAGGTTTCTGTGCAAATGGCATGTGGTGTGACACTTTATTGCAGCAGCCTTTAAAGCGTCATTTCTGTGCATAAATGGATGTTCTCCGTGGCCAGTGAGCCTCACCGAGAAACCTCAGAGACCTGACTTTCAGTGTGTTGATGCATATTTTGCTTTACAGTTTTTACTTTTGGTTTGAGTAGGCATGAACTTTTCACTCGCTCTGAGCTTTGTGTTGATTTGCGCGCAGGGCAAAATGATGCAGATCTCTGAAGTTGCAAGTCTTTATCCACGAGGCTGATTACAGTGGATGCATTTTTCTCTGCTGTGCGTTACCTGCCAAGACTCTTTACTCCCCAGCTTGTTGCAGACACTGCGTTGTGTGTTTGTTGTTGTTATGCAATTGCCTGTTTTGATCCTTCTGTTTTGCAGAATTGCATAAACTTCAGTTGACTGCGTGCCTTGACAGAAAGGGAATGCCTGTGCTCCAGTCCTGGCAAATCCTGCCTAGCGTTAGCAGAACAAACGGTCCGAACTTTACGGGCAGCTGAGTTTAGAATAACTTAAAGATTAATGAACCTCCGGCTGGGAGAGCGATTGTTAAAGAGGCTGACCTGTTGATGGTATAAAGGAGAAACATTTACAGTATGGGAATTATTTCCTTAAATTTCCTATGTGGATAGCGATGCTCATGCCGTGATCTGTCTGCTGCTGGAGGACTCAGTCCTGAGGACGCGAGAGATGGGACGCACGGGAGAGGATTCTGTTCTCAAAATTTTGATTTGGGAAGAGCCTGTGATTTTAATGATCTTGTCGTACATCTGTCAACAGATATATTCTGAGTGTTGTGCGGTGCTGCTATTGTGCTGTATACAATTGACATATCTCCTGTTCTCGTATTGCAGTGAATCTGAAATCCTGCACCATGACAAACAATATGAGCCTTTTTACTCTTCCTTCGTTGCACTTTCAACACATTACATCACTACTGTGTGTGGTCTAAGTAAGTGTGCCCCATCCTTTGCTTCTTTTGCTCTTGTGTTATGACTAGGATATAGTAAAAGTAAACTAGAACTGTTGTCCTTTTGGTATTTGTCTCGAGCCCTCTTTCTGAATCAGATACTAAGGCAGAGCACGTGAGGCCAGCGTTGCTAGCTTTCGTACTGGCAGAACGTCAACTCAGATGGAAAGGGAAACTTGTCGATAGGAGGGTTTGGCCACCAAGTACTGGGGAGCGTTGACACTTTGGTTGCTTAATCATTGGCCTGACGTCATTTAGGGAAAATAATTTTTGGTCAAATGAAGTGTTTAAATCCGTTTTCAGGATTTTTAGGTTCTTCTTTAGCGGTTACGTTACTAAGTTGGAAGTAATGATCAAAACATTGTGACTCAAAGTATTTTATATTATTTTTGCTGACAGAATTGGGCAATTTCAGCAAAAAAGTGGTTTTGGTCAACTTATTTCATGTTCTTCAGTGCTTCTGTCAGTATTAAGTGATGTTGCTGGGGAAGCCATTGTATCTATCTAAATTACCTTGTCTGGGTAGAAGGTGTTATCACTGCTTTACTGACACTTCTTGTGTTACGTTTTAATGAGACTGAATTTATATTGCATCTGTGTGTTAGGCACGCTGGATTGTGTATGCGTGCGTGTTGCATAGCATTCTGTTTCGTTGAAAGCATTAAGAACATCTTACGCTGAATTATTTTAAAACTTGTACTGAGTGACGCAAGCGTCTGCTTTTTTCAGTACCAAGAAACCAATTGCAATCAGTGGCAGCTGCTTGTAAAGTCCTGATTGAATTCTCACTGCTGCGTCTTGAGAACCCCGATGAAGCGTGTGCTGTTTCGCAGGTGAGCACAGATTTTGACCGTGCGGGCAAGCCTGAGAGCGAAAATGGACTTGGGCCTCTAATTCCGCAATATTTGCTCTAATGTTGCATAAAGCAAAATTAATGAAGTTCTTAAAATATTTAAGGTATACCGCCTCGGTAGAGACTGATACGTGCTGAATCTTCCCTCTGCATTCTTTACTCAGAATTTCAGCTTGCTCACAAGCTGAAATAAAGGTGACCTGAAGCCTTGGTTAATTCTGTTGCAATTTCCTGCAGTCTGATTTGGTTTTGTGTAACAACCTGGATGAAAACTGTTTCTTGAGTTTTTAAAGATGGATTCTTCCCCAGTTGTATTTTAGTCTTCTGGGAAAGCTTAAATCTATTTCAAAGAGGAAAGGCATGTGAGAAGTGTTCACATAATGTAGATTCTGATAGGGCTGGCTTTAAGCCTTAGTGTGTCATGGGAGCGAGAGCTTTTCCAGATGCTTTTCTGTAACAAGCACATGGGACAATGTTAGCGACCTGAATTACCTGCAATTAGTAAGCCATCACAATCTTTGGTATGAGATCAGAGTGGATTGGAGATGTTGCAGTAGCCTTACTAGCTGAAGTTGCAGTACTCAACGCAGCTGCTTAGAATAAATGATACCGAGGAATAACTGGAATCAAGAGAGTTTAAATTGTACTTGCTTTTTCTTTGTAGAAACACCTCATTCTGCTGATAAAGGGGCTGTGCACGGGCTGCAGCCGCCTAGATCGAACTGAAATCATTACCTTCACAGCAATGATGAAATCGGCCAAGCTGCCTCAGACTGTCAAAACCCTCTCTGATGGTAGGTGTTTTAAGTTATGGTTATATCACTGTGACACTTGAGTTAGGCATAGAAAACGCTGTGGTTTTGATGTATGAAATGATGTTTTGCTGTTTCCCCTGCAGTAGAGGACCAGAAGGAGCTGGCCTCCCCGGTGAGCCCAGAATTAAGACAGAAAGAAGTGCAGATGAACTTCCTCAATCAGCTGACATCAGTCTTTAACCCTAGAGTCTCGTCATCACCATCTACCACGCCAGAGACACAGGTAAGCAAACAGCCCTAGAATAGCAGTAGTCTGAATTTTAGCGTTAATAACATGGTTGCAGGGAAGGACAAAGGGCAGGAAGCGGTCATTTTTTAATACACGTGTAAAGAAAACCTTTCTTAACTATTTAAATCCTACTTGTGTGTTGATGAATGGCAGATAACAGAATAGTTTGCATTGTATTGGCAATAGCAGTTTTGTTGCCTCGTGGAAGCTGGTGTTCAGTGATATTCATAGCTGTTTTGAGTTCTGCTGCTGATGCACCTTGCTCCTGTGTAGAGACTTACTGCAATACCATGTATTTTTAATGCTTTCATAATGTATTTAGTATGTGCTTGCTTTTAGGTGGAAGGAGAGAACGAGGATCAAGCTTCCACAGATCAAACCTCTGCGGCAAAGACAAAAAGCATATTTATTGCTCAGAATGTGGCCAGCCTGCAAGAACTTGGTGAGAATCAGCTTTCTAGCATCGGGGGGGGAAAAAGTGCTAGAGCAAATGTCTCTCCAGTGTTACACCTTACAGCTCTGAATGGGAAGAAACTTTCTGACCTAAAGGATTCACTCGGTTGCATGCTGATGTTACCAAGGGAGGTTGTGGCTGTAATGTAGTTTTCTTCATTGCAGAGGAGATGAGCTCAGTATATTTGTATGCAGTCGCTCTGTTTTGGGGCATAAATAAGGTAGACAGTATAAAATAGCCTATGGGATGGATTATTGAGCAGGTGTGAATTAGACCTGTTGTGCCACGTAACATGCACCCAGAGCTTTGTGACAACCATTATGAGTACTGGCTGAAAACTTCACCATCTGGTTTATGTGTTGTAAACTAGTCGTTATCCTGTTACCTCATCTATGATGATGTTTTCTCACCACAAAGAATAATTAAGTCAATTATTGATGACCGTTAGATCTGTTCTGCTTAGAAGCTCTGCCATGGAACAGTAAAAATAACACTGCTATTTTTTTTTTTTGGTAGGTGGCTCTGAAAAACTGCTGCGAGTGTGCCTGAACCTCCCATACTTTTTGCGATACATAAATCGATTTCAGGATGCAGTGTCAGCCAACTCATTTTTTATTATGCCAGCCACGGTGGCAGATGCCACTGCTGTTCGCAATGGGTAAGAGTCTGTCGTCGCTCTTATTTGGTAGATGCTGGGTACACTGTGTGAGAGAAAATAACTGTGCTAGCTATGCAGTATGAGTTATTGTGCTGCTCCTGTGAGCTGTCTGATGTGTACATTGCATTGCTGAACCTTGACATGTGTCGTTACTATAGATTTCATTCGCTGGTAATAGATGTGACCATGGCACTGGATACTCTGTCTCTGCCTGTATTGGAGCCCCTGACACCCACGCGTCTCCAAGATGTGACTGTTCTTGCTCTCAGCTGTCTTTACGCAGGTGAATAGATTTCCTGTATTTTCTTTGGAGCTTGAAGTCGCTCTCGCCTTTGCTCTGCTTTGTTACCTGCACGTTTGAGGCTCAGCCCACAAGTAACCTTTATTGCTCATGAATTTGAAAGCTATGCAGCATACTGCATAGTATGGTGACCGAGTTAATATGAAAATTACTATAGTGACGCTGAAATTCTGATATATTCTGCAAATGTTCTTGTCAGTATCTGAGAGAAAGACTGACTCAACATCTTCTTAATAGCCTGTAATTTCTGCTCTTTTTTTTTTTTTTTGATGTTCAGAGCATAATATGTTTTTGCAATGCTTACTGCTTCAGCTTAATTGGTTATACCCCCAAATCAACCATGTTTCCCAGGAGTGGTTTAAGCACACCAGAATCCTGAGCGTTTAATTGGTATGGGTAAGATTTTAAAGAGATACAGCAGTTGAGCATGAAGGTTGCCTTAAAAATGATATTTAATTACACGGTAAAACATTTCCTCCTTTAACTGTTCTCACCCGTTTCCGTAGGACAAAACTTGACTCTTTTGGGGGTACTTCAGAAAGATTTTTTTAATCTGTCAGCTGGAATGTTGAGTATTCCCAGCTCCATCAAGTTTATGGGCACGTTTGATACCGCTTGTTTTAATGTGCTAAGTAGGAACATTGAGTCCCGAGACTGGCTCTTAATAAGAATGTTACCTCCACTTGTTTTCAATCAGGTGTGAGTGTGGCAACTTGCATGGCCATCCTACATGTGGGTAGCACTCAACAGGTACGAACTGGGTCAACAAGTTCCAAAGAAGAAGATTATGAAAATGATGCTGCTACTATTGTACAGAAATGTGTAAGTAAATGAGAGAGCGTGTTTGTTGTTTTCATTCTCGGCAAGTGAAGTGCGTAGAATTTTTATTTATTTGGATTGCAATACATATCTCTTATTTTTCGTCATCAGACTTGCTGATAAAGGAAGTAATGGGGTGGCTAATTGTAGAGGGTAAAATACAATTGTATTTGGAGTTTTAAAACTGTGTGTGGTGGTTTATTATTGCCCAGTGGAGCGCTTAAACGTTACCTTGGTTTGGGATTTATTTGCAGCTTGAAATCTATGAAATGATTGGACAAGCCATCAGCAATTCACGCCGTGCAGGGGGTGAGGTAAGATTTGCATCTCAGGAAGCTTTTTTCACTGTTTTTGTGCTGGTATATTTTGGCATTTGGATTGACGCTATTTTGTCTTTTTGGTGCTTTTTGTTTGTGTTTTTTTTTCCCCCCCCCCCCTTCACTTTTGGGATGATAGCATTATCAGAACTTCCAGCTGCTCGGGGCTTGGTGTTTGCTAAACAGCCTCTTCCTCATCTTGAACCTCAGCCCCACGGCCTTGGCTGATAAGGGAAAGGAGAAAGATCCATTGGCTGCTCTTCGCGTCAGAGACATTATTGCTCGTACTAAGGAGGGCGTTGGGTCTCCCAAACTAGGACCTGGGAAAGGGTACGTAAATGCCCCACTGAAGTAATCATTGTCCATGTATCTAACCGTGCCCAGCAAGCAACTACTACGGAGTCTTGTTGGTCTCTTGAAATTTTATCCGCATTTGTAATTCAGGTCTTGATTCTTGAAAAGAAGTTGTATTCTTCAGTTTAGCAAAGCAGTCAATTCACTCAATTTGATAGATATAGATAGATAGATAGATAGATATATTCCCCCCCCGAAATTACATTGTATCCTTTATGTTTTTGTAGGCATCAAGGGTTTGGTGTTCTGTCAGTGGTGCTAGCAAATCATGCTATCAAATTGCTGTCATCGCTCTTTCAAGATCTACAAGTGGAGGCATTGCACAAGGTATGTAGGTAGCATGTACGTTTTTGTGAAACATTTTGCCTTCTCCACTGAAACACACTTTAAATTCTGTCTTCAATGCTGTCCTCCAGGGCTGGGAGAGTGATGGTCCGCCAGCAGTGCTGGATATCATGGCTCAAAGCACATCCATCCAGAGAATTCAGCGGCTGATAGATTCTGTACCACTCACTAATTTGCTGCTGACTTTGCTGTCTACTTCCTACAGAAAGGTAGGAACTGGCATACGGCTAGAGAACTTCTGTAGCTGAACCACTCCTACTAAGTGTCATCTGCCTGGAAAATTCTCACTTTACAAACTGTGACTATGCTAAGAAGAATTTAGAATTCTTCTTTCAGAAGCTGTCAACTGGGGCCCCTCTCTTTCCTCTTTTCAGAGACCGTTAATTTGATAAACTTGTTCTAATAAAGTTTTTCTGTAAGCTCAGTGGTATTTGTGAGTTTAGTGAGAAGATGAAAAGGCTGTATTCAAAACGGATGCTTTTATGTTAGAGCTGTTACTTGAAGTGTTGCTTACAAGCTTGGCATAGATTATTTGTTTTCAACCATCCTGTGTAATTTTTAATACAACTTAAGGGGGAGAAGCCTTGAAAAACTGTTAATAAATTAGTTGAGATAAATTTGCTGGAAGAAAATTAAAATGCATTAGGAAGTTACTCTTGTTTTCAAATTCTTACCTTTCATAATCCTAAAATTTAACTTGTTCTGCTATTCTTCTAAGGCTTGTGTCTTGCAGCGTCAGAGGAAGGGCTCCATGAGCAGTGATGCAAGTGCCTCCACTGATTCTAATACTTACTATGAGGATGATTTTAGCAGCACTGAGGAGGACAGCAGCCAAGGTAATAGAGTTTGCAGCAAGCAACTTAAGTCAAGATTTTACACCGTCTTTCAGATTTAGTGGAAACCTGGCTACTGGTCTTTTGCCTTCTTGGACTGGAATGTCATGTAATGCTGAAAATATGAAACAGTTTGTAAGATCTGTTTGGCAGAAGTCATGCTGACTGTACTCTTTTCTGTAAACTAAAACCAGAGCGGCTGGGATTTGGCAGTATTTGCTTCAGAGGAGAGTGGAAATAATTTCTTCTTGTAAATTCCTGCTGGAGTGCTGTAAAAGTGCTTAGCCTTGTGATTTGGAAAGGAAAAATGAAGATAGCAGATGCCTTAACTGTGCTCACTGAAACTCTTTTTCAGGCCTTTTCTAAGTCGAGTAGTTTGTATAAGGTAGTTGCTTATAATCTTACGCTTTTGTTTTTCCTGCCTCCTGTGTTAGATGACGACAGTGAACCAATCCTTGGGCAATGGTTTGAAGAGACAATCTCTCCAAGCAAAGAGAAAGTGGCCCCACCGCCACCCCCTCCACCACCACCTTTGGAGAGCTCGCCTAGAGTGAAAAGCCCTAACAAACAGACTGCTGGAGAGAACGGGAACATCCTGGCCAGCCGCAAAGATCCAGAATTGGTATGGGAAGGTCTTCAGGCTTAATGAAATAACCAGTGTGCTGTAGCGTGGTTTACTTGTCAGTGGCTAGATGCATTGACAGACAACATGATAAATGTCAGGTATTTTAAGTACATTGCTGATGGAGAATCAGTGACTGTCTTGGCTTTGAAGAAAGACATCTTCTTTAAAGAAAGACATCTGAAGAAAGACTCTTCCGTCAGGTGGAATATCACAGTATTTGTTAGTGCCAGGGAAGCAAAGACTGAGGATAATATCTATTTGGGTTACAGAGGGAGAGGGAAAATGAGGGCGGAACTATAAGTGAAATGACTTGCTGATAGAATGCTTTTAGCTCCAACTCTGTTGGGTAAAGATAAAAATAAATACTGCAGTCGAGAAGTTAGAGACTTACAGCCTTTTCAGAGACTTGTAAAATTGGTCCCGATACAGAACACCGAGTGCGATGAGTAAACCTGTATTCCACTGCCAGGGGTGGAGTTAGGGGAACTGATTTATTTTGCTGGTGGTTTTGGTTTTGTTGTCTTATAGTCCCTCTGCTTTTGTTGCTTCTATAGTATGTTTCTCTTTTCTTTTCAGTTTTTGAGCCTAGCTTCAAACATTTTGAACTTTATCACTTCTTCTATGCTGAACTCCAGGAATAACTTCATTCGCAACTACCTGAGTGTGTCTCTTTCGGAGCAGCACATGGCTACACTGGCGAGCATTATCAAAGAAGTGGATAAGGACGGGCTTAAAGGTGAGTGATCAGAACCTCTCTGTTAGAGAACACGGACTGCAGGATTTATAGGTGTATGTTTTCTTAGCTCCATGTGGAAATATTAAATATAGGCGAGCAGCGGTAGTAAATGGCTTGATCCCTGTCTTAAAGGCACATCAGATGAGGAGTTTGCTGCTGCGCTGTATCACTTCAACCATTCCTTGGTGACCTCAGATCTTCAGTCTCCTGCCTTGCAGGTAAGTCTGTGATTGAACGTATTAGTAAAATGAAGAAGTGTTCGTGTCCATTAATGTCTCTACACAGACTCTCCACACCTAGAGTAGTGTGTTGATGATTCCATTTGACCCTAGAGTATATTCTTTTGCAAACAGAGTTTGGAATATTTTGGATCCAATGAGTTGGATGACCTATGCAGTCATCCAGTACAAAACATCCTGCAGAGTGTAAACTTTATGGTTAGAGTTCGCATTAATCCACTGAACTTTGAAGATGTTGATAGCTGAAAAGGAAGTGAGTTTGTATATTTTGTTTTGGAGAGTTGCCTCTATCCATGTGTTTATCAAGAGGCATTCCTGCAGATTTGCTTTGGTGTCAGGAGTGATGCCAAAAGGCCTTGGAATTCTCTCAGGAGAGAATGAAATTAATCCTTTTGCTTTCCTGTGCTAACTTTGTAGCCTCTAGGTTTTTTTGCTAGGTCATGGGCTGACCCAACTTAACACTGTAAGTAGGGGTTGCAAATCTGCTTACAAATCACTGAATTCAATCCCTATACTTTTTGTTGACTGTTTTCTACTATATTTAAAATACTCTGTTTTAAAAGCAGTCGGACTTTTCCGATATCTGCCTCTTTACTATATTTGAAAAGAAGCAAGCATTACTGTGATCAGTCAAAGGGGTCATCTTCCACATTCTTAGGTGCTGAACACAGTAGCATAATCTTCTCCTGCTGTGATATTGCAGTAAATGAGTAGAGCTCATTAATGCCATTTTTTCCTGCATTGGCATTGAAGTTGAAAGTTTGTTGTGTTTTAGGTGGCAAAGTGACAGCGTAACTGTCCCTCAGTAGCTATGCCATGTATTTGAGATAGGAGAGATATTGCTGCGTGAACAAGCTCTGATGTTTATTGTCATCTATTTGTTCAAATCATGCTTTTAATTGGAGCATCAGACAGGACTTGCCCCTTTTCAACAAGTCTCTGTTTTGTTCCAGAACACACTTCTTCAGCAGCTGGGAGTTGCCCCTTTTTCTGAAGGTCCGTGGCCTCTCTACATCCATCCTCAAAGCTTGTCGGTGCTTTCGCGACTTCTCCTGATTTGGCAGCATAAAGCCACTGCCCAGGGAGATCCTGACGTTCCAGAATGCCTTAAAGTTTGGGAAAGGTGAGATAATTTTATGTTAAGCTGAAAGTCAGTCATCTCCTACCTCTCTGATTTTCTGTCAAGTGAAAATTCTCTGGGACCAGCGTAACAAGTGTGTGTGTGTTCTCTTAAGCGGTGATGGTATGTGATGCTCGGAGGAGCAGAGGGTCAGTCTGCTGTGTTGCTGGAGTCCTTCACCTAGAGCATAGGAAATGAAACCTAGAATTAGGATTTAAGTGGGTGGAGGCTGAACTACTTACAGCAATGCTGGTTTTAAAAAGGGACGGCAAATGTCTTATTTCAGCAGGTTTCTGGTGGGTTTTGTTATGATGGTGCCAAGATTTTTCTTCTCTGTGCCTTTACCTGAATGTGAAAGTCTCTTACAGGGTTTAGCTGACTTAAAGCTGTAGTGGACAGCCTTTCCTGCGGGAAGGAGTTTGCATCTCTTTCTCCCTTTGAATGATTGTTCATATTTTCCATCAAATGTATTTGCCGCTCATTGAATTTATGTAGGTTTTACTGTTTGCATAGTCTCGTTCCAATACATAATGTAGTGAATAATTTGTGAAATTGCCAGTATTAGAAGAATCAGCAGAAAAATATAATTATGAAATTGTTTCTCTAACCTCTAGTTAAAGAGATTTTAAAGAGGGATCTAAGCAAGAAGAGTAAACTTTATAAACTTCCTCTCTTATTGTCAGGTTTGTGGGCACATTGAAGCAAAATGCCTTGCAGGGGACTCTTCCCAGTGACACAGAAGATCTGAACGTTGAACACCTCCAACTGCTGCTGCTTATTTTTCACAATTTCTCTGAGAGGGGCCGCAGATCTGTCATGATGCTCTGTATCCAGACAATTGTGGAGCTGACAGTGAACATGGATACCCAGCAATGTTCTGTGCCACTTATCGTAGCACGTCTACTCTTGGTGTTTGACTACCTGCTCCATCAGTATTCCAAGGCCCCCGTGTACCTATTTGAACAGGTAAAATTTTGAGATCATGTTGTGGATATTTAATTGGTCGCCCAACAGAAATCTGTAACAAGCAATCGTTTGGTGTGTTCTGGTCTCTTCACGACCTTTGCGAGTAAATCGGTTTTGATGTTGTTACCAGCCTTTGGAGTTACAATGGATGATTAACTACAGTTGCTGATTCCTAGTAGCAGATTCAGTTTGAGTGTAAATTCCTTGTGTAACTGCTGTCCTAATAAATCCTGGTAAGGACAGGATGAATGCCCCACCTTATCTTTCAAAATCTTGACTATTTGGGTGTTTAGGCACCGTTTCACAGATACCTTGTACGCCGTGTCCTTGCTTTAGCTTTTCACTGTTGAGGTTTTTGGCACTGTTCTCATTAATGGGATGCTAGTGTTTTGTGCGTGGCTTTTTCAGTTGTTGGAAGCTTGACCACTGATATTAGCTGCTCACTCCAGAATAAAATCATCAGCTAGGGTCCAGGGCTTCCCTCAGAAGCTGGGAATGATTGTGTTTCAGCAACAGGATTGTTTGTATTTTATGGTTCTTTTTCTGTTGGTGGTGGTATTTTTTCCCCCCTACCCCTTAATGACAAGGATGCCATGGGTGGTTTCTTGTTTGGTTTTTTTTTAACTTAGGTGCAATATAATTTGCTGACTCCACCCATTGGCTGGGTGAGCGGATCCCAGGACAGTAGCAGACGAACATCTGTCCCAATTTATCATGGGTTTAAAGAAGTGGAAGAAAACTGGACCAAACACTGTTCATCAGGTAAGAACGAAATTGTAAGGAATTTTTTAGTGCAAGATTTGCTTTTACAAATAAGTGAGAGCCCTTCCTGTGCCCTGGTGTGGGTAGCTTTTCCTGCTTTTAATGGGCATAGTTACAGGAGACAGATAAAAATGCATGTAATAATGCAAGAGAAGTTTTATTAAACAAAATTATTGTCATCTAGGAGTATGCTACAAGTAATTCAAAATAAGTGTGTATTTATTATGCCACGATTGTACGAGTAGGAAAACCTTGGCTGCATATACCATAGGTTAAAAGCACGTATAATGTGTCATGGAGCTAGCTTAGTAGAATCTGATACTAGTCTTAAAATATGAAAGGTTGAGGGGATGGAAGAGAGAGGATAACACAATACGGCTTAATTAAAACTGTCACTTTGAACATTATTTTCTGTCCTCACATTCCAGACGCAGTTCCACAGCCCAGATTCTACTGCATCCTATCTCTAGAAGCTTCTGAAGATGATCTCAACCGTCTAGATAGCACGGTATTGGGATTTCTGTTTTAAAGACCTTTCTGTAAGCCTTGAGGGCCGTGTTGATTTGACAAGTGCCAGGGAAAATAGACAAGAAGGAAAGACTTGACGAAGCAGCTAGAGCAGAAATATTTCAGAAATACCCGACAGAACTAACTTCCTGAAGTTTTATTTTGCATAGTTTTGGTCTGTGGGTATTCTGAATACTTAAGAGGAGAGCTTGACTGTATATAAATGCAGAGTTGTGCAATTTGCAAAGCAACGATCCTGACTTGTCATCTCTTGCAGGTTTGTGAGGTCCTTTTCTCGAGGACTATGAAGTATGACGAGCTTTACACAGCCCTGACTTCATTACTTGCAGCTGGGTCACAGTTTGATACACTCAGGAGGAGAGAGAACAAAAATGTCACTGCACTGGTAAGACTGTGTTGCTGTGATGTGGTCTCTGTTGAGGAATAAAAAGTTTGCAAACTTAGTATTTTCAAGCAAAGTATTTAACCAAAGTATTCTCGACAGTGGTTGGAGTAATGGGGAACTTAAAAATCCCATGCCTAATGGTAATGTTTATGGTGGCGGTACATCTCCTGTGAGTTTTTAATTCATAACGTGTTTTAGACTTGCGGTATGTCCCTGGTAATTCCAGGAGGTCTGGCTAGAATATGAGGAAGCAGAAAAAATTTGTATAATCTTTCCTTTTTCTTTTCTCACTTCTCTTTGTTGCATAATTTGTTGTATAATATGACAGAAGCTCAGTCCAGTATGCGTTCGTCTGATTTGGCACACCTACAGGAGTCTAGAGTCTCTGATGAGATAATTTCAGTATTGAAATTATGTAATGATTGAAACTGCAATCTTTCTTTACTAATTTGTCCAACTGTACTTTTGTTTAGGAAGCCTGTGCACTTCAGTACTACTTCTTGATACTGTGGCGGATACTAGGGATTTTGCCTCCATCCAAAAACTACATGAATCAATTGGCTATGAACACACCAGAGATGAGTGAATGTGATATTTTACACACGTTGCGCTGGTCCTCCCGTCTGCGAATCACGTCTTACGTCACGTGGATCAAGGTACAGCCTCATCTTTATTAGGGGTGTTTTGTAATGTTGTTGGTAGTAAGAATGTCAGGCTCTTGTTCTTCCATGCTGACTGCATGTGGGATTTGTTACGTGGGCATGGTGGTGAGAAATGGGAACTTATGTCCGTGTTTTCTAAAGTGTTCTAGCCTGGTAATTGGCAGAGTGGTTAATTATAGAGCACTTTTAAAAGTGACGGGTCTTTTTTTGGCATCTGTAGGATCACCTTACCAAGCAGGGCATGAAAGCTGACCATGCTGCTTCTCTCATTGAATTGGCCTCCAGCAAGTGCAGCTCAGTGAAGTATGATGTGGAAATAGCAGAAGAATACTTTGCTCGACAGGTAAGGTGGGGTGAATGCAATTGTGCATATGGAGCTTCTGTTTTTGTGGAATGATTTGCACTTACTGTTCCATCCCTTTGTATTTTAAGATATCTTCTTTCTGCGGTGTTGATTGCACAACTATTCTCCAACTGCACGAAGTTCCCAGTTTACAGTCCATTTACACCCTTGATGCTGCAATTTCCAAGATTCAGGTTTCTCTAGATGAGCACTTTTCCAAGCTAGCTGCAGAAACTGATCCACAGAAGTCTTCAGAGATAACCAAGAACCTCCTGCCTGCTACGCTACAGCTTATTGACACTTACGCTACGTTTACCAGGTACAGTCCTTAGGATTGCTAGTAGGAATACAGCTTTCTGTGCATAGGGCTTTCTTTGCATTTGGTTTGTTGTTTTCTTAGAGGTAGGTGCTTTTTTTTTTTTTAAATCAGTATAATTCCTCTAACTTACGTCCTCTAGAGCGTCCATTGTTTTAAAAGAAGAATAAAAAGTAGCTTCTCAAGCCATGTACGTGAGGTTGTTGTTTCTAAGTAGCCTCCTTGTCTCATCTTTCAAGACTTTCTTGCAAGCTTGCAAAACCAGCTTTTCCTCCAAAGATGAAACCTCCTCTTTCCACTCTAGGGTAGTGCTACTTAAGGTTATTTCACTGAGATAATATTGAGACTGTCAGACCATCAAGAAAGAGAGGGAGTTGAATTCTTACATTAAGAGTCTGTAGTCTTCTAAACTCTCATTAGAACCTATGCAGAAGAAAGCAAAAGTAAATCAGCTTTTTCTTTTGAGTGGGTGCTTTTCCTGGTAAGTAGCTTAGAGGAGATAAAAGCCTAGAACTCCCTCAGTGGTATAACACGAAGTATGGGGCAGAACTTCAGAAGTTTGCTTTCTTATCTGTCACTGTAGTGACACACTTAGTTCTGAAATGCAGAGCTATTTCCTGAAATAAATCCTTTCCATCCTGAATGCAGATCTTACTTGCTACGGAGCCTCTCTGAAGAGGGCTCCACGGAGAACAAACCCTCTGAAGAGAAGCTCCGAGGTTATGCTGCTGTCCTGGCCATTGGATCCAGCCGTTGCAAGTCTAATACTCTAGGTGAGGGTACCGGATAGTTCAGATTTCCTTCTCTCTGTAGATGAAGCTTTCTACAATGCTGCCCACATTCAGCTTCAAAGCCATACGCTGGCTAATGTGTTCTTTTTCTCGACCACTTTGTTCAAATGAGTATATTATTCTGTCAGCATAATATATATATTGAGATTCATAATTCATAATACTGAGAAGTCTTTTCTTTGTAGAATTGTAACAACTGAAAGAGGGGCAAGCCTTGAAAGAGTAACTTATCTTGTGGGCTTATCTGGCTTATGGAAATGCTTTTCTAATCGTGTTGGTGCTCCGGTGGCATGGCATAGTAAGGGGAATTATGAAATGTTGAAGACTGCTGCGAATTAGTATTTTTACCATGTTTCCTGTTGTTTTAATAAAGTGCAAGAAGCTGGGAAGCTCTTGCAAACTGTAGGGATAATTTTGACTTGTAGAAAAGCATGAAACTAGCCTTCAGTAGAATTACAGCTCCACTTAGCTACAGATGTGTCTTAATCTAGCTTTAAGCAGTGTTGTAGAAGTGTTCTGGTTTTCAATAGGACCCATGAAATTACTCCATGGCTTATGATTCCGTATTAATTGCAGGTCCAACACTTGTTCAGAACTTGCCATCAGCTGTGCAAACTTTATGTGAATCATGGAACAACATTCATACAAATGAGTTTCCAAACATTGGCTCATGGGTGAGTCCAGCCTCGTGGATTGATCTGGTGTGATCTTAACTCCATAAATTGCTGGGAATGACAGTCAGTGTGTCTTTCTGTTAAAGACAAATGGTTCTGATTTTTTTGTGTGTGTCTCAATCCTTAGCGCAATGCCTTTGCGAATGACACGATCCCCGCAGAAAGCTACATCAGTGCAGTTCAGGCTGCCCACCTCGGTACTCTCTGCAGCCAAAGTCTACCTCTTGCAGCTTCCCTAAAACACACCCTTCTCTCCCTGGTCAGACTCACTGGGGATCTCATTGTGTAAGTGATGTTTTTTTTATATTACATTCTTGCTGTATAGATCTGTGTGCTCTTCTGGATGTCTGTCTTCATCAGACTGTTCGGGTGGAACGCTTAGTGAACTGGGGCTGTATTTTGAACTAAGCCTTTAACGGAGTTACTTTCAGTTTACAGTTCTGAATTCTAAATGAATGAAAGATAGGCTTTCTATCTTGATCTGATATCTCTAAAGGTCAGATTCCCCGAGAGAAACCTTTAGTCCTTTTTGTCGAATAGGGACTTGAAGAAACTGGGGTATAAACTGCGACAATATGGATCTAATGAATTCATTTGTGTTTTGTTATCGTTCCCTTGTGTGATGTTTTCAAAGCATAAGGAAAAAGTGAAAATGAAGAGGTTTTTTTCCAGGGACTTACTCTAAGATATTCTGAAACAAAAAAATAGTTGTTGACACTGCAGACAAGTCCAAAAGCCATACTATGCAATAGCATGATTGTCTAGGAAAATGCTGTAACTGTATATGTCCAAAAGTAACGTGTAGTGTTTTCCAAATGAGGACTATTTTTCTGAGGGGAAAAGTGGCTAGGCCAGTGTATTTATCCCAGCTTTCTAAAAAGGGTTTTATCACTGACTTCCATCCAGACTTGTGCCTTACTTGTGTGACTTCTGATTTATCCAGTAAGGACGTTCTCTGATCCATCATGCTGAGAATTAACTTGTTTGCTTTTCTTTTCAAGCTGGTCAGATGATTTGAACCCACCACAGGTGATTCATTCCCTATTGCCCCTCCTTTTGGAGACGAGCACAGAGAGTGTGGCAGAGATAAGCAGCAACTCCCTAGAAAGGATCTTGGGCCCTGCAGAATCAGATGAATTCCTGGCACGTGTTTATGAGAAACTGATCACGGGATGCTATAACATACTGGCCCATCACTCTGATCCAAACAGGTAACGGGCTGTGTGGCTTGTAGTTCTCCTCCAACAAAGCTGTGTACAAAGAATTACTACAGTATGTTTAAATATCAGTGTCGGTTCTTGAACAGTACAACAGAAAGGCAAAGAATCAGCTTATTTTTATCTGTTGAAGACTTCTATACTTGTAGACTAAAAATAGAAGATATTTGATTCATATTACTAGAATTTTCAGCACTGCCGTTCAGGCAGTGTGGATTTTAATCATCTCTTGTAACTCTGGATGGAGCATTTCTGTATCTGGATAGTTTTTTATTTAAGCAGATAGAAAATTATGTAAATACAAGCACGAAATCAAAGCTGAAGATGCCGACCCAACTTGCTTTTATATTCCTTTGTCTCTGTTCTTGCTGTTTGTAAGGATGGCTAATCCCTGCTTTATCATAGCAAACTAGCCAGATTTGTGCTTCCCACCCCTTACTCGCTGTGTGTATAGAGGGCATAAGCTTGATGCGCCGATGTTGATTCTACCCATCTGAAACATAAAACCATTAGGCATGATGATGTTGGATCTTTTTAACACTGATCCTCTCTGGGTGGAAGGTATTCAGAGGGAGATCTTCTGCGCCTTCTGGTAGAGAATGTAAATGTAATGGGATTTTACTTGCAGTGCGCGTTGTGGAGTGGGGAGGAGCACGGGAGAGAACGGGGAGGAGTAACACTAAAACAGACTTAAAGTGTAAAAAGAGCAGCCATTTGTAGGAATTTGTAATGTGAGGTGTCTGAAAGGTCTAGATTATTCGAGGTTTCTGACTGTGTAACTTGCCTTACAGCATCATGTGCCACTTTTTTTCTGAACATTTGATGGATTTGTTGGTGTTCATGTATGTTTGTTCAATTGTTTTTCTCCTGTCTCTTGGAAGGAGAGCCGCTTTCAGTTAGTAGAAAGTTTATTAGAATTGTATTAGCAAATTTGATCACTTCTTGGCTCTCAGAATTGTTGGAATTGTTGAAATTGCTCTTACATATTCTTATTTAATATGCATCTTTTGATCCTCAGTGGCCTGGATGAGTCCATCTTGGAGGAATGTTTGCAGCATCTGGAGAAACAGCTGGAGAGCAGCCAGGCCCGAAAAGCCATGGAGGAATTCTTTTCAGAAAGGTGAAGTCATCCTGAAAGTTGTAGCCCAAGAACTTTATTTCTCTTCCTTTTTCTCTTAGCTTGTCACTGTCAACACCTAAGTGATGTTAATGCCATTGCGCAGGAAAATACAGAACTATGTAAAGATAGGATACCCTTCAAGCAGCGCAGGCGAGTGTGAAAAGACTTTCTGTGTGGGAGAGGACCTAGGTCTTTGTCACTCCAAATAAAATATTCAGCGAGTCCTCATAGTGATCATCAGTGGGGAATCTTGCGAGATGATTGTTTTGTCAGAGGCATTATAAGGAGGTTTTTGAGAGATGCTTTTACAGATCAAGCTGCAAAATCCCAAGTTCTCTCAGTGCTTTCTTGGGGCAGTAGGTCGATAATTTTAAGGGTGGAGGTGGGGTGTTGGCCTGACTTAGAATTATGAAGACAAATGGTGATGGAAACAGCATAGCACAACAACAATGTTCTGAAGAGAGATGAGGGTGAACTGGAGGAACGTTTTTCTCTATTAGAAAGCCGACCGTTGTCTGGTTTTGCTCTCTACTTGTTCAGTAGTTCAAAATTGAAGCAGTCTGGTGACTGTGCTTTGTTAGCATGGAAGGGAAAATAGGCAAGAAAATCTTGACTTTTGGTTTTGGAAACCAGTACAGCCCCTTTTGGGACTTGATACGTGGAGAGTACTGATATGCTACTCAGGAGCTCGTGAGATTTACAAGTTTTAGTCTGAGCTAAGAGTTCGCTGTTTGTCTGAAAGCAATTTCTGTGGCTTGGCTGCTGAGTAATGTTAATACAAACTATTGCCCATCTTAAACGTGAGGGCAGGTATAAGTGCAAGTGAAAAAAAGGAATGGGTCGTCTTTTACAAAGCTGACTTAATTTCCCCCCTCCATATAGAGGAGAACTGGTTCAAATCATGATGGCCACAGCCAATGAAAACCTCTCAGCGAAGTTCTGTAACAGGGTGCTGAAATTCTTCACCAAGCTCTTCCAGCTAAGTAAGTGATTGTTGAATCTCTTCTGTCCTGCCTTTGTCCACTTTATACTGTTCTTGTATTAGACTGTGATATGAAGATGCTTGAAAGAAAAGCTGTAAAAGGAAGTGGAGTGACAGCTTCACACTTTTAATGGAAAGCCATTTTCAAACACGTTCGTTGTAGCATCTGTCACTTGCTAGTTATTTTCTCCTTCAGCTGAGAAGAGTCCCAACCCCAGCCTGTTGCGACTTTGTGGCTCTTTGGCTCAGCTGGCTTGTGTGGAGCCTGTACGTCTCCAGGCCTGGTTAACCAGGATGACCATGTCCCCACCCAAAGATTCAGATCAACTGGACGTTGTGCAAGAGAACAGGCAGCTGCTGCAACTCTTGACAACTTACATTGTTCGGGAAAACAGGTAAAGTACAGCCTTTGTCATTTCTTTTGTGTGCTGTTCATTTCTTTTGTTCTCTAGAAGTGCAAATTACTTGTGAGTTGCTGATGGCTTCTTGTTGTCAGCTTTCACATGAAGTGATGGGGGCATGGCTGTTTGCCCTGAAGGCATTGCTGTGGCAGTGCTCTTGCAGCGTGGGGCTTAGCTGTATTTCAGTGGGTGATGTACCCTGTCTGAAACTTTCTTCTTTTTGATTAGCCAAGTCGGAGAAGGCGTGTGCACTGTTTTACTGAGTACTCTGATACCGATGGCAACAGAAATGTTGGCCAATGGCGATGGCACGGGCTTTCCTGAACTGATGGTCGTGATGGCAACTTTGGCTAGTGCAGGACAAGGTGCGGGACACCTCCAGCTTCACGGTGCTGCTGTGGATTGGCTGGGCAGATGGTAAGAGCGAACTGTATACTGCTGTTTGTTCGTTTGCATCACTTACACTGATGTTTTAAAATTATATTTTTCCTGGTAATTTGGGGACAGAAGTTCATGTTTACTGATACATGCTTATTTTTTAGTTTGTTGTTTGGAATATAAAGTGCCCGAGAGGCTGATCTGTGTCCTCCCGTTAAGAACAACTGTGTGTTTTCTTTGTCTTTTCCACTCTCGATGGTTTAATTACTGCATTTATACATTTCCTGTTGTTAATCTAAAGCAAACTGAATGCTTGAAGCTATTGGTCAGAACTGAGTGTATACTAACAAGCTGTAATGATCTTCTCCCCTGTTTTGTGTTACAGCAAGAAATACCTGTCTCAAAAGAATGTGGTAGAGAAAATGAATGCAAACGTCATGCAAGGGAAGGTAAGATGTGACTATTGCTTAACTTAGAGGAATAAAACTCAGGCATGAGCTGTATCAGCTGTCCTGTTTTGGTTTCACAGTGGGAGTTTTAAAGCAATTTGGTCAGGGGGACTGTTCATTTTCTTGCCTTATAGCAGCTATTATGGGATCTAAGTATTGCCTCTCATTTCATTCATCTCTACTTTATAGCATGTGACTATCCTGGAGTGTACATGCCATATTGTCTCTTACCTGGCCGATGTCACTAATGCCCTGAGCCAGACCAGTGGCCAAGGACCAAGTCATCTTTCTGTTGATGGAGAGGAACGGGCGATTGAGGTGGATTCGGACTGGGTGGAAGAGTTGGCAGTGGAGGAGGAGGACTCTCAAGCTGAAGATTCGGTAGGCAGTAGTCACAGTTAATGCTGCAAATGAGAGGAAGATTTATTATGCAGCTTCCAAATCAGAATTACTCAGGTTATAAATTAAGATTTTGTTGTTGTTGTTTATTCCTAACGTGAGACTGAGTGAAGAACCCTAGTTGTCAGATCTGGAAGAGAGTATCTGTTATTCGTGCGTAGATCTGTTGACTTTGTGATGTCAACAAAAGTTAAAAGTGGGGTTTTTTTTTTAGAAAACAAAAAGAAAGAAACGGAGTAAGATGGGTTGGTTTGTCAATTACTAGCTTTTATATCACAAGCAACTTAGATTAGGCTTTTAAGTGCTGTTGGGTGGGGAAAAAAAAGCTGTTATTAATGCAATCTTTAAAATCTGTCGTCCCAATGTATTATTTTTGTTACTGTTTTCTTTTTCTTGATTCACTCTTTCAAGTTGCTATAAAACGTCGCTGTCTCCTCTTTCCATGTGGTTTGATACCAGCTGCCATCTTTTAGCTAGGTGGTGCTAAAACTTGCTGTTCTTAAAGTGCGCATTTCATGTCTGAGGAACGTATTCTGTACCATGTGACTTTACTGTAGCTGCAGTTGTAACACCTTTCTAAAACAACGTTCTTCTTGATAGGATGAAGATTCTCTTTGTAATAAACTCTGTACCTTCACCATCACACAGAAAGAATTCATGAATCAACATTGGTAAGAATCTCAAACTTGTGTTCAGAATTTCAGCCTGATATTTCTGGCCATTGAGAAGGAAACAAATGCAGTCTGTGGGCCTTCCTAAGGCATTGTATTTTATAACTCATCTGGCTTATTTTGTGCAGGTATCACTGTCACACTTGCAAGATGGTTGATGGCGTTGGTGTTTGCACAGTTTGTGCTAAAGTTTGTCACAAGGATCATGAGATTTCTTATGCCAAATACGGATCGTTCTTCTGTGACTGTGGAGCCAAGGAAGATGGCAGTTGCCTGGTAAAGTGTCTTCATGTCAACACACAAGCTGTGATTTCTTGAGTTTTTAAAGTCTTTTGCAGAGGTTTCTGTTCTGTAGTAAGTTACATCATGATACGAGTGCGTAAGAGTCCTAAGACTTGACAGCCTTGGCTTTATAATGAACCCTCTTAATTTACAGCTTGCCTGGCAATTTATTTTTTTGCACCAAATAAGTGCGTTGGCAAATCTCTGTCCTAGTGACTACTGGGATTCCACCTACCTTTACAGAATTTGCAAGTTAGCTTAAGCTACACAGCAGTCAGATACCACCTTTTCCCATGTTTTCCACTGGAATCAAGCAAAGTAACTTTATCTTAAATATGAAAGTTTTTCTAATACTTGGGTGGAGTGTGGCATGCAGCATACTGTTGTGTTATTTCTTTAAAATTGCAGCCTAAAAGACTTGCACTCTGTTTCTTTAACTTTACGTTAATCTTGCTGCTATTACAATCTGTATTCATCAGTGATAAAGTTGAGTCTGGTTTGGGCTTTCAGCATTGCTGTGTCGTTCCCAGGCTTTGGTGAAGAGAACTCCCAGCAGTGGTATGAGCTCTACCATGAAAGAATCCGCCTTCCAGAGCGAGCCCAGAGTGCCCGAGAGTGTCATTCGACATGCAAGCACTTCTCCCGCAGAGAAAGCCAAGGTCACCATCAGTGAGGGGAAGGGCCCTGACGAAGAAAAACCCAAGAAGAGCAGCCTGTGTAGAAATGTTGAGGGCTGTCGAGAGGAATTGCAATCCCAGGTATAATTATCAGCTAGCTGTTAAAAGAAGATGGTTTATGATGAGGATCTTAGGCAGACTGTGTTGGTTATCAGCCAAATTGCTTCATTTTTATACTCCTCTTCTTGATAAGAGGGATCATAAAAGTGGTGTCAGGCTTTAGAAGCCGGTTGACATGCAGCTCTTGTGAAGACTCCCAGCAGGATCATCTTGTGCCTCACTTGCCATATCTGTTTCTTGTAGGCCAACTTCTCCTTTGCACCTTTGGTGCTGGAGATGCTGAATTTCCTGATGGATGCCATTCAGATAAACTTCCAGCAAGCTTCAGCCATGGGGAGCAGCAGTCGTGCGCAGCAAGCTCTCAACGAGCTACATACTTTGGACAAGTCAGTAGAAATGACAGATCAGTTGATGGTATGATACTAAAGGAGTGATTAGATTATGGGTAAGTGGGATCAGTTTTAAACAGAGGAATTTCAGTGGTATACTTTTATATGCTTTTACTAACGGCTCAGGTCCCAACTCTTGGCTCTCAAGAAGGTGCTTTTGAGAACGTCCGCATGAACTACAGTGGTGACCAGGGCCAGACAATCCGGCAGCTGATCAGCGCTCATGTGCTGAGGCGGGTGGCGATGTGTGTGCTGTCATCCCCGCATGGACGTCGGCAGCACCTGGCTGTGAGTCACGAAAAGGGCAAGGTGAGTTCTCTAACTCTGTACAGAATGTTGGATTGTGAAGGGAAACGAAACAACCCTAGAGCACTGAACAACAAGCAGCATGTGATTTGTTCTGCTTGTCCCGAGATCTGGATCTTCTGTAAAGTACTGCATAGCTTAGAAAAACCTCTCATTCTTCAGAGAAAAGAGTTCTTGCAGCAGAAACAGTGACAACTTGGGGACACAGTCATAGAGCTGAAATTGAAATGCCTTTTTCCCCCTCAGTTATAAAGTTGGGTAACTGAGTTCGTTTTGTTCTGCAGATTACAGTCCTTCAGCTCTCAGCATTGCTGAAACAAGCAGACTCCAGCAAAAGAAAATTGACCCTTACTCGCCTTGCATCTGCACCCGTTCCATTTACTGTACTGAGCCTAACTGGAAATCCCTGCAAGGAGGACTACCTAGCCGTGTGTGGACTGAAAGTAAGTGCCTGACAAACCCTTTTCCAGGCAGTTGGAAACATCGGCTCAAAACCAGCTGTATTTCTTTCCTCTGAGGAGCTAGCGCAGAGCTGGCTCCAAAGGTCTGTCACTAATTTTAGCTCCTGAATCACTTTCCAGCTAGATATATGAAGTAAAAGAAGCAGGACCTATATGAATAATATAGTAAATGAGACAGTGCCTCAAAATAGTAGTTCTTACTGTATTTAGGCCAATTTTACTTTAGGACAGGAGTCAAGGTTTAGTCATGTGAAACTTAGTGTGTTAACACTAGTTGTTATAGACTAGTTCTTTGTAGCAAGGACTCCTCTTTTTTGTATTCTCCCAAATTTAGATTCAGCTTTCACAGCGCAGAATCCACAAATCTATTATTTAGCTAAGAAACAGCTGGACTCTGTGGTTTGGGTTTTTGGTTTTTTTTTTTCCTTGATAAACTTTCATGTCATTCATCTTAAATGCAGGAATTTTAGATTCTTACTCTCTGAATCATTATTGGCACTAAGAGGAATGCTGGCTTTTAACTCCCTTCTTGGCTTGAAATGTTTATAAACATTTTGTTCTAATATTTGACCAATTTTTTTCATTACTCCAGGACTGCCACGTGTTAACGTTCAGCAGCTCTGGATCAGTCTCCGATCATCTGGTACTTCATCCCCAACTAGCCACTGGAAATTTCATTATTAAAGCTGTGTGGCTGCCAGGATCTCAAACAGAGCTTGCCATTGTGACTGCAGACTTTGTGAAGGTATGTTTAGTCATAAGCTATTGATGATATTTCTTCTTTCAGACATTAGAGTCTGGATCTTTGTGGAGTTGCATGTGGAAGAATGTGATAATATTCTTAGTTAGAAGTAAATTGGAAATATAAGTTTGTGGTGTTTGGCTACTGTTGTTGTAAGAAAAAGCAAAACCAAAGAACCCAAAGAGCAAAAAAAATGAACTATAATATCTAATAGGTATTCCCTTGTCTCAACTCTTGTCCATTTGCACTGTTTTGTATCGTAGTAGTTAATGATTTCCTTGATTCTTCCCACAGATTTACGATCTTTCTGTAGATGCCTTAAGTCCAACTTTCTATTTCCTTCTACCGAGTTCCAAAATCAGGGATGTCACTTTCCTTTTCAACGAGGAGGGGAAGAACATAATAGTGATCATGTCCTCTGCTGGGTACATCTATACGCAGCTCATGGAAGAGGCGAGCAGTGCCCAGCACGGACCATTCTATGTCACCAATGTGCTTGAAGTCAATCATGAGGACCTAAAGGTACTGGTGACTTTCCTTTCTTGTTGCATGGGCTGTAGTGGCTTTCTCTCTTTTGTTTGTGTCTTACATTTGAAGGCAGAAGTCTCCTTTTTTCCTTTTAAGCCTCCTGATCTAGATGAATGAGCTTGCCATTCCTCTAAAGAGAGAAATATCCTTGCGGTGAAAGGGGGTGGGGGTGAAAATTAAACCCCTTGATCCTTTCATCTAGAAAATGGAGCATGTTTTCCATGGCTGGCTCAGAAGTCATGCCCAGCAGGATTTCTCAGCAGGGAGATGGCTTCAGAGCAGTGCTGTTCTCAGAGCGAGGCACTCCAAAGGTGCAGCAACCAGAATGGATAAAGTTACTGACCATTGCTGGGGCTGCGGAGGTGGAGTGAGTCTTTGTTTCTGGTCAATAGCAGCTCTTTAGTCTTGGAGGTGACTTTTAAAATCTGTCCACATTTCACTCAGTGTTTTTGCTCCAGCCTCCTCCAAAACAGGGGAATAGATGAGAAGGCGGCCCTCAGGAAAGCTCTTTTATGAGCTGGGCACATGTGCTCCATGTGAGATTGTCATACAACGTTCAAGCACGCAGCTGCGGTAGCTGAGGGCGCTACGTACAGCCTGTGGGCATGCAATCTCGGTATCCCCTTCAAAAGCCTTTGAAGTATCTGATGGATGAGTTCACCAAGGAGTTCAGCTTAGAAAATTGTCTTTTAGGGCTGTGTTCTCTCACTGGTGGTGAGGGGGCCGGAGGGAGGCTTTTGGAATAATTCCATCATGAGAAATTTCAAAGCCTGACAGAGTGTTTTGGAGGATGTGTGTTTATCTTAGATGTTGTTGTTTCTCTCTGGTCCTACAGGACAGTAACGGCCAGGTAGCAGGAGGTGGTGTGTCAGTGTACTACTCCCATGTGCTCCAGATGTTGTTCTTCAGTTACTGTCAAGGCAAATCCTTTGCAGCCACCATCAGCCGGGCCAATCTGGAAGTGCAGCGGCTATTCCCCATTAACATAAAGAGGTGAGGCTCGTGTGGAAAACTCCCCTGAAGTTTTCATTTCTGTTTATTATTAATCAATATTACTAATTATTCTTAACATCCCAGCTCTGAATGGCCAAAGCTTGTGGTGAAGAACCCCCTTTTGACTGATGATTTCCTGCTGCTTTTCATGGTGCTTCTGCCCTAATTGCAGAATGATTTGAAACCAAAGCTGGCTGTTTCAGCAGTGGGGCGCGTATGCATTTTTTCTTCCCACTAGGATTTCACAGCAGAAAGATGGCTTCAGAGCAGTCTTGCTGCACAGTGCAGAGCTGCTACTGGTGCAGCAGCTGGAACCGATGGGATTACCCACCCTCACGGAGGCTGCAGAGCAGGAAGCCTTTGTTTCCTTTCGGCACCAGTACTGCAGTGGACCTTGTGTATTGTGCA
This sequence comes from Gymnogyps californianus, assembly GCF_018139145.2. Lineage (NCBI taxonomy): Eukaryota > Metazoa > Chordata > Aves > Accipitriformes > Cathartidae > Gymnogyps > Gymnogyps californianus. The sequence goes on from NC_059491.1 coordinate 7,514,093, forward strand.
TATTAAGGCTTATTTTCAGACTCCCTTGAGGGAAACCAATCTCTTATGCTATGAATGTGGCAAGAAAAAAGCTCTTCTATCTTCTGTTCTGACAAGCAGAGCTGGGCATTTAGGCCACAGACTCTTCACTAGCCTGACATAAAGCCACTGTCGTGAGTAGCTCTGTAGACGGATCAGGTTCCAAGAGCTCCCTAGCCCCAGTCGAGTTTGGCTTAGTCTTTTTGCAGCTTTTTTTTTTTTTTTTTTTTTCCCCAGTGAGCAGAGTCACACAGATTCTCCTGCATTGGCCTTTGCTTAGTGCTGCTGGGTGTTTTGAAACATGGAACTGTGCATCTGTTCAGATAAAAAGATAGCTGAAAGCCATTGTAAAATTACTTCCTTGGTTTTGGCATAAAATGTTACTTTACTAAGTGTCTTTCCTTGAGTTTTCAGGGTACAGATCAGGGCTGTGAATTGGGATGCTTGTGCGTTCTGCCCACTCAAGGGACTGTCTTAGGTTTCTCACTTGTAAACTAGGCACCGATGTTCCTGGCTGTTCGTTAATGCAGTGCTTTGAATTTCTGCTGAGGACAAAGCTTTAACTGATTTGAACGGTGATGAATTTTGTGTGTTTTCGCTTGTGTTGCTTCTTAAATTAATGTCACTCTGCCCTTCATCTCTTGCAGTTCAAATGGTGGGAGTAAGACTTCACCGGCACTGTGTCAGTGGTCTGAGGTGATGAACCATCCTGGCTTGGTGTGCTGTGTTCAGCAAACCACGGGTGTCCCACTGGTGGTGATGGTGAAGCCGGACACCTTTCTCATCCAGGAGATTAAAACCTTGCCAGCCAAAGCAAAGGTTAGTCATAGTTCCCTGTATTTTTGGCCCTTAAAATGTGGTTTCTTGTTGTTCCGTCAACAAGATCTCTAGTCTTTGCAGCTTTTCTAATGCGAAGAGTTTGTTTCTTCAAGCAGCAGTTGCCAGGTCCTTTTTTTGACTTGCTTTGCTTGCCTCTGCAGATTCAGGATATGGTGGCCATCCGTCACACAGCCTGCAATGAGCAGCAGAGGACCACTATGATCCTCCTGTGCGAAGACGGCAGCCTGAGGATCTACATGGCCAATGTAGAGAATACCTCCTACTGGCTCCAGCCCTCTCTCCAGCCTAGCAGCGTCATCAGCATCATGAAGCCGGTTCGCAAGCGCAAGGCAGCTGCTATTAGTAAGGGACTTCTCATGCGTATCTTGTGTGAGGTAGCGGCGGCAAATGTAGATGCGAAGATTGATCAGCGTCGTATAGATACTTAAGACGTTTGCTTCTGATGGTTACTGGTTAACCTCAGGGCTAAGTACTGGCTAAATCTGGGTGAAATGTTTCCGTAGATGTCTATAAAAATACATAGCTATCTGGCTCGCACGGGCGTTTCCAAAGGAGACGAGTTCATTCTGCAGCTTTTTTACCATAGCTTTGCCTGTTTAGAATATATTTTGTCAAAAACATCTCTCTTCCCTTTTAGCAACTCGTACATCCAGCCAAGTGAACTTCCCTATTGACTTCTTTGAACACAACCAGCAACTCACAGATGTGGAGTTTGGAGGCAATGACCTGCTGCAGGTTTACAATGCCCAGCAGATAAAGCACCGGCTCAATTCCACTGGCATGTATGTGGCCAACACAAAGGTAAGTGGGGCAATTTGGGGATTCTGTTGGGCTTCTAGGTGACATTATTGTCTGGGTTGATAGCATGCCTTTTTTTAGAAGTCTGCTTTGTTCAAATGACCCTGTACAAATCCCGTGATGCTGTTAGATAAACAGTGGAGGCACCTGTGTACAGACTTCAGATTCTTAGCTTAGGAGTGAATTTTTGACTTCACCTTTCTGAGCTGTGATGTGTCGTCTGCAGCCTGGGGGTTTCACCATCGAAGTGACGAACAATAACAGCACGATGGTGATGACAGGCATGCGGATCCAGATTGGCACACAAGCGATAGAGAGAGCGCCCTCGTACTTGGAGATCTTTGGCCGCACCATGCAGCTGAACATGACCCGGGCTCGTTGGTTTGACTTCCCTTTCACTCGCGAGGAAGCCTTGCAGGCTGACAAAAAACTAACCATCTTCAGTAAGTCTTTGTTAATTGTTTGCTTTGACTACCTGTTGGTTTTGCTTGGGTGGGTTGAAGCTACTGTGTTTCACCTCATAGTAGGGAGGGTTTCCACAATCTGTTTGTTTGACCTGACTACAGAAGCAGTTCGAGGGGCGGATCCTGAACATTTAATAACTTTATTTATGGCCCTGTTTCTTGCTGCAGTGGATGAATACGCAATAGCTCAGCTCAATAATTTTGTGTTGAGGTAATAGAGCAGGAAAGTGGCCTTGAAAAGGAGATGAAACTGTCAGAGTGGCTGTATATTAATGACACAGTGTAATCTCTGTCCTGACCTTATGAGGCTATGCTTGTTTGTATTCAAAAGAAACTGTTTTGTTAGTTTTTAAGAAATTTCTCTCATCACTGCAGTTGGGGCTTCTGTGGATCCTGCTGGAGTCACAATGATGGATTCCATAAAAATTTATGGCAAAACCAAAGAGCAGTTTGGATGGCCTGATGAGCCCCCCGAGGATTTCCCATCTGCTTCAGTGAGCAATGTTTGTCCCCCAAACCTGAATCAAGGGAATGGCACTGGAGACACAGAGTCGGCTACCCCTGCTGCTGCCAGTGGGACTGTCCTGGAGAGGTATTTCTGCAGTCTTTCTTTTATTTCTCCTTGAAAATGGGTAGTTGCTGTAGAGGGGACCTAGGTACGCTTGTGTGCCTTTCTTAACTGGGAGAACTTAAGGGAGTTAGTGAGTTGTTCTCACTGCCATACAAAACAACAACTGAAAAGTCAATGATTATCTTCTAAGGAGGGCTTTGTGCTCACTCTGCATTTATCTGGTGGCGTAGATGGGTAGATCTGTGTGCATGCTTCGTGTTGCTAAGTTCATTCGTTACAGCCGTCTTGAAGAGCTAAAAGAGATTTCTGCCTTCTTGGTACATTTCCTCATTTCAAGCTGGCCCTTTTTCATTCTCTAGAGCTCACAAAGGTTAGGCCTCTCTGAAGTGAAGTTCAGTTTTGAGGAGGACTTTGTGTGTGACCTTGCTTTAGGCTAGCGGTTCCCACCAACTTATCTTGTAGCCCATATGTCTCAGGCTTAACTACTGTGGTGGAGAAAGTGTTGGGTTTTTTCCCCCCATATCCCTACTGAGAGTCAAACCACAAGGGTGAGCTGGGCATATATTTAGCAGAAGAGAGAGACCTCTTGTTTTTATATCCACCTTGTGTTCTTCCTCTGAGCTCATACAGTCTGTACCATAAGGGTTGTAGAAAGCCTGGCAAGCTGGCGAGGATAGGAGGGAAACAGATGAAAGAGGAACTAGCACTGCTGAGAAATGAGCATTTTGAGGGATACACTGCTCGACTGTGAGTAAATGGTGGTTAATTTTGTCTTACTGAATTTCTCAGGTAAAGGTTCAGGGCTTGAAGTGGCAGTTATGTCCAGGTGAAGGACCTGTTTGGCCGTCCTTTAATATTAAAATAGTTCATGGGATTTTTTCCTGTGCTTATTTTCTCTTTTCTTCCCTCCTCTGCTGTGACATCTCCACAAGATGTCCCTCTCTGCACAGACATGCTTTGTGGTTTTCCAAAGCAGTGGAATTATATTCAAAAACTCAGAACCAAAAAAATTATTCTTTTTATTTTTACTTACGTGTTACAGAATGCAGCATGGTTACCTTATAAAGGGCCTCTTGAGTAGGAACAACTAATGGCAGGCAAGAGGCAGCTTTCCTATCAGAAGTTTGGTGTCTGCACTTCAAATTTAACCTTCGGTGGTGCTTTAAGCAATGTGCTTGGCTTGTCTGTGCTAGGTGGCCTGGATCTCCTTTATTTGTTTTGCTATTAGGCAAGTGTCTGCTGCCCAGATAGAAAGAACCGTGCTTAGATTTACTTTATATAGCGCTCTCCCGGCTTCCTGATTTCCCCATTTAATTTGCCTTTTGCTTAGAATGTGTTCTAGGGAGTTTTTCTGTGAGCTTTACACATTTTTTTTTTTTTTTTTTTTTCCCTTTTTCTTTGCTCCCCCAAAGTTCTGAAACTGAGTCCCTAACCACCCTGGACCGGTTAGTATGCCATCCTTTTCTCTGCACGAATGAGTGTGTGTCAGAGAGACAGAACACATGATGTGGCTTTTGTTGACTGTTTTTTTTGTTTTCCAAGTGACATTTGCTTCTTTACATTCTGGTCATTGCATGGCAGATGGTTTAGCAAAATGTAAAGATGAGGTGGCTTGCAGATTTTTGCTGTATACAGCATAACTGTTGCTTGTTTGACAGACTCCTCTTTTTGCTTTGTTCCCTCCTTGCGTCTTTTTATTCTGCTTATATTCCCCTACTAGCTTTATGGAAGGTGGCTGTGGGTAGGGGAATGTAATGTTATTTATCACCACCAGACCAGACATTTGTTTCTTCTACCTTGTATCCAATCCTACACTGTTATTTCTCCTCTCAATGCTATCTCTTCCCTCCTTTTTCCTGTATCCTTGCACTGCTCCTTCTGGTGTGTCAAATGGCATTTCAGGTGGTTCTACCGCCAGGCACGAAGTGGTGCTGCAAGGGAGATTCAGCACTTTGCCGCAAGTTGTAAATAAGGTTTTCCCTTGGGGCAAGTATTTTATTAGCCTGCCTTACAGCTGTCAAAAGTTTGGACCTCACCATCTCTCACTTGGGTCATACCCAGTGCTCCAAGTTAATTTTCCTCTGGAATGTTTTGCGCTGAAACTCCAAATTGGAAAGAGCAACCTGTGTGAAAATAGCAAGCGAGTAGAATCTTGCTCCCTTAGAAAAGTCGGTTACGCTTTTTCCCATGTGTCATACCAACCCTTGATCTGCAGTCATATGTACGTCTGTGGGCCATGGTGAATTGGTACTGTCAAGACAATCCAAGTTATCCCTGCTGCAGGCTGCGTAAGGAAATGTTTTATCCTCTTTGGTAGAGAAAAGCCCCTGTCTTTCAGCTGTGGATTATTAAAGCAGTCCTAAGTTTGTCTGTGAGCGTGAGCCAGGTTTAACTCTGGTCTGTAACACAATGAAATGATATGCATGGTGCCTGTGGCAGGTTTTATCATGCTTTGATTTTGTACTTGGCATTCGTTAGCTGTCTCTGAGCTACTCATGACTGTAGCCCGCATAAAGCAAAGTGCTAAGGAGAGAGAAGGGTTGCTGTACTCAAGCCTGCTTTCCTTTCTCCCTTCAGGCTAGTAGTGAGTTCTTTAGAAGCGCTGGAAAGCTGCTTTGCTGTAGGACCAGTCAACGAGAAGGCAAGTAACTTTCTGAATACATTCTTGAGCTTTCAGAGATGGGGGAGGAGGGGCAAGATCAGCAGCACCTCCTGCAGCCCTGGGGGCCTGATACGGAAGAGAGCCGCATCCGTTTTGCTCAGAGCACTGATCTGAAAGTTGACTTAGCGAAAAGCATTTGAAACTAGTTTAGAATGACAATTGGCATTTGCATTTATTGCTGGTGGGATTTTTGTGCTGTAGAGTGACCTCATTTACAAAAACAGCAGGGTAGAAGCCCATAAATCTCAAAAGGACTTTTCTTCTGTAGACATGTGAAATGTTCCTTAAATGTCAAATAAAAAATTGAGGAGGCTATCAAAACTATATTGAAGGAAGGCAGAAACTTGCATGCACAGTGCAAGGAGGGGAGGGAGCTGCAGGTACGCTGAGAGATCACTCGCGCATCACTTAATGGTAAATGTACTGAAGAATGTTTTTTGTCTGTCCTTGGGAGCAGGAGAAGAATAAGGTGGCAGCTCAGGAGCTGGCTACTATGCTGCTGTCCATGCCAGCTCCTTCCAGCGTCCAGCAGCAAACCAAGAGCCTCTTGGCTAGCTTGCACACCAGCCGCTCAGCATACCATAACCACAAGGTAACATGGCGCAAGGATTTCAATGTCTCCTGTAACTTGCCAGTTTATGGTCGAGGTGCAACACACACCTAGAACGCCCTTCCTCCATGCAGCGTAAACCTGCTGGCTAATTTTCCTTTAGCTCCTGCTGCCTGCCTTCCTGGCTTTTGTGTTTCACCAGAACTTCACTACTTAAAATGCTTTATGAAGATTTTGGTGGGAAAAAATGTCAGTTAATCTAGAGAAATGAGGATCTCGAAACACATGAAGTTTGTTTGCAAACTGTGTCCATAGCTCTGGTTTCCGTTTCCACAGGCATCTGGCTTAGGGTGATAGGAAAATACTAGGGTAAATAGTGGTTAGACGATGTGCTAACATAATTGCAGGAAGCGCACAGATGCCTGCAGATAGCCTTTGCTAACCACTTGAATGATTATGTTTATACACTGGTCTTTCCATCCGCATTTAAGCCTGAGGGGAAGCAAATGTGAAAATCAATTCTCGAGCCAGAGTTCTTTTGTTACAGGGTGACTTTTTAATGTTAGTTGTCCTTCCTACATGACATTGGCCAAGAGTTAAAGCAGCGAGTGCCGGATTTCCCCAGGATCTGTCATGCAGTTGTACTTCAGTTGCTTTGTTGTGCTGCTGGCTGTCATTTTTCTTTGCCTGTGTTATCTTTCACTTTACAGGATCAAGCATTGCTAAGTAAAGCCATTCAGTATTTGAGTTCCTCAACCAAAGAAGGAAAGGACCTTGATCCTGAAGTATTTCAGAGGCTGGTCATCACTGCTCGATCCATTGCTATTATGAGACCTAACAATCTGGTCCACTATACAGAATCAAAGCTGCCACAGTTGGAAACAGGTAGATAAGTCTGTAATTTTCTTCAGCTTTCTGTTGTGATAATTGAAGATGTCTTGGGGTATCTGCTTCGGTGTGACAGGGACTGTATATGACACATTTGTTAGGCGTGTGATAGTCCTTGTAATGAGGACATGGGAGCCTCTAAGAAAAGCCATTTCAAATAAACTTGGTGTTACCCTGCTTGTTAATGCTTTCCCCTGCATGTATCTGACCACTGTTTTTTAATCTGTATAGAGAGTGAAGAAGGGCAAGAGGCCCAGAAACACGCTGAAGGAGACGGCTGCACGTTTATTACCCAGCTGGTTAACCACTTCTGGAAGCTACATGCATCAAAACCCAAAAACGCCTTCCTTGCCCCTGCCTGCCTGCCAGGTGTGCTAGCTCTTCATTTGCTATTGTCAAGCTTGTGTATTTCGAAGGATCCTATTTTAAGCTTGTAAACAGAGAAAATTACTTGTTCCAAACTAGGCTTAAGATGCTAATGTTGCAATGCGTGCTTTCTAAGGTATATCTGCAAATTCTGCTCTAATGGTTTTGTTCGGAAGTATGTGTATTGTGCTAGTAAAAAGGGACTGATGATTGATTTATTCACATTTGACTTCATGGATGGTGTTAGAGGATATTCAGTGGTGCTGGTATATGGCGTGCACAGTATTCCATTAGACAGACAAGACTGGTGTGTAAGCTCTTTTTGGATTGAAACTTCAATGTATTTGTGGTGCTAACATTGTGCCTTGAAGTCTACAAACAAAAGATGCTTCCTGCAGTGTCTCGCTCTGTGCTGAAATGGAAAGATAGTTGATTACAGTCCTACTTTTATTCCTCCTTAGGTCTCACTCACGTTGAAGCCACAGTCAATGCTTTGGTGGATATTATCCATGGATACTGCACGTGTGAACTGGATTGTATCCATACAGCATCCAAGATCTACATGCAGATGTTGCTTTGCCCGGTATGTAATCTTGCTCTGCTCTGCTTCAGCCTATAACACTGCACCAGGGGAGGTTTAGATTGGATATTAGGAAAAATTTCTTCACTGAAAGGGTTATCAAGCACTGGAACAGGCTGCCCAGGGCAGTGGTTGAGTCACCATCCCTGGAGGTATTTAAAAGATGTGTAGATGTGGCACTTGGGGACATGGTTTAGTGGGACTTGGCAGTGTTAGGTTTATGATTGGACTCGATGATCTTAAAGGTCTTTTCCAACCTAAATGATTCTATGATTTTATAATATGAAGAGAATTAACTACAAGTAGAATGATAATATGTAGTACAGCTACAAAATAGAGGCATGCAGCCAGAAGTGAATGAAGGAGAAATTTCTCTCTGCTTGTGTTTTAGTAATGTTTGTCACGCGCTGCACATGGAACAATAAGTATTGCTTTGTGGCTGTTGGAGGAAACGGAGTTTAGAAGTTAGGCAGTGACATATGTCTTACGTGAATCATGACCAACAGAGAGTCATTTTTAGGTATCTTTCCAAATACTGTGAATAAGCACTTAAAGCTTAAGAAGTGTTATGATTAACTGTTAACCCTCTAGGATCCTGCAGTGAGCTTTTCTTGCAAACAAGCTTTGATCAGAGTGCTGAGACCAAGGAACAAGCGGAGACATGTCACCTTGCCATCCTCCCCTCGGAGCAATACTCCTATGGGTATGCAAGATCCATTCATCTTTGCCTTTAAATGAGCATGACCTACTTTATTTGTCAGAAAAGACAAGAAAATAAAGTAGTCTTATCAATTGGGACTAAAAAAGACTAAAACCAGTTTTTCTCCTTTCTTTTGCTCTCTCTTGCCCCCTAAAACCCTTTTTTGTTTTTTGTGTTTTGGGTTTTTTTTAATAAACATTCACCTCTTCTTTGACATTCTGGGATTCAAAGAGGAGATCTCTCTGAGATATTCCCCTTTCAGTGATAGCGAAAGCTAATTATTTTATCTAGGGGGTAGTAATCCAGACTGTCTGGATTACTGACCAAACTGCACACTGTTTCTGTGCATATTTTCAAATCCTTATAAATCAGTCATAAAGATGTGTGCAGACCAAAATTAGGCTATGAGATCTCCATCCAAGAGATACTTTTTTAGCATTGACGTGAATTGTAGTTGTCATGGAATCTGTTAGTGACTGGGGGTAAACTGAGGATAGCTTAGGGTTTTTTCCAGCATTAATTACCTTGTTCGTGATGATGTGAGGAAAGAGTGCATTTGTGAATTGATCCTTTGTAACTCAGGAGATAAGGATGATGATGATGATGACGACGCAGAAGACAAGCTGCAGAGTTCTGGGATAGCAAATGGCGAGCATATCCGACAAGAAAGCCAGGAGCAAAGCGAAGTTGATCACGGGGACTTCGAGATGGTGGTAAGTCCAGAGTGCTTCTCTTTGGAGCCTTTTAAGTATCTTAGGTACTTGAGTTTAATTTAGTTATTAAGCAGTTTGTAGTGCTCCATTAGCTTGTGGTGGTTTGGTGAAAGCTCTCACTGTGTTTCCTCTCCATAGTCTGAATCTATGGTTCTGGAGACTTCTGAAAATGTGAATAATGGGAACCCTTCTCCCCTGGAGGCTCTTCTGGCTGGAGCAGAGGGATTCCCTCCGATGCTGGATATTCCTCCAGATGCAGATGATGAAACGATGGTGGAATTGGCTATTGCCCTGAGCCTGCAACAAGATCAGCAAGGTAAGATGTAGGCATTATTGGCAGTCAAAAAGGTGAATAGAATATGAGGAAACTGGGAAAGAAACAAAGCAGAAGCTGTTGATGTCACCACCAACGAAGCAAAGATAATAGAACTATGAAATGTACAAAGAAAGCTGGAGTTAACATAATTCTCTCATAGGAAGATACTCATAATTTGTTTTCTTCTTGCAGGGAGCAGCAGTAGTGCACTTGGACTTCAAAGCTTAGGACTGTCTGGCCAAGCACCTAGCTCCTCTTCTCTGGATGCCGGAACACTCTCAGATACAACAGCATCAGGTAACTGTTCACTGCGAGGAATCAAGCTTTTTTGGTTTTGACCTAAATAATGACCTAAAATTTGTAAATATGGTTTTGAAGAACCAATTATTACTATTGGCTTCATGTATTTTTGATAGCATATTTATGGCCTTTTCCTGCTTTGATGGACTTTCATTGTAGGCTTCTGAGGAAGTTATTTCCTCTCCTTAGAATAAAGCAGACAAAATAAACCATATACTGTATTTCCTTTGCATTTATAAACAACCAGACATTGTTCTTCAAGTAACTTGCATGATTGTCTATTTGATGAGAAGGTTTCCTTCTCAGGGTATCTCCCCTCCACTGCTTTTAGCAGGCTTAAATGTACTGATGGATGCTTCTAAGTTCCCTTTTGATTTGTAGTTGAAAATTGACGCAAAACCCAAAGACAAATATTCGTGGCTTTTCTTTCGTAGCATGTGCATCTTTTGAAGTTATATCAAGGCAGTGTTTTTACTTGTAACAGCTCTCTTTATTCTCTTAGCTCCAGCGTCTGACGATGAGGGCAGCACAGCTGCAACAGATGGCTCAACTCTTCGGACTTCGCCTGCAGACCATGGTGGGAGCGTGGGCTCTGAGAGCGGTGGCAGCGCGGTGGACTCCGTAGCTGGGGAGCACAGTGGTAAGTGTATCTTGCTGCACCAGTGTCTGTACATCTGTTTTCTACTGTAATAGGACTTTACCAGAGTGAGAGGGGATGGGTAATCCCTGGCAAAGAAGAAATCTCAGTTCCAAATAGATGACGCCATGCATCATTTTATGGTTACTGCGAAAGCGCCATACAGACTGAATATCTGCTCACTTCTTGTAGTTCTCTGGACGTGTGGAGTCTGCAGTAGTTTTTGCTGGCCTGTAATAACAGAGTGCAGTAGCCTAGAGCAAGACTGAAAGAATTCACTGTACTGCTCTTAAGTTTGAATGGGATAGAATTAATTTCTCTCTTCTTTGCTTGGGACTTACACCCAGGTAAAATAATCACAGACTTTTATAAAAAAAATTATGTCTGCGCTGCCCATCCATGCCTCTTCTGACTTGGTTTAAATTAGTGCTGTGGAACCAATTCAATTTGGGCCACAAAGATGAGGCTGGCAAACAAAAGAATGCTAGGGGTGTTAAGTTGCATCGGTAGAAATTACTCTCTTCTAGCTTTATGAAGATAACCAAAGACACCGTCTCCTTAGAACCGTAATTCCAAAGTACAGTTCAGCTGTGTTGGTTGCTATGAAGCAGGCAAGATGTATGTTCAATTGTGCTGACATTGTCTTTCCCTTTTTTTTCTTTTTCTTTTTCAGTGTCTGGCCGTAGTAGTGCCTATGGAGACACGACAGCTGAGGGCCACCCTGCTGGACCAGGCAGCGTCAGCTCAAGCACAGGCGCTATCAGCACTACCACAGGCCAGCAAGAGGGAGATGGTTCGGAAGGGGAAGGGGAGGCAGAGGGAGACGTCCACACCAGCAACAGGCAAGGGGCTTTGTTTTCCTCTTCAAGAATAGCACATCTGGTCTGCAGTGTCACTGTTTATAGAGGAGTGGAATATAGGTGCTGAAATTCATGGCGTATGATTTGTGACTCTGTTGGACAGTGAAAATCGAAAGTCAGAAACATAGAATAGAGCAAACTGCCATTGCAAGATGCCTCCCTCTGTGTATTCACCATGTAATGTGTTACCCGTACCTAATGTGTGTGCCACAAAACTGCTGCCTGTACGAAGTGATGAAAAAGTCCTGCATGAGTCTAGTAAACAGAGGAATCGCCAAAATCTACAGCTTGGGAGCTTGTGAAATTCAGCGTTAGGAAAAAAGTGTGTGCAGGAGTGCTAAGCACTTTGGGAAAGATCTGCAGTTTTTCATTCTGTGATAACAGATGCTCAGTCATTTTTACAGTGCAGTTTGGAACTGATTTGCAGGATCTGTTTCTAGACAGTTGAATTCTGCAGGTGGTCATGCTAGGCAGTGTAGTTCTGAAGTAAGTAACTACATCTATTGTCAGAGTTGCTCTGCATCTCTGACATCGCTTGACTGTAAAGCCTGAGGGAGTCCACTCCTGTCTGTGCGGATTTGATGACCTCAGGATTTCCTCATGCTCTGAACTTCGGTGGTAAATTGCAGTGCTCTGTTGGTGATCCTGCTGGGTCTAGTATTTCTTGCGATGTGTCTGAAGTGCTTCGTGTCTGATTCCTGGCTTCTGACTTCCCAGGCTGCACATGGTCCGACTGATGTTGCTGGAGAGGCTGCTGCAAAACCTACCTCAGCTGAGGAATGTTGGAGGAGTCCGGGCCATTCCTTATATGCAGGTAAGTGGGGAGGGCTCAGGAGTTCAAGCCTTAATCAAACAGTTAACGACTACTACTACTGCTGGGTTTCTATTTGCACATGCTTTTCCCTTTCTCTTTCCTGCCCAGTCACAGTGTGTGAGTCCATCTCTAAAGTGTTTGATCTGTTGCACAGCATTCCTTACCTATAGATTTTTGCTAGACTTGTACCCTTTCTCAGTGTGGTGTTACAGCTGACTGATTAGCCTAAGGGCTAAAATCCTTGAACTCCGATGTATTTGAGAGGGTCTTTTGGGTTTGTACTGAATGTTCATATTAGGGTGTGATGGCACAGGCAGAATTTGGGAAAGAACGTAGATTAATCAAGTTAAAATCTGCAATGTTTTGTGAAAGTTAATCTGTATTTATCTTGAAAACGTGGAACCTGCCTTCTATTAATTCTCTGACTTCTATTCCCAGGTTATTCTGATGCTCACAACAGACCTAGATGGAGATGATGAGAAAGATAAGGGAGCTTTAGATAACCTTCTGTCCCAACTGATTGCAGAACTGTGCATGGACAAAAAGGTAAGCTGTAGTATGTGCACACGCTCTCGATTTGCTCCTTCTAGACAGGGTTTCTTTCCGTGGAGGAATTAGATGCATGGGGGTCATAGAAACACATTGCTGTGTGGAAGTGTTCAGGCAGTTTTTTTCTCTTGGCTCACTTCACATGAGGTAGAAAATGACATGAGTGTAACTCTCACTGTTTCCTGGTTCCGCCATCCACAAGTGAGCATGAAAATGCGTTTCACTTGAATTAAACTCTTAAAACAGACATGATCAGTAATGCATAATTGACATGTAGCTTTTCATTTGTGTAATACTGTTCTCTGGCATGCAGGCAACTGTCTACCCTTATATTGAGGAATTTTTGCTGCTTTTTTAGTATTACTGCTTGAGCTTAAATCAGAAATGCTTCATGAGGATCGGAGCACTGAAATTTAGATGCTTAGGTCATTGTGCTCAGCTCTGTAAGTAAGCTCTCTCCTTGCAGGATGTGTCTAAGAAAAATGAACGCTCTCCTGTGAATGAAGTGCACTTGGTGGTAATGAGGCTGCTTAGTGTGTTCATGTCCAGAACTAAGTCAGGATCCAAGTCTTCCATTTGTGAGGTACATTCTTCAAATTGCTTTGTCAGGGGGATGATGTGGCTGGGGGGCTTTTCTTCATCAAAGATGGTCTAAAAGCTGCTAACTGAAATAGCTGGTGTAAAACTGAAAAACGGTTAAAAGTGCTTTGGAAAAATTTATGAGGAATCTGTAACGTTACTTGACTCTTGTGAAAAAAGATCTTTGCTGAAACTCAGAATGGAGGAAGCCGACATGGAGAGACAACTGGATTCACTTGTTTTGTGCACGGTTTCTGACTGAGCTAAGGGCAGTGCATTAATGATGTTATTTAAAACGGTCTAGCAGATTTTTTCCTTGCATCTTACTGGTGCTGAAGGGGTTAAAGAGGATTTGTAATGTGATTATTGGAAAGCAATATGCTGCTGTGTCAACGTAAAAGTCGCTAAGAGGATTCCTTAGATATTTGTTGCTAAAAGGTACAGTAATAAGGCATAAAAAGCAGTATGTGTGGTGGGAAGGAGATTAATAAAAAAGCATAGAGGTTAAAAAATTTAGTCTGAACTGCATCAAATTTTAATGAGCTTATGAGCTGTGGGGTTTGTTTGGATTTACAGGGCTGCTTTAATAGTTTTATTTACAGTAGCTTTTTCTCTAGCCTTTGTTATTCACTTGAGCTTCCCACAGAAATCAAAGCTCATCGTCTTGCAGAATGCAGGTGGAGCAATACCTGGGTGGAGCAGAGCCTCTGAGCGGCATCTGCAACAGGGACTCTTTCTCTACCAGAATTCACGCCCAGCTGGCCAAATCCCAGATAAACAAATAGAAATCCCAACTTTAAAAAAAAAAAAAAAGGGGCGGTGGGGGGGAGAAGGAAAAAAAGCCCTAGTAGTCTAATCCATAGCAGAGTGGCCTCTGGCACATGTGTCGAGGGGAGATTAGACTTAAGAGGAGATTTTATTTGTTTTCCTTTACTAAGCGCTTGTTCAAAAGAGTCTCTGTAAATATTTGAGTTGCTTTTCATAAACAAAAAAAACCAAAAACCCCAACCTCAAACAAACCCCAAACTTAAAAGCTGCCTGTAAAGTTTCATAAAAACCTCCTCTCTTATCCATACTGTCAGCAACTACTGTCTGACTCTCACAGCTTCCCTTGCTCTTCCAACACAGTGGTTCTCAGGTGCTTTAGTAATCCATTTCCTCTTTGTTTCAGTCTTCCTCCCTCATCTCTAGTGCCACTGCTGCTGCGTTGTTGAGCTCTGGTGCTGTTGACTACTGTCTACATGTGCTGAAGTCTTTGCTGGAGTACTGGAAAAGCCAGCAGAATGACGAGGAGCCTGTAGCCACCAGCCAGCTCCTGAAACCTCACACTACTTCTTCTCCACCTGACATGAGCCCCTTTTTCCTCCGCCAGTATGTAAAGGTGAGTCCTACCCTATGCTGTTAGCTTTACATGACCTGCATTAAAAGGCTGCTGCACAGAAGCGAGTAAAAGCATCCCTGCAGAACTGGTTTTCCCTTAGTAGTGCAATTAAAATCTGTACCCTTAGCACACAGTTACAACTAGGATTGCTCTGAGTTCTCTCAGAGCAGCCCAGCTCTCTATATCCATTGATGCACTCCTAAACCAGGCAGTTCTGTGGAGCTGCTGTCACTGTTTCTGGTTGAAGCGTTAATCTTCCTGAAGGGAAGCTACTCCATCGCGTGACTCCTTTTGCTTGGCAGGCAGAATTTCTGAACCAGTGCTACTTACTGTGGCAAGGAAGCCTAGCAGTTGATGGGGATTTCCACACTAAATCCTAGACTTGTTCAACCACCATGGTGCCTTTATGCTAAGATGCTGCTGGGGAGGGGGGCTTTGATATATGTACAGATGCAGTGAAAAAAGCTTAGTTAAATATAAGAATGTCTCCTAAGTTGAAAGCTCATATGTTAAAATGCCTTATTACTACGGACTAGCTGACTGCATCCTAATAGTTGCCATCTAGTTAAAGTCCTCATGCAAGTTTGTTGGCTTGTTTTTATTTATCAGCTGGGAGCGTTTCTTCTGGCTGCAAAGGTGCAGAAAAGCTTTGTTCTTAGAAAATCAATAACTGCACCCTGTAGCTTGTCATGACACCGCACTGGGAGCGTTCAGTGCCAGAGCCTGATTGATTGCTCTCGCTTTCAGGGTCATGCTGCAGATGTTTTTGAGGCCTACACTCAGCTCCTGACAGAGATGGTACTGCGGCTGCCCTATCAGATCAAGAAGATTGCAGACACAAACTCCCGCATCCCACCTCCCATCTTTGATCACTCCTGGTTCTACTTTTTGTCTGAGGTAAGTGAGAACGTGATACACCTACGGATTTTAACAAAAAAATTCCAGTAATGTTACCTTTCATGGGCAAGACGAGCTTTTGCAGAACTGATCTCAGATCCATCTCTGAATTTTTTAATTCCACTTGAAAGAAGGTGAACTGTTGGCTTTGTTTTATTCCTGTTGAACAGGAATCTATAGGAAAGCATACGTGAAAAATAAGATTGCTATTATTTCCCATAACTCAATGTTTGCTGCCAGAAACTAGAATAGAAAACCTCCTCTGAGATGGTACAATGTAACATCATGGTTGGCTGTTGGTACTTAACTTAGTCCTTAAAAAAAAAATCAGTAAGATATTTGGAGTATATATTTGCAGTTCCTTTGGTTGTATAGCTTCCTACTTGAGATAACTTGTTATCTTACATTTGCACAAGTATGGGGTAGGATTTCTTAATTAGGCTTGACTAGCTTTTTATTTGAGGTCGTAGATGACAAAGAATGGTTTTCAGAAGTGGTTTCACGATTGCACAGCTCGGGATGCTGCGGTGTTGCTGTGCAGTGTTTCTTCTGCCCGTGACTTGCTTTTACGGGTGACTTTACAGTACCTTAAAGCTGACAGATTCATGAATACATCTCCCGTATCTTTTCTTTTTGTAAGAAAACACATCATATTTTTGTTGGCACAGGTTGCTTACTGGTGAGTTCACAGTGCTGATGTTGTAGGCTTTTCTTTGTCCTAGTACCTGATGATCCAGCAGACTCCATTCGTGCGCCGCCAAGTCCGCAAGCTTTTGCTCTTTATCTGTGGATCAAAGGATAAATACCGCCAGCTCAGAGACCTTCACACGTTGGACTCTCATGTTCGTGGAATCAAAAAGCTCCTAGAAGAGCAAGGCATTTTCCTTCGTGCCAGTGTGGTCACAGCAAGTTCAGGCTCTGCCCTGCAGTATGATACGTTGATCAGCTTGGTAAGGAAAAGTGTGCCACTGTACTAGGAAAAAGTGTATGTTGCATTTATGTAAGATGTCGGTAATAGAAATACTGACACGATGTTTAATCCTGTCTCGTTGTGCCTTTCAGATGGAACATTTAAAGGCTTGTGCAGAGATCGCCACACAGCGAACAGTAAACTGGCAGAAATTCTGCATTAAAGATGACTGTGAGTTCTTTCTCTGAGAGTGTTTGAGGGAGCAGAGGGGATGCAGTATGTGTCTTGGTTTGAATCAAGACTTCTCAGATGGGGAAGCTCAGCAGAGGGGAAGGGGACACAGCTGAGAGTTTTGAGTAGGACTGAACTGTTTCCAGTACTAATTATCACAGTGCTCTAATTGCATCTGTTCCTTAGCTAAAGAACGCAATATGGTGTAACGGATAACTTACAAGAACAGGAATAGGAGATCTGTGTTCTCTTGCTTGCACTGCCATTGTTCCGGTGTGTAATTTGGGATGAAACACTTTACCTTGGTGTACCCAAATGTTATACTTCTGTAGTGTAGGGACAGGAAGGTTCTGTGAGTTTGTGGGACGGTCCTTGTCATGTTCAAAGGGTTTTTTGTTTTAGGTGGGGGTTTTTTGCTGGCTTTTTTTTTAAATTCAGGTTTCAAAGATTTTCTTCTTTTCTCTGCAGCGGTTCTCTATTTCCTCCTTCAAGTCAGCTTCCTGGTAGACGAAGGAGTGTCGCCAGTTCTCCTGCAGCTGCTGTCTTGTGCTCTGTGTGGCAGTAAAGTGCTATCTGTGGCTTCATCCTCTGGATCATCGAGCACCTCTTCCACCTCTGCTGCTGCAGCATCAGGCTCTGGGCAGCCAGCAACACAGAGCAAATCCTCCACTAAAAAGAGCAAGAAAGAAGAAAAGGAAAAGGAGCGAGAGGGTGAGCTGCAGCTGTGCTCTGTTCTGTGGTGGTTTTAGGGATGAAGTCTGCTCCTCTCAGCCTTTCTTATTCTATTTAGAAAGAACTGCTTGCTTCTCACTGTGATAAATACCACTGTTGAGAAAGGGTCATGGGTTGTGGTAAGGGCACTTGCAGACCACAGCAACAGTTAGGAGAGAAGAGCAGTTTTACCATATGTAGATTGGAGAGGGGCAAAGATGAAGCAATACGCCCTAAGAGTTGGGGCTGAAATTAAGTGCTGAGTATATCCCACTGTGAGTATTTATTAACTCGAGTGGGCTTTAGGTTGTCTAACGGAAGTTACCTATTCTAGCGATGAAGTAGCTTCCACCTAACTTGCATACCCTGGGTTGTAGGAGGTTGAAATGGGGACTAAAACAAGTACTGGAGATGCACACCCAGTTAGCTCTGCTCTTCAATGATTATGTTCAGACTTGTTTCCTCTGTCTGACTTGTAAGCTGTGTTGGAGCCAGGGCTGCTGCTTAATGGATATCCAAAGTCCTGGGAAAGTAATTAAGCTTTCCTATAAAAGTCATGGGCATAAATTCTCTCTTGGCTTTTCTTCAAGGAACCATTTTGGCTTTCTCTATCAGATGATTCTCTGTGAGTCTTTTCACTGCCCCATGGTTGATCCTTTTCTTTTTATCAGGATGCGTAGCACATTTCTCACGTCCTTACTGGCAAGTATTCCAGCAGTTTTCTTCGGTGTTAGTCAGGAGTACTAGGTTATATTTTTGGAAAGAGAAAGGAACATTAAACTTGCTTGTTGCCTGAAACACAGTAATTTGTCCTCATTATCCTCACTCTATGATCTATGAAATAGAAAGCTAGCCTGCCTGTCTTTTTAAGAAGCCTCATCTGCTTTCTTAAGTCTGTCTGTCTTCTGCCACCCGACATCCCCTAGGTGAGAGTTCGGGCAGTCAGGAAGATCAGCTGTGTACAGCTCTGGTGAACCAGCTGAACAAGTTTGCTGATAAGGAGACCCTCATTCAATTCCTGCGTTGCTTCTTGCTGGAGTCCAACTCGTCCTCTGTGAGATGGCAGGCCCACTGCCTCGCACTCCACATCTACAGGTGAGCTGGGAGGGAGCCTCTGACCTGGCTCTTCTTAGCCAGTCTCAGCTCAGTTATGGAGAGCTCTGTCCTTGTGTAAGAGTTAATGCTTGAGCCTCTGTCCTGAAGGATGCTGAAGCCTGCAGATGATTGCATCCCCTTGAATTGCTCATGCTATTTTGCAGTTATTGGGGCTGGAGGTAGCTGTGACTTACTCGTTACTGATCAACTTGAGTTATCATCTGCAAGAAGCATTTTATTTCTGTCTGCAGAATCTGGCTCCTGACATCTACGGGAGTAGGTATTTGTGGGCAGGTGAATTTCTGAGGCAGATGCAGACTCATACAGTTAAAAAGTTGGGAGTTATGTAGGGAAGGGCACACTTCAGGGTGCTGAACTCCTTCAGAACTCTGTTCAGTTGTTGCAAGACAGCTGCTTTCATTTCAGAGAGTGCTAGAAAACAGCTGGTGGCAAGAAGCGATGAGACTTAGCTCTGTGAACTTTGATGTATGGCAAGATAATAGTTTTCAAGTTTGGTGAACTGTAGCATGTATTTTCTTTTTGAGTAAGATTGTGTGCCATGCAGTCTATGTATCTTTACAACCCTAATTGATATGTAACCCATTCACCAGGAACTCTAACAAGTCTCAGCAGGAATTACTGTTGGATCTCATGTGGTCAATCTGGCCAGAACTTCCAGCCTATGGAAGAAAGGCTGCCCAGTTTGTAGATCTCCTGGGATACTTCTCTCTGAAAACACAGCAGACTGAGAAAAAGGTACAGTGTCATTCTGAAAAGGAGGTACAGCATCCCAGGGCCTGCTGCTTCCTATGAATTATGTTAGTGCTCATTTATGATACAGCTGGGACAGATTTTCTGTCAAAAGGGCTTCTGGTGGAAATTTTTTTTGTTCCCAAAATTTGAATGTTAAAAAAGGCAGGGTCCTTAAAAAATTGGAGAGTGTGGATTTTTTGTTTTATTGTTTTGGGGTTTTTGGTGTTTGGGGCGGGGGTGTTTTTGTTGGTTTTTTTTTTTATTTAGAAGAAAATTTCTTTCCCACAGGAAGCCTTTGTGGGAAAATACATTTATCTGCTAGCTCTAATTTATAGATTTTTGATATTTCAGCTCCTAGAAATCTTTTGTAACCACAACTTTTGAACAAAGGAAGTGGTAGGATTTGTTAGGGGACCAGTGGGCTTGAGAACAAATAATTTAGACACACTGATACTTGCATATGTATGTTTAAAGAGCTAGGAATGCCTTACGAATCTTAGCAGGCATTTGCAGTGATTGGCTGACAAATAGCACTGTTATTGTGGTAAAGGTCTAATTTTAAGATCTGTTGCATTCCTGGGTAATGATTTAACCACATAAATTCCTGTGGGTATAGTGCGTGCATCTTCTGGGGGACCTGGAACGCCACAAGATGAGAAATCTTTATGTCTTTGTAGCAATAAAAAAAAATATTGAGAGGACAGTATTTTCCTAATTGTATTTCAGTTGAAGGAATACTCCCAAAAGGCCGTGGAGATCCTCCGGACTCAAAACCACATTCTTACCAACCACCCTAACTCCAACATTTACAAGTGAGTTACTTCTGACTTTGATCCATGTCACTAAAGAGCTTTTCAGCAGAGGAGCTGCGATCCACAGGGGAATACACAATTCTTCTCATAAAATCATGGCAGAGGAAGGACCCCTACTGAGATTGCATGCTTGTTGCAGCTGGTCTTGGGAGAACAGCAGATTCCTTTCTGCCATCTGAAAAATGTGACGTTCTATGCGCTATCAGCAGTAGTTTGGCTTTAGCTTTTTTGCTTTCATTTTTGGTAAATGTTACAAAATATTAGGACCAATTGGAGAATATAGACTTGCAGAATTAAGTGTTGTGTTCTTAGTCATAACTTGGCAGTTAATAATTACACTAAAATGCTGCCTAGTGAAAAACAATAATTTTCAATGTGCTCTACATTGTAACGCTTCTGTTACTCAATCTGGGACTGGGGACTACAGGTAAACTAAAACTATTCTGATTGAATGGCTTGTGTTTAAAATACAGTGAATGGCAAATTACATATGTCGATGTTCTTCCCCTCATTCCAGCACGCTGTCTGGGCTGGTGGAATTTGATGGCTATTACCTGGAGAGCGATCCTTGCCTTGTCTGCAACAATCCGGAGGTGCCCTTCTGTGTAAGTAACTGCTGTTCTTAAACCCTTTCCAATTATAGGGATCCCAACCGTTCACAGCAGCGGGATTTGCTGCGTTTCTGAGTTTTTTGGGAGGTAGTCATATAGGCAGTGTGTCCTTGGTTTTGTCTTCTCAGTACATCAAGCTTTCCTCCATTAAAGTGGACACGCGGTATACTACCACCCAGCAAGTGGTGAAACTGATCGGCAGCCACACCATCAGCAAAGTGACAGTGAAGATAGGAGACCTGAAACGAACCAAAATGGTCCGAACCATCAACCTCTATTACAACAACAGGACAGTGCAAGCCATAGTGGAGCTGAAAAACAAGTACGTTCGTCCATGTTTTTTGTGTGCAAGTCTCTGAATTTGACATCGCGAGTTCCACTGAGGTGCCTGGCTTCTTGTTTTAGCTAATGTTTCTTCTTAGGCTATTACTCATCACTGTCAGCCCACATTGGGTGGGATTGTTCTGAATCTCCTACAAAAAATTGTCGAAGAAGAGATCCAAACTTCACCTAGAGCTTGAAATATGCCTGTAAAATTTGTGTATGCAAACTTTGTACAGGCTCAGTTTTAAGCACCTACCTGAATTGTGTGGAAACCAGTATTAATACCAAGAGCACCTCCTGGAGAGTTTGACTCAGAAAGGGATTTGGATGTTGCAGCATGTCCACAAATGCAGAAAGCATTAACATTACTTGTTTGAAGCCATACAGTAGAATTAAAATTAGAATTTGGATGGCCTAACTCCTGGCTGCTGCTTTACCTATGAAAAATGGCTCCTTTTCAATACATTGCCCAGTCTGGAGCCAGTTCTGCTTATATGCTTTCCCTTCTCACTTCTTGAGATGTTCTCACCAGAATCAGATCTTTTTGGCTTAGGGATTAATCTGTGCCTGCCGCTTATTGCTTATTTGAAGTCGTAATCCTCTGTGACATCACAAGTGGCTGCTGTGGAGAGGATTATGATGTCACAAAGAGAGGATTCTGACTTCAGGTTGAGGATAAGCAGTGGGAGCAGATGAGATCTTTAGAAATAAATATCCTGTTTTCATGCAAATGTCCTTACTAATAAAAAAATGGAGGTGAAAATCCCTAGAAAATGTCTGTAGAATTAAAGTTTTTCCATGAGGCATCAACAGCTCTTTAATCCTAAACAGTCTCTCTCTATGAAGAGGATAAAGGCTTAAAATGTATTTCTGGCTACATATCATGTCAATACAGAAGCTAAGGAAACGAATCCTAGAACTGCTCTCCATTCATCCCATTTAAAGTAGATTTGGAGCCGAGACGGTTGTGTTTGACTTCTCTTCGTACGTGGGCAGGGAGGGTACTTCCCCACTGCAAAACCGTGCCGCTTTCTTTCCTTTTCCCAGGCCGGCTCGTTGGCACAAAGCTAAAAAAGTCCAGCTGACCCCAGGCCAGACGGAGGTGAAGATTGATTTGCCGCTGCCTATTGTGGCTTCGAACCTGATGATTGAATTTGCAGATTTCTATGAGAATTACCAGGCTTCCACGGAGACCCTGCAGTGTCCCCGGTGCAGCGCGTCCGTCCCAGCCAACCCGGGGGTGTGTGGGAACTGTGGCGAAAACGTGTACCAGTGCCACAAGTGCAGGTATGTCATCCTCGTTCCTCCCCACGGAGCCAGCGCCGGGGGTTTACAGAGCCCTTGTGCTGTTGCCCGTGTTGGATGTTCAACAAAATACCCTGCTATTTAAATACATGATTCTGGTTAATACAACCGCACAATCAAATTAGTCGAGAAGTATAAAACAGGCTTACAGGGATTTAATGTTAATGCAGGCTAACAAAGGAAACCTGATACGACAATACTGAAAGAAGGCAGAAGTTTCAGATCAAGCCCTCAGAAGTTTAAAAAAGAAAATTCCCAGGAGGAGGTTATTTTTGGCCTGCCTGTTCAAGGGCATGAGGCTGGAGTTCAATTAGACGATTGCAGGGGGGTTTCTCCACAGGATCCCTGACTTAACGTGCTGGACGGACAGTGCTCGCTTGTCTGTTCAGAGCTTTTGTTGTACTCTCCTCATTCAGAGCAGGGCTCAGGGCGTAATTTACTGCGCGCTATTCAAGCTTTCACTACAGTATTATAAATCCTTCCCTTTTGTGAGTTTTGTCTCCTTATCTGATATCTCTTCTCCCCTTATTGTTGTCCCATATTCCTCTCTAACCCTCATGGGATTCAAGGTGTTTAGCAGATTCTTTCCATAGATGAGGTGGTTACTGGTATATTGAAAGGTTTCCACATCCCTTCTTGAATTATGGGAGCTATAAATCAGTTCGTGTCATGCTACTCCAGTCTGCAACGGGATAATAAGTATGCTGTAGCTAGTCCCACTGCAACTGGGTAAAGAGTGGAAGCTATTGAAAGCCTAGACCTTACAAAACAAAATGGTTTCCTTTTATCTGTGTTCTCGGAAAGGGCACAGTGCCCTAGTCTGACATTCTACTGGGAATTACTGTAGTTAAAGTAGAATTGTTAGGAACAAATTCACATCTATTTCTGCTTTTTTCGGCCAGAATGTGGCACCGCTTCTGTAAGGATTTTTTTGTTGTTGTTGTTGTTGCCTGATTTGTAGGTTTTGGTTCTCGTGTACCTCGTGTATTTCACTTGTGGCTCCCCCAGGGCAGTTTGGTAGGTTAGACATTTTAAGGGTCATCCTTCTCTTTTACCTACTGAGTCCATTCACAGCTTACTTCATTGCCTCAGTTACCTTGAATGCTCAGCTGCATTCTTTGACCTTTCTGGCTTGCCTTTCAGATCCATTAATTACGATGAGAAAGATCCCTTCCTTTGCAATGCCTGTGGGTTCTGTAAATATGCTCGCTTTGACTTCATGTTGTATGCCAAGCCTTGCTGTGCAGTGGATCCCATAGAAAATGAAGAGGATCGAAAGAAGGTGAGACTAATAGCAGATTCATTAATGAAATGCTGTATCTCTTGGCCAGGTCAACAGTGTAGGGACATCAGAGGTCCATCCCTCTTGGGAGTAACATGAAAAGCAGTGCTCCTTCAAGGCTTCTCACTGACTGATGGATTCCGTATTTACTGTTGTGCTCCACCAAATACGTAGTTCTTCAAAAGACATAATTCAGTGCTTTACTTATAAACTAGCTATCTAGCACTGCATCTCTTTGCCTTGCTGTACAAGGGGGTGAATTTGGGTTGTACTGTATGCTTTACCGTCCCATCTGAGGAGCCCTGCTAATGAACGAAGAACCCGTTGCAGTATCTGGCCTGTCCCAAAGGATAAGCGTGCTGCGTATAGCGTCAGCAGTGGTACTCGTGGCAGAAGCAGGGTGCAGGATCACCATTTATTTATTTTTTTGCAAAGGCAAAAGAGACAGAAGACTTGCAGGTTGGTGGTTGTAGTTCTGTAGAACTAAAAATTACATCTGAACATAAAATAAGAGTTTCCTTTCCTTTTTTATTCTTAGGCAGTAACAAATATCAACACTCTCCTGGACAAGGCTGACAGAGTGTATCACCAGCTAATGGGACACCGACCGCAGCTGGAAAACCTTCTGTGTAAAGTGAATGAGGCGGCTCCTGAAAAGCCACAGGTAACAAGGGACAGATGGATCTTGCACAGGACTCTAGGCTGGTGAGACACTGGCCTTTATACTGCCAAGAGCAACTAAAGGTCCTTGCCTCAGATGCTGTTCTGCAGTAGTTATTTTTGTGTGTCGCCTCCATGTATGATTCCTTTTTGTTTTCCCCTCTGTTCCAGGATGAATCTGGTAGTAGTGGAGGGATAAGTTCTACCTCAGCTAGTGTGAATAGATACATACTCCAGTTAGCCCAGGAGTATTGTGGTGACTGCAAGAACTCTTTCGATGAACTTTCCAAAATCATCCAGGTATGATGTGCTTTGATTTGAATTTGGGTCATGTGTTTTCTTCTGTCACCAGATACAGTGCGTATCAGAAATAGAAAGTAAGATGTTGCCATTCTGCGTTTAATGATGTCATCAACAATAGGTGATCAGCTGCATATTTTCAGGGAAATAACAATCATTTCGAAAAGCTGTGTTTACCATTAATTCTATGGATTTGTCACATTTCCAGTGTTACGTTGCATGTAATGTGTCTACATTACATGCCTTTAAACCGGGCAGATAACTGGGAGTTAGGCCGATATTTCTAATGGATTTCCCAAGTCTGCCATTGACATGAAGGATTTCAAGTTTTGAGATACTTGGTTAAAAATGTTTCTCCACAAAATATACAGTGAAAATAACCTGTTATTGGGATTAGCAATTATGTGCTGCCTCACAATTCCACAACTTTCATTTCTCCTTTTCTGTGTTTCCAGAAAGTGTTTGCCTCTCGAAAGGAACTCCTGGAATATGATCTCCAACAGAGAGAGGCAGCAACGAAGTCCTCGCGAACCACTGTCCAACCCACGTTTACTGCCAGCCAGTATCGTGCCTTGTCTGTTTTAGGCTGTGGCCACACGTCATCAACGAAATGCTATGGCTGTGCCTCAGCCGTCACTGAACACTGCATAACATTGCTCCGGGCTTTGGCGACCAACTCTGCCATCAGGCATATCCTTGTGTCCCAGGGCCTTATCCGAGAGCTCTTTGACTACAACTTGCGCCGGGGCGCAGCCACTATGCGGGAGGAGGTCCGTCAGCTCATGTGCCTTCTGACCAGGTCAGGTCTGATTCAGTGTTTGCAGCCCTCTGACTTCCAGTGAACTCTGGAAAGCCGCATGCTTGTAAATGCACGATCAGAAAGGAGTAGCTTTGTAGGGGAGATATCTTAGACTATAACTGCTTGTACATTTGTTAATCGACTAAGCTGAAATCCCAGGAGCTTTTGGTATTTAGTACGAGCACAGCATAACAGTGTTCTCTTTTTCCTTCTGGAATTAGGGACAATCCAGAGGCCACACAGCAAATGAATGACTTAATCATTGGGAAGGTTTCTGCAGCTCTGAAGGGACACTGGGCAAATCCAGACTTGGTGAGAGACTCCAGTGTTTTCCTATTTCTTTTTTCTGCCACTCTGCAACTGCTGGTGTATTCTAATCCTTGCATCTTCTCTATTTTCATGGTCTGTTTGTAATACGGAAGGTGTTTGTGTCTTGATAGGAATTAAGATAAACGTTAGAGTAAAGCACAAAATTATGTGATTAGGTATATGCCTAAGTTTCCTCAGGCAGCTCTGCCTGTCTTGGCTGTTGCTTGCAGCTCTCTCAAATAGGTTGCCAGTCGTCCCAAATGGGCATGGGATTAAATTTACTTAGATCGATGTGTTTTGAACCTGTGTGTTTTAAATGTCAGAAGGCAAAAAGGACTGCTGCGTCACCAAGACTTCTTAAGCCTTTGAACATGTATCTGTGTTACAGGCTAGCAGCCTCCAGTATGAAATGTTGCTGCTAACAGATTCCATCTCGAAGGAAGACAGCTGCTGGGAGCTCCGACTACGTTGTGGTGAGTTCAAACGACTAGCGTGAAAGCTTTATTTTAAAATGCTATGCCCAGGTCCATGCCCTATAGTAAGATTTTAAGGAAGGGAACGGATGCTGACTCAGATAGCTTGTGATTAGGGTTAAAAATGGCGTTAGCACCAGATAGCTTTGTCTTGGGGTAGTGTGTTTCTTGAAACAGGAGTGCTGAGAAATGGGAAGATGGAGGTGTAAAGGGAAGGATGGCAAGACTCTCTTGCTGTAATAGAAAATAATTGTTTTCCATCCATGGCTGCATGAGAAAGTGATAGTTTTGCTTGAGGATATGAGGTCTTACCTAACTCTAAACACTTTTAATGTGCTGTATAGAGCTGCGGAGGTGTCCTATCTGCAGATTTTACAGTGGAATGAAAATTTATGTCTGTCTTCCAGCTCTTAGCCTCTTCCTGATGGCAGTGAACATTAAGACTCCAGTGGTTGTTGAAAACATCACCCTCATGTGCCTGCGCATTCTTCAAAAGCTGATCAAACCACCTGCTCCAACCAGCAAGAAAAACAAGGTACAGCCTTAGACAGATGCTGAGCAAAGCATCTGAAAATTTGCTGATTTAAGTCTGGCACGCTGATCTCAGTGATTAATAACTTTGTGAGGAAGCCAGGGCTTGCTTTTCCTGGTCACGATTAGTAGGGAAGCGCAAGTCCTGTGACTCTTGTCTTTGCAGACTGCAAATTACAGGTAACTGCTTTCCATTTTTTACTGTTCTTTGGTGGCTTTGACCACTGCTATTCAAAACAGGGCTTTGCTTTTTTCCGCTCAGATTTGAGGCATGGGGAAAGAGCTACTTCAAAGCTACAGCTTGGTTACTTTGGGCAGGCTTTTGGTGCTTTCAACAGCTTTGTAGAATCAAGTACCTAAACATGGTAGAATCAAGTACTTTTGACTCAGATTTTTAAATACAGAGCTACAGTTCTGATAAAAATGATATTGATTGGCTGCTGCTTGATTGTAATCGAGGATAACATTTGCAAGGGAGAAGGTATGTTTCTGCTTTGATCTAGCTATCTCATAATCACAGATGGATGTCAAAGATGGGTTTACTGGAATGAGGCATCTCTTAGTTCATCATTAACAGAAACTGTATACCCTGCTCTTGTCCAAGAGCTTCGTTTCCCTATTCGTGGAGCAGATGCAACCAGTGATTCACCTACAGGACTAACTCTTAAGGGAACAGGCTGCGGCTTTCTGAAGAATCATAGAGCTTTTTTGTTTATTAGGATGTGCCTGTGGATGCTCTCACCACTGTGAAGCCTTACAGTAATGAAATCCATGCACAAGCTCAGCTGTGGCTCAAGAGGGACCCCAAAGCATCGTACGAAGCTTGGAAAAAGTGCCTCCCTGCCAGAGGTAGTCCTGTGCTTTTAACTCTGTGCAATTTTGTGAAGGAACACGTATATACCTCCACGTTTAATAAGGAGTGTACTTCTGTAGAGTTGTGTTGGCTTCTGTCCCGTGACATCTGATACAGTCTTCACACTTAGCTGTGTAGTCCTTAGAGATAGTAGCACTGACTTTTCTAGGCTGTGTTGCTCAAACCCTAAGCAGAAAGTGCACTGTGCCTGAAGATAATCAGGGGAATGTAAAAAATGAAGCTTGTTGCTTATTTAAAACGATACCAGCCAACTGAAAAGCTGATTGAATTCCCTGAGAGGCTATGGGATTTGCATCTGGCTTGGAAGTGAACATAGCTCCACGCAGAAGTGAAAATGGCAGCAGAAAGAAATGAGAAGCTACTCAGCTTCTCAGCTGGAGTTTGGAGAGTTCCAGTATGAAGAAAAAAATACAATGGCAGTTTGCAGTTAATAGCTGCTGACAGTTCTCTTGAGCTGTGTTCAATATTGCAGGTATAGATGCCAATGGGAAATCTCCCAGCAAAGCTGAGCTTCACCAGCTCTATTTGTCGGAAAAATATGTCTGGAAATGGAAGCAGTTCATGAGTCGCCGTGGGAAGAGAACTTGCCCTCTGGATCTCAAGCTAGGACACAACAATTGGCTGCGACAGGTAAACGTGGGTGAGAACTCCAGCGGGAGGCACCGGGCAGAGTTAACAGTCAGATTATTGGTAGTTTGCTGCATTTTATGCACTTTGCAGACAATATGAGCACTGATATTTGGGGAGACTGTAACCGCATCTAATTCCAAGTCAGGTTTGCAGCTTTGTTCCCTTAAAAATACTACATCTAAACATTTATCCAGTAGTCTGCATGTTCTTAAACTCTGAACCTTTAATTGCCACGGTGCTCCTACCTGTCTACTTAACTGCATTCGGACTAGTGAATTTTCACAGGTCCTGGGCAGAAGTTTTTCTTCTCATGTATGTGGATGAGTATGTTGCCTACACAGTGCATTGGTTAAATATTTTGGTGGCAAGCAAAGTAGACATTCTCACAGAATGAAGTGTTTGGAAGAACAAGAGAACACTGCCAGCAGGTCACGAAACTGTCCTAATGTATGCTGTGCCTTTTTGTAAAATATCACTACTTTATCTGTGCACATCAAATCATACTGTCTTTTAATGCTCTTGTCTTAGGTGCTGTTTACTCCTGCCACTCAAGCTGCAAGGCAAGCCGCGTGTACTATTGTGGAAGCTCTGGCTACCATCCCCAGCCGCAAACAGCAGGTCCTTGATCTCCTGACGAGGTATTTCCATGTTGCCACACTTGGCAGCTCCAGGATTATTTTTCTTTAATTCCCATGAGAATCTCTCCCTTCTTCCAACTTTTCTCACACCTCTCCCTTGTATACCTCTGGTTCACAGGTCTTTTGGGGCTGGATTCTAAAACTTAATGAGCTGGGATGGTATAGATTCAGGGAGTCCTTTTTTTGCTGCCTGGCAATAAGCTATTGCAGTTCTGTACTTTTTCCAGAAGTAAGCAGATGGTGTGTGTGGACAACATTTCTCCTGCCTCTTAGACAGCAAAATAATGGGGTGAACTCTCTTGCAACTTCTGTGACATAACTTACCCCAACTGACACTGGTAGCACAGTTGGGGCACGCCTTTTTGGGACAAAATACCACTGTAGCCATTGAGTAATGAGTAACAGTTATGCTGTTAGCTAGGAGAACAACAGGGAGGATAGATTTCTGGAGGCTTTTTCTTTCTTTCCACGGTGTCCTTAAGCTGTGAATACCTCTTGTTACTGTGAAGTGGTTGTCAACTTGTGTTTCTCTTTACTAGCTACCTGGATGAGCTGAGCATTGCTGGCGAGTGTGCCGCCGAGTACCTGGCACTGTATCAGAAACTCATCAAACCGGCCCACTGGAAAGTCTACCTGGCAGCCAGGGGGGTGCTGCCCTATATTGGCAGCCTCATCACTAAGGTATGCGCTTGTACGGAGGAACTAGGTAGCAACAGAAAGCTTGTCCCTGACCTGTCGGTTGGGCTTTTTTTTCTTTTGAAATCCTCATCGCTTCGTTCAGTGCCCTGTTGCTGACCCTTGTCAGGTTTATGAAGTTCACACTTCTGCACTGTCATCTCTGAACAGAAGGAGCTACAGTGGTTTTAGCCCCAGCTGTAGCATTCCTCAGTGCACGCTGGCTGGTACACGTTAATTAACGGCTCTGGGGGCAGCTATGCTGCAGCTCTGGGGGGTATAAATATTGCTACACTGTCTTGGCACCAGGTCCGAGTTGGAAGCTGTCTTAGCTGCCAGACTGGCCTCTGAAAGCCCTTAACGACAAGGGAGGATTAGGTGTGCTACCATTCCTTGAGTGTGAATTACAGCCTGTTGGAGAAGCAGCACATTTAAGTTGCAGTCTTCAGAGTGTTAGATCGTAGGAGTTTCCTGTGGTGATCCCTGGTGCACTCCAAAGAGGCAGATGACACCCTCCGTGTTAATGGTGGCCTTGAGTCCATCATGGAGGGCCACTAGGGCAGAGCAGTGGCAATAGGTAGGGACAAGGAGAAAATGAGGAGGATGTTTGGAGTAGTTTTTCTCTCCTCTCCCCCTTCCCTCCCAGCTGCTGCATTGCAGTTGTGGTTTCTCTGTGGCTGGCTGTGTTTCTTTGCACCCTGTGTTAGACACTCGCCAGCTAGTCATTATTGGCATTGCAGTTTCTTCTCCTAATAGGCTTGTTAATTATTTTCAGGAAATCGCTCGTTTACTTGCCTTGGAGGAAGCAACACTCAGCACTGATTTGCAGCAGGGATATGCCTTGAAGAGTCTCACAGGTATTTGGTGGCATCAACGCAACTCCTGTAGTAGGATTAGAGATGGGGTGATTGTTGTTCTGTAACAGCATATAGCAGAATTTCAAAGAGATGTGATTCAGTGTTTTGTGATTGTCAGCATTGGATTTTTGCCATCAATTTAGCTCTTAACCCCTGAATGGATTTTTCCATATTTATTGTGGTCAGTTTGAGTTTTTAGTTACTTGAACTGTGGTAACGTATCATGAGCAAACTTAGTCATATCACTTTTCTTCCCCATTTCTTAATCACATTTATTGTACAGTAGAATTCCTGGGACCATTGCAAACACTGCTGATTTATTCCTACCTGTTGTTTCCTACCTACTTATTCTATGGTAGCTTTTCTTTTTTGAATCTTCTAGGGTGTGTGTTTTTCAAAAACTTGGTGGAAATGGAAGTACACCATTAGCTAGGTCGTTCTTTTCTGTATCCTATTCCATGTTCTTCAAAAATTAGTGGACTAATTCATAAAGCCTGGCTTCTTGCAAGAAGCAGCATGTTGACAGATATGTCATGGGAAAGAATCCAAGTGTTCTTTGATTCTTTAATTCATTATAGGAGTGACCAATTTGGTGATGTAACTGATAAGTCACATACAGCACTTGCTGTCACATCATCAGAGCTAGCTTAAATATTAGAAGGGGAGCAGTCATCTGCTTTTGAAATATCTTGCGACAGAAAAATGTCAAAAAGTGCAGAATTTTGTATCAAGCGCTTAGAAAGCTCCTTAGACGCTTTCCTCATTCCCTCACCATGGCCCCATATGGTATAATTTACAAGGCAGCTCTCACAGGCCAGGGTTTTTGCCTCCAACCATTCAGTTCATAGAAGTGAGCTTTAAACCACACACTGACAATGGGGAGTTGTAACAAGCCATTTCATTGTGCTCCTTTTAAGATGTTGTGCCCTGTTTGCTGGCCGCGTGAAATTTAGAGCTAACAAATCAAACTCCCTCTCCTGCTTCCTGAATATCTCATTGCTTTATAGGTCTTCTCTCTTCCTTCGTGGAGGTGGAATCCATCAAACGGCACTTCAAAAGCCGCCTGGTTGGTACAGTCCTGAATGGTTACCTGTGTTTGAGGAAGTTAGTGGTACAGAGAACAAAGCTGATCGATGAAACCCAGGACATGCTGCTGGAGATGCTGGAAGACATGACAACAGGTAAAACCACCTCGGTTCCGTAAATCCAGAGTCTGGGTCAACCAAGATGAAAAATCAGATAGTTACAGCCACGCAAAGAACTTCCTTCTAAAAGACTACTGTAGTGAAGGTTATTTTATGGCCTGGACCTTCCAATATTTCCTTTTGGCACAGAAAAGGTAAATAACATTCCTGGAGTTGTCTCTTATTTTCCAGGAATTTAAACCTCCTCCTTTTTATGGGATTGCTTTACTGCAGCCCAAGCATGCAAAGGGCTTTCCTAATAAACATACCAATAAATAGCCTTTCATCTTTTAAGTAGTGGATATGCAAAAGAAGAGGGCACCAAAGTATTGTGCTTATTGCAGACGGATTTATTGTGTGTGCTGAGTTAAAATGGAACCTGTAAAATTGACTCCTGTGTCTTTTTTAATACTTCCGTTTCTTGGCAGGCACAGAATCTGAAACCAAAGCATTTATGGCAGTGTGTATAGAGACTGCAAAACGTTACAGCCTTGATGACTACAGGACTCCAGTCTTCATCTTTGAGAGGCTGTGCAGTATTATCTATCCTGTAAGTACAGAGATGGCTGTAGCATCGCTTAGAAAGTTAGACTTCTTAAATAGATATAGTTGCTTGCATTTTGGCAAAAAACCAATCGTGATTACAATAATGATTTAATATTAGCCAGTGTAGAACTGTAGTAGCATGGTATCCCATTCTGGGGTTTTAGTATTCAGGTTCCCTGCTGTGGCATGCTCTGTGCAAAAAAGCAGAACCAGTAGTATTGTTTCGTGCTGAGGAATTTGCTTACTAAATGATACTAGACATCCTCTAAATGCCACATGTGTGGCAATGTACCGCAGGATGCACCAGTGACAAAAGGACTGAAGGTTTAGGGACATCCTGTCACTTGCTGGCATAAAAATGCAGGAATGGGACCGTGGTTAGGGGAAAACTTATTCACTGTGTCTGTGCTGCTGTTCTTTAGGAAGAGAATGAAGTGACCGAGTTCTTTGTAACTCTGGAGAAAGATCCCCAGCAGGAAGACTTTTTACAGGGCAGAATGCCAGGAAATCCCTACAGCAGTAATGAGCCTGGCATTGGGCCGCTCATGAGGGACATCAAGAACAAAATCTGTCAGGACTGTGACCTGGTAGCTCTGCTGGAGGATGACAGTGGAATGGAGGTGAGAATGCACAAGTGTGGATTTCTTGCACGGATGTGTGAGGACGCCATTTCTACGCAGCTGACGATTGCTAGAATGGTGGCGCAACGTGAGCTTGTTCTTGACTTTTTTGTTTTCTCCCTTTCAGCTTTTGGTGAACAATAAGATCATCAGTTTGGATCTGCCTGTGGCTGAGGTCTACAAGAAGGTGTGGTGTCCCACTAATGAGGTATGTGTTATCTTCATATGTTAACAGCACAAAGCACCTGTCCTTGATATTAATAAAAAATGAAAAGAAAATTAAAAAATCACACAAGCCAAGATTTATTTTCTGGCACGTGATTTCTTGGGTATAATTGCTCAGCACCTTTTTGTGCTCTCTTAGGATAGACAGTTATTCAATTCTGCAACATAAGTGATTTAAAAGCACATAGTGCTGACCCAGGTGAGTGTATTGAACTTACCTCTGTAGCGTATCAGATACGTGAACTGTCTTCTTGAGTAACAAACTTTCTTACATTGCTTTGGGGAAAGAGCTGAACTTTGTGTCACCGCCTTTCAAAGCGCATTTCACACTCCATCTGCACGTGACAGTTTAATGCGTGTGTACAGACAGGGACACCAGATGGCTCCATCAATCTGCGCTTCAGAGATGAACCCAAGTTATTTATGCAGAGAGAGCATCCAACAGTGCTCCGTATTACTTTGCACTTCTGCTCTTGTGCTTTTCATGTAGGGATCTCAAGAACTTGACAGATTTCCTTCTCCCAGTTTGCTCTTAGTAGTGTGTATTGCCTGGTTTTCAGATGAAGGAATGGACCCAACTCGTCCACCATGTCACAGTAAGCTTGGATGTGGTCTAGAACAAGCTCTTCCCTTCCTTTTGTTGTAGCCACTAAAATAAACTCCCATTGAGAAGGAATCCATCAGGCTAAATCTTGCCCATTATGAATATGTTCTTTACAGACACTGCTAGTAGCACTTGAGATCATAAAAGAAGACTGATTTGCCCAACATTTCTTGTTCATTCCTCATTTACTCTTGGGTTGCAGTCACCTTTGACTGAAACCTCGGTTTCTTGAAACCATTTGTTTCCTATGCTTGTGGGGAAGAATTCAAACAAAATGCCTGTTTTCAGCAAATTACGATATGGGGAAAGGTTCTCATCAAGCTTTATTTAAGTAAAAGCGCATTCTGTACTGCAAAATCAAGCCCAAAGCTAGGTGACAGTGATCATTTTTTAGTAAGGTACCAACTTGGATAGGGAAGTGAGGTGTTGGTCTTGACCTTTGAATTCTAATTTGAACTCTAGTCGAGTTAGGGAAATAAAGAGCGCCTGTCGCACGTGCTGCTCCTGCCTGCCCGCCCGCTCGGAGCGGGGAGGTGCCGTTCCCGTGAGATGCCGAGCTGTAGCCGACGTGTGGCTCTCCCAGGATGCAGTGCTGATGGTGAAAGGCAGAGTTTGCTCAGCGTTACTGTCAATGAACAGCTTTCATCTGTCTTCCTTTGTGTGCACCTTCGCAAAGCGCTTCTGGAGCTGCAGCTCACGTTCCCTAGGAAATAGACAGGCGCACAAGAACGCAACCTCAGGCCCCTTTTTGTTTCCCTTGTCTCTCACTGGCTTTTTTTGTTCGTCTGCCATTTTACCAGGGCCCCTGTGGTGTTAATTGCTGGTCTCTAGCGTGGCCTTTGAGCAGATCTTCCCCCCGGGGTTTTCCCTGTACTTATGTATTTGCTGTGACATTAAGCACTGCTTATTCCACATTAGGCTTAGTGCGCTCTCTGACAGGTTTTCTCTCGCTAGGTCTCCTGCTCCCAAATCTGGGATTTTTCTTTTCTGCTTTTTATTCAGACCTATGGATTAAAATGGAAAGTTTAGTGAGACGCTGTCAGTATTTCCAGCTGGAAATGCATCTGGAAAACTAGCCCTTTCCCAGGGTGAAAGGACAGCTTGCGCTTCAGTGGGTTTGGCTGTATCATTTTAGTAATATACTGTCTTACTGAAAGCTCATTAAATTGCCTTTTACTCCTCCTCTTCCATTTTCCATCACTGCAGATCTTAGCTATTTGAAAGCACTCATCCAATTAGCCTCTCCTGCTTCTTTGACTGGGCTGTGCCTGAGCCCTGTATTTCCCAGGTATACTGTGCAATACTCTCGGAGGGAAAGGTTGCTGTGGAAAGCAGGCGTTTCTCTGTAGATTAACACATTTTGCTTGGCTAAATCTTTCACTGGTGCTAAAGGAAACTGTTGGAGGAGATGTAAGGAGGAAGAGAGTGTTTATTACCAGCCTGTCGATCTAATTGGCAATGCCAGGAAAAGCTGGACAGACCAATAGATGAGTTATTGATGTTTTTGCAGGTGGTGGCTTTACTGTTGTTTTTAATTTATCTCAGTAAGGGGAGAATGAGGGAGTGAAAGATTTCTCTGTGTTACCATCCACAGTCAAAACAGTGCAAAGGAGGAATGAGGCTGGAGTGTCTGTTACACACTGTAACGAGAACCGGACTTGTATATAAGTGTCCAGAGAGGTATAGTTAATGTAATGCTCTCCTCTCTTGCAGGGGGAGCCGATGAGGATCATTTATCGCATGCGAGGGTTACTAGGAGATGCAACTGAGGAATTCATCGAGTCTCTTGACTCCACTACTGGTAATGCACTTGTCTCCTGAAAGCTGGGATTAGATTTGAAGTCTGAGGTTCGCTGCAGAGCAATGACACTATTATCCTTACGGCAGCGAGCTTGAAGTTGATTGACGTTGCTTTTGCTACATTTACCTGCTTCACCTAGCGTGGAGGAGGATTTTAACAACGCTTTAAGTCTATACTTTAAATGTGAACACTTGCATGGCACAGGACCGTTCTGCCTGGTCCTTCTTCAGATTCCTGCTCCTAATTCTTTTCAAATTCGATATAGCTGAAGTGACTTGAACTGCTGGTAAATGTGTCCTACTGTACTCTCCGTTTTTGCTTCACTGTTTTGTCCCCTGTGGGCTGCACAAGCTTGCCATATTGTAGCTGCTTCCTCTCTTCACAATCTGCATCTGTCCTGTAGATGAAGAGGAGGATGAGGAAGAAGTTTATAAGATGGCAGGTGTCATGGCCCAGTGTGGAGGCTTGGAGTGCATGCTCAACAGACTGACTGGAATCAAGGACTTCAAACAAGGCCGGCACCTCTTAACAGTGAGTCTCAGCTTCTGTTCTTTGGGGCGGGAGTTATGTGCTGGAGAACGCTACAAACAATAGTGAAGTTTAGTTGTCTGCCTTGTGTTGCAGTTTAAGCGTTGGAGCAGAGGTTTCAATTCACTAATTCATGAAAACCTGAGAAATTCCTTTTTTCCCCTCTCCCGTTCCTTTTGGCTAACAATTCTTTACAAAGACTTTGAAGTGTGTAGAAGCTGAGGAGTTGGTAAGACTAAATCCTCTCTTGCTAGAGTGGTTGTTTTTTGCCTTGGCCTTACTTGAAAATCAAAGCTGTCCTAAGGTTAATATTGGTCTCAAAATCTGGCTTGTACTTTACCCGAGAAGTCTGGAAACTAGGTATATTATCAGGTGCTTTTAGTTTCAGCAAAATCCTCCTCATTTTGAAAGTACTGTAGAGAATGCATTCTCTGTATTTTGTAGGTGCTGTTAAAACTGTTTAGTTACTGTGTGAAGGTGAAAATAAATCGCCAGCAGTTGGTCAAGCCAGAGATGAACACTTTGAATGTCATGCTGGGAACTCTTAACTTGGTAAGGACAACCTGGACTTTCATAAAGTGTTTTCCACGGACTCCCGTGAATTTAAACTACCTCTGACTGTCATGCTGCCTTATGACAACAAGAAGAGATCTTAAATCTCACTGGACTGGCACTGCAAATCATCTGTTAGCCATTCCTTATCTGTTAGTGAGTGGAAGCGTGTGGGTCAGTTAAACCAGTTACTGCTGGTGTTACAATAACCGCTGCCATCTTCTCCAGGCTCTGGTGGCTGAGCAGGAAAGTAAGGACAGCGGAGGAGCGGCCGTGGCAGAACAAGTGCTTAGTATCATGGAGATCATACTGGATGAATCCAACGCAGAACCTCTGAGCGAGGACAAGGTGCGTGCCTGGGGCTCGGTGCGTGAATGGAAACGTTGACTGGGATTCAAGGTTTGCAAATGTCTTATTACAGTGATGCTGAGCTTCAGGAGCTGTAGAGGTGTGCTAGATGGGAGTGTAACCCTTGGTACGCTTGCTGGCATGTCTTAGCAGGCCTTGGAGGTAGGGCAAGAGGAGTGCCCTGAACAAAAAGCACTGCGAGGCTTCTTCAGGATGATTCTTGCACAGTCGGGGTGGGGGTTATTAGGCGCTGCTTGGATCCCTTCCTTGCTGCTTTGGGCCACAGGCCAGTGAGAGACAAGAAAAGACACAGCTCTGCCTTGGTTTTTTGAGTGTTTTCGTACATGTTGAAAACATGATTGATTTTCCAGCTAATTGAGGATAAAAACTGTATCTCAACTGCATTGAGAATGAGAAGAGTTTCTTGGTCATCTTTTGAAACTGTTGGTATATATAAATCTGACATCCTTTGGGCTAGAATTATTAGACCTTTGTGTCTAGAAAATTCTTTAATAGTAAGTGGAAGAAGTCAGTTGTCAGCTAGAGGAGTTGTTACAGCCATTCCACGAGACATTTGGGAATGAGGCAGGGTTTTGTTCTTCATTAGGCTGTCTTATCAGGGTCTAGACTGGAGTAGTCTACCAGCTACTAGAGTGAGGGTTTTCTTGAACATTGCAGATTTATTCCTGAACGTAAATCATGCTCTTCTTCCTTTGCAGGGTAACCTCCTCCTAACCGGTGACAAAGATCAGCTGGTAATGTTGCTCGATCAGATTAACAGCACTTTTGTCCGTTCCAATCTCAGCGTCTTGCAAGGCCTGTTACGCATCATCCCTTACCTGTCCTTCGGGGAAATGGAGAAAATGCAGATTCTGGTTGATCGATTCAAGCCCTACTGTAACTTTGATAAGTATGTTGTCATATTTCAGCTAAAAGCACATGAAATCAGTTGTACTGACAAGTCTATACCTTTTTTTTTCCCCTCACTGATGCTTACTTCAGTGTAATGCAAAGCTTCAGAGATTCCTAGTGCATAAGCTTAATTTCCTATTTCACTTCTAAGCCATTTTTAAAAGAAATATGGGAGCGTTTAGAGTATATTCTGAGATGACAAGGGTCTGAGTAGCTTTTCTGAGTCTCTGAGCTGGAGTAGGTACATGCATTCAGCGATAATGTAATGAGAATTACAGGCAGAGATTTTTGGAGACCCTCCAAGGTACCATTTCTTCTCTTTGTTCAGGTACGATGAGGAGCACAGTGGAGACGATAAAGTTTTCCTAGACTGCTTCTGTAAAATCGCAGCGGGAATAAAGAACAACAGCAACGGCCATCAGCTGAAGGATCTCATCCTTCAGAAGGGAATTACGCAGAATGCCCTTGACTACATGAAAAAGCACATTCCCAGTGCAAAGAAGTAAGAGTCACTGCTTAATGTATGTAATAATCCTTAACGTCCTTCTCTCGTTTCATCACCACAACAATCTTCCAAGGAAGCCCTTAACAAGTCCAGATTCAGAAGCATTTAGATTTGGTACAGCTGTGATGCAGAGGGTCTGGTGAGACAGTGCTACTATAGAGATGGGCTAAAGAGCCCGTAATCTTCCCATTTGATACCCATCCGAGCTGATTTCTTGGATATCACGATGCTTGTGTTTCCTGCCTGTTCCTTACCTATTGCACTGTAATAGAGCTTTTGCTATTGATGGCCAGCTCACGAACATAAATCCCAAGGCTAAGAGTTGACGCTATGGCTATTAGCGTGCACAACATGGAAGTGGGAGTGTGAATGTCACTTTATTAATTAATGGAGGGGGGACACGGGGGGCAGGGTGCTTGTCTTGCCTGCAGCCTGCGCTCTGCAAGCTGTGCTGCTGGCTGACCGCCAAGTGCCTTTTTGGAACGGGTGACTGCCCTTCAGCTGCTACTTCTTGTTTTCTGTGCAGTTTGGATGCAGACATATGGAAGAAATTCTTATCTCGACCTGCACTTCCTTTTATCCTGCGCCTGCTCCGTGGACTCGCCACACAGCACCCTGCTACGCAGGTAAGGAGACTGTCCTGAAAGCCAAGTAGGGCATGGCTGGCCTGGTACGCTGCTTTTTGTGGCTGTAGCTAAGCAGTTATTTCTATAGCCGTTGACTCTACCCTGGTTTTTGTTGGGTTTGGAGAGACACATCAGCTTCAGGTATCATCTGCTAGTCTGGAAGAGTCTGGAGGGCAGAGATTTTGACTTAAATACCTTCTCATTCTGTGTGGTGTGAGACTTACACACCAATGTGAAGAGAAGGTAATTTAGGACTGTGAACTGTGTAGTATTGATAGGCTTCTGAGGGCCTGACTGTTGTTTTAAGAATGCTCTTTATCCAACATCCACATCTGACCTCTTAGTAATGGCCAGTGTAGAGGTCAATTGCCCCAGTCTCATACGCAGTTTTAGGGTCCAGGGACCATAATGTCTGAGCATCAAAGAAGAAAGTAAGACACTTGGCAAAAATTGTTGCAGATCAGTGTTTCTGTTCAGCAGTTGTGGGTGGGATTAGAGGGAACAGTTACTGTCATGTGCGCCCTTTTTCTGAAGAAAGTGCTGTGTTTCAATCCCTATTAGGTGCTAATAGGTACAGACTCGATTACCAACCTGCACAAACTGGAGCAGGTGTCTAGCGATGAAGGGATCGGGACGTTAGCAGAGAATCTTCTGGAGGCACTAAGGGAACATCCAGAGGTGAATAAGAAGATCGATGCTGCCCGGAAGGAGACACGTGCAGAGAAGAAGCGTATGGCCATGGCAATGAGACAGAAGGCCTTGGGCACTCTGGGGATGACGGTAATGTCTGTTTGCACTGACAGCAGACTCGTGATCTAGTGATCTTTTATTTCTGTCTTGCTATAACTGCCACACAAGGAATTGTGTAAAATGATTTATTGACAAATATTGCAGAGCTCGAGCCCACGGTTCGCCTGGTGCTGCTGGGAGAGTAAATACGGTTGCTAATAGCAGGCTGGGAAATGGATTGGGCATTCCTGTTAGAGTGGTGGGGACGGTGGTGTTCATCATTGTCTTTTTAACCTGCTTGAGCTGTTCTCTTTTTCAGACGAATGAGAAGGGTCAGGTAGTGACCAAGACGGCGCTGCTTAAACAGATGGAGGAGCTTATAGAAGAACCAGGTCTGACTTGCTGCATCTGCCGGGAAGGATACAAGTTTCAGGTAAAGCAAGATACATTTGCAAAGCCCTCTCACCAGCTGAGGGGACGTGCTAGTATCCGGCTGCACAAGGGTTGGTGCGTTGGCTCTGGGAGATCAGGAAATCTGAGGTTGGGTTCTTGGGATCAGTAATTCCAGAGCGGGTTGGGAAGTGGAAGTGTGTTTCTAGTGAAAGCTGGATGTTTTCAGTGAAAGCTGGAAAAAAGATTTGCTCAGTGTGAGTTTGAGGTAGGGACTGGGAGAGATGAAGTTCAGTGCAGTGTTGAAATGGTACAAAGTGTTAACTGTTACAGATGTGAATGATCTCTAACGTAGCTCTTGTGTCATTGCAGCCTACGAAAGTCCTAGGTATTTATACTTTCACCAAACGCGTTGCACTAGAGGAGTTTGAGAACAAACCCCGAAAACAACAAGGGTACAGCACAGTCTCTCACTTCAACATCGTCCACTACGATTGTCACCTTGCAGCTGTAAGGTACGTTCTGATCGCAAGCTGGATAGTGGTGGCTGATGTTATTTTCCAAGGTGGTTTGTGAGCATGGCACTTAACCTTGTAACTCGGGATGGGTTTGCTTGCGAGTTGGTCACTTTGCAGCCTGGAGACAGTCATGGGCTGTTGTGGTCTGCTTTAACCTGCCAAATAGAGGTCAGGCCACGACACTGAAAAGTGAACTCCATAGTTTAAAGAAGTTGTGGAATTGTCAATTTTTTGATGGTTTCTTAGACAAAAACTTGCATACTTCTAACTTGCCTGGGTGTGGCTTGCTTTCTCAATGCAGACTTGCTCGCGGCCGTGAAGAATGGGAGAGTGCAGCCCTACAAAATGCCAACACCAAGTGTAATGGGCTCCTGCCAGTCTGGGGACCTCATGTGCCAGAGTCTGCTTTTGCTACTTGCTTAGCACGGTGAGTAGAAAAAGTTACTTCTCGAGCTGTTTTGCGTTTGGATAGGTGCGTCAGTACGTTACCACAGAGGCATGCCAGTTTCAAACCATGGAATCAAAGATGATGGCAGCTAAGTCTTAGTAAACCTGAGCTATTTCAGATTCTACCATCCAGAGTACATCTCCTAAAAAAGTGCAGGTGTCTGTCTGCTTCTTGGCTTCATATAAATAAATAAATTCATTACCTCCTTAGCCCCCAGTCACTCCTGAAGATGCAGTGTGCAGTAACAATGTTGATTCATTTGTGACCCAATGACCCCCTGCTTTACAAAAGAAACCTGTCTGACACCAACGGATTCCCTTGTGTAGATTTCCAAACCTCTGTTGGATGGTAATGAGTTACTGTAGCCTGACCGCTTACCTAGAGCAGCAGCCTGTTGTCAGTAGTCTGGTCCACCTTGTGCTGGGTTTGTACAGTCGTGTCAGAAATCAGGAGTGGTAACATCTTTAATGCATTTCAGCCAGGGAGCTGTATCCCAAGGCCTGGACATGGGAAAATAGTATCGATGAGTGTGTATATG
Organism: Gymnogyps californianus; assembly: GCF_018139145.2. Classification (NCBI taxonomy): domain Eukaryota; kingdom Metazoa; phylum Chordata; class Aves; order Accipitriformes; family Cathartidae; genus Gymnogyps; species Gymnogyps californianus. The sequence continues at coordinate 7,555,430 of NC_059491.1, forward strand.
TATGCAGATGGAATTGGATTTGCCAGAGTAAGCTGAGAGCCTCCCTTTGGGGAGGTTAATTGAAGGTGGCAGTGCTTGCATTTTTGTATCCTGTTCGTTCTTTAAAGCTTTTCTATGAGGTACTTGCTCAGATTCTGAGCTGAGGTGTGGAAGAAGAAACTGTATTAAAGTTTTGAAAGGGTTTTTACTAAAGTAACACTTACTGCTGTTTTTCAGACACAACACGTACCTCCAGGAATGCACAGGGCAGCGGGAACCCACCTACCAGCTCAATGTCCATGACATTAAACTGCTATTTCTCCGTTTTGCGATGGAGCAATCATTCAGCATAGATACTGGAGGAGGAGGAAGGGAGAGCAACATACACCTCATTCCGTACATAATCCACACGGTGCTCTACGTCCTCAACACGTCAGTACCTTTCTCTTAGCAACAACCTCTGCCTTCCGCTCATAGTCTCAGAAAGGTCTAGAAGGGCTGCAGTCTGGGCTTTGTTACATGTATGTGGCAAGAAAGATGGGAAATCACACACAAAGTTTTAGGAGGAACCAAATTGCACCTTTTAAGCAGACTGTTACAGGTTTACATTGTTTGGAGTAAAGTGTTGCTGGCTGAACATGCAGGGTAACAGGGAACCTGTTGAGTAAAAGCAATTGGGAATTAGCTTCTCTTTCCATTCTAGATGTAATTATTACCTCTGGGGTGAGCAACAGAGTTATTAGATTAAAGAAACACGGCCAGCTTAATTTTCTCTGGAGCAGACAGAAGAGAGACACTACGATGAAGTAATTGTTGTTAGTTGAAAACTTAACCCTGGTATCATTTTATCCGATATGAAAATAACACAATCAGTTTTGTTTCCAGTTTTGGCATACTGGAATTCTCCTGTAGTGTTCAGGTCCATCAGATTTTCCTGACATTTTTAAGATTTTTTTTTTTTTAATTATTATTATTATTTTTTACCAATAAACAGCAGCGTAGGAACACTTATGCTGAAGTGTTTCAGTAAGATCTTATTTATGCAAAGCATAATAAGATAAGGGCGTGCTTTGGCTTGACACTATGTCTAAGTGTACAAATCTATAGGCACCTAAATACTTTGGAATGCGTGAGCTGGTTCTGATAATACCGTTCCCCATGTGAAAATGTAATAATGCCCATACGCCTTTTATTTGTGTAGTTAGATACTAGAAAGTAATACTAATTAGATGAGGGTATACATGTTAAAATACACGCCTCTTCAACCAAGGTCACTCCAAATGGAGTGCAATGAAATCTCTCTCACTTTCCCGCCTGGAACTAATCAACATTTTGGCTCTAATACAATTTGTCTATTGTTTTTAATATCTATCTCCAGATCCCTGTGCTATTGTTTTCTGAGTCCCTTGGGAGACAAATAAATGAAACTATTCTTTTCATCTCGTTAGTCTGCTTACTGGCACCAGAGAGCCCAGAACCCGCTGTGCGGCTGTTGTATAAAAATGCCTTATGTAGTTTCCAGACGTTATTTTTTTCTAAAGACATGTCGATATTAAATGGAGAAAATGAAGAGCTACTAGTTGGCTACCAGCTGCATCATGTAGCAAATTAAAAGGTCACACAACACTGACACCAGACACAGCTTTATCTGCTAGGACGCTGCTTTATACCTTCCTGGTAGGGAGAGTATATCTAACTTAAAAATCAAGGGACCTACCTGGCTGGCAGCCTCTTCCTGATGAAGTAGAGCAATAGACTGTGGTAAAGTGTGATACATCTTCGCAAAGCCTACTGTAACACAGAGTTTGCACGGTCAGCTCTGGGGTGTCAGGACTTCTGAAGAGACTGGAGCTAGGGGAAAGGAAAAAAAAATTATATATATAAGCTTACAGTAAATACGCTATCTTTTTGGTTTTGAAATTGGCCTGTATCTTCTCAGTGATTGCTTTTGCGGTAGGTGAATAACATAAATTGATTCTAAGGTCTGGCTGTAGGAGCTGCAGTCACATGCTTAGTGTCAGATGGGAGATGGTACAGCCTGAACACATGGACTGGCTGGCCTGACTCTATTTTTTCTCTAAAAAAAGGAAAAATAGCTCTACAGTAGCATTGCCCTCTATTGGGGCAATGCTACCTGCCTTGCAGACCTCTCTAGTACCATACACAGCTCCAAGGAAAAGTGAGTTTGCTAGGCTTTCATGCTTCACTGGGAGCAAATACTCAACCAGTGGATGAATTTGGGAAAAACCTGGTAGTGCAAAGCTAGCACTGCTTTTTCCAGTGTAGGACTGCGTGAATGCAGTACCTCAAAGCTCCTGAGATGTAATAAATTAACATACAAGAGCCAGAACAGCTGCTGAAGCTTTTTTTTTGTGTTTCAGAACTCGAGCAACTTCGAGGGAGGAGAAAAACCTCCAGAGCTTCATGGAGCACCCCAAAGAGAAGTGGGTGGAGAGTGCCTACGAGGTGGACGGGCCCCATTATTACACCGTGCTGGCGCTGCACATCTCTCCCCCCGAGAAGTGGAAAGCCATGCGAGTGGAGATCCTCAAGAGGCTCCTCGTCACCTCCCACGCGCGAGTGGTGTCACCAGGGGGAGCCAGCAGGTTAGCCACGACCCCGCTGCTGCTCCCCAGCTGCCAGCTTACTCACGTTACTGTCGCAGCAGTCAGAGGCACACTGGCAGCTTATGGGGAGCTAAGGAGCATGCATGTTTTAGAATAGCAGATATTAACCCTTCTGAGTAGCTTTGTACTCAGCGTTGCAGAGGTATGAGCAGGAGCATTCAATTCTGGATGGGTTTTGGAGTGGATCCATCAGCTGATCAGTGGAAACGATGCTTTTCCTAGGAGTATAGCTAAACAGCAAGATGCTTATTTCCCCCCCACCGCAAGTGAAACGCTGTAGTAACTTCTGTTGTGTGCTGTTTCAGAGCTGCTAGCATGCTCTCTGCTTGCCTTACTAAAGAAGCTGTTTCTGTGCTCTTTTGATCAGTGCACCAGCTTCCTTAAATAGAAAAATAGAAATAGAAATCAAATGCCATTGCTTTTAAAAAAGAAAAAGAATCAATAGCAGCTGTCAAGCACTTGAAGCACAAGAATAAGTGGCTGTGCCTGCCTGACAAAAGCACATATTTCCAGAGAAGGAAGGGGAATTCCAGTTTCTGAAAAGATGGTTTTAAATAGCTGTCATAATTAGGAATAAATTCATTATGTTTCTAAGTCGCCTTAAAGGGCATTCTTATTCTGATGACATTAATTATGTGTTTGATAAAGTCATTACATTGTAGTAACACACAACACAGCATGCATCAATGCTATTAGAGGCATCAAAAGTGAAAGAGCCCTTAAAGGGGCTCCTGTATTGATTTCCGTGCTAGTTTCTGCTGTTTAAGCTCAGCCTGCTCTGTGTTCGTGTCTCCTATTTCCACCACCCTGCCTGAGTTCTGGGAAAGGGGGTTTAACAGTTACAGGAGATATTATCGTGAAGGTCTGTTTTCTTAGACACAGGGAGTGCAGCTTTTCATGTGGCCTGCGAAAGAGACTGGTAAAGCAAAGCCCCTGTGTGGGATTGCTGTGGATGTTTGGTGTTTTTTAAAACTCTCAGCAAACGATTCTGTTTCTTCCCCAACTTATCTCTAAACATGTATGTAATAAAAGCATATTGAAACAGACATAGCAAGAAACTTCCAGCTAAACCATCCAATCTCTGGAATTTCAGGGGAAAACACTCAGAAATAGTTCTGGGGAATTATGTCAAGGTTTATTCAAGGGCTTTCTTTAATCCCTGCAGACTAAGAGAGCACAAAGCCTTCCACTGATAATACCTCTCAGAAATAGAAATATGGCAATTCTTATTTCCAAGGTCTGTGCTTATTTATTCTTGTGGAAAATCAGAAAGAAGGCGATGGACGGTGAAATGCTCTGCAGATAAGTGCCAATACCTTGAATTTGTAGGCTAAGGCAAAGAGGAAGCCAGCGTCTGTAACATCACAGTAATATGTCTGCATACAAAAGATGAAAATTAGCATTCCACGTTAGATGCAGTACAAGGGTGTTATCTGGGAGCACCACCATTCAGAGTACCTCGGGGTGGTGTGGCCTGAAGGTCAGAGAGACGCAAGGACTCGCCGCTGCCTTTACTGGGGGAGATGGAGAGAAGTCGCTATAGGAACCAACAGTGCATCTAAAAGCAGCTGAGGATCAACTCGTGATCCTAAAAAGGGCCTGTAAATCTTATTAATGAAGATGCAGGCAATATTCTACATTCCCTCGTACTTAAGTGAAGGCAACAAATACTGCCTGTGCCCTGTCCTGTGGTTAGGTGTTTTATCCAGCTCCTCAGCTGGATTAGTCAGTGTAAGACAGATTTGAGGAGAATCTGGCCCAAAATGTCTTCTGTCTCTGCCAGGAGCTACAGCTATCGCAGTTTGTCTGCAAGACCAAAGTGAGAGATGCTCAGCACCTTCCATGTTTTAGAAACACTTTGTATTTAAACCCAGAGATGAAATTACCAGAATGGATAGGAGTTCTGGGTTTGTTCTTTTTTGTAAATATAATTTACAAATTCCGAAGAACTGAATCAAGTGACCGATTACCTGCTCGTTATTACTGAACCAAGAATGCTGGCCAGAAGAATCCTATAGACACTTTTCAGTAGAGCTTTCATCTGGAGTTTGAGAGGAAAATATCCTTTTGATTTTTTTCCCTTTGCTCCTGACTGTGACCTTTCTAAAATATTCATGAGAGAAGCGCGGCTCCTGAAGTGTTAATGTCTAACTTTCTGCTGGCAATCCATGTACAGCTGATGAGCCTGAACCAGCTTACATTAATGAAAACGCGGCAGCTATTATATGAAGTAGCTGTTCCAGAAGGTAGCTACCAGACTTAACCCACAAGGGCCTTTTAGTTTTCAATTAAAGGAGCAGACTCCAATTAGATCAAAACCATTCACATAAAAAGAAACTCTGTCTTGCAGTATTTGGGAGTCTAGAATTAGCCTCGCTCTAAGTTGCTCTTCTTCCCGTGGAAATTTAGTCACCTTTACTAATTGGTTTTCCTTTAAATAATTAAGCCTAGCTGCCCAAGCAGGCTGCCACCTACCAAGCTGTCTGTTTTAAGGGCAGACACGCAAATGTAGCCTTTTAGAATAAGAGCGGCAAAATGTTCACTTCCCCCCAAAAAACCCCAACTTGTGGCAGATTGCGGTTGGGCCCGTGGTCAGACGATACCCTTTTTGTCTTGCTGACTCGGGTCAGTGGCAGCTGAGCTAGTTCCAGACGCATAAAAAAGGGCTCTTTTTGCCAAAGCTTTTAAGTGGCAAGCAGGAAGCGGCATGTGATGGAGGCAGATGTACCTGAGAAACGCATGCAAGAAAATTCCAAACCCATTAGAGTTGCTGGCAGGAGGTTCCGCCTTGCCAGAACCTGTTTGTGATTAATCCTGTAAACTTTGGGAGCTGTTATCCCAGGACAGCTCTGCACCTTTTATAGCATTTTCTTCAGTCAGATGCTGAATTTCCAAAAGAAGTCCTTTCATGGCGATAGAATAACCAAGAAGATATTAAATGGAAACTCCTCCATTTCTTCAAGGGCAAGATATTTCCCTCAGAGTCTTTCACAACCGCTTTTGTGAGTTAGAAGCAAAAATGTGTTCTGTCATTGATACAGACTGTGGCTGAAACCTAGATTTAGTTATTTCTTCAGGAATCTGCTGTACTCCAAGCAGTGAGCATACAAATGGGGGCTGTGCGTTGTTTTTTCCGACTTTGCTGTTGACTTCCTACATAATCTTAGCAGTGCACTTCCCTCTGCGCTTGTTTTCTTCCTGTGAAATAAGCTTTTATTGGCTAACCTGCTTTGGTTACACTAGGTGCAGCTGGTAAAGTGACTTCCTACCCATAGGAATTGTTGCACAGAAGTTGCGGATGCCTGCGGATGTTTGTTTTGTGTCCAAGAGCACACAGCAAAGCTTACTCAGAGCCATTCCCCATGCGTATTATTGATAGGCTTTTTGGCCGTTTCAGCTTTCATGCTATTCATCAAATCGGTTACCAAAGCATAGTAAAGTGATTAACTCAAAGATTGATTTCATTATCTTCCTAGACTGGCAGATAAGACAGTGAAGGAATACGCAACGTACCGCTCTGGCCTTCTCTTCTGGGCCCTAGTAGATCTCATTTACAACATGTTCAAGGTAAGGAAAAACATTGAAGATCATCTATAGCAGCTTTCTAACCTGAGCAACTACGTGCATTTGAAATAGAGGGCAGAGTTTGAAGCCCTTTTTCCAGGATCCTTGTAAACATAAAACTTCACCTTGTATGAGCAGAAAGGCCGCAAGAGGCTGCCTGTGCTTATTGCAATTTGGTATCTGAAGAACTGAGAGACTTTTCCAGTTTGCAGCACTCCTCCTGTGTTGTGTATTTGCTTATTTTTTCTGTTCATCGTTCACTAAAGCAAGGACATTCAGAGCTGCACCAGTTGGTAAGGATGGAGGTAGGGGCATCCACCAGAAAGAAACTTGCCACTTCCAAAGAGGGTTAAAGAATTAGGGTGAGAAAATGCCTGCGACCTTGTTTGCATTCTGTACAAAAAGATTATAAAGTCACATATGGGGTAACTTTTTCTACGTGGCTTGTTTACAAGAGGCAGGGGAGGCAAGTCCAAAAGCAATGGGAAAAGGCATCAGGGTTTGCAGTTTTTCTTCTAAATAGTTATTTTTTGGACTGATTTGGTCCCATTTTCCCCTCTCGTAGAAGGTGCCTACCAGTAACACAGAGGGAGGCTGGTCCTACTCTCTTGCTGAATTCATACGACACAATGACATGCCAATACACGAAGCTGCAGACAAGGCCCTGAAAACCTTCCAGGAGGAGTTCATGCCAGTTGAAACGTTTTCCGAGTTTTTGGATGTGGCTGGTAAGTGTGCGCTTTCCCTTTTATAGGCTGTCTTATGCAACTCGTGACTGCCGCTTGCTTGAGACAGCAGCATTCCTGACACTGCTGCAGCAGCTTGTTTGTACGAGGCGGCGAGAGGAGGAGACCTCGGCGCTCCGGCTATTGCCTAAGCTATTTCAAAAACAGTTGGGAGACACGCTTGAGCATCCCCAGACAGGAACATTTCTCTCACCTGATCCTGCGGGTCCTCCTCCTGCTCTGTTAAACATACATACTTACATCACAGCTTAAGGGTGGTTTTGGGTGTATGTGGTTTGAAGGCTGATAAACAGATGTGACCGTGTGCTAGAGGCAGCAGTTCAGTGCAGCGAGAGTTCCTGCCATGGGGATTTTGGTATCCCCAGGAGTCAGGAGATGCTGAAAATTAACGTGTAGAGAAGCTACGCTTAGTTCTGTCACAAGTTAGTTGTGCCCCAGGCCAGTCTCTCACTGTCCAATGTATGGAGCTGCCAGGCAGCCAGCTAGCAGGATCCCTGTAGTAGGTCTGTTGCACAAGAGCAAGTGCCATATGGATTTAACGTACACGCTTTGGTCCCTTCTGCACATGCATCCGACAAGGGTTTATCTTTGTCTTGTCCATACTTAAAATAACATTGCAGCTGTCATTATTAACTTACACATGCCCTAGCCCAACTCCCTAATGTGGGCAGGAGAAACCGCTTTGTGGATCTAATTATTCTGTATTGTCTTCTTTTGTTTAAAGGACTCTTATCAGAAATCAATGATCCCGACAGCTTCCTCAACGATCTTTTGAACTCCATCCCCTGAGCCACCAGCACAGAGAAGCGTCGGGCAGAGACTACACTAGCTTGCCTTCCATCCCTTTGTGTTCCTCCTTGTGCAGTCTGTCCCTTCCCTGAGGAGTGCTGCAGTTTTTTGGTTTTTTGGTTCTTTTTTTTTTTTTTTTTTTATTTTCTACAATTTTTCTTCTTGGAGTGATTTGGAATTTAGGTTTGTTTTATCTTGTATTTCAATGCTTCTGTCTGTAAAGCCTTGTGTATTCAAGCTGGTTGAAAGAACGTGTACAGAGAGGAATCCAAACCAGTAAATCTTAATGCTTTAGTGTGCACCTCTTTGAAGTTAAATAAATCAAACCAATGGGTAAGATGGGTTTGACTAGTACTTTAACCATGCAGTAGCCTAAATGCCAAGTTCTTTCTCATCTTTTCTTTCAGAGCTCCTTCTCTCAGGGCTCAGAGCCGCTGCTCTTTCCGGCCCATAGTCTGGACAAGGAGACACGGGAAACAAAAGGCTCGTAGCGAGCAAGGAAGCAGACTGACACTGTCTTTACTGATTGTACGTGCAGAGCAGGTTTCCCCTTGTGGGACATGAGCCTTAGAGACTCGTGGGCTGCAAGGACAGCGTTTCCTTCCACCCCTTCTTCACCTGGGTGAGGGCAGCTATCCCAGCCGCAGTCGTCTCCCCTGACGCTTCGTGTAACCCCTCTCCAAGGCATGTTGCGTATCACGGCGTCTTTCCTGACTTGACTCTCACCGAGGCTGTATTCAAAGCGAGCGCGCATGTTGTTGCCTCCGGTCGTGTAGTACTGATGGCGATGTTACCTCTCAGAGGGATGCTACTCACATCGAATTTGTTTTCTCTCGCTGGTAAAATTTTCAGCTTCAGCAAAACGCATGGGAAACAGACACTGCACACTTCTTGAGCCGGCCACTTGCCCTTTTGATAGCTTGCATTTTGGTGTGCATGCCCTGACCTGAAGCCAAGTACCTGCTTTGAATACAGCCTTGCCTTTTCTCACCCAGTTGTGCATGCTGGTAACTTACCTTTACCACCAGTTCTGCTGTCCTGTAAGCCAGCTGACACGTGGTTAAGCTGGAATCTAATAAAGCTTTCCCTGTCTTCCTCGTCTCTGTTTGAACTTGAATTTCCGCAATCCTAACACAGTCCCATCCCATAAATAATAATTATTTTAGAGGCTGAATAACTCGGCAGCCTATTTGATGCCTTTTGTTAGTGTTGAGCACAGATTACGATTTGGCAATTAGCAAACGGGGGAAGGCGCAGTGTTTTTCTTCTCGCCTCGTGGGTGCTTGTGTCACTCCTGGCAGTCGGATTTGGTTCTGGGGAGGAGGACTGAATAGCAAGGCACCTCGAGAAGGTTTGGGTTAGTGTCTTGCAAGGGGCTGGAGGCCATGTCAGTGGGCTGCTTCGTCTGTTGGGTAAATCTGCCTTGCCTTAGGAAGGTACGGGAGGGGGGCTAACGTGTGGATTTTGTTCTTCTATAGCACAGCGATAGTACACTTCAGCTGCCCTTCAACCACATAAAAACCACACTTTGTTTTAAAAGCACTGTAAAGTCAAACCTAACAGTCTTCTCTCCAAATAAGCAGCTGTCGTATACCTGTGGGTGGATGCACCAGCATTGCGTACCAACACCGGTGTCCAGCAGCTTGGGCGATGCAAAAAACCCTTTTTGAGTAAATGACCTTTCCAATCGGTATGGTTCCCGAAAGCAGCAGTGAACAGGTAACAAGAAACCAGGTTTTTATGGCTGTGGTTCTAAAGCTTCTCGCAATACGGAGAGTTCGGGTGCAAGACTGAAACCCCACCGCGCTTTGACTTTGTCATTTGTGTCAGATTGACTGGTTAAACTCCGGACGAGAACTATTAATGTGATTTGGAAAGCTGGGGAGGAATACCAGGCTGCCTTGCTTACCTACTTAGTGTCTTTTCATAGAAAAATAGGTCTTTTCCCCTTCAGCCACAGCCTCGGCGTGCCAGGCAGTCCCTCTGCTTTTGCTTCACAGCTCTTGCCTCACTGGCACAAAGGCGGCTGTTACAAATACCTTGCGCAGTACCTTTCTTCGGCTTACCTAACAAGGTAACTTCAGCGTAACTCCAGTTTTTGCTGATGCAAATCCTGGTATAGCTCCGTTTATGCTGGCACAGGTCTTCTGCGAAAACAGTCTCTGCTGCTGCAGGAACTGGTAAAGTTACCGGCAAAATAATTCTTTTTCTACCCGTGCAGTTGGATCAGCAGATCCTTAAGCTTACCAGGAGCAGAACGCGATCGCCGTTTGTTCACCGATGTTATCGGAACTGTGAGGAAGTAGGATCTTAAAAGGAGGTCATAAACTGTGTCCTTACAATATAAGCACAGTTGCAATAAACTACTCGGCTACTCGGAGCTATTCTGGATGGTTTTGCGAAGGCCCAGAGATGTATTTTGGAAAATAAAGGCGGCGTATCGAGTGCCTCCCTGCCCAGAGCACAAGAGGGCTGTGATTTATGGGGAAGCCAGATTTGAAAAGAAGGTGGAAACAGCATGATCGTGCTTCCGCGGAGCAGAATAGCTTGAGAGGGGCTAAAGACCGACAATAACAACCCCAGAAGACCTAGAAAGGGACAAGAACAAAAGAAAAGTGTTTTGGAAAGTTTCAGCTGACGCAGGCCACACACAGAGGCTCAAACGTTCTCAGTGCTGCACAAAGGCGAGGCACTCCAGGCTGCAAAATCCCCGGCGGGCTGGGGCTGGGGAAGTCAGCAAAGACTTTTGAGGGGAAGTCTTCTTTAATTCTTCTTAAATTAGAAGTGAGAGAGGAGCAAGACTGAGGGAAAATGCCTCAAAACGGGTACAATGACTCAAACTGATGAACCAAACCACTAGCTGAACAATAGAGAGTCAACCCCCCCTCTAAAAAAAATAGTTTATTTGCAAAAGACAGTTTTGGTGGGGGGGAAAATCCTTTGCAATGCACGAGAGCCAGTGCGACCTCCCCGATCGCTTTGAACCTGACTTCGTGGGCAAGAGCTTCCCCGAGATGATCTGATGTCCTTGCGATGGCTGTTCGCACTGGGTCAAACTCTGCTAATCGTTTATTAATTAATCTTGGGAACGACACCTCCCAGGGAGAACAAAGCACCCAGCCCTGCCCCGGGCACCAGCTTCAGCAGGGCCGGCGGGCTCTCGCTCCGGCTGCGGGTAAGAAGGCCCCCGTGAGCCTGAATTCATTTGTTACCGCTGCCAGGGCTCGCTCCTGCCATCGCACAAACCCATCGGGCAGGCGGGACCCGAACAAAACCGCCTGGCTCCCGGGGCTTCTTCCGTAAGGGTGGGAAGCCCTCGACCTTCCCCCTTGTATTTCCTGATGGTTTCCTTTGTCCTGCTGCCTCCTCCCTTCCTAATTCCCTTCTTCAAGCCAGGCGAATGCCCTTCTTTGCACAGCCAGGTGCTCTTTCCGACAGCTGTCCCGCCGGGAGGGGAAGCCTTCCTCCCGCTCCTCTCTGCCCTGCTACCGACGCTTCCGACTAGCTCTCCGTCCAAGTTTCTCTCCTGTGTTTTGTCTCTCACTGCAATTGCCTGGAAGTATTTCCAAACAAACGGTGGGATTAGAGCTGCTGAGCATAAACACACCGTGAGCCGCAACGTTTCAATGCCGTAAAAGATTCCCTGGACTTTTCCAATGCAGGAAAAGTGATTTATCTCCCTGGGCATGCGTTCACGCGGCTTGTTTTTCAGGCAGGGGAAGGACACGTGGATCACGTGCGTTCAGCAAGACCGTGGTGGAGCCTCGACGATTACGTGGGTACATCTCGGGGTTGCAGCCTCCAATGCAGGAATTTGGAGCAAGAAACCTCTTTTCCCTTTATCCAAAGTTTTTGGGGAGCCTTGCTATGTGTGAGCGCACACTGTAGCGAAGGCTACCTCGGTATTAAACAGCAAAAAAACCCCTTTCACACAAAATCATTGCCAGTTTCTGCCAAGGCGATGCTGAGACGTTGCTCAAGGAGCCTACAGCAAAGAAGCGAGACACCAGACACGGGCCACTGCCCGCTGAACCACATGAAAACAGCTCCTACGGCCGGGCTTGCGCTTACCCTGCCAGAAAAGTTTGTGTCATGTGTTTGCTGAAACGGGGTTCGACGTTTTTATTTTACCAAAATGCCTCCCGAGGTGCCCGAACCGCTGGCTCTGGGAAGCACAGAGGCTTTTCTCCGTGCTGGGCAGCTAATTCCCAGGGAAAGACGCCCACTTTCCTCATCTGAAGGGCACAGCATAGGGCTGGACTGTCCCTGCTGCTGCAGCAGCATCGTTAGCTGAATTATCAGTCTCCCCTCGTCAGCTCCTGCCTCTGCAAACCTCGTCTTCTCCGTCTTGCTCTCAGCATCGCCAGCCACTGCTTGGACACTGCACCGGCACCGTCCCTTGCCTGCATGAACCTGTATCGAGTCCAACGTGCTTATTTTGGCCGTTGAGCACCTTGTCCTCCAGGAAGATCACACCAGGCTCCGCCAGCCCGGCCCTTTCTGTCTCCATTGCAGGAATAACCGCTTTTGCCACGCCGTGAGCACAACCCTTGCAGCGCCCGCTATGCAAACAGCGGGCACCGTGACGCCGGCTTTGCCGTCTGCCTCTGACAATAAAGCAAATCTTCTGCAGAATTCCCTCCCTGCCTCAGCCTTGCCTTTCGGGCCAGCCCTGTTTTCAGTTCAGGGCTTACTCCTTACCCATTTACGCCCCATCGAGCTCAAGGACTAGATGGGACGTTCTCCGAGCAGGTAAGTGACATCGATGAGTACAAAAAGCACCAAGTCCAGGTTCCCCAATTGCCTTTAAATTCACAAGTTTTTAGCTGCTCTACCGAAGGAGCGGCTTTCCCAGCGCATCTCAGGAGACCTCCCGTGGTCCGGGCGAGCTTATTTAGAAGCCACCCCTCGGGTCCCGTTTCTGCTCCCTGCCCGGCTCCAGAAAAGATTAGTAAGATTGGCCTTGACTTGTTTGCTGCACATCGCTGGGGTGCAGCCCGGCCACGTTATCACCCCGAGCAGGGATGATTCACAACTCACGCGTACAGAATCGAGGGCACGGGGAAAAACAAGCCGTGCAGCTTGCAAGAGCCGCTGAAAAAGATGTTTGGGCAAATTAAGTACAAAATCACTTTTGAGAGGTCCTGTCCCCCCCTCCCCGGTACACGAAGTTGCCGGGAGAAGCCAGCCGCAACCACCCGAACCTCCAGGAATAGTTACTCCCTTGCTGGTTTCCAACAAGGAAAAAAAAAATTATTAAACCCCCATTTGCAGCTTTTTTTGGCAGGATTGATCCCGCTCGTTCACATCGACTGCTCAGCTCAGGGAAGAACCGCCAGCTCCATCCCTTTTATCAAAACCCCAGAGATTGGCAGAGATCCCTCTCCCCCTCCCAAAGGGGAACATGCCGGTAGGAAGAGATGCTTTTTAGTTAAAATTAAAAAGGAAATGGTACAAACGACACGTTGAGGGGAAGCCCTTGCGCTGCATTTTAACGCTGAGACCCGAGGCAAGTTCGGGGCCGCCGGGCATCTCCCCCAGAAAGGCAACATTCCCAGAGACCGGGATGGGGAATGCGGCTTTCAGCCCTTGAAGTGTGTGAAGAGGTCTGGCCGCTGCCTCTTGAAAGATGTTGTTTATTTTCAGAGCGTTTATTAAGCTTTCATTAGAGCAGGATAATCCCGCGCTCAGTGCTATTCCCTGCGTCCAGGCTCTGTTGCTACAGGTCCCGGATTTGAAGCGGGAGTTACGACCTCTCTCCAAACCTCCTCCTCTGCCCCACGATGATTTTTCCCTTCGTCCCACCATTGCCATGGACCCGGGAGGGATGAGACGCGTTCCCCGGTGCCTAATTCGCGCAGCCGGGTGCCGCAGAGCTCTCCTGCCCCTTTCTACATCACCCCGGGAGCATCAGGCACTTCACGATGGCTTTCCCGCTCTAAAAAAGCAGGGGCTTCCTTCTGGAACCGTGCCACCGCCCCGACACTCCTCTGCCTGACTCAGCCTGCTCCCTTCCCTCCTAAAATATAAACCACTTTTAGGTGAATCATAACCGAGCCCGAGCTGTGGGCGAACTCCAGCCAAACCTGGTGCAACCCTCCAACAAATCCTCAGGGATCTGCAAATGTCCAGGGGGGCCCCGGAGCTGCAGGAGAAATGGTTTCCATGTAGAGAGCCCAGGGCTGCTTTTGGGGCTGCTGCGATTAAACCCGACCTGCTCCGCAGGGCGAAAACATTGATTATTTTTTTGCATTGGTCTTATGCCACTGGGGAAGCAGGATAACACCCTCCCTGCAGCCTTTCTCTGCTGGGCAAGGTGTATGATAGAGAGAAGGGCGTATATTAAGCAGAAATTGCAAAAATGAAGCTGTTTGTGCTTTAAGTTCAGCTTTGGTATAGGAAGGGAGGCTGGGCTTTAAAAAAACATACATAGAACTATCGAGAACATGCTGTTTAGTCTTGGCTGGTCTTGCCAGCGACGTTGGGTCCGGCATCTTTTGCATCTTTCCCCACGGTGGGGAAGCGGCAGGGGCTGGAGGAGGTGGGAGAGGAATAAAGGAGATGCTGTCATTTGGGGAAGGAGGCGGAGGGCAGGGCAGCCAGGGATACCCGCTGATTAATGGGCTGTCGGGCTCGAATCATTTCGATGTAGAGATCTTTACCGTAAAGATGATAACCCCAATAATTACTGTTATTAACAGTAATCCCGCTTAAGCTCTTGTTCTTTCCCAAGCGTTGTGGCAACAGGACCTCAGTAACCCTCGGCGCATGCCCCTGGGGTAACCGCGTGCCGTCCTCACCCCGAGACCGGGAAATTGGGATGGGAAAGGGCTCGGGATGCTCCTGCAAAGGCTGAAGTCCTCTGGGCCTTGAACGCAAATTACAGCCCTGGGTAGCAATGAAAGCCAAAACCAGCGCCCCGGGATAGCACGTGTACCCGGCTGATAAAATCTCGGTTTCAGCCCCAGATGAGTGTTTGTGATGGTGTGCTGCGTTGGTGTCTCTGGTTACCTGTTGGGTTGGCGTTGGTGCTTGCCACATCGTCCGGACGGCTGAGCATCTGCGTGTCGGGACACCCCACGAGCCGTTCTTCGGGCGTTTAATCCCTGCAGCTTCTCCCAGGCCATTTTTTTTTAATCTTATTTAATGAACAAATACGAGTGCGTTCTAAACCCAGCGCCATCCTTTAATTATTCCTAATATTTGATGACAACAAACTAATTCCCAAATGATGACATCAGACATTAAAGGCACATCTCCCGAGTGCCAGGTCATTAATATTTCTCTTCCCTCGGTCCGTATTTTGCCTGCCGTAAGCAGTTTTGATATAACGAGCTCGGTGACTGCATCGGCTCAACGCAGTGGAAAGGTATTTACCAGCCATAGGGCACCGGGCTGCGTTACGGGCTGAGAATCATTGAAAACTGGGCGTCTAGCTGTCAAGGCGCTCCACCCGAGGACCTCTCCCTCAGAAACACCCCAGGACATTGGGAAATCCAAGAGGGGAGCCGCTCCGGCAGCTTCGGCTCATTGACTCACTCCGCTGACACCAAGTTTTCTTGCGGCTGCCACAAGCATCCCTCCGGGTTCAGGATGGGAGGCGGAGGGCTGGAGTGGTCCAGGGTGCGATAGGACGCAGGATCCCCTCTGTAGGGCAGACGCCCGTTGTCCCATGCTGGTGGAGAAGGAGGGGAGGCAAGAAAGGCCTGCCCAGGGAGCGGGATGCTCGGAGGAAACGCAGCCCTGGAGCAAAGCGGGGTGCCCAAGCCAGCCCCATCCAGTACTCCCATCACCACCTCCCAGCAGGAAGCTTTTCTTCATCCTGTGTCACGCAAAACACGTCAGGCTAAAAAACCCCACAGTACAAGGAATGAAAATACTCAGCTAATGGCTTCTGGAAGCGAGATTTTGATAGGGAGCTAAAAATATATCCCAATTCAACTTAACCCTCTGAGCTTTGAATGCTGCTCAACCCATCGCTGAGCCCAGTGCGGGTTACAAAGTGCGGGGGAACAGCGAAAAAGAAATCATATCATATCCTATCTCTTCCCAAAAGACAAAAATCCTTGGAAAGTTGTTCCACATTTAAATTAATCAGGCCAGGGTCTACCTGCTACCTGCAGAATGAAAAGCTTAGCAACGACGGGATTGAAACTGAGCACTCGGGCATGCACAAATTAACGACCCAGCATCCCGCAATTATCCTCGACGAGCTGCCAAAGCATTCACTGCGTCCTTAAAACACACCTGCGGCGGCCTGTACGGGCTTATCGATGCATATTTGCTGCTATACTCAATACAGATGCAAATATTTGGTTACTAAGGAAGCAATGAATATTGCCACAGTCTCCAAGGAAATACTACGGCATGTCTCAACCCCTCCAAGTTAGTGGATGCTTCGCAGTCGCTCTCAGCATCTTTATCTCTCGCTGCATCCCCGTCTCCTGAGTTCACCCACCTTTTTGGGTTGAGCGTGGTGCAGAAGCTTTTGTTTCCAAAATATTTACGTGATCTCCGTAGAGAAGATCATCCCCAGCCCAGGCGAGAGGGGACGGGTGCTGAAGTCAGCCAGCCTGGGTCCATCCTTTGCATCCCCAAGTCACTGCTGGTGGGCTGAGGACAAAGGGAGCTCTGCGGCCACGCGTGAGCAGACCCTCAGCATCCCTCTCTGTGGCTGAACTCGGTTTTGCTGTGCTGATGCGCATAAAACCCCCAAAAAGTGGCAAAATTAGATTTTTGTCTCTGAAAAGGCGACTGGAGCAAAGGAATAGACCTGCAATGGGAGAAGGTGCTGGATTTAAAGCAGCAGCTC
Source organism: Gymnogyps californianus (assembly GCF_018139145.2). Lineage (NCBI taxonomy): Eukaryota > Metazoa > Chordata > Aves > Accipitriformes > Cathartidae > Gymnogyps > Gymnogyps californianus. The sequence continues at coordinate 7,571,947 of NC_059491.1, forward strand.
CTATTTCGCATGAGCTGATAGAAGAGGTAGAAAATATACGGGGGGACAAAACACAGTTTTAGGAGGAGAAACCTCCTTTAAAGGCTAGAAGGAACCTGCAGGAAGGAAAAATCGCCGGTTTGGTAACTGCTGATGTAACTCATTCCTCCCACATTACCGATAGCAGCCAACCTGCCAAATATTTTCTGTTTCTGCAGCGTGACGTGATGACCGATGCAATTCCTGACGTGATCCAAGGGCTTCCCTTATACGGCTGGAAACGATAACCCCGGTGACTAAGCCGGCCCTTTCTCCACCGAGCGACACCTCGGCCATGTGCAAAGAGGCACGGCCTTCGTCTCTTCCTGCAACGACCGGGTGCGTTAGGTGGGGTCTGAGTCACCGGCGGAGTCATCGGGGCAGCCGGCACGTTCTTGCCCATCTTCCCATGCGCCTGTCGCAGGGCACGGGCAGGCAGGGATGGTTTTTCCTCCGATTTCTCAAGGAAACAGCCCTGACGCCGGTGCAAACGCAGGAACATGCGAGGGAAAGGGGTTGACCGGAGTCGGAAACGCTTTGCCGGCCAAAAATGCAGCCGGGATGCGGCGTGTCTCGTTGCAGCAACTCATCAGCTGCTGCTGCCATCACCCCGCCAATGCTCGTGCACCATCACACGGGTGTGGGTTAAAAACCAACCGTTTTGGGGGAGGCATTGTTAAAAATTCTGCTTATTTCAGCAGCCTGGTTTGCCCAAATAGCCTTATTCAGGCAGGCAGCAAACTGCAGCGCAAGGGTAAGAGCCCCACGTGAGCGATACTTGAAACCCAGTTTAACCACTGAAGCTTGCTGGTTGTTAAATGGCAGCCTCAGAAAGAAGCTCCCTCTTGTTACCGCAGAGTCCGGAGTGAATAAATCACCCTTTTCCACCTCTGAGGTCGGCAAAGAGCAGGCTCGAGCGGTTGCCGCAGTCCAAGGGAATGAGGGGAGGGATGCTGAGATCGCCGGGGGCTTTGGCGGAGATGCTGCTTCACCGCGACGCTGGAAAGTCGGAGCCGAGGAGGGTTCCCCTCTTCCCGCTGAGATTATTGAGTTGGGCATTTTCAGGGGCCGGGCAGGGGCATTTTATGGATGTTAATCCAAAGGATTTTTGCTTGTTTATTTTAGAGGGGGATTTATTCAAACACGCAAACCGTAACTGAGCGGCGATGCACATCGGCCCGGGGCAGCATCCCCTATTTGCTGTAACTCAGCCCAGTACGTATGCGCTGGCGAGGCTGCGGAGTTTGGTTTGGTTTGGCTGAAAACTGGTTACTTTGAAGGAAGACAGACGCAAGGAAACAAGAACTTTCCACGAGTGTCAGACTAACAAAGCCTCAATGTATATAACCAAACCCAGGAAAATTAATATTAAAAAAAACCAAAGCAGATGTAGAGAGCAGTCCTGAAAGAGCTGCCGAGGCTTGTGAGTGAAAGATGCTAACAAAGCGAAGGTAAAAATGGGTGTAAAAATGAAATCCAAGGGTCCAGATTCCTCAGCCCCCGCTCCAGCCCGTGTTTGGGTGAAGCAACTGAGAGCAAAACTAAATCCAGTGCCTTATTATTAGCATCGCTGGGGGTGGTCACCGTTATTTAATTGCCGGATAGTTTCTGCGTTCAGAAATAGCACCATTTCCCATCCCTTTTCCTCCCTGTCTGAATAGGAAAGGGCTAATCAGCGTTTCATTATTTATATCTGCGATTGGCAGGCAGCGGAGAGCTTTCCACGGCAGGAATCGGAGGAATCCCTACAGGAATGTCCCCAGCCGCCGTGCGGTATCCCATGTGCCGGACCGCGGCTGCTCGGCACGCCGTCGGTGGCAGCGGGTCAGCTCCGCGGGTGCGCGAGCCCTCGTGGAAGAGGGATTCCCATTTCTCCGAGCCTAAGCCTCATTAATTGTTGCGATTAATTCAGGATGATTCACTTGCAGGGGCTGGGATGAAACCGTGGCCCGGCGGCAGAGCAGGATGCTGGTGGTGACCGTACGCATCCCGGGGACGAGCCAAAGCCCATTAGGAACAAGACTCATTGATTTAACGACCTTTGGATCGGGCCGTGGCGAATCCATCCTCACCGCCGTGGTGATGGGTGCTGCCTAACAAGCAATCACGATATTCATCGTCTCACCGGGCAGGTACAAAAGCATTAATTAACTGGCCGGTTTATCATTCCCTCTGATGTTTTCCTGCTTCCTTAAGGGAAAAAAAAAAAAAAATCTGTTGTTGTTCAACAGGATTTTCCCAGCTGTTGACTACGCGGTTTTGCTGGGTTCTGAAATCGCCCGGCTCTTTCCAGCATCACCGCCTGCCAGCGAGGATGCCGTGTGCCTAAAAAATGGGAAATTGCCCAGATCTAGGAGAAACCTGCTCTTGCTTGGCTTCTGCCCCTAGTAATAACCTCATTATCGGCGGTTTTAGTCTATCCTTGCACTTTGCAAGCATTGCTGTGAATCTGCAGGGGGGTACACGCCATGGAAATGTTTCCCAGTGAGCTGCAATTTTTTTCTCGAAACGCGGCTCTGTTTGATGCATCGACGGTACCCAGCATCAGCAGTTACAGCCGTGCCCTAATGACCAAGGTATTAACAGTGTTTTCTCGGAACCTCAGCAATGAACACAGGTTACAGTCTACATAAACTGAAGCTAAAGTGCTTTTGTGCTCGGGAAGAGATAATCTTTTCAGGTGTTTCTTTGAGTCATCCTTTTAATAAAGAGCCTCCACCCAGTACATTTATTTTTTTTTCCAGGAGGTGCCGGGAAAACCGGAGTTTGTAACACATTAACAGAGCCCTTTGAAGAGCCTTTGGTTGCGGCGCTGAGCACAGCTCGCAGGTGCTGATGGAGTTTCAGCAAGTGGATGCTGCTGCCCGCGTAGTTTAATATAAATATTACCTGGGAAAGCACCGTATTTTTATTTCAAAAACTATTTGAGCGAATAGCTTTACTACAGCTTTACACCAGCGTTACTGAGAGTTTTCCGTGTACTTCGCTTGCTCACAAAGCATCGTTCTGATCCGTGGCAGTGCAACAGAGTAATCACATTATTCAATTAAACAATATCCTTTGATTGCCGAGTGGCTCAGAGGTCCAGGAGCAGCAGTTGGGAAACGCTTATTTAATAACTTAATTATTATAATATCAATGTTATTTAGCACTTAGGCAGGACTCTGCAATCGGATAACAAAACTCACCCCTTACAATTCAATCTTATCAATCAGGTGATTTCCCGGAGAGCCAAAAGCAGCGATACAAAGGCAGGGGCGGGGAGCATTTCACAGGGCAGGGCGATGCTCCCTCATTTATTTTACATCAGCTAATTAATCTGGGGGCACGCTGAGGGATCAGGAGCGCTGTTGGACCCGGTCACCCCCCAAAAATCACACACACACACACACCCCCCCCCCCGGTGAGGCCTCGCTGCGAACACGTGGAGGGACCCGCCACGCACACGCGGCACCGCGGGGGTGTGGCTACGAGGAAGGGGGGCGGAGAGTGGGGCGTGGTTATGGGGAAGGGGCGTGGCTATGGGGCGGAGGAGGCTTTAAGGGAAGGGGTGTGGCCTGGCGGTAGGGCGTGGCCTAGCGGCAGCGCTGCCCGCAGCCGCTGGCGCCGGGGGCGGGGCGAGGCGGAGCCGGTCCCGCCCCACGCCGGCGGCCGTTCAGTGCCCGGGCAGCGGCGGCGGCGGCAGCCGCGGGAGCGCGAGGCGGCGGCGGTCTCGGTTCCGCTCCCCTTTTCTCTCCTCAGCGCTCGTCCCGGCGGCCGTTAGCGGCCCGCGCGCTCCCCAACGGTCACTCCGCCTCAGCCGCGGCGACCGTTAAACCGCCGCTTCCGGCCGCAGCCCCCCCCACCCCCCCCCCTCCTCACCTCACCTCAGGGGCTGAGGCGGCCGCCGGGCGATGAACTCGCTGCTCTTCGGGGAGATGGCCCGCGCCTTCTCCCCCGGCGCGGCGGCCGCCTCCTGCCCGCTGGGGCCCGGCCCTGGCGGCGGCCCCGGGAGCCAGGCAGCGGCGGCGGCGGCGGCCGCGGCGGGGGGCCCGCCGGTAACGGCGGCGCTTCGTAACGACCTGGGCTCCAACATCCACCTGCTGAAGGGGCTGAACGTGCGGTTCCGCTGCTTCCTGGCCAAGGTCCACGAGCTGGAGCGGCGCAACCGGCTGCTGGAGAAGCAGCTGGCGGCCCAGCAGAGCGAGCGCGACCGCCGCCTGCGCTACAAGACCTTCTCCCGCGACCAGGCCGTGCAGACCGACTCCGGTACCTCCCCGCTGCTGCCGCCGCCGGGCCCCGGCCACGGGCTAGCAGCCGCTCCCCTCACCTCGCCGCCTCACTACAGCCGTTTGCCCGGCACCATCTGGAGCTACACCCAGGTGCGGCGTACCGGAGGCGGCGGGTTGGAGACGGTGCAGGGGCCCGGTGTCTCCTGGATCCATCCGGACGGCGTCGGGGTACAGATCGACACCATCACCCCCGAGATCCGCGCCCTCTACAACGTGCTGGCCAAAGTCAAGCGGGAGCGGGACGAGTACAAGAGAAAGTGAGCGGCTGGGGGGGGGCCGTGAGCCTGCGGGAGAGGCGGGGGGGGGGGGGCGATGCGGGCCGCCTGCTTCTGCAGTGCGGGGAAACGGGCGAGTCCCTCCTTGCGGCGGAGGAAGCGTTTGGGGATGGTGGGGAGACCCTTGGGGACATGGGGACAGGCCTCAGCCCACCCCAGGGCTCCCTCCCTGGGGAGGATGCTCCCATGGGTTTGGGGAGGCTCTTTCTCAGCGGGGGGGGGGGGGGGGGGGGGTTTGCACCTCAGCTTGGCGTCCAGAAAATTATAGGGTCCTTCCCTGGGAGGCTGGAGAACCTTGATCTTAAAAAGAGCATTGTCAGCTTGACTTAAAAAAAAATAATTTTTAAAAAATCCTTTTTGGAGAAGGGAAATAATCTGTTATTAATATTGCATTGCATAGTTACTCCTAAATTTAGCTTGCCTTCATTTTCTGGTCTAATCACTCCAGTAGTCGATTTCGTGTGCCAGCTCTCCGAAATTAGCTCAGTGCTGCAATATTTGGGTTGCAAATACTGCAGGGGAAGGTTTGCACTCCAAGATGTTCCTCTGAATTAGTCAAAACAAAAGCAGTAACGACAGCCTTTGTAAACCCTGGTAATCTGAAGGTTTCTCTCAGCCTGTTGGGAAGCCCTGGGTTTTTAAATGGTGGTGTTCTCCCCCCGGTGATGGATAGCGTTCCCTTTGGTTTGCTGTATTTGCCTGCCCAACGTAGCTGTGGCAGAGATGGAGGCCAGAGGGGGAAAAAAAAAAGGTAGTTAGGATTCTGCAGGGAGATTCCTGCATTGTCTGACGAGCTGCCTGTCCTTTGGGGCTGGCGTGGGCACTCCCGTTTGGAGTTTTGTCATCTTTAGGCTTAAAATGCATTTCTTCTTTTCCCAGCCTTGTATTTTTTTTTCTGCAGAACAAATTTAATCCTTTCTTTTTTTTTTGTTTTTTTTTTTGGAGGCAGCCGGCATTGCTCGGCTCTGTGGCCTGTGAAGCGTAGCTGAATTTCTTCTGTCCAGGGTAACAGGGCTGCAGTGTGCTCTTTGCATACCTCGAGTCATCAGCTTTTATAACAGACCTCATCTTGTGAATTAACTCGGTTTAGATTTTATAGGCAGGCATATCTGCCTATACAAGTAGTAATTTCTGGCCTATTTGTTAACTAAGGTACTGTCTGCTTTCACTACATCTTCTTAAAGCTTGCGTGCCTTGATTGCTCTGTACTTTATGGCTGGAGCACCTACTGAATCTGGATGGGAAGAGAAGTTGGCCTCTTTTCTTCAGTCTAGAATAGTAGATGCCATCGTGGCACGGGTTGTTTTTGTTTTTATGGTTGGTACCAAGGAGATGGGAGTAGTGGTGCTTCAGAGGAAGTTGCGCTTGATGGCAGTTTGGTTAAGGAAGATACGTGTTGGGTGTGGGTTAGGTTGCCAAAAGTTGGGGATACTTCTCCTTTTTAGTGGATACGTGATTTATTTTTTCCTCTTAAGGAAGAGGAGACTTGTGGGCCATTTAAGTTCAGTCTTTCTACTGATACATAGTTGATTCTGTCTATTCTGCTTTCGCTCGCTTGCGTACAGCGAATTTTCACCCCAGAGTCTGTATTCAGGTGTGACTGCTTACACACTCATGGGGATTGCATAAACCAATCAATTCAATGCAGCGAAGGGGACCTTTTCGACGGCAATCGCAAATCTTACTCTCGCCACCCTTCCTGCTCTTGAAACAGGTTTTTCTCCTGATGCTTGAAAATAAAATTTAATTAATGCATATCAACATCTATCACACTAGTACTATATCTGCAGTGTGTCTTTTATGGTACGTTCATTACTATGTAATTGGAATGATTATTCCGCTCTTCTGTGACCTTCAGTCATCAGATGGACATCACACGTTAAGCTCTTTTGGGGTAGATTGGCTTTTTCATTTGTGGCCTTGAGCACACTTTTGCATGCTTATGGAGTAATACTGTGCTGTTTTAAATTTAATTCTCGCAGTCAGAGTAGATTAGTCAATTCGATTTCATTATCATGAGCTAATGGGGTGTTGCAGTGTTTGTCAGCAATCCTGTAAAGATTGGTACTGATGTTTTCTTGTTTGTTTTTGCAGGGAAGGGATTCTTTGTCATGGCATGTTTGTGTGTACGTATGTGTATATAAATACGCACTTTGGGTTTACCTTATCTTGCTGTGAACCCTTTGATGATGGAGTTTTATTTAGGGAAATGAGCTCCAAGTGGAAAATAAGCCTTGTGCCTGTCTCCTGACGGTGCTGTTAGGGCCTGCAGAAAGTTAGGCGCGTGCACAGGTTTCTAACGCAGACTTGTGATCTTGCGAAGATACGTGTGCATTTGTAAACAGACCGATGGGCAGCCCCTTCGCCTAGCAGGCGGGAGGTCCTTTGAAATGGCACGGCTCCAGGTTGCAGATACCTTTGTGTTGGAAACACCGCGTTTGCAAGATGTACCAGAATGGTTTTTGTATGCTGTTGTTGTTGTTTCACACCAAGAAAATAACTGTTTTGCTTAACTCAAGAACCAGCAGAACACGGTAGCCTTTTTGAAGCAGTCGGGCCTTGTAACCTGACCAATAACCCACCAACTCGATATGCAAGAATGCTTAAGCAGGTAGCGATACATTACATTTATTTCCAAAAACAATGGAGGCTTTTTTTCCTTTCCAGGATGACCACCTGATTAAGGAGGTCACAGCTAGCAAATGTTTCTTGTTTGAAATATTTGGCTATCAGGAAAACACCAGGCAGATGATTACGTTGGCAAGTCAGTGAATACTGCTCAGGTGAATACATAGTTTCAAAGACATATAGCTCATACCTGATGTCTGTTGTCATTGAAGACGCAAACTTACTGATGTCATACTTGTGAATTGAAAAATGCAATGGTAGAATTCAGAGGTGAAATAATCCCTTTTGTTTCCTTTCTTTTAAAGGTAGCTTTACTGCTACTCCTAAAAATAGTAGTGGAAGGTCGTCTAAGATGCTCTTTCCAATGAAATTCTGCCTGTGCAATTTTTGGGATTACCAGTGGCTTCATTTTAGGAAAATACATTCAACTCCTTTGTTCCATTCCTCAGAATGATTTTTCTTGGACATCCTAACACAAGAAACTGGAGTTCTGAGGTCTAGAAAGTATTAGCGTGCATAGTCAGTAGAGCGCCTAGATCATATTTTACCCAGGCTTTTGTTTGTATCTGAAGTACAAATGAGAAGATGTTCCCCCTAAGGAGCCCAGCAGATATTTCAGACCAGATGATGTTATTTTACACAAATGGTATGTAAAGTTGAATCTTTTTCTACTTAACATGTTGTCTTAATCTTATAATATTTTTTTAGTAATGATCATGATTTTACACTGTGGATTATGACTTCAGCTGTGGGAGTTAGCAATTGGAGGAGATTTATAGGAAAAATGAACTTAAAATTCATTTTCCTTAGGTTTTTTTTTTTTTCAAGCTGTGCTAGCATTTAGAAGAGCTTTTGGCCATAGATCTGATTCCAAATCCTTTGTAACTTTTTATCTGTTACTACCCATTTAACAAGAAATTGTCCGCTTCCTTTGCAGTCAAACTAGCTCAATAAAAAAATACTTTCAGGGACAGTTATCTGAAAATGGAGGTAAGTGTCAGATTTTGTAAGTGGAAACACACAGGTGAAGTGGTTTTTTTTCCTAGACAGAAAAAAACCCCAACTATACTGCTTCACCTCCTTTGAGGTGAGATTAAACAGTTGTGGGTTTTTAAATGACCAGTGTTTGAATCTTGGATCTATCTATCCCTCCATCCATGGGTAACCGGCTTCACGGGGAGGGGGATAAGCAGGTTTAATTTCAGGCATGTGACTGTGCCGCTGCCCTGTGAGGGACTTTGGGTTACGGTGATCTGTTTAGGTTATTTAGAAGAAAAATCTGCTTTCTGAAGAGCGGTTGGGGATGTGAAACCGGCACGGTCCGTCGTTACATAACTGCCTGTCCCTGGTACGTGCGTGCTTTGGGGTCCTTCGTTTAGGCTTCGGGCAGCTGAGCTGAATCCCCATTCAGCATCTCAAATGAAAGATGATGCCCTGTGTTTCTGTTGGTAAGCGTGCACCCAGGTATTTAAATCTACTTGGTTATGGAAAGGAGAAAACAAATGTGCCCCCCCCCTCCCCAATTAATCAAGTTACGTTGCCAATCGAGGCTGAAGTGCTGACGGTCTGTCTTCTGGCTAAGGCAGGACGTCAAAATGCGTGCATATGGAATATGTCAGGCAGTGATGCTGAGGACAGCGCATAGACCTGGCGAGAGGCGGCTCCTTCGGGCGAGGTGTCTCACCTTTCAGCTTGCAGACTTGCACGGAGATCTCCCTTGAAGATCTAAGCGCATCGCTGTGTGTTATGACAGTGAAAATACTGCTGCGTGTGGCCAGCGAGTGTCTGCTGACTTGGTGAAACCCTTCTGCAGTCATTCCCTGTTCTCCCTTCTTTTTTTTTTTTTTTTCTTTTAGCTGCAAGAAGGCTGCTGATCTGTCTGCGGAGAGCTTTAGTCTGAACACTTGAATAGATTTGTATATTATGGTTTCAAAATTGTTCTTAATTGGTGCAGATATTGAGTCTACCAGATGTTAGTAGTCTCTTCCAGCAGAGACTTAACTGTTACTAAGAGTTGAACTGGAAATAATTGTTTTACCTCAGGATGGTATTTCATTTGGAAGATTAATAAAGTCCACTTGAAAAAGAGATTATCTTAAATTTGCTGCAGCTGGAAAGGACAAAGATTATCATTGTCAAAGGCAATGCGCGTCAAAACTAACTGGATCTCGTTTTTTTAAAGAAGGCAACTTAATAAAAATGTGCTTAAGATAAGCCCTGGAGGAATGTCTGAAAACTTTTAAAGCTAAAATATCAGTGGTAACAAGATGCAAATGTTACGCATAGACCCAATAAAAAACAAATAATTTTTTTATCCCTATAGAAGAATGTAACCAGCATGCTAGACTTCTGTCCGTGTTTCAATTGGTTACAGAGCTGGTAATAATGCAGTCTCTGTGTAAAGCCATATATATATATTTAATTCTGGTATTTCTGCTTTTCTTTTTATGTTTTAGAGAGGTAGTTATGTTTCAATGTGGCTTTTCACTGAAATTTAGTGTTCCTTACTGCTTCCAAAGCAGCCACACAGCCTGGTATTGGAGATTTTTGGATACCCCTTAGAAGATGTGAAGTTTGATGTTAAATGCTCACTCTGGTGAAAGCTGAGACTCAGTCTTGAAAAGACTTTTTTACTTGCACTGAGAGGATGTAAGTTTTCTTTGTGAAGAACGGATGAAATTGTTTAATGTGAGAAAACTTGGCCGTATAACAAAAACATACATCCCTTACAGTTGTTGGTTGGAAAGCTGTGCTGCTTGGAGCTGTGCAAATTAAGCACTATAAGAATAAAGTTTGTTTGGGTGTCAGACATTTTTCTTTAAATGATGCCATCTTTGCTTCTAAAATACTGCTGCAAAGACATGCATTTACGATATACTTGAATATCTGGAGCACTCTAACAAATCTCAGCTTGATTTATTTTTTTCCATGGTATAGCTAGAAACTGGGACTTCTGGGTTGTAGTAATGTAGGAGAAGTTTTGGAAGGAGAGGAGGACATTTCCCTTTGATCCTGCTTTCTAACAGTGCTCCACAGTGGGACTGGGGCTGTACTTTGTTAAATATTTAAGTAGATAAATCTGTGTGTGTGTGCGCGCCTTACTTAACCTGGCTTGTAATGGGAGCAACCATGGAGGGCTGAGATATGTTATGACCGATTTGAAATAGCTATCTTAGCTGTGCAAGTTAGCTATTTATTCTGAACTTTATCTTTGGCTAACTATTAACTCTGAATTCTAATTAAAATAATGAATTCGCAGATGAACTAGATTGGATGTGGTGGAGAGAAGAATCACCTCGTGTTGTGGTTAGAGTTTCAGAGAAACTTGGGCCAGGATCTGTGCTGTATTCTTCAAAGAACAGCTTCCTCTGTTGCAAGAGAACCACAGGACTTTCTGTGTATATTTTGAATTTACCTTTTGATTCCTCCCATGACTCATGGTGGGAAGCTTTGGCCTTTCTGAAGGCAAAAACCCAGACTTTCAGAGCACAGCTTAAGCGTTGAGTAGGTCTGGGAGCAAAACCCCGCAAATACCGCTGATCTTAAACCCAAATAATCTCTGAAGACCCTTGCAATTTAGGGCTGAGGTGAAAACAAACACAGAAACAAGTTATTTCTAGCTCTGTCATCTGTAATCATAGGCTTTCATTGCAGTAATGCAGTTTGAGTGCTGAGCTTGTAGCTAAAGAAAGCACTGAACCCACATACAGCTCAACAGCTGCTTTTTTGTGGTTAAGGTTTTGTGGTGATGCTCTGCCAGGTCTTATGTTGGCTTCCTGCGTATTCTTTTCTGTGACTAAATTTATTTTTTTTTAGTTTGCTAGAAATATTCACAGGATGTTGTTCTTTATGGTTTAAGTCTCCATCTTAATGTTTAAGACCAGCCTTTTTGTATGTACAAGAAAGGAAGAGATTTCTTCCAGTTTGGTCTTTTAAAAAGAAGTTTAAAAATGTAACACTATGTATCTGCACGCTGTTTAGTCTAACTGAAGCTCTTCTGCAGCCTTGTGACCTCTCCGAACTAAATATTATCGTGTTCCCAGAACCCTGAACTGATAAGTAATAAATGGTAATAAAAGGTAATAAATGGGGCAAGACTGATTTTGCTTAGTAAACAAGGCACAAGGAAATCATATAGTGCACAGCCGTGCTTTTAAACCAGTTTTCAAACTCCATTCTGCTCTACCCCACCATACGCCTGGCTTCTATAGGGTATTTTCTACGTTTTACTGTCCCCGGTTTCGTTTTGTATGAGTGCTCTCCGGCTGCTTTCATGTGCTGGTGTTATCCTGGTCACGTTTTTCTCAAGTTTCCATGCCTGTACCTCCCACCCTTGCATCTGAAGCGAAGGAACTTGCCTCCACTTTATTATATGTTTAGAATAGGGGGCAAAACTGAGATCACTGTAGTGTGGCGATAGCTTGGACACACTGAGAGATTATCGAATTTCAAATATATTGTTAAAATGCCCTGGTTTGGGGTTAGAGGTGAATGACCGTAGTTAGTGACCTCGAGATGCCCGTGCCTGCTGATTAAGGAGGACTCATTTAGGAGGGTGGGATTTGTTTTTGATGCCAAAGAACTAAGTAATGTGTATGTTGTTTTGTAATCCCTGGCTGTCGCCTAGTCTAGAAACAGTTTTTACCAGATCTTTCTGCTTCAAAGTAGGCTTGAAAAAAGCTAAGGTGATATAACAGTGCCTGCTAGTGTGTCACCTGGATTGCACAGGTCGTGCTAGATGTTTGTGAAAATGTCAGAATGATTCGGTGCCTTTTTCTAGTACTGTTGCAGAAAGTGGCAACTGGGAGGTATATACTTTTACCATGATTGGATTAACAAGGTGCTTAGTTTCAAAAGCCTTTTAAAAATGAAATTATTAGCATTTGTTTAAAAAACTTAAAATGTATGGGACTCTCTTCTGTTTCCTTTGCTGTGAGTGGTGTTGATCCATGTACAAAAATGCCATCAACTCTGCCTCTGGATCTACTTCAATAACAAGAGCATCAAGAGAGCTCGGAGAGAATGGTGCTCTGTGCCCATTAATGATGCGTCCTGCTTGTTAATGACACAGAACATGGACTAGTTGCATTGTTAGTGTGTGAAAGTGAATCACAGATGATGCATTTCTGCAGCCTTTTGTTCAAGCATTTTCACACTCTAACTCATCTACACGTGACTCGATGGTTACTGGACTCAATTTGGAAGCATTCTGCTGGAGTCGATGTATCCCGCTTCCCCCAAAAGATTGTTAATTTGAATCCCCTTCCAAGTAGATTTTGGGACTGAACCTAGTCACGTCTGCTTTCTGTGTCATGGCTTCAAAAATAAGCCCACTGCTGCATTTTGGAGCTTGTTCTCACTGGAGAAATGTTCAGTTCTCTCTTTTTTGGCTTTTTCTATCTGGAAGCCACCAACATGCATTGCTTTAGAGAAGGATTTTAGCTGTGTGCGATCAAACGGGTGGCTTGCATTGCTACTGTTAGTAATGGGGCTCCAAGTTTAATCTTCAATCTGATGCTAATTTCAGTGGATTTATTCTGAATTTGCACAAAAATACAATTGAAAGCAAAACTTGGTGTTACAGCCTGAGCCTAAATTCCATGTAACTTCACAAATCTCTTGGTGCTATGGACAAGCCAAAATGTTTTGATTTCCAATCTTAAATGGTTTCACAAACCTGAACAGAAATTACAAAGCCTTTGTGAACAGGTAAACTTCAGAGAAAGTTCTGTATTGTGCGGTTATCGGTACACAAGTGTGCCACTGCATTAGAAACCCAGTTTTGTTTGCTTTGAAATGTATGGGGGTTTGTATATGTAAGCAGAGATCAACATTGGTTGAAAGACATGACAGTTCACAGACCCTGCACTAAAAAGAGGAGGAATTAACTTAGTCCTCTTCATGTGGGCAAGAAAACTTACTAATTTACAATGGCTCATTAACACAGGGAACAGAGAAGTTGAAGGAAGTGATGATGTATAATAGGATTGGATCCCCCTTTACCCTTAAATACAGTAGATGTGTTTAGTCCATGCAGTGACTCATGCTGGAACTAGAGATCAAAGGGATCCTGGCTCAGTATTTATTCCAAATCAGTGGTTTCAATGGAAAATGTATTTCTGTCTGTGGATTCTTACAGGTAAAATTTGTCTGCATGTCTCGGAGGGGAGAAAATAGAACTATGTCTTTTTTTTTTTAGTGAAGCTTTCTCTGATACAGAACAGAATTTAAATTTAGCAGGCCCATGTCTGTTCAATCATAGAAGTCAAGCCCTGACAAGTCAAATCTAGTTAAAAAGAATACTAGGTATTAGTGTAATTTTACATAATTCTGTAGAATGGCATGGGTACATTAATATTGAATCGTAATGGGAATATTTTAATATTAATATTTAATATTTCAAAAAGTTATTGTCACTAAAACTGCTACAAGGAGATCCCCTTCTTGCAGGTACAAAAGAACCCCACTTTATTTCCCCCTCTAAACTTTTCAGTAAGGCATTGACCATATGATGAAGCATCGGGCAGTCTGAATTCTGTTCCTAACTCTTCTATTGAATTTTTTCCCAAACGACTATACCAGAATCACTTCACCTTTGACTGTTTCTGTCATCCATGCAGTTTTGAAACCCCTCTTTTTTTTTTTTCTTTTTTCCTTTAAGGGGAGAAAAAGGGAGTGCAAAGCACTTAAGACTCCTTAATGCCCTGGAAAATATTTTTCCACTAATCTGTATTCTTAACCAGAGCGCAGAACTGCCGATTGTCAGTGGGAGACCAGCTTTTCTTGTTAAAAGGGACAAAGTGACCCTGGGAATGAAGTCCCACTTGCAGAGATGCTCTACAGAATTTTATCCTTTCAAGAATGGCTATGGGACGTAAGTAAGCTCATTTTGTGATAACTATCCCTGAAGGACAGCAAGCTCCTGGTGGCAGCCCGTGATGAATCTGCAAATAAACCCATTTTCCTTCATAGCTGCTCTTCCCCTTTTGGGCATTAGATCCTTCTATCCATTTATATGCAATGCAGTCACTCTTCCCTGTTAAGTTTCAATGACTGGAAGGAATTTACTGTCTTCTCTACTTACTATTTTATGTGGGAGACCGTAGGAGCCTTATAGTCATCATGTCAAGGTAGGCCGTATTGCTGTGGGTACTGTGAACTAGGTGTTAATTCACTGAACTAGTGTCATTTTGTTTCAGCCCTGAAAGAGGTGTCATCCTATTTTCAAATGTACAGCCTTTTTCTTTCTCCAGCATTCAGTGAAGCATTAATTACTGTTTGATCTTTCTCCTATAAAATTCACAATGAGATACAGCTCTAGACCCATGAGCAGGGATTTATTCCCCATGGTGAGCTAGGATGTCTCTGTCTTTGAGGGGGGTTTGATTTAGGTGGGGTTTGGGTCCATGACTCAGCCTAATTCTCCTGTAATTGTAGGGCAGTCGAAAGGCAGGGGAATGAGGTCACTGTCTCAGTCACTCTGTTCCTTTTCACTGGCCTTTTGCATTAAAACCAAGTTTGTACTGGAACTCTGCTGTCCCTCTCTCCCCCTCCGTAAATAGCACAGGGTTGCCGCTGCCAGTAGTTTATACCCTCCCACTGATAACAATTTGCAGTGTTTCAGACTGCCTTAAAATTGGATTTCATTTGTGAAAACTTAACAGCTTCAACTTTCTTTGCAGCAGCAGGCAAACTGAGCTTACTCCCTTTCAGAGACTTCAGGCTTCAGTAAGTCCGGGACAAGTATCTTTGAGGGTATTCCAGTGTGGGCCAGTGTTCATCAAGGTTTTTCATTGTTTGCCTGTGAATTCAAGTACTAAACAATTATGTTCTTGGGAATTTATGCAACCGAGACAGCAAAAACAACTGTTATGTTTGTGTGAATTTAAGACTTATCTGCCTTTCTACAAATATTTAAAAATGCCTAATCTTGAATTTTATATCCTCCTAGCTGTCATCTTTATTAATTTGCTTCCATCTAAATGGCACAGTACTGTGGTTTAATGGTAATTCTGTAAAGGCTAGTCACCGTAATTAACTAGGAATACTAAACTATATTAATCTGCCCATTGTACTACAAGTGATTAAAGCAGCTTAAACAGAGTGAGCATTCTTATGTTTCTTGAAGGACTGTGAGGAGTACCATGTATTTCCTCAAATGTCATAGGAGCCTTTGAAGAACAGTTTATTTCTTACCCTTTGTTAATACTTGTGTTCTTAGAATCCTGATACTGCACATAAAAGCTACACCTAAATATATTTCCCTTTATAAAGGTAATAAAACTCTTAAAATGTAGATAAGATAATGGACAGACAGGAGCACTATTTGGAGACTTTGCTTGGTACTGGGTATGTATCCCACCTGCCTTCCCGACTCCTGAAAGCAGATAAGCGTTATCTCATTTTAATAAACAGTTTCCTTGATGTTTAATAGGTTCACTAAAGTATTTAGTTTTGGGGCAGAGATTAAGATGACTTCTAGCGCTCAGTTTTGAGGGTGGTTCTTAAAGGATGTGGAGGAAGAGGGAGGGCAGATGGAGATAAACCTAAAGACAAGGTAAGGAGAGCAGCGAGCACTTTAGCTCCAACTTGCAATTATTCTTGGCATTTCAGGCTGAAGAACTGCAGAAGTGAATGAAAATGTTGTGTTAATATGTTCCAGCAGGATCTCTGGTTCCTTTCCACAGAAGAGTAATCCTGATCTATTATCGCTCGGTCTTATCAGAGCCTTTCAGAATTAGTTTGAGGTGATAACAGCAGGGTGGTTACAACATGGCTAGCAAAGGGAATGGCTAGATATAGAAAGCATTTACTCATGAAATCAGTAAGTCAAATGAAGACCTTTTATGAGAGGGGATGTTAAAGTACCAGTGTTTTGAACTTAGCTGTTAGAATGTAACCTGTACTAAGCTTAGCTAGTTGTACATTTAATTACACGGTTCAGTATTTCTTTACAGAAATGGATCAGTTTTTCCCCGAAATGGATGATTTGCCTGCATACTGAAATGAAAGAAGATGGGAATATCTGTTGAAAAGGAGGTGGGGTTTATGTGTTAGTAGATTGCAGTAGGTGTTGAAAATGGTGCCGTCTCTGATCATTTTGTGCCGTGCCAGTGACGTATTTCTTTTTCTTTTAAGGTCACCAGCTAGCCCAGCTGTGACACGTGCTATTTAGTCTGATGTATTCCTGAAAGCAATCCTTTAGAAAGGCTATCAGTTTAACTGGGATTTTTTTCAGCTGTTAACTGTGGAAACCAGGCAGACATCCTTGGTTTGCTCTCCGGAGTAATACTGGGCTTCATGCTGGCTTAGTGTGAAAACCCGTCTTCACAAGAGATCTAGCTGGGGATCCGTTGTTTGGAACTCAACTTGAAGCCCAGAGACTCAACATGAGTGTAAATGTTCCAGTGCCAGAAAATCCATGCGCTGTCTGGAGAGCAGGAGACCCACACTGCAACGGCAGTGCTCAAAACATCCAGGTTTTCCTCTTCATAACAGATTATCATGAGGTCATAAGGCAGTTCTGAAAAGAAATAATCCTCACCCTACATGGGAAAAATTTCCTGTAGTTAAAAGCCTGCTAGATTACTTCTCAGAGCTGTGATGTAAGAATCTTTCATGTAGTCATGTGCATCAGCTGAGATAATGCACTATTTTAACTTGGCAGCCTCCAAGAGGACATTCATGAAAGCCTTCATTAGGTGTTTATAGAAAATAGAAAGGAAATTCATGCCACAGAAGTTTGCCTGTACTTTCCGACAGCTTAGTGTTAGATCTTATTATGGCTTTAAATCTCTTCTGTAACTACTTGTCTCCTCAGCTGCCAGACTTTTGGCAAGGTGTCTGCATTTTGCTAAGAGCCCTTAGCAGCAGTAGGAGGCGAGAAATTACAAGTGAAATGTCCTGAGCACCATAAAAATACAAATGTATTTCTAAAATGGTGATGGTGTATATTAGAGCACGCTTCTATGACATCTTTGTAAAGTTGCTGCAAGGCTAGAACTGTATAGAATTGTACTCCTTTGTTACAGTAAGTGTTCTTGACTATAAGTAGATTTCAAATCTATTTTATTGGTTGCTTTCTTACTCTTTTTCCTCCTGCCCAAAAGCCCTCCTCCATACTAATATTTTTATCAGCTCTTGAAGTGTCTCCTGTGTTCTGGGGATAAAAAACGGGAAAGAGAACTGAGAATTAGAGGTAAAAAAAGGAAAGGTGAAGGAAGGGGGAACACAGTTGTCTGTGGAAAAATGTGGATTCTTCTTGTGCTACTAAAGACTAGGTGGAGAACCTTGAAAATCAGCTCAAAGTCTCGTGTACTGGATTTTATGTAGAAGCTATGAAGCTCTTGGGGTGATTGGCTTCAGAAACAAGTCATGTCAAAGTCTATTGTGGTCATGTGTGCTGGTAATACTTTTACAGACCTGTTAGATTTATTAATGGGTATTTTATATTACTCTTCTAAAATTAATGTGCTGAAATGGAGGTAAAGGACTAAGAGTTTGAAGTGAGTGCGCTAGGGAGAAGAGAAACAGGATGGGACCCCCCTGCTTTAGAAACCACAGTATATCGAGGTCAGATCACTAGTTAAATTTTTAGCATGGAGGATAGGAGTTGAAAGTTATATTTGGTGGCAGGCTGCAGAAAGCTTTTATTTATTATAAATATTTGCTTAACACTTCCTAGTGAGCAGTTTACAGTGGCGTGGAGGGTTTTTTCTAAAGTACTCATGTTAGTAGTCTTGCATCTTAGCAAACTATTAAAACTCTATTGAAGGCCTGGAATAAGATTGACACCCACACCCCACCCCCCCCCCCTTAAGCCAGTGAAGCTTCAGATTCTGGGACAGGCATGCTGGTGCCTATCTTCTGCTCTTTAAATACATTTGATTAAATTAAGAGCATTAAGCAATTTTTAAGTTTCCCTAAACAATGGATGGATTTTTCTGTGATTATTGCATGAGTCAGTTATAATAATCCCTTTTCATTGTGCAGTTTCGTTGCTGAAACTGAGCACTGAAGTATTGTTGGTAACTCCCTTATAAACAACCCAACTTCCAATTTGCAGAAGAAATTTTTCTCACTCCGTTCTGTTCTCCTGTAGCCTGTATTTATTTCAGTAATGATGTGGATGTTGGAGATGAGCTGTCCAAAGGAATCACATGGCTTTACTGGGACACCGGGATAATAGCATGCTGTGTTCCACAGTTCAGGCTCCTCGTGCGTGCAGACTCCCCTTTGTCTGCGCAGGGTCTCCGAAAGCTTGTTTTGACCTTTTCAGTGCAGGACACGGCAATTCTACAAGTTTCTCAAATTAGCACTTGTACCAGGCTATTTCTGTATGTTGACTGAAAGAATTTGAGATGATGAATAGTTATGCAATAATTGAAATGTGATTTAAAAGCACTGGATGGGCTACTGTTTCCTGCCCTGCTATTGCAGGTTTAGCAAAAAAACTACTTCAAGATGTCCAACTTCTGCTTCTCATTTGTTCAGAGATGCTTGTACATGTCTGTCAGACCCACATAATGAAATTTCACCCCCTGCCATACCGTAGGTGGGTAGATAAACATAAAGCAATTCCTCAGGAGGAGTAGAGAATAATGGGCAGCTTTTTCACTTTTGCAGGAAGTAAAAAAAAAAAAGTGTATATATATTGACTTAAGCCAGTACTTTTCTTCAGGCTCATAGTCTCTGTTCTGTTCTTTGTCCTTCACTTAAGTTTTATAGCATAGGTCACTGTATTTCGGTAATGTTTTCTTCAAAGAGAATGGCCATTAGGAGTAGTGAGTTTACTTGGATGAATTTCACAGCGGTTTTATATATATGCCTGTGCCAAAGTGTTAGGACAAAACACCTGAATGTTTGACATACTAAATACCATAAAATTGCTGCTTGTTGATAGACAGAGTTGTAAAATAAATGTATATACGTGATTGTCTGTCTTTAATGCATGAGGTTTGTAGTACTTATGTTTGCTAGAGATTTCCTTACATGGGAATTCAGTATTTGATAATTAACTTGTAGCTAGCAGTGCTATACAGTAATATAATCCTGTGCTTTTCAGATTACCTTTTTCAAAATGAGTCAGAGTAATTACTTTATCTGCAGTTACGACAACAATTTTACAGGAATGTAATGTTCTTTGCCTTGGCTGTTTCATAAGCTGTGCTTGCAGTTGTCTTCTGCAGGCCTAGAGTATGCAGAGCTCTTCTGTATACTTCAGTGGCAAATGAGATAAGGGTTTGCCATATAAATTTGTAGAAACGAGCATAGTGCTGCTATTTTCTAGAAGACAGTTGGATCAGACAGAACTGACATGAGCATGGACTCAGCTATGAGCAAAAAATGAGAGTATAGTATGGTGGCTTTTGAGACCATTGGTCTGATCTCTATAGAAATGGGATTTCTTCCCAATTGTATTAGTTGCTCGAGTTCTTCTTTTCCTCTTTGTTTTGTAATTGTGCTAGTCAGTGGGTTGCTGGCACGATGAATGCCCATTAGCACCGTGAGACCTGTCGGAGGTAAATAAGAATAGCAGCATGGGAAACAGCCTTGGAAATATGATGCTGTCCTCCAATATAGTGAAGTCAGGATGTGTCCGTCTTCTTAAATTTCCCTTTTATTGTTAATAGAAATAGAGAGAGAGAGAAAGGAAAAAATAAGCGGATATACCTACAAAATGGGGGGAATGCCTTGGACTTAATTGATACAAGAGGAAGAGAACCGAGAATTTGAGCATTGTCCTAGGAAAGCTGATGTAGTAGCTACCTAGGCTACAGTAAAATATTTACAAAGATGACTTAATTCTGCACAGTTGAGCTAAAAAGAAGCCCAAAATGGAGTGCTTTGATTCTCATCTTGCCAAAAGTGTCATGCTATATTGATCTATGTCAAATGGGTGTTTGGGTATAAATCTTATCAGATGTTTCATAGTTAGACCTAATCATATTTACTATGCCATGCGTGGGCTGTATCGTATTCCTGGAATCAGAGCTGACTTGTCAAGCGAACTGTCTGTCTGATGTCTCCTTTTGGAATAAAACGTCACTGCAGCTATCTCGGAGGCACAGACGAGATGTGGCGCTGGAAGGTCCCGCTCCCCAGCAGTCTGCTGAATTCAGGCCAATTGTAGAAATGAAGTATTCTCTAGGTGTAGGGAATAATAGTTGCGTGTCTTAATGACAAAGAGCAGCGTGCTAGAAGTTGATACCTTAGCTAATTTAATTGTTTTGCAGCTCACATGTCTATGATGTGTTTCTGATAGCTGTAAGGCTGTCTCGATAAAACTAAGGGCTGATCTCAGTAACTGGAAGTTTAAAGTTCATCATAACATTTCCCTTTTGCAGTGCGAGCTTCCTAGATGTAGGCTTTTGAGTGGTTCCTCTTCTCTGTGTTGCGCGTTTTCCCCCTCCCCACTTCTTAAGTTTTTGCCTAGTCTTGAGCTATTGGTAGTTTTCTAATTGCAGACTGTTTTGTCCTTACCTTGCTCTCTTGGCTGCTTTTCCTTTATTGCACAGAGTAAATCCTTACCCCTCCCGCCAAAGCAAGCCCACAGGCCAAACTTGTGGGCCTTGCATTTGCCCGAGTTGCTTTTTTCACAAGGCTCTTTTGTTAGAAACAGTTCTGGGCTAGCTTCAGTCACTGCTGAGCTTCCTGCAAAATGGAAGGCAGGCAGTCCCTGCTTTCTCATGTTACTGAACAAATCCCCCTCCCCTTCCCTGGGGTCTGCTATACCTAGTGAAAAAACTGCATTTCAGCTGTCAAAAGCTGCAATAGAGCCACACTGCAGAATTATTTGTTCATGCTTAAGAGACGTATATTTGTTCAGGGGTTGTAAACATTGTCACGAAGATTTTGACAGGAGTGAAAAATGAATTTAAGTTGCTGGTGCTGAGGGGAATATAACTAGCGTTAATTCTGCCTGCAACACTGTGCTGCAGCCTGTCAGTGCCCAACACTGTGCTGAGAAGCAAATGCAGCTTGGTCTATTATTGCTTGGGTTTGTGGTTGCTGGGACAGGTTGGGCACAAATTTGTAAATCTGTCTTGACACGCAGGCAAGCATAAGAGGAGGGTACAGAAAGCAGTGTTTAGTTTACCTTATGTATTAGTTATCATATCATGAATTACATCATAAGACTTGTTCCGAGAGCTTGCAATCTGATCGTAGCTTATCAGCCAAACAGTTTTTGACTAACCAGAAATCATTTCTCTGCAGGCTACAGGAAATGGTTGTGTTCCTGTGATCAGCACAATGGTTTGAGGTGTGGAGGACGCTAGTGATAAAATGTGATTTTAATTAGACTCTGATTCTAGAGGATGGATACTTTATAAATAAAGATTGAATAGACAGAGGCCTTTTGTGGTTTTGCTCCTTAAACTGTAAAAGCTCCGTTCCTCCAAAGCAGTTATGATTTCCATATGCCTGAGATGAACGGAAGTAGCAGAAGAGCGATGCAGAAATGTAAAGATGCTATGAGCTTGCATGAAACACTAAAAAGAATTACCTTACCTAATCAAGCTCATTTCAAGAGAGTGTACTCCTGGCCATCGCTGGTAGGAGTTGTGGTTTTGAACACTTCTCACAGGTTTAACCGTATTTAAAATCATGTGCCACTGCAGAATAGGCAGGTCAGTGATATGCAGGTTTGGGTTATGTTGTCATGGGCCTGATCTTTCTCTTCAGGATAATATGAAACGGGTTTAGAGAAGCAAAGAGTGAGCAGTACGTGGGGAAAGAGGAAGCTGTACAAAACTTTTCTTTCCAATGGAAGTAACTTATCTACTTGCAGAAGTTCTGGACTTTCCTGCAGAGTGGCGTAGAAACCAGGATGCTGATTAGGTTATAAACACGAGGGACCGGGTTATATTAGGTTATAAACATGAGGGACTTGTTCAGTTCAGAGCTCCAGCACCTCCATGTTCTGAGAGCGAGCTGAATTGAAGCTCTTCAGTCAAGAGCAGTTAGACAATCAGGGAAGATGGTTCACTGACTTGGCCTTACTTAAAGTGAAAGCTGGGCAGCAGTGAGCTTGATGGCTTTATCTGTTTTACCCTATTTCTCAATCTACCTACAGTGGAAAAAAAAAAAAATCATTATTTCTTTTAAGGCACCAGTATTTCAAGTGAATTTGCTACTATGTGATGTGGAAATAGACTACCAACATTAATAGCCTTGGATGCACTGGTAAATGGAAGACTTTCAAGGATTTTTTTTTTTTCCACTCGTTTAGCTATGAGGTTGAAAATAACTGAAGTTCATAATTGATACTTTTGCATCATGCAAAGTCTTTTGCAAGGACAGGAGATCTCTTAGGTGCTTTCTCTGTCAGGAAGTTGTATAAAATATTGTGAAAACACCCAACAGCAGCCTCACCTGCTGTGTTAGACCTGTTTTGAATAAGTATCTTGTGTCTTTGTTAATGGACTTCTGTGTTTGGGGCTGAGTGCAAGTACAAAAGGAGAGGTCCAAAGCTTATTCAAGTATCCGAAGACATCTCAGATTTAAACCTGGCCTTTTAGTGCAGTGTTGTTTGCACGAATAAGTCATGCAGGAGCGTATGACTTGTAGCTGTGTAGCTTAAAGTGTGTTTAATGTTGCTGTGAATACTGGACAATTATATGTGGATTCTTCTAATGTGTTGAAAGCACCATAATTTTCTTTATAAAGGAATGCAAGCATGGCTGTTGCTTCTACTTGAAGCTGTTGAACTCTTGTGACATTATGCATGGCTTTTGTTTAAACACCTTGTGTGGTCAGGAACAAAACACAAATGAACTTGCAGATGATTTTTATTGTGGTTCCAGTAACAGGCTGGAGCATCTTTCCAGGCGAATGTAATCGGGAGGCATAATTATGCAATGTTTTTCTGTAGAGTAAGTCCTTTTAGTAATTCTCTTCACAAGCAATCGCTGTTGTTCAAAGGCCTGCATGCTGTTTTAAGTAGAGCGCAAGTCTAGAATAGGACTTTAATATTAACCTTTCCTTTATAATGAAACCCATGAGTTTTAGCAGTCCAAAGGGTACAAGTTCTGCTATGCAGTAAGATTACCTGTATCATCTAGACCATTGCTAGAGGTTCAAGGATACAAACTCCTCCGTTGCTCTGATGTTTGGGAAATGTGATGCTGCAATGACTGACTCCTAGCAAAGAGATTCTGTGGAGAGGATGTTGCTTGCAACAGGCAAGAAACATGACTTCATTCAAGAGTGCCGCTGCCATTGTGTTACAGCCAGGCTTTAATGGAATCAGATGTTCACATTAAATTAATACGTATTACATGGAGCCCATCAACTAACATTTAATTTTCTTCAATAAGAAGTCAGGGCATGTGGGATCAAAATGGTCTGTGCTTGGGATAATCTGGAAGAATCCCTATATTACAGCATCTTAAAAATGCTCACTTAAACAAGAGGTAGCATTTGTGAATAAGCTAATTGCTTAATGCAGCCTTATATCTAATTTACTCCTAAACTAAGACTGGATAGGAAAATGGTCTCTTAAGCAAGAATTCTAAAAGCAGAAAGAATGGTGCATTGGTGTTTTTGGTTGGGTTTTTTTTTTTTTTTTTTGCTTAATCGAATAAAGAAGGCTTCATAGAGTTTTTTTTAAAATGAAATCTATCTTGAATGGTCCGGTTCTTTTGAGCTAATGAAAACATGCAGACGGCTATTTGTATTTACAATCCCAGGCTGCCTTCTAGTATCAGGAGTGGTTTAGTGAGACTGTAGATGCAGATTCTTCTCTCAGTTAAGAAACACCATTTGATAGCTGGCGAATGGTTAAATAGAGACTGGTGCTGAAGTAGAATTTTAGTATCGTAAAGGTTTCTTTATACCTGTCCAGAAAGTCTTGAACATGATGCTTTCTTATCCGAAATGACCACAGCATGCTTCTCTCAAACAGCATGCCCTGCCCAAGTTTCTGTCTTGGCCAGTTACAGGATTAGGCTGTGGATCCTTTTGTGTGGGAATGTAAGTTTGTACATCTGATGAACCGTTAAGTCAATTCGAATGAAATCAGTGTATAATAACCGGAGTTATAAACTGTAATGTTGATAGTTATTATCTAGGTGTTGGAGAGGGGATTAGTGGGCATGTTGCTACAGACCCACAATGAGAGGCGGCATGTAATGACCATGAGTAATGTGAAATGATTAAATCAGTTAGGCTTGTGCATGTTAAGTGTTAAATCTCATGCCAGCGCTGGTGAGCAGTACAGTATGCCTTGCCATTTGGAATTCCTGTAAACAATGTATGGGCGTCAAAAGGATCCCAACACGCAAAAGAACAAGCAGTCCTGCCGCAAAGGAACGGGAGCACAAAGACATGTCTCTAACCTGTGATGGCAGAGCATGAACCCTCCCGGGCAGCGCTGGAGGTGTAATTACTTGGCCCTGCCGTAGCACGGGTGTTTTCTTCCATCTTCGTGCAGGTGTGGTACATCAGAGAATGCATCTTAGATGCTTCGTATCCAACAGATGAACAAGGCTGGGTGCATCTTGTGCCAAAAATGGAATAGTGGTGTCTTAGCGTGCAAGAAAAAAGGATTATGCTGTTCCCTGAAGTAGCACTGACAGTTCATCTGTTCAGGATGTTTATGTTTTCAGGAATCATTAACTGTTAATATTTTTGTGAGCATTTTATAGTCATTGTTCAAACTAACACTTTAGTTTCCTGTTGTGGACTTAAGCGCTCAAGAGCTATTAGATTTTCCTTTCTGCTACTGCTCTTCTCCCCATAAACTGATGGGAAGACACTCCAACAAACGGAGTGAAAAGCTGCAGAGTCAGTACCCGAGAGAATGGCAGGGGAGAAGCTTAGACCACTGTAAATGTCTTCTGATGTTCTGTTTCTGTTTGGTGGTTTTCTTCTCTGCATGATTTGGTATAAAACTACCAAGAAGGGTCTTGTCTTCCTAAAGAGTTGTTCTTATGGAAAAAATGTATTGTCATTAAATGTTATTGGAAGAATATTTGCTTCCTTGAGGGAGGGATATTTTTAATGAAAGAAATAGTGCAGTTGATACCATCAGGCGTCATTAACTATCAACTGGTCTGCTTGTGCCTTTCTGCCTTGGGCAAAAACATATTGAAAACAGTAGGTTTATATCTGACGTATTTTATAAGCATGTTGTTTGTTGTCTAAATAATACAATTCTCACACCTAAAAATCCTGGGTTTTTAAAAGAGAATTACTGAACAATTTTTGGAAAGGCAAACTTCTCTAAAACTAACTTTCTGTTCTAAAGAGGTTTTGCGAATCTGCTCCAGTGGGCAATTCTCTTCACTGGTCAGTGTTCCTAAACTTGACTTGATACTGGGAGAGGAGAAAGGAAGATATTCATGTTCATTGACACAGGTATTCAGGGAGTGGGAAAGTGGTTTGAAGCTTGCTGTGTCAGCATAGACTGCTCAGTTTAACTTCATGAACATTAAGGCTTGAAAACTTAGAGAAGCTTTTAAGGGACATTATCCAGTTCTTGAGATGTCTCCATCGGCTTTCTTCGGTGTAGGAGATGATGTTAGCATCGGTGAACTGGTAGCTACTTTTCCAATTTCAAAGGAAACACACAAGTTTGCGGTGTGACTCAGCTTCACGAGAACACCGCTTTAAGCAATGTTAATCCTAGCTGACTATTCATGTGTTTTGTTTGTCTAATATCCTTGTAATGTAGCTATTCCCGTTAAAGAAAGCCAGCATCCTTTGTTCTCCTCTAAGCTATGTAAGACATGACTGCAGAAGTAGTTTGGGGCCTGAAGCTGCAATGACTGAATGCTGCTGGAATGTAATGTGTCACATCTGGTAAAAGGGGAATAGATCCATAGCTTCTAAAATTCAGACTAGCCCTTTATTTGAGGGGTGGGTAGGTGGTGGTTAGAACTAAAACATCGTTGGTAAGTGGGAAAGAAGGGAAGGAGCTTGGTTAGACTTGACATTCATATTGATTTTTTTTTTTTAAGAAATAACTGAAAATATATTAAGAAACCCTGAAGTCTGGTAGATGTGGATGGCAACATTTGCCTTTCTGGGTCAGAAAAAAGATCTTCGGATACATCTGGAAATCATGGCAAATTGATGCATCTGAGCCAAGAAATAAGTGTATTTGAGAGCAGCAGGAGCAGCTGGCTAGTTAATATTCTGCAGCAAATCTGTGAAGACTGCTGGCTTTTTTAGCCTATAGTGTGTACAGCCATTTCCCTTTTGGGTATTACAGCCCTTGTCATTCCTGCCGCTGCTTCTCCTGTGGTTTGTCCAGCAAAGGAGTTACCTGTCTGCTCCGCTTATGCTGCGGAGGTGATTAATCAGGTGGTGGTTCCCTCTTCCTCGAGATGAAGGGAGCACCAGGCTTTGGTCCCTTTCATTGATGTTTTAGGCTGCACATGCACTTGGCGTCACTGCTCCCGTTTGCTAAGAAGCAGAGGGCATCCGCAGCCTGCTGGGATTAAGACTTGTGGAAGACTAAGTCTTCTGCTTTTAGACGGTAACTGAAGAGAAAAATATTGATTAGTATAAATTACTGGGAGAATAATTTAGAGTGTGTTGAATATTAAAGACGTCAGAGCCATAGTTAGCATCTTCTCAGTGGCATGCTGACTCCTTACTGCTGCATTTGTTGGAGTATGTGGTAGCACAGCTGTCAAAGTCCCTTTTAAAGTCTTGTGTGTTACAGCAAATACAGGATGATCGTATGAATGAGCAATCTTTCTATTGTCTCACTTCCTTGGAAGTTTAAATGGAGAATTAATCCTCTGCTGCATTGTCATCCTCTACCTTCCCATCCCTGTCCTTCCTCTCTTTGCTACAAATAGTCTCCTGAGGTTTAAGTGTGAGGAGAAAGTAAGATTGGCGGTTTTAGCTGTTAAATGAGGTTAATCAGCTTGGTAGTGGGTGGGACAAATGTGCTCGGAGGTTAAGAATGTGATATTAATGGTTAGCAGGACCCTTATTATCAGTCCAGTGTAAATTTCCTTCTGTTAGGCAGGAACTTTTTGGTTAAAAATTACCTGATTGTTTTATTGTTCCTATAATTGAGACACACAGAAATTGTGGGGAGGGTGTGTATGTGTGTAAAAAAAGGCATCCTTTTCCTCTTCTCTTGAAGACACCGTCTTGAGTTTGACGGAAGGGAATTAGGGCTGTAAATCACTGTTCTGCAAAATGCACTTTAACTGGCACAAAGAGAAGAAATGGAACTACTGGAATTTCTGCAGGATGAGGAAGGTTAGTCTGAGCAGACTTTGAGATGCATAATTTTGGCAGCTGCCCAGAATGGCTGAACTGCTGGGGAGGAATGCTAATCCTTTTTGCTAGCTTTTGGCATTGTCAGTAAAAATATGCAGATACATTTTCCAAAAATACATTCCTTTTTTGCAGAATGCACAGTGCACTGTGGGGATGCAAATAATACAGCAGGATAACCTGAATGCAGCCAGTATTCCTCATTTCAACAGTTAAAACCTTGAGAAGCAGCGTATCAATTTTTGCAATGTCTGCTTGACTTCATCTATAAATGACAGCCTGCTGGCAGAAAGACCAGGAGGAATGATTAAAGCCATGCAACACTCCTTCTGTAACAGAAGGAGACCATCTTACAGATTGCAAATACAATTGACTGCTTTAATTAATTTCACCTTCTTGCCTTTAATATTAAAATCTGAAAAACAAACTTACTGTTTTTATGGAAATATACATGTAATTAGTAGTCAAAAAAACAAATAGGATATGGAAATAGGAGCTAAAACATTTGATGACAAATGCAAATTTCAGCCTAAATATTTTATTCTGCTTGGCAGTAAATCGTTGCTGGTAAAAAGATGCCCAAGTCTTCCTGCATAAATCAAACTTCAGCTGTACAATGGAGAATTCGCATGCCGTTATGTTGGATATTCCCGCACCACAATAGCGGGAAAGAGCGGATGTAGCCAGCGTGTCATTTTGGCGCTGCTTCGTGGGAGCTGCTGCTCCTGCATTAAGATGTAACCCGTTCAGGTGCCTCCGATCACTCCTGAAGACGGCACACTGCGATAGCACCGTGCCTGCCTGCGTCCTTTCCTGCTGAAGTGGTCCTCCCTGGCTTCCATTTCAGATGGGATTAAATTTACACTTCGAATGCAGAGTAGCGTGGTGATTATGTATGCACACTGAAAATCAGATGCCTCAGTGGGAATATCCTGCAATCTAGCCATCACCAGATTTCTTTGTGGATTTGAAAATAGGATGAAACGATACATTTTGGTAGATTTAACCTTGCATTTTCAAGAATGCTTTGATTTAATAGATTTCTGGGCCCATGGTTTGCCACTTTCAGTTAAACTATAAAAAGCGTTGAAGTGGCAACAGACATTATCACAATGGTACTCGGAGATTACGTTCACAGGATTGTTTTTAATCATGCAGTTTCCGAAGTTTCTTTTTCAGGGGTGTAATTCCTGTTGTTACAATAGACTGGGCAAGTCTCGTGTGGCGCTACTGCCCATTCAGAAAGAGAGGCACACGTTTTACTTTCTCCCTCCTTGCCCCAAACTCAAACCATATCCATGCATATGAATGTGTATCGTCACGTTTTCAAGAATCTTAGCTTTTGAGTTAGTATTGTCTAAATACTAACTATAAAAGTACTGGGTTTTGCCCTTTAAAGGGTTTTGGTGCTTAAAAAGAGGAACTGCTGGATATTTTTACACTTAGTCCGATAATGAACACAAACATAATGATGCTTGTAGCATGAGGTTTAATTATACAGTTTGTAACTGTAATTCCTTTTCTTCTACTCTTTTAATACTGCAGCAGCAGTGAGCGTGTATACCCTGCATTCAAGGATGCTTGTCCAAATACTCTGCTTGCAATTGTAGTGCTGGGAAATGACTGAGGCATGTAGATTGTTGAGGATTTTGATGTAGAAGGCACATAAACGTATGAAGTGATTGGACCAAACAGATAAAGAGTAAGACTGCTGATTCAGATAACTTAACTCACCTTCAACTGATGATTTTTTTTTTTTTGCACTGAAGATTTCCTACCTTATTTGCAACCAAATATTGCATAGGAGAGCGGGAAGAGTACTGATCCCAATGAAAGTGGATTTAGCTTTTATTCTCTTACAGACTTAATGTTACTGGTTTGAGGGTGTACAAGTGAGGGGGACCGTCTGCTTTACATTTCAAATAACTGTCATCATCCTACAGCTATCAGAAGACTTGTGATTTTGGGGGGTGAGGGTGGGAAATTACTTTTCTCCATAGTTAACACTTTGCCTGCAAATCTTGTCTTTCAGATGGGAGGAGGAACTGACGAGAAGAATGAGTCTGGAATCTATGGTAGAAACCTTGCGAGAGGTAAGTTTTGAATAGTATGTATTGAAAGGTATAGGTTTTCTCTTCTCTGCACCTTTTATAATGCTAGTAGTCCTTTGAATTGTCTTTTAATTAAAAATCTGTCTTCTGGTTAGAGCAGCTGACTGCATTGCTGTATGCTAGCAAATAGTGTTAATGTTTGGAAGCTGAAGCAGGAAGGTGCTGAATTTTCTGACAAAGTGAAATGTGGGGGTGGTGATGTGCCTTATCAGCCCTGCTCAGGTTAAGTGAGGAAGCATATGTTGGCCTATTACCTCTTAGTTCTTTGTGTGCATTCTCTTGCAGGAGGCGCAGGAAGCAGAAGCTCTCCAGGAGGAGTTAAATGAAAAGATTGAGAGACTGAAAGCAGAACTTGTGGTCTTTAAGGGTCTGATGAGTGATGTAAGTACACTGGAGAGCAGAGTGGCCAACTCCCACTGCCTTTGTGAAATGTGTGTGTCATGCAAATGGCTTCATTCATAAAAAGGTTATGGTCCTAGTGAGTGCTGCTTTGTAGTTAGCATTATGGCTGCCTTTATGATCTAATGCATCGGACAGATCACCCTTCCCCCTGCTTCCTGTCTGGTCTGTGTAGAGATGCATTAACTTGCCGCTTAGCCCATAACCCGGACTCTTCCCTCCCTTCCCCGTTCTCCACAGCTGGCAGTGCCGGCATTCAGATCTGCAGCCGTGCAAAAGAATGTTGGAGAACTCGCAGGTTAGGGTGAGAGGTTCGTCACTGTGCAGCACCAGGTACTGCAAACAAGGGGGATTTTACTCTGAGTCATGCAAGAAAGTCATGTTCAAAAAGAAACATGCTGTATGTGTTTCCCAACTCCCTTTATGAAAGCTCTGAAGAGATTAACCCAATATCACTGGTTCAGGTATCTGGCTTTGTTTCCAGTGCTGCTTCAACCTAAATTAAAAAAAAAAAAAAAAAAAGACTTGTTTTCTCAGGGATTTCCTCATGTCTCGTTTGATATTGACTTTCCTTCAAAGCTGGGGGATCTTTTAGACTGTGACTGGATAATTTTCTTACATTCAGACCTACTGAGAGCATGTACTCATGCAGATATCTAGAAAGATAAGCCAGGTGAACATTAAGTAAGGTGCCTTTCTCTGTAAGACTGAAGTTTGCTGATGCCAGTTGTCTAATGAATATGTCCTGTTACGCTTATTTATTCTGTAATTTTGTGTAGAACTGCTTCCTTCTGTCTTTATACAAGCTTGCAGAACCTGCTCCCTGGTGTCAAATACATTCTCTCAGGGCTGCTAGATCTGTTCACGTGAAATTTGGCAATTAGCTGTCTCCTCTTTTGGTATTTAATCGAGAATAGGCGTGCTTGGTTAGAGGCAGTGCGAAAGGGAGAAACTTGTTAGGGCTGCATCGCTGTGATGACTGTTTCGCTGAGGAAGAAATGTTGCTCAGTGTGTACAAAAAGGGTGTCGGTGAATGCAAACATCCTCCTCAACTTGAGAGAAAGTGTGCTTTGGGCTTTGCAAACTCTGTAAGGGAGAAGAGGGCCTAAGGAAAGCAGTGAGAATGCTTGTTTTGAAGCCCACTGTGTAAATACTTAGAGCAGAGAAATGCAAACTGTTGGCATGTGACTCTTGCTTTCCTGCGGATAAGAATCACTGGTACCTATTCGGTTGATAAGAGTGTGTTTAGAGGGCGTCAGTGTTTAGAGATTTCTTTTTCTCAGTGTGTTTGGAAGACAAAAATCTCTAACTTGTCCAAAGGTGCTTGACAGGGGCTGGAGAAGAACTCTCTCTAATAATTTAAAAAAAAAAAAAGAAAAAAAAACCCCAAACCCCAACCCCCAAAGCTTTCTTCTTGGAAAGGGGATTTGGTATTTAAGAAGGCTCTGCAAAGAGTTTTTCTTCTTTTCTGGTCAAAGGGGAAGCATTGCCTAGCCACTGAAGTGGTACTTTCTAACAGAGTAAGTCTCGTCCAGGCTGGAAAATATGCTTTTTGTGGAACAGTGTTTCTTCATAAGGAGCCAGCTGTACCGTCTGAGTGGGAGTATCTCTTACAAATTATGTTTATAATTACTGCACAGAGTGAAGCAAGACAAAATATTTTTTCATGTAGAATTTTTGCTAGGCTGGAAGCCAAGTTAATGCCAATGAGGAATATTTTCTGTGTCACAAGCTTTCATGGATCTCTTTAGACCCAGTCTTGATTTTACGTTCTCATGGTATGTATGAAGTTGCTGAGTAGCCTGGATTCTGTTTTAAAAGCAACTTCTCCTTGCAGGCACAGTTTTGCTGTCTGAAAGGGGGGGGAAGTGTTGCATACTCACCAGGTTTTAGATTTCATTCTGTTCTGCACATGCTCAACAGGGTTTTTCTCCTCTGTTTTTAAAGTTTTATTGACCCGTAAAAGTTTACTGTTGCCACATCTAGCAGTTGTTTTGGGGTGGGTATAGGTTTTTCAGTGGCAAATCACTCCAAGTTGAAATTTTATTAGAATCAGATATGAATGTTAATTGTTAGCTGTCGAGTCTATTTAGATTGTCCATGTACTGCCTTTCCCGGAGAAGATGTAATATTGTTTAAGAATGGTATGCCCTGGGGTTAGAGAGATACTGTGGGGTATCTCTTCTTTCCTGAACTGTATAATAATAGAAGATAATCACTACTGTCCTTCCTGCAGCCCATGACAGACCTGGACACAAAGATTCAAGAAAAGGCCATGAAGGTGGACATGGACATCTGTCGGCGAATCGATATCACAGCCAAGCTGTGTGATGTAGCGCAGCAGCGCAACTCTGAAGACGTTTCCAAGATATTCCAGGTGATTAGGCCATGAATTTTCCGTAGGGTAGGACAAGAAGTGAGGGGATAAGAGGGAGCAGTGTTGAGGAGTGTGGTCCAGGTCATTTGCCTTTTCTGGAAATTTCTCTATGTAGACCTATTTTCTTCTTTCTCAGTCTTGAAGTGTAGCTCTCTTCTGCAGAAGCTGCTGTAGTACTAAGAGCACAAAATTTAGAGAGTTTAAAAAAAGAAGTCTCAGGATGACCTTTCAGACATGCTGTTAGTCTGATGCTAGTCTACAATGAATGCAGGGGAAAAAAGCATTACAGGGTCTAGGTTTGTATAAATGGCTTCCTCACATTTGTTCCCTTCACAAGTGAGAGGTTTTAAGCTTGTAGAACTGTCATCTGAATGTTCTTATTTCTGGCTCAAGCTCCATGGCCAGAAATAACGCTTCTGTGGTGGTGAGCTATGACTGCTTTGTGAGACTAGAAACTCCAGTTGCTTTCCTTGAGCTATTGTGGCTCCTTGGTGCTAGTAGGAAAGTCATTTAATTTGCTCCAAAAGCAAGCAGTTACAGCTCTGCGTGGAGCGAACCTGTAACTCCCAGTGCAGTTGGTCTTCTGTCATAACTGCAGTTTCAATTGTGATTAACCCAGCTTCCTTCCACTTTGATCTAAATGTGTCTTGTTCAGTCTTTCAATAAGTCTGATGCTTTTCTCTGTGTAGTGATGCCGTATAGTGTGCTAAATGCTGTACAAAATCACCGTAAAAGATCCTTGTGATCTCTACTGGTTGTGCTTTCTGGCTATAGTGAAGTTGCCTAAATGTTCGATGGTTTTTTTTTCTTATGTATCCTGTGAAAGACTCAAATCTCCTCCTTATTGGGGACAATTATTTTTTCTAGCATGTTGAGCCATTGCATTGTGCTAGTGGTTCCTTCTTGTCTTTGAGTAGAATTGCGATGTCTTTCTGCTCAAAGGTAACTGCAAAGCGCACTTTTGGTCAAGCATGCAGTGGTTAAAATGATCATCATGGAGAACAATACCAATAAGGGACGGCTTATGTGCCAAGTAGAGGAAAAACTACCGTAGGTTGGGAGCGGACTGTGTGTGACTCTGTGGCACCATCTGTGAATATCTTTTATGTTCACAGTCCTCAGATGAAGAAGCGATCCTCT
The DNA here is from genome assembly GCF_018139145.2 of Gymnogyps californianus. Taxonomy (NCBI): domain Eukaryota; kingdom Metazoa; phylum Chordata; class Aves; order Accipitriformes; family Cathartidae; genus Gymnogyps; species Gymnogyps californianus. Next base: position 7,605,407 of record NC_059491.1, read on the forward strand.
GCGCCCTTTGCAGGGGTATCCCTTGAGTTCTCTGCACGTCTATGAACTTCATTTCTTTGAGGTTGTCCAGGCATTTTCATGGTTCGGTTAACCCTTCTTCTGTCAACCTGAAGATTAGCGGTCTGTCTCTGCTGATGGGGTGGGAATGACCCTGAAATAAAGGCTATCTAGAAAGGCTTCCTGTCTACTCTTCCGTGGTGGTTCAACACTGGGAGCAACAGCCTGTGGTGGTGGCAGGAGAGGGAGAGTTCTGTCACTGCTCTCAAGCCTGCTGCCTGGGCACTCCTGCCAGCTTATGCTTTTACCCTGTATCATTCTAACCTCTGCATGTTCTCCGGTAGATCATAGACTGGTGTCAGTGAATGGATGAACATCTGTAGAGCGCTGGCAGCCTGCAGCTTGCTTTGCTCTTCGCTGTTCTGAACTGCTTCCTTGTGCTCCGTGTTCACCACTCATTAACAGATGCGATTCCTGTCTTGAATACGAGCAATCCCTGAATTGCCTGGGAACTGATGAACAGTTATATTCGCTCAAACCTAATGGCTCTCCTTCTTTATTTCTGCCCCTCATGGCACAGCACCTCAGTTGAACCTTCTAGTTACTGCTCTTCTCTCCAATTAAGGTGGCTTCCAAGAAGAAGGAACGCAAGCTCACATCTGACGATGACCTCTCTGAACAGGATGGAGACAATGGCAGGTTCTCTGATGATGAGGTCAGCTGTTCGCTGAACATCACAGATGAAATGAAGCGTATGTTTAATCAGCTGTGAGTATCGTGGACAACGCGGGGAAAACTTATTCCGAAATGCAGACTTAATCCCAGAGCTCAAGTATTGAGTTATTTCTATATGCGTTCAGAAGTATTATTTTTTTTTCCACCCGGTGCTCACTATGAGTGTAACCTGAGCTGCCAGGGTGGTACATACTCGAAGGTTTTCTGGAAGTTCAAATAAAATTAGCAGAAACTGATTTTTGTTCCTCCCTTAAGTAGGGGGGACTATAGAGAATATAAAAATATAGGAGTAAAACTAGATGTTTATATGCTGTTGTAACAGTAGCAAAAGAAGAAACATGGAAAAAAGATAATGTACAAAACCTGAGTCTGTTCTGTATGTTTTGCTGAATATTAGATTTCTAGAGTTTTGGGAAGAACCTTGCTGCTGCTTGGGCTGGATAGAATTTGGCAACGTCACTGAAAGCTCAGTTCAAAATGGATACCAACTTCTGTAGTATTTTGCATGATTTTTCAGTTGAGCTATAGGCAAATGGTAGTGGCGGATCTGTCCGGAAGATCAGTTGTAGCAGTGGACGACAGTTTATAGATTCCAAGAATGTTGGTGTTGTAAGCCTTGTTGTAAGCCCTGATCTCCCGAACTGGAAGAATTGCAATTTGTTTTGCCTAAAGCTTTACCCCAAATTGGAGTCTTAGGAAGCTGTGGAAGCCGAGAAGAGACTCTCTGCACCCTGGTGCTACACAAAGCAGTTCAGGAAGCCAGTTGGTGATGTGCCCTGCTGTTCTCTTCTCCTGTTCTAGAAATGATGGAGATGGCCACAGCCTGGTGAGACTTTTGAGGGTCTCTGCTGTTTTCTTTTGCCAGAGAAAAGCCCCAGCAAGCGCCATAGGTCTGACTTTCCTAGCATTCGAATATGAGTGTCTTCTGCCAACTGCTGCAGTGACTGCAGAGGGAAGAATTCCCAGTGCTTTCCCACACAATGTAGGACAGTATTTAATACGTAGGAGTAGGCAAGAAATTCTCTAAGGAGCACTAGCTCCTCTTATGTTGTCAGCTGTTACCGAAAGTTCTGTTTTCAGGGTGTGTGTCTCTTTCTTTCCGCCTGAATTTCACGTATAGGAGGGCATGTTTTTTGCAAAAGTTGTAGGTAACTCCTCGTTAGGACTCTTGTTTCAGATATCTTTAGGCCCTTACTAATATTCTGTGTAATAAATGCAGATTTTTTACTTCTCCACTGTTAGAATTCAGTGTGACAGCAGATAGTGTGGATTTTTTAGAAAAGCAAGAGGCTAAAATTTAGCTACTAGGTTGGTAATGCATTTAGTTTTTAGTTTTGTTCTTGAACCTCTCCTGTGATACTCAGTTTTTAGTGGTGCTGCTAATGAAATTCTTACCTCCTGGTCCTATTTTATTTGGCACATAGTGCTGCGGGAATCTTGTTACATGCAAATTGGGTTGATCTAGAACAGTGTTCGTGGCTTATTGAAGATGGTACATCTCTAAGGATGTCTGGGTTTGGGGGCTTTGTGAGGTAGAAAATAATATTTTACAAATAACTGAATAGCTTGTCTCATTAACAGAAAGCAAAAGCAACTTGCATTTTATCTGTAATGAACTTAAAGATTAAGTGTCTAGTAGTAAAAAGTCAAAATGCAGTCAGCTTTGAACAGTGTGTACGTCGGAAGTAAGCAGCAGTCAGAACTGGGAGCCTTTGCGCTCTCTGACAAGGATAGCTCTTGCACAAAAACTGATTTGAAGAAGTTGAATTGCAAAAGGTACAATCATGTATGTCCAAGTTTGTTGGGCTTTTTTAAATTATTTTTTTAAAGTCACGCTGAGTACTGACAAATAGCCTGTCTCCTGCCAAGCTTTTCAGCCTCCTAAAGACAGTATTGGACTCAGCTTCCGGACTGAGATGTTATCTGCTTAAAAGGAAGTGAGCTAAAGTAATAAAAATGCATCAGTCTGAAATTAGCAGACTGCTTCTGGGAGCAATTTCAGATTTTTGTCAGACCTCCTTAACAGGGACAAGAAGCAGCTACTAGTGTTTCGCTCTGCTGCTGTTCAAACCAAAAGGGACTCAAGCGCCTTCTGAAACTTTCCTTTATTGCACAACTGACCATACTAAAGGGCTTGACCAAATAACAGTGTTAAAGGCCACTCTTGCCACTGTTTGTTCTCAGGCTTAAGTGGCTGTAGTAGTATCTCTGTTGTACAAGTCAACAGTAAGTATTTATGCTCACCTGCACATCATTTTGGGCTTCAGTTTTTTCATAGTTGTTACTTTTGAAAATGATGTTTTTAAGTGCTGCAGGGAAAATGTTGGCTGAACTTCAACATGCAATCAGCAGGGAGTCTTCTAGTGGCTGTTTCTTGTAAAATTCCTTGAACTGTGTTTGGGCTCATTTTCCCATGTATAAAAAGAATAGTTTAAAACATTTTTGTGGTTTTGCAAACAGGGGAAACTAATGTGCAGCACCATCTGGAGGACAGAGCTAGGGCTGTGTACTTGAACCAGGAATGCTAACAAGGATCTTTTATTCTGCTTTGGGGTGGCAAAGAGCCCAGGAGCGAGGCACTTGGACAGTGGCAAAGCCTGTTTGTAAAAACTGTGAGGATTTTCAGCTGCTGCATTGTCTCCTTCATTCAGTTCTCATAGCCTCTTTTTTCTAGAAGATTAATTAAAGGACTGAGGGAGTGAGGCTGGAGTAGTTTTCACTAATGTTTTTTCTGTTATCTTAACAGTCGTGAGACATTTGATTTTGATGATGACTGTGATAGTTTAACATGGGAGGAGAATGAGGAAACGTTGCTTCTTTGGGAAGACTTCACAAACTGCAATCCTTCAATTGACCTCCAAGGAGAGGTGAGTTTATTTCCGTTATTTTCTTGAACTATTCTCTGGAGAAACTGTATCCCTCAGCTGCTCTTTTAGCCATTTGAGCATTTGAATATTTGACTGGTGATCTAGTTTGCCACGCAAACTTGCTTTGATTTTAAAATCCTCTTAGTGCTTTCTCTCTGTGGTTGCTTTTCAGTCTGTGCGATCAGTTTGTTTGCCAAACTTCATTTCTTCTGCTCCTTCAAACTGAGTATTTAGAAGTACCAAGCGAGTGTCAAAAGACCCAATGCGTCTAGCTGTTACAGGAGCATCACGCAATCTGTCACCCTAAGCTGTCGTTTATCTAAAGCCCTATATCTTCCACACAGCATCTCGCTTTCTCTGTAGGTTATCATTCACACTTTAATTGTCAAAATAGTACACGTCGCCTGGGGGATGGTATTGCACAGTTACTCCAGTGGGGAGAAAAATAAACTCGGTACGGTCTGTGGAAGATGTTAAAGTATGTGTACCCCATCACAAACAAAGAAGCTGTGGTTGCAGGACTGCGTAAGGCCCCAGGGATCTTCTGAACCTGTGAATCTTGTGCTTCCATCTTCCCAGTCGATAGGACTGTCCTGGCGTTGGTGGATAATAAACAGCTTGCTTTTAATCCTTAAGATCCCACACAAAGTAAGCTAATGGCTGCATGCTGCCTCATTCAGTGACTCCTGAGCATTTTTAAACAGACCTAAAGAGAGATTGAAGTGGCAAGGTCTGGCTTTGTGCAGGTAGTCTTAAATGTGATGCTGTTATTTCATTACTGAGTAGCACGACAGCAGTAGGTAAGAAATAATCCTGCCTTCTTCCATCATCGCTGTAGTGTAAAGATGCTGAGGCAGCAGTCTCCTGAATATTGTCTTGTGTTGACTGCCAGGGGTGTGTTAATTTACATCTTCCCATTTGGGTATCATCTGGCGTACTCTGAAACTGCAGAGATTACTCAGAAGTGCTAGGACTGCAGAAAGCAGCATACTTAGCTACATGTCGTCTTTTGAGCAGGGAGAGTGGCAGAGTGATAATGTGTAGCCATGTGCTGGAATTAGTGACAGATTTATTTGCATATACCCACGTGTGCATGTATAAGCACAGCTATCAGAGGAATATTGCCGAACTCAGACCTTCCATGCGAAAACTCTAAAGGTTTTAAGAAGCTTAAATCCTTCTAAATGAAAATTATACAAGGAAAGGGTAGATTTGTCTTGTAGATGGAGATTCAGAATAAAGACTGCTCCATCTGTGCCTGGTCTTTAACATCGTGCTTTACATGCCTGAATCTTCCTTCCACTGGCTTTATTCCTTTCAAGTTCTTACACGGTGCCCTAGCCACCTTCTTTTATGACCTTCCTCTTCAAAGCGCTTCTGCCTGTAAAAGGATAAGTGGAATGATTCTTGTAACTATAGGCTGGTTAGCCTGACGTTGATACCAGGTATGATCCTGATAAAGCTGCCACGGATGTGGCCGAAGGATGGAAACATAATTAATGCTCATCAGTACAGTGGCATTAAATTGATGATCAGTTTTTTTCTGGAAAAGGGAGGTAGGTAATAACATGAAAGAGAGAACAATGACATTGTTTTAGTCTGTTCGTGACAGCATGAAATAGTGCTATATGGTTTGTAGCCCAGACTGTACTGTCAATCCAAAGCAATGATGATACAGGAGCTGTTGTCTGGCAGGATGTTTCCTTTGGGACAGCATGTGTTCTTACGTGTGATATTTTCATCGGCAGTGTGCTGGAGTGAGATTGCTTTATCTAACAGTTAAGTGAAGAATTTCAATAGGAAACAATGCATGCAGAGCATACATGTGAGGTAATGGAGACTGAATGGACTTGAGAGTAATAATATGTAGTTGGAAAATGAGAATTCCAGTGCAAAGCTGTAAGTAGTGGTGTGGTCAATGCAAGAAAAACTTAGTTTCATGGCTGGAGAGCAATTAGTCTATCTAAGTGTGATCAGACTGTGAAAGGTTCAGGAAAATCCATGGATTTGGTTCTTTGGCATGCATCAGGTCTATGTGTTTAATTGCTGGAGCCTTGGTCTGTAGGTTCCTTGATCAGAGACTTTATCTTTGTGTGTACAAAGCCACGGTCATGGTACAAAAATGTGTTTCCTGGTATGCCAGTTTTAAGAAGGAGAATATTCCTTGCCTGTGTAAAAATGTATTTAAAAAAATCTTTGCATGAAAGAGCATAACAGCCTGCATTTCTGAGCGAGATTAAATAAGAAAACCTTCAGTCTGCTGCTGAATTCCTTGTTAGTTTCTTGCTAATTCTTTGTGTCTTCCTTTCCCCTGCAGGAAGAAAACCTGGGAAACTTGATCCACGAAACAGAGTCCTTCTTTAAAACGAGAGACAAGGAATACCAAGAAACAATAGGGCAGATAGAGGTAAGGAAGTGGTTCATGACAACATGAATTGTTTGTAATGGATGAGAACATGCGCAGTGTTCTGGTCCGGTATACCCCCAGAGGAAAGGTGGAATGTCTATATATCTAAGAATGCAAAGGCGTTTTCCTTTGACATACCCTTGGGATTTTTTCTAAATACCATTCTCTATACAGCACTGTTTTTGAGTAAGCATAAATCTGTAGCTGGTGGAGAGAGAACCTTCAGAAGAAAGAGAATAAAAATGCACTATTATACTTTTTCCCCTATTTGTCTTGCATATCCATCGTCACACTGGGAAATGCTTTACAAGACGTGGCCTCAGAGGTTGCCAGACACAACAGCTGTAGCTTCTCAAAATCTTTGCCCTGCCTAGAATATGCTTTCATTAATTACTGCATGTTGACAAACAAGATGCCAAGCAGCAGAAAAAAACTCGACGGCTGTTTAAAAATAGTGTTAAGCTCTGATTAAAATACACTTCATAAGCCCATGAATACATTGGCAGTATAAAACACTGAGATTAAACATACATTGTGCGGGTGTTTTGGCTTGGCTCTGGGCAGCTTTAGCATCCCCACCAGTATGTAAAATCGGGAGAAGCTGCTAGCAACTCACCTTAGGCCAATTATTTTCTCTTATTTCTTGCAGCTGGAATTGGCCACGGCCAAGAGTGACATGAATCGCCACCTTCATGAATATATGGAAATGTGTAGTATGAAAAGGGGCCTGGATGTACAAATGGAAACCTGTCGTAGGCTTATCAAAGGCTCAGCTGACAGGTAATAAGATATTACCATTCTGCCTGGGGTGCTTCAAGAATTTATTTTGCTCTTGTTTCCTGCCAAGTTGTTTTAAAGGCAATAGTATCATTTTGTCCTAAAGCTTTGTCCTTTAGATAATCTTGTTTTGTTCAGGGTCAAATATCAGTCTTGAAAGGAACCCTGTAACAGTGTATAGGTTCCTACATACAGTAGCACTGTTAAGGATTCAACAGCTATTGGTAAAACCAGGGATCTCTAACTTGGACGGACATTTAGTCTTAATGTCATAGACCTAGAACTCTTAAAAGCCCAAATTAAATCTTAACTGTGGACTTATATGAAGAACTTGGGTTTTAATCTTCTCATGTGTTAAGAACCCTATACTACGAGGGATTTTTCTTATCTTTTGCTTGCCCCCAGTACACATCCTGGCTTAAAAGAACAAGATGACAGCGTTTTTTTGAGTTTTCAAGACTGTACGTATTTATGGATGATGAGAGTCTCTGTAGGATGTTCATTGGACTTAGTTTCCATTTCCCCATCATTAAACCTAGGGCAGCCTTTATGTTTGTATAGGAGATGGCAGGGGTGGGGTGGCAGTGTACGGGATGCTTAAGTTTACTACTGAAATTTACTGTAAACCCAAAGTTTAATGTTAATAAAGGGTATTTAAAATTGTTTTGGGAAGTGAAAGTGACCATTTTCTTTAAAGGTTTCTTTTTTTTTTCCTTCTGTCAATGATATTTAATTTTTTGTCTAAACTTTTCTCTGAATTTTTCTACAGAAATTCTCCATCTCCCAGCTCTGTAGCCAGCAGCGACTCAGGAAACACAGATGAAATTCAGGACGAGTTGGACAGAGAGACGGATGTGGAGCCCATGGTCAGCTGATACGTAGTTGGAGCATTCCAGTGAAAGGGAAGATACAAGAAAAGATGACAAAACAATACACTGATGGGGGGAAAAAAAAAAAAGACTTGTAAGCCCTTGCACAGGGTTTCTAAGGACTCATTCCTACACGCATCCCCACCCCACCCAAGGATTGGTGCTGTAAATTTCTATTGTTATACAAATCATAAATGCAGAGTCCTGTAAGAAAACATGGTGTTTTAATTGTGCCTTTGCCCCAAGCTGAGCCACTTTGAGCTCCAGTGGAATATTAATAGCAGGTGTTTTTATAAAAAATATTATTTAAAAAAAACCTGGTAGCAGCAGAGAATGCTGCTGCAAAGGCTCTGGGTATTTCAATAAGCTTATGGTTTTATTGAACTGCTGCACTGATTGGCAAAAGGAACACTGGCAAAATGAGAAGCGAACCCAAGACAATTACGGTACAATTACCAATGTCTGGCACAAAAAAGAATGCCTCCAAATTGAACTGTAAACATTTAAAAATACTAGCGGGTTTAGAGACAGCTTTTAGGATTAAGCAGTTATACAATATTAAAAGGAATTTCTTCATTCCATCTCTCTGGATGAAGGAGCCTTTAAGATTTGTACAAGCTTTCTGCTAGACTCCAGAAGCTGAAGAAGCAGGTCTCAGCTCGGTGGCAAAGCAGGTGGACAGAGGAGGGTTCAGTGGGGTGGGACTATCACTGATAAACTACTATGCAAAAAAAAAAAAAGCTCGCCTTATTTATATGGAATGTTTGGTCCCTGCTGGGCTACAGTTATCTCTTGGGGAAAGGAAAGCTAAAAACACATTTGCACATGTTAGTTATCTGTAGAGCTTCTTTTGAGGAGGAATGTCATATTACAATGCCTTTGTTTCCAGTGATTGGATTAAGAGGGGAATCAGCCCTTCAGTTCCCATGTTGTTTTGTGTTTTCTTTTTTCAGGATTTTTTTTTTAAACCATAGTGTTTGCAGATTTTACTTTGCTGACAGGGAGATAACTCCATTTTATGCTGCTTTCGTGATGTTTAGAGTGGGATAGTTGAAGCATCAGGATAAACTGACATGCGGTGGTGTAGATGTAGGCTTGAGACATGACGTTGGGAGAGTTCCAGACCACTGTTCTTCAGAAAAGCTGAACATCGGAAAATACTGTAATCCTTTTTAGGGTGTAGTAAAATGAATCCCAAACTACTGCTGCCCTAGAATTAGGGAAGAACAGCCATGTGCTTTCTCTGTGAGAAAATGAGAAGACCTAGGCTTTGTCAATCTTTCTGTATTTTTACACAGGAGAAAGCAGCATCAGAAGTCAGATCACTCAGTGATATTTGAGGAAACTCTGGTATCATCAAGCTGTTCATGGTTATTAATGGGAATTGTAGCACCTCAGCCAGGTAAAAACAGGGTATAAACCTCAGCCAATAATTCTTTGTTTGTTTTTTAGACCAAGATTGAAAGTGTAGTTAATACTGCCTAAAGGTAACTGTGTAGTTAACTAGCAGTTGCAAGACTTGGAGTAAATACCAAATGTATTTTTTTTTCCTGCCAGGAGCTTAGAAACTGCTATGTAGGAGCAGTGTTAGGACTGGACAGGGAAATACCTGATTTAAGCACCCTCTCAGTGTTATGTAAAGGCAAGCTGGCCAATCTTTTTAGCTTCCTGAGTATTGTTGCCAAGCCTCTCTGATGTATTGATCTGAAATCAGCGGGGTTGCATTGTAAGCGTACAGCCAGTATAGATCAGTGTTGCTTTCTTCCAGAAAGAGCACGAGTGTTTCAGCAAACGGCGCGTTCCTGGGCAGAAATGCCTCTCCGTCTTGCGCAGCTACGCAGAGGGGCAGGACCTCAGAGGGTTTCTGCTCGCACTGTAACGGTGGGTACAGTAATGTCTTCTCAATCGGAGTTTCCTGTGGTGCTGCCCGGAGTTTCATCGCTGTTCAGATCCGCCTCCTGCCTGGACACGATGGTGCTTTTAGGCCACGTGAATCAAATGGGTTCCCTGTGTTTTTCAGAGTGGGGAGGAGTACCGGGATGATCCATCTGGATCCACAGTGTGGAGGCCACGATCCACAATTGATGGCTTCTGTCCAAGAAAGTAGACCCAAGGATATTCTTGTGGTTTCCTTACTGATTGAAATACTCAGTGCATTTATTCATAGAGTAGCTAGCAACTTCTTGGTTCCTGTGGTGTGGGTTAGGGGCTTTTTCGAAGCCTGTTTCATCATGTAAATGTAGATAACTTTTCTCTGGAAAAGAAACCTTCTTCCAAAGTGCTCATTCCTGTTATTTCTTAGGTGGCCAAAGTGGTAGATGTGATGTTCGCTAGGGCTGCAAGTTGGGGTGGGTGGGTGGGGGCAAGAGAAGCGATATTTTTTTTGAGGGGGCTGGGACTGCATGTTTTCAATAAAGTATTCTTAAGGTTTTCAAGCCTGTATGAACTTCAGCTGCTAATATGTAGTTTCTCACGAGGCTGAGAAACCGTCTGCCAAAGCTGAATGTCTGTAATGCTTTAGTGACTTTGGTGGAGGCATTGTTAAGCAATCTACTTGCACAGTGAGTAAGCCTCGTTGGAGGCTGTCGTTCAGCTCTCCTCAATTATGAAATGCTCTTTGGTACTGGAGAAACTGAGCAATTTTAACGGCCGTCCGGCTTAGCTGCTGTTTTGTTGTTTGGGTTTTTTTTTTCTTTAAAACTCAGTGTCCTGGTAGGAAAAAGGCTGAGTGTTTTTTGAAACTAGTAGCTGGTATGTGGAGGGTAGGAAAGAATATTCTCAGTTTGACAGTGAGAGCCAAGGAGGAAGCAGAAATTCAGCTGTCGAAACAAGCTAGCTGTAACCTACAGTTTATCTCATAGCCATAATTATGAGGAGCATCTGTATAAGGTTGCATTTGTTGGTAAGTGTAAGGGATGTGGGTCTATAGTAGAGAGTATAGAAATAACGTGTACGATGGTGATGTGTATGACGGTAAATTACCATGGTTGTTGGTGTCTGTTTCTTATAACCATATGTAATCCATTTTTAAAGAAGAAAAGGTGTTTTCATACTTGGGATTGGGGTTTTATTTTCATTTAGGCTGTATAGGACTCGGTGGATCAACCTTTCGGGAGTTACGAGGGTTGGTCCTTGATAGTTTCCCTAGGAGGTCTTTGGTTTAGTTTCAAGCGATGCTGCTGATTTAGCTGACAGTGGTCCGGTTCTGTTTGCGTATAACCACTCTGTAGAAACCAGATCAAAAGCTTGCCAGAAAAAAATTGTGAAAATGCTGGAAATGATTTTGATGACCTCTTTCTTTTTCCTTTGTAAAGCTGTAAATACTTTATTTTTGTTTTCTATTCTTAATGCGGTGTCATATTGACACTTTTTTAGACTTACAATCAGAAAATCCTCCTCATTGTTTCTCATTTTTTAAAAGGGGATTTCAAGGAAGCAAATTTTTTTGCTTGTTAGCAGTGTAATAATAGATCAAATTCCTAAAATGGGTTTGTACAAAAAAATGTTTTCAGTAAACAAATGGCAGTTGCTTTTGTGGATGCATGTTGTTCAAAAATGTCCAAAGAATAATGTGGTACAAACATTTTTTCAAAGACTTAGTAATTATCATATTAGTTCACACAATGAAAAAACAAAATCCTTTAAAAAAAAAAAAGTGTCTGGGGGGGGAATGTAATGAAACTCATCTAAGCTAAATGTGTAATCTATTTATAAAAAACACAGTATATATTCTATTTTTATTAGAGGTTTTTAAAGTGCAAACAGAATTCTGTTAGCAAATGCAATTATTCCCTTGTAAAGTATCTTCTGCTCTGATGGGACTCCAAATTCTCAAACTGTTTCAAGCGACAGCACGGAAACTGCTGGTATGGCTGTGAAGCACTCGCCCATTGCTTCCTCGGAGCAAGAGAGGGGGAAAGCAAAACAGGTTAACAGCTTTTCTGTGTCTGCAGAGTTATTGCTGTTTCCCTGTTGTGGTTTGGTTTTTTTTTTTCCTTCCCCTGATTGCGAGGCATTCTGCTGGAGAGGGTCAGGCCCTCCGTTTGCTCCCCTAAACACCGGGGGTGATTGCAGCACAGTAGTTTTAAAATCTGACCTGGTTGGAAGATAAATTGTATTTGTCTACACCAGTATAAATTGGAATTACCTTGATGAAACGAAATAATAGATCAGAATTGTGCCTGAATATAGATCTAAAGCTGCTAATATGAGATTATTTTTTTTTTGCATAACCATTCCTGCCAGCAAAAATACAAATTGGGTCATCGGTCCAAGCCACGGCGATCGGTGGGTGCTCACAGCCTTGCCACAGCGCTGCGGTCTCTGTAAAGCAGCTATTTCCTTATGTTTCCCTTGGCTCTGGAAAAACGGGGAAGAATGTTTGTGTTGGAGCGTGCGAGGAAGAGAATTGCAATAGTGGGAAGTCTCTGATTGTGTTTCACGTTTGAGAGTGCTTCATTTTAGAGCTGAAATTTTAAAGCAGGATTTATCACAGCAAAATTAAGAAACGATAGTGCTTCCGTGGTGTAATAATACCCTGATGAGGATTTTCCACGTTTTGCTTCAGGACTTGTGGTTTTTTATTCTTTTGCACTGGTCCAGGACTTGGTTGCAGGGGAACATGCAGGTGTTAAAAATCTTTGCCTTCAGTGTTAAGTCACCCAAATGCTTGATTGTAAGCTTTTAGTAGAATGTAACTTCTGTCAGTTTGAGTTTTAAATGAGAAAAGAACTCGCCAATCGTGGCAACGCATAGTATCCTGGTGTTAATAATGCTGGTGTGTTAGAGGTGAACTAGAAACACTACCTGCCAAATTCTTAATTCAATCCCTTGCCAACCCATTTCTGGAGAGGGGAACGCTGAAGGCTTGAACACAAGTCTTTGGCAGAGTAGCGAAGAAACACTTGATTGCTTCTTTTTGTCTGTTTTTGTGTGTAGTTCAGTGTCTTAAGACCCTTCTGCATTTGCAGGAGCCTTTCCAAGCTTCTCTTTTGAAGAAGCGACAAACTGTTTAAGAAGTGGGTATTTGATGCTTCTCGAAATCACGATTCCCTCCTAATTTGAGGCACTCCAACAGTGAAGCAGCTTCTGTAAGCAAATGTGGTGCTCGTAGGTCTGGCTGGCTCCGTCTTTGGAGGAAATAATGATTTTAATGCTTAAAACAAATCCTGGGGTGGCTTCAGACCTGTGTAATTTCCATGGCAGAACACCCCAGTACCACTGTGCCACAAACCCAGCGCCTCTGGGTTGCGGGCTGCCCAAACTGACGATCCCTGCGCAGATGTCATCTGAAATCCAAAAATTTCTTTTTTTATTAGAGAGGGTTGAGGAGGATTAAAAGCTTAGTCACTAGACACACTTCTTGTGTAACGTGGTTTCACCAAAAGAGACACGCAAGTCAGTCCTTAAAACACCTTACCTGCGGCTAAAGTGTACGTAGCTAAGTTCTGCCAAAAATGATTATTTATTATTTAACGTGTTTAAGTGGAGGGTATTGATGACTCTTTCCCCATGCTGTGTCACTTCTTGTCAGTTCCTCTTAGGTCATGTAAGAATTTCTTTTATACACATTAAAACAGACTACTGATCAGTGTGGAAATGAACCTGTTTACTGTACTGTTGTAAATATTGTGCTTTATATTCTGTATATTAGCTTCTTTTAAAGAAAAAGACTGAACTGATGATGCTATTTGATCTCTGGTAAGGAAAGGACGAAGGATGAACCAGCTCCCAAGCTCGCTCTGGAGTCGAGATGTAAATCGATTTCCTCTGTGGTTGGAAGCCTGTCCTGGGTATTTGCAAGCAGACCAAACGGTACACGCACTTACTGGCGGTGGATTTCGGACCATCAAAGGCTTCAGAAATCTAATCCACTTGAGCAGGGGCACCGAGAAACACCCGCAGCGAGAGCCAGAAGCATTCGCACTCCTCTGAGTTCCACCGGATTATCTCCATTTTCCTTTTTTTAGTGCCAAAACCAAGCCCACCGACCCCTTCCGCGTCTGCTCTCCGGCTCCTCGTATACTGCTCCGGTCTCCCGTCCTGCATCTGTCTGTCTGTCCTCGGCCGTGCCACCCCTCCGGAGCGGTTCATCCTTCGGCGCTCGACCCATCGGTCGCGTACCCCACGGGCTTCTCTCTGCAAAGGGGGTGTGCGGGAGCTTGTCGATGAAAACGGGTTACAGTCATTCTCTGGTTACAAGGAAAAAAAAAAAAACCTATAAAATAAATACCAAACTCCTGGTTAATGTCTCTGTGTGTTAATTCTTGGGTTGGAAAACACCTTTTAGGGCAAAAGCTGCTTGTGCATTTGGAGCCGAGGAGGGGGGGGGGGGCTTTCCTCTCTCCCTGGCCCCCCAGCCCAGGGGCGGGCAGGTGATTTGGGGTCCCAAAATACTCCAAGCTCCCTTAAAAATCGGGATCTTTCAGCTGCGGCTCTGAAAGTGCTGCTAGCCTTTCTGCAAATAAAAATACCCCATGCAAAACCCACCCTCCTGCTGGCCCCGTGCCCCTCGTCAGGCCCCCATTTTGGGTTAAAATCCCCCCCCTTTTTGGTTTTGTTTTTTTTTTTTTAATTTTTAATTTTTAGTTCCTGAAAGGGACAGGAGCAGCCGCTTCAGCTCGCTTTTCTCTCTCTCCCCACGCAGGTCCGCTCCCGGAGGCGCCGCCGAGGCCGGGACCCGCCGCCAGCCCCCCGTGACCAGGCAAAGCCGCCTCCTTCGGCTTGGGTTGGTGTTGGGGTTTTTTTTAAAATTCCTTTTTTTTTTAAATTATTATTACTATTATTTTTAGCTCCTGCCAGCGCTCCGCCCCCTCCCACGTGCCGCGCCGCGCGGCACCCCCGTTGGCCGGGCGCAACCACTGCTGTGGGGTGTGTGGGGGGGGAACCAAGCGGGGACACCTCACTCCCGCCCCACGAGGGGGGAACAGACATGCCCCGCAGCCCCACGCACAGAGAGTGCGCGGGTGTGGGGTCGCTCTGGGAGCATCCCGCTTCCATCCCCCTTTTTTCCAATTTATTATTTAATTTCACGGTTTGGTCTGAAACCTCCCCCCCCCTCCCTCTCCCGTGGTGGTTTGGGCGCGGCCGTGGGACGGGGAGCGCGGCGGGGCCGGGATGTGGCGGGCGCTGCGTGGGCTGCGGGGCGGCGGGTGAGTGCCTGGGGGTCCCCTTCCCCTCCCCAACTCCTCCGCCCCCCTTCCTTTTGGGGGGGGGGGCAGGCAGGCAGCCAGCCAGCCAAACCCAAGCAAAACCCCGTCTCCCAAGCCCCACCCGCAAACCCCCTTCTTGCAGCGTTTCCACGCGTGGCGGGGGTGGCAGACCCGCGGGGTGCGGGCTCAGGGACGCTGCTGCAAGGGCACCACCGACACCCCTTTGCTGTGCGTTGCCTTTATTCGCTTTTGCTGGCCCAGCCCTCCCTTGCTTCTTGCTGCGCACCTTCCCGGCTGCCCAGCGCGGGCGCTTCCTCCCCTTCTGGGCAGCTTTTTCCCCCCTTTTTTGCCCCTTTTTGGGGGCGATATTGCCGAGACGGGCGATTTAATGGCAAAGCGGCGTTAGGAAATTCAGAGCCCGAAGCTGCCAAGGTCCAACTGCTCGCTGGAGCGGGCAGAGCGTGCCAGCCCGGCTTTTGCCCCCGCGCCCTGGACTTTGCCAGGAGCTGGCGGCGCGTTGGGGTGTCGGAGCAAACCGAATCGATTCGGAGCTTGCCCTGCGCCTCGTCCCTTAGAAATTCCTTTTCCAGCACCTTTTTTATAGCAAAGAGCAGGGAGAGATGGATGGGAGCTATGTCCAGGCTCAGTTCCTAGCTCCGGCATCGTCATCCGATGGGATGCAGCACAGGCACGATAACGCGGTGCCGTGCCTGGGCGTGCGTGGCTGGTTTGGCCAGGGAGCGCGGCGTTAAGGGATAAAACACGTGTTACTGGGAGGTTAGGGTGTGGAGGGAAGGAGGAAACCAGGGGGGATTTCAGCATCTGTCTTGCTCCTCTCCTAGGCGGAGATGGCAGCACCGCTCGGCCATCGAGGTGACCAACGAGCCGATCCTCGAATTTAAGCCGGGGAGCCCCGAGCGAGCAGCGCTTCAGAAGGTACCGCCGCGGGGTATCGGCCTTTTTGGGGGTCTTTAAGGTCCTGGTTTGTGCTACTGGTGCAGCACAGCAGCCCCAGGCTGTTTCCTGGGGTTGGGGGGGAAGCCCTGTCCTGCCCCAGCGCCCGCTCCTTCCCTTTGGGGACAGTTAGAGTTGTAATTCCTGGCCCCGTCCCTCCAGCCCACGGGCACCCCATGCCCAGGGGACCGAAGGAGGCCTGGCCCCGGGTTTCCCTTTGCTTGTGGGGCTGGCGGGGAAGATGGATGGAGAGGGGGGCAGCTGGTGGAGGGCCGTGTGTGCAGCTCCCACCACGGTGCTCTCCTCCTCTCGCTTAGGCACTTGCTGACCTGAAGGGCAAGACAGAAGCCATCCCGTGCGTGATCGGGGGAGAAGAGGTGTGGACGCCGACGGTGCGGTACCAGCTGTCGGTGAGTTTGGGGGAAAACCTCTTTAACAAGTGAGAACAGAGCAGGGGGATGTACCCAGCGGGAGAGAGATCTGTTGAACTGACGACTACGGAGGTTTTTCTTCTCTTTTCAGCCGTTCAATCACGCGCACAAGGTGGCCAAGTACTGCTATGCCGACAAGGTGAGCACACCTCACTGCCTTCCCTCTTCCTTTCATTTTTTCCGAGGAGGAGGCAGCAGCACTTCGCCCGGCTTTAGCGAGCCTTATCTCGCAGCGGGGTTGCGAGGCTTGCGGCGTGATGCGCTTTGAGATTGCTGGTTAGAAGTCTGGATGAAACGCAAATCGCTGCTCAGATTGTGAGCAGGGAGGCTCCGGGGGCGGGTGTTGGCTTGCCAAGTCCCGGCGATCCTGGAACAAATCGGTACCAGGGGCTGCAAATTTGGGGTTGTGATGGGAAGGATGGCTGCTGTGGTTTGTGCCTGGGGGGTGGATGGCCCCTCGCTTTCCCCTCCGACCTGGTGACAGAGAGGTGGTGGGTTCCTTCTTGCTGCCTTTCCCCTTTTCTTCTGTAGGAGCTCATTAACAAAGCCATTAACGCCGCCTTGGCGGCAAGGAAGGAATGGGACCTGAAACCTGTCCAGGACCGAGCCCAGATCTTCCTCAGGGCGGCTGACATGCTGAGCGGCCCGAGGCGAGCAGAAGTGCTGGCCAAAACCATGATCGGGCAGGTAAGGGGGATGCGGGATTGACCCGGCGGATAGCTGGGGCGAATGGGAGGGAATCTGGGGAGCCAGGAGTCGGGGAAGCAGGGCAGGAAGAGCTGCCAAGGTATTTTTTGGCGGTGGGCATGGCTGTAATGTTAGAGGTGCCTATAGCTGTGCTGCGAGGGGATACAGACCGATCCTTCCCTCTTTGCTGAGAAAGAAGGGCGGCGAAGCTGGGAGTCAAGCTTCATGGGAACAGGATCAACTGCTGCGGTGGGCTGCGATTAGCAGGGTTTACCCTTGCGAAACGCCCCGGCAGCCCTGGCTTTCCCAGGGGAGGCACTAAAGGAGCAGTGGGGGAACATGGAGGGATGTGATGTCCCCTGGCACAGGCACGGGCTGCGTTTGCCTCTGCTCGGTGCAAAGGAGACGTGGCGGGATGGGGGCTTGCAGGAGGCCGCGTCTCTCGGAAGCGAGCATGTGGTCTGTGTGAGAGAGGCAACCCACAAACCGCATCCGGACGCGCCGTGCCGCACCGCTGCGGCTCACGGCTGCTGCATTCCCCCCCTCCCCGCCCTCCCCTCAGTGCTTTTATTTGATGCGACCTCTCCCGGCAGGGTAAAACAGTCATCCAGGCGGAAATCGATGCTGCTGCAGAGCTGATAGACTTCTTCCGATTCAATGCCAAGTACGCCCTGGAGCTGGAGAACAGCCAGCCCATCAGCGTGGACGTCAGCACCAACAGCATGGTCTACCGGGGGCTGGAGGTGAGGAGAAGGGCTGGGGCTGTTCCCCTGCTTCTGGAGCTCCCTTTTTTGCCCCGAGTTGTGGTGTCACGCCACGGTGAGAGGAGTCACCGTGCTCCCACTGGTCCCTTTCCTCTCCCACCCGCAGGGTTTCGTGGCAGCCGTCTCTCCCTTCAACTTCACGGCGATCGGTGGCAACCTGGCAGGGGCTCCGGCGTTGATGGTGAGTGTCATGGTGGGATTTAAGGAGAGCCAGGGATGGAGAGGACAGTCCGGAGAAAGGCTGGGAGGGGAATCCGGTCTCTCTGAGGCTGCGGTTTGCCTGGTCTGGTATCCACAAGGAGCAAATTGAGCCTCCCTGGTTCTCTGGTGCCGGTCAATAGGACACACGTGGGGTCCTGCTTTTTTTTTAGTCCCCTTGAATTCAATCAGCTGGCTTGCAATTAGACTCAGATTTCTTTAATTACAAGAAGGGATTCTAGTGGCTGGAGTTTAGACCTGTCCGCTGATGGACAGGTGTGATGGGGGAAGCGTTGGAGAAGGAAAAGCTGCCCAAAAACCTGCGCTTCTGAGGTTTTTATTCTGAAGCAAGGTGTCTTTTCACTCCTAGGCTGGGTTTTAAATCGAGAGAAGGTCAGAGTGCTGCAGGAGGGAGGGGAGACGAGAAATACAGTGGGGCTTTGTTCTCCTGCGTGGTGCTTGTTCTGTGAACGGGGCTTCAGGGTACTGTCGCAACACGGAAGTGTGATCGGTTTGTAATTGCTCAGGTTCCTCTTGGATGACACTTTTTGGGTACAGCGGGTGTGTTAGGGCGAAGGTAGGAGAGAGCGGGTCGTGGCCCTGGCATTTAGCACTGAACTGGGAGTCAGGAGATCCTGGCAGACATGAAAGATGGTCCAAAAAGTCCAAGTATCGGTAAACAGCATTTCTGTACGTGTCCCACCCCAACGTGCCCATCGAGCACGGGGAGCGCCTGCCTTTGCAGGGTGAGTTTTGGGGAGAGACTAATATACCTGATGAATTTGGGCCAGGATTAATTAATTTATTGTTGCACTGGAAAAAAAACCACAAAATTGTCCTAAGCTCTTTCCTACTTAGGCTCAGGTTTCATCCTGGCACCAAAGATGGTCCCTCCAGCAGTAGTGTCCTGTGTTGGAGGTGGAAGGGGCTGCGATAAGGGAGAATGCCAAGCTTTTAATTTGGGGATGTCATGTTTTAAAGCCCATATTCAAGGCGAAGCGTTTGAACCTGTCACTTTTGTAGGGGAGGAGTGGGGAGAAGGAAGGAAGAGGGTGAAGCTACAGAGCCGGGAAGTTTTTTGGGAGAGGGAAATGCGTTCCTCCCACCCCAGGATTCGAGGAAGGTCCTCGGCTTTGGGGCATTTGGTGATAAACTCAGCCCAGAGCGGACGAACCTTGCTGGGATGGGGCAAGCCCGTGCTGGTGAACTGTTCTGGGCATCCTGCAGTGCATCCACCTCTCCCTCTTCGAGTGTGCCGATGAATTCCCACGGGGCTGCGGCAGCGTGGTGAAATCCCCCTGCTCGCCCTGGGCCTGGGGCAAAAAGGAGCAGGGCATCAGCGGGTGACTCGAAAAGCTCAGCGGCAGGTGGTACCTGGAATTAAATTTAGGAGAAAATGGTGCTCAATAAGTGGATATTAATTAGAGCCCCAGTGTTTTGGTCACCACAGTGTGCTTCCCAGGGGATTAAACGTTGCTCTTGCCTAAAGAGCTGGAGAGATCAATGCGGTTAATGCCATTGCAGCGTCGGGAGCGGGATTTTCCTCAGGACCGGAGCAGTCGCCGCACCGCGCCGGTGTCTGGACTGCCGGGCATCCTGTCTCCAACCGTGGCCTGAGTTAGATTTCCCAGTTGCTCGGAGATTTTTTGCAGACTGTGGTTTCGTTTTCTCACCGTTTGGAGTGGAAGGATTATGGGGGGGGCGGGAGGGGCAGGAAGGAGCTTTGCCCGCACCACGAGTCCCTGGCAAGCAGGCGCCTGGTTGAGGCAGAGTCCAAAAATCCCCCCTCCTGCTCCCCCGGGGCTGTCACCCTGTTGCACGGTCACGTGCGGTGGGGGCCAAGCAGTGACGCAGGGGAGGTCACCGGGCCCGCCGTGGCTGCGCACGGAGCCGAAGGGGTGGGCTGCCGCCGCCAGCGTTTTCGCGTTTGTGTTTTTCAGCCAACTGGGCTGTTTGCTTGTGCACGATTAATCCGGGCGTGAGGTTTTATTTCACTGCTTTGGCTGGGCAGCGAGCGACAGCGCTTGCAGTGTCGTAAGCCCATTTCGTAGCGGCGCCGTCCCGTTTCCCCGAGACATAAAACAGGTCCGATTTCACGGCTCCTCTTTAGGGAAGGCAAAACTCTGCGTCGCCGGCAAGGGAGGGTGTGCAAGCCTGGCACAGCGATGCGGTGGTGTGAAAGGGGAGGATTTTTGTGCCTTCAGCTGACCAGGGCAATCACACTCCTTTGCAAAACCAATGCTGGGGGTAAGAGGTAGGTGTGAATCACCCAAAGGTGCCATCGCTCCGGTCCCATCCGCTGTGGGCCAGACTTTTGCCAGAGCATTTAAGCATTGCATACCCGTGTTTGGGCTGAAGCCTTTCCTCGTGTGCTGACTTTCTCCTCCTCCCCCAGGGAAACGTGGTCCTGTGGAAGCCCAGCGACACTGCCCTCCTCTCCAGCTACGCCGTCTACAAGATCCTCCTCGAAGCCGGGCTCCCTCCGAACGTCGTGCAGTTCGTGCCGGCAGATGGGCCCGTGTTTGGAGACACCGTCACGAGCTCCGAGCACTTCTGCGGGCTCAATTTCACCGGCAGCGTGCCGTACGTTGGGGAGGGGAGCGGCAGGGGGGGGAGAGGGGCGAGGAGCCGCCGGCTGGGACGACGCTGGGTGCTCGTCTGCTGGTCCTTTGAACATGTAGGTCAGCGTTGAGTAGGGTAGCAGGCAGACAACTGGCCGTCCTTACACGATGTAGTTCAAGTAGGGTTTTAAAACTGCTTAAAGAAGTGTCTAACCAGGTTTTCTTGCTACAGGGAGTGCATTTAATAGCAGGGAGTTTCTGTTGCTAAACTCAAGGCGCAGAGAATAGACAAACTTGTGTGTGACACTGCCCTGTCTCCCAGGGATGCCGTGATTTGGCTTAACGAACCGCACTGCGCTGGCAGAGCGATGCCAGCTCCACGTAGATTTGCAAACCCGCGCTCTGCCCGCGCGGCAGGGTGTGTTAGCGACGCCGAGGGCCCTGGCAGCCCGTAACGGGCTATTAAACCCGGGGACCCGGCTCCACCGGTGAAGGCCATGGTCTGATGAGCACCGTGCTTTAAAGGTGGGAAGCTCATAAATTAGTGTTAGTGGCTGTGCCTCCTGGGGGGAGGTTATTAGCATTTTTATTGTTTTGCAGCCAAAGGGTTTGTCACAGTAAGGACCGAAAGGAAGGAGGGAAGGGGGAAGAACAGAAACTTCTGCTGGATGCTCGCTCCTGTGGTCTTTCCTGTGACACTGCAACAGTTTCTTATTTTTAAAACTACAGGGTGGTTGTGTGGTGCCATTGCTTTGAGGCTTAGGGTCTCATTCTCAGCTAGCATCTCCTCTTCCGCTTGCGGGGCATCCCTTCTTTTGGGGATGGATGCAGGGGTTAGTCGGGGTCCCCTTCAGCAGGCCACAGCACCCACATGTGCATTTTCCAAGCGTCACCCCTGCGCAAAGGCAAGAGTGCGCTAACCAGCTCCTCCTTTCTCTTCCAGGACTTTCAAGCGGCTCTGGAAGCAGGTATCCGAAAACCTGGATCGCTACCGCAATTTCCCACGCCTGGCTGGAGGTAACTGCCACTTCCTACACCTTTTTTTTGGGGGGGGGGGGGAGGCCACACAGGGGTGGGGGGTTCAGTTTCTCCCCTGCTCGGGGAGAAACTAAAGTGACGGCCAGGATTCCTCTCCTTGGCAGCAGAGAGCAAATGACACAGTAACGTGCCTCCTGTCCACCCTCTCGGGCAGGAGCGTAAAGCTTGTTCGTCTGGGAGCGCTGGGTATTTGGAGGAGCTTATGGCACCGGCTCCCACCGGCATGGGATGGGCTTTTATGGTGGGGAGCTGGCACTTGGGCGGGAGGCGGCGGTGCTCTGGGCTTGCGGAGCCCCCTCATTAAGTTTAGGAACTCGAGTCAGTCCCTTTTCCATCAGTTTTGTGAGCCTGCTCCAGCTCCTCGAGCTCTGGGGTTGTGCTCCCCGGGATCACGGCACTCTCCCTGTTCCCCAGGGAACTTGTGGACCAGGCAGGGCGAGCGCTGGCCGAGCCCCTTGCAAGGGACCTGGCTGTAGCATGTGCTTTTCGGAGGTGACGCAGCCCTGACAGCTCCTCGCTTACCCCTTTTCCTCCCTTCTCCGGCACCAGAGTGCGGCGGGAAGAACTTCCACCTGGTGCACAGCTCGGCCGACGTGGTCAGCGTGGTGAACGGGACCCTGCGTTCGGCCTTCGAGTACGGCGGCCAAAAATGCTCGGCTTGCTCCCGCCTCTACGCCCCGGACTCGCTGTGGCCCCAGATCAAAGAGAAACTGCTGGAGGAGCACGGGAAGATCAAAGTGGGAGACGTGAGTGGAGCTGCCGGGCTGCTGAAGGGCTTTGCGGCTCAGCGGGTGGTTGATGGGATTAGAGACTGCGGTAACTGGCTACTAATTCCTATTGAACCGAGCTTTTTATCCACTGGTTCTCCCCACCACCGCCCCTCCGTCCCCCCTCCTTCATCTTTTTTTAGTGATTAGAAATTAACTTGTAGCCAGCGTCTGCAGGAAGGATTGTGTAAGTCGCTGAATACTGCAGGCTAATTGAAAAGGGGTAGCTTGCGCCCTCGAACAGAGGTGTGTTTGGAGCAGGGGGAAATGTTATTTGGGGAATTTCAGCTCAGAGTTAGCTTTTTGGCACGCTGTGTACTTACATTGCCTCCTTTCTGGCTTCCCACAGCCCGCCCAGGACTTCGGGACGTTTTTCTCTGCAGTGATTGATGACAAGGTGAGCTCACCTCTCCTGTTTCTACTAATGCAAGAGGGTAACACCACCAGGCTTTCGTTAAGTGTTAGGTGAAATGGGTTTTATTGCTTACAGCAAAGTACGAACGTCAGTGATTAGTTAGAGCTGATGATCAGCCCTCTTTTGCTCCCTCCTGGAGTATTGCATGCCTTAGTCACTGCCCCTCTTGAAAAGTGGGTTATTTTGCTGAGAAACTGTCATCTCAGACGTAAGGTTCAGAGTGCCTGGGACTGTTTTTCCAGCTCCCACCCCTCCTTCTGAGCTGGAAGAGTGCTAAGAGCAGCAGAGCCCTGAAATGGATTGCTCAAACCTCCTTTTAGACCCCTGAACCCACACTCTTTTTTATTACTTCCTTTTCTCAGTCTTTCGCGCGGATAAAGAAATGGATCGAGCACGCCAAGAAGTCGTCCAACCTCACCATCCTGGCAGGAGGCGGCTGCGACGACAGCGTTGGGTACTTCGTCGAGCCGTGCATCGTGGAGAGCAAAGACCCACAGGATCCCATCATGAAAGAGGTGAGAGGAGAGGTGCAAAAGGGGCCGTAGATCCCCGTCCGGAGGCGTCCGCTGGGCGCGTGGAGATGAGGTGTACAGTACGTTAATGCAGGGATGTTCCTCTTCATCGTGGTTTTAGCTAATCGGGTGCTGAAGCACCCACCGCTTGGTCTTGGAGGCTGTCCCAGCTGAGTGCTTTATTTTTATTTTTATTTTTTTTAACCCTACAGGAAATTTTTGGCCCGGTCCTCACAGTTTACGTCTACCCGGAGAAGCGGTACAAGGAGGTCCTGGAGCTCATCGACACCACAACGCCCTATGGCCTCACGGGGGCGGTCTTCGCCCAGGAGAAGTAAGTGCCAAAATCCGCGCCGCCTTCCCGCATCCCGAGCCACCGAAGATGCTTTTCCCCTTCTGGGGTGAGCCCAGCTGGCTCGCTTCCCTCCAGAGCCCTGCGCTGCCTGGTGAGGAGGAGAGAAAGCATTTCCCCCGCAAAGCTTACATTGCTTTTAGGCCTCCTCCCGCTGAGGAGGGAAGGGGATGCCTCTAAAGTGGTTTTTCAGCCCAAAAAGGCTTTTTCGGGGAGAAACTTATCCCCAAGGTGATGTTTGGAGCGTACGCCCCCAGCCGTCTTAAGCAGGAGGAGGGCTAAGAGCAGTGTAACCTCAACGAGGGACCATCCTTAAGTTATAATTCCCTTGCTTTTATAACAATAAAACTTAAAAAGAGAAATGAACTAAAAGAAAACAAAATGGGGATAATTGAATTGAGTTCTAAGTATGCACGACCCGTTTCAGTGTGTGTTAAACAACGTGCGCTCCTGGAAACGCGTGCAAAGAAATGCAAACACGCTTTTTGCGCTATTTTAATTGCTACAGAAGGGTAGAAGCCGCCGCACAAGTTTTTGCCGTTGCGTCGTGGTCACAGCCATTTCTGTCCCTCCTTAGGAGAATCATCGACGAAGCCAGGAACCTTCTGCGCAACGCGGCCGGCAATTTCTACATCAACGATAAGTCGACGGGCGCCGTTGTGGCTCAGCAGCCCTTCGGAGGTTCCCGCATCTCAGGTGAGACGACAAAATCCCGTCTGGAGACGGCACTTACCTGTCCGGCCACGCGCTGAGCCGCATCCCCCTCCGGGCGAGCTCCCCGTCCTCCATCTCGTGGTCACCGGCACTTTCTTTCCTTGTGAAACAGGCACCAACGACAAACCTGGTGGTCCCCACTATATCCTGCGCTGGACGTCTCCCCAGGCCATCAAAGAAACGCACGTGCCCCTGACGGACTGGCGCTACGCCTACATGCAGTGATGCCTTCTCCCCAGCCCCGCACCGGTACTACTGATCCTCAACGCACAGAGTGGCTTTGCAGCTACAACCTTTAAAAAAAAAAAAAAAAAAAATTAAAAAAAGCACTTAAATCTACTGATCTTTAACCTGACGAGCTTAGGTTTTATTTTTAAAAGAAAAAATTCTATTATTAAATTGTTAACTCAAAAAAAAGAGAAAGTCCTTGTGTTTTTCTTCATCGGGTAAGCATGCTTAGTTAGTTAGTTAAGGGGTGGCTGGAGGGGTGGTTGCAGGAGCCATACCTGGACCCCGGCTTCCCTTTTCCTCCCGTTTTGTCCATCCCGAGCGGTCCAGCGCGGTTCCCTCTCACCAGGGCTGAGCGCGCTGGAATTAAAGCGGGAGATGAGCATGAAGAGGCTGGCCCTGTCCCAGTCACCTGTAAAAAACAAAGTCCTTCCCTTCTCTGTCCCCGAGGCCTCCTTTACCCCGGCAGAGCGCGAGCTGTTTTTCTCAATCCCTTTGGCAGCAGGGCTGGAAGTTGAGGGCTGCCCGTACCAGCCTTCCCGGGAGGTGCGGGAAGCCTGGCTTGTTTTAAACCAGAGATCGATGTGGTGGGAGCCCTGAGCCGGATTTTCTCCCTGTTCCTGAGCAAGAGCAAAGTCTCCAACACACCCAAATGTTTTTGATGTAGGAAGAGAACTTGGCAGAAGGCACATCGTGCCAGGAGAGGGCGGCTGTGAGTGCGGTGCTGCTTAGAAATAAGTTCAAGTGCCTTATTTCAGCCCTCGGAAGCCAGCGGCCGGGGTTACCTGCACATTACCTTGCGAATGGTCTCAGGGGGTGCTCAGACGTCGGGCAGATGGAGCGGCAACACCCCGCTTGGTCCCCTTGTTCCATCACCGGTGGCGAGGTCAGGCTACCTCCGGTGCTTCCCATCGGTTATTGGCTGCTTCCACTGCTCCGATCCTTGCATGTCCGCTGGAAGGAAGCGGAAAGATTTTAAGAGAAGGTGTTTCGATAATAGGAATGTTCCTATTATTGGGTTAGGTGGATGTAGCATCCCTCACCACCCCTAGAAGGAATTTAAGTAGTAGCAGGAGGTGCTGGGACAGCACTCATTAGAGCAAGATGCATTTCCCAGCCTGTTGCGCTCTGTCCAGGACCCCGCTCCCATCCCAGGGAGCTGCTCTCCGACACGAGCCCGTCGCCGAGGCTCTGCAAGCTGCCGAGTTAAGAAGTTAAAGCGATTCTGACCTTTGTGATCCCCGGTCGCTGCGACCTGCGCAGGCTCTGCCTCACCGTCAGCAAGGTCTCACCGGACGGGTCCTGCAACGCAAACGGGAAAAGGGACCTGAGACACAAAGTCTTGCAGCCTTCCAGGATCACTTCTGATTTAGAAACAGAACCTAATTGTAACACCTACAATTAATAACTGTTCAATTATCAGGATTTGCAGATAGAGCGGATAACCCTGTTAAGGCTGTTGTGATAAGCATTAAGTATTGATCTTGTCCGTGCCTGGGCTGGTATTTAGCATGCAGGTCATGAACAAGTTGCATTAATACCTGTGAAACTGGTATTATTTAACTGAGAAAATCTGCAATGAAATAAATTACAAAAAACTTTATGTTCTTTTATGAATTATTCCTTCAAATCATTGCCAAATAAAGAGCTAGATCGAGCGTGCATTCAGTACCTTCAGTGCATGCAACGTGATAAAAAAAGATGGGAACAATGAGGCACTCCCCAAAACTGCTGCTTCTGCCTCGGAACAGGCTGCCGCTGTTCGTCCTAGCAGCTCTCTGCAGTTTTGGGACCCGACTGCAGGTACTCTCCTTCACGCTGCTGCACCCAACGCCAACCAACCCTTGTGTATATTGATTATTTCGTAGAAAAACACCTCTCTGCTCTCATCTTTAGCAGATAAGCCAGGACACCGAGGCTGCCGCAGCTCTGTCTTTGCACACATGTTCACGCCGCGGGGGACCCCAAAAATCAGCCTTTTGGCTGCCCTTCTCACGGCACGCTCGTCCCAGAGAGAAAAAAAACAAAATGAAATCGACCCAGTTTTGTGTTTTCTGCTAAAACTAAGATGTTTCCCTTGTATGAGGAAGAGAGAGGCAGGAACGATCGAGTAGGCGCCTAACTGAGTATCGTCTGGGTTACTACAAAGCATCCTCGTGCTGCATACTGGGAGGGCACTGGGGAGCCCAGTTCAGCCCCACAAAACCCCCCAATCCCACAAGCAGGAAGGGAAGGACCGGGACCCACGCCGACTTCAGGGGTGGTCTCCGAACCCCCAGAGATCATCCAGGCGGGACCACAGCCATGTCCCATTCAGGCAAGTCACCTCCGAACGGCATCCCCCAACATTTCCAGGCTGGCCCGTCAGCTCATTTAAATCTCATTAAGGGCTCTGCCTCCCACCCCCTCGCCGGGCAGCCGGGAGATCCGGAGAGCCACGGCCCGGGAGCCGAGCGCTTGTTCAAGCTGCTGCCTTTGGCTCACGCCTTTTATGACTTAAGGCCAGAGTGTCAAGTGGATTTTTTAGCCTTAACTCTGAATTTCATGGCTTTTGTGACTTTAAATCAGTCCCCTAATGCTATTTAAACAGTTGGCTTTTTGAAGCTGATGATAAACGCTTCGGTAGGTGTTTGGGAGAGACAGGGGCTTTTGTAGCAGACCCCCCCGGCACTCTCCTGCCTGCCCGGATGCTCCTGGACCGCTCTGCCCTCCGCCGGGATGGGAAAAGGGTCCTGGGGAAGGCACAGGAGCTCTGCATAATCCCACGGTGCCCAATAAAGAAAGGCAACAGGTTTGGAGCATCTCCGGTAGGGATTCGATCCCATTCCCATGCGCAGCCGGAGCTGGCCTGGCTCTTAGCAGTCCCCACCGCATCCCGAAGAGCTCGGCTATCCGTCCTCCGAGCCGGGAGCTGGGTGGGAAGCTGAGCCAAGCTCTCTCTAGGAAGTGGCAGATTTTCCCCTCCGATAACACACAGCTCCATCTGCTTCCCGTTAGCCGCCCCGGCTGAGCCTAATTGGCAGATCAAACCCTCCGATGTCCCGCGTTAGGTACGTCGTTACCGGAGTCCGGAGCGAGTACGACGCTTCTTGGACGGAGCCCAAACGCCTTTCCCCGCCACCCTGGGCTGCGCAGGGGTGCTAATGCAAACCACCCGGAGCAGCCCAGGAGCTGGGGGGTGATGAACAGGCAGCGAGACGGCGAAATCTCGGCTGTAAAGCAAAGCAAAGCAGGAAACCGAGGCAGCACGGACCTGTTCATCTGGGGGGGGGGGGATAAATGGGAGAGGCGGAGGACGGGCAGCACGCTCTGCCGTAGGGAGACCAGCCCAGCAACAGCCACCTTTCTTTTTTAGCACCGAGCAGGGATGCTTCTGGCTTTCTGGGCAATTAAAGAATTCCCCAGATTGAACAGGAGAGGCAGTGACCATGGTGATGCAATTGCTGCCCTAACGTTAGCTTCACTGATTTTGCCTTTTTTTTTTTTTTTAAAAAAGGAAAGGTTTAACTCTCTAAGGGTAATATTTGCGATTCCCCGCTCTTAACACACACACATTGGGAATGGCTGCAATTCAGGACTGGGCACAGGACTGGAAAACCCCGGCACCGCATCCCGAGGATGAGGGGGATAACCCATCGCCTCGCCACAAGCACAGCACACAAACACCAAAACTGAACCACAGAGGAGGTGCTCGATTGCATTTGGCTTAAGAGGGGTCAGAGGAGAGCCCTTAACCTCCCCCGAGGAGTCGATAAATGAGGTCTACATGCTTGCACGGGGCAGCAGATCGCAGCCAGTGGAAATATCGCACTGAATATACTTCACTGAGGCCTCTCTCTGTTGCAGGATACACTGGGGTCCCTGCGAAGCCCCGGAGGGTGGGGGACACACTCTAAATCGAGCTGCTGCTTTGCAGCACACGTGCCTGGAAGGGGTTGGAGCTCGGGTCGCCTCCCTGCTTTGCAAAATCCCACCACCGCTTCCCAACCGCAACGTCTTTTCCTGCCCGGCACTCTGGGAAGCCAGGTGAACACACGTTAGCCTGATTTAACAACAGATTTCCACGGAGGGCAAATCTCTTGCTCTTACCTTACAGGCTCCGGCCCCAGCAAAACCAGCACCAAGCTGAAGGCAGATCCCGCAGTCCAAGCCACATCCCTTCTCCGGAGGGGCACGGTCCCGGACCACCGCACACCTTTGCTTTTTGCCCCTTTCCCAGCCCAGGATTTGGGGCTCCTTTCGCGGCGCTGCCGGGGCGGTGACTGCGGCACCGGCCTGCGGGTGAGGCTGAGGGTTTGCTTCCCCAGCCGGACCCTTATTCCCAGCCTGCAGCTGGCTGGGGGGGGGCTGCTGCCCGGCCTGTGCCCCTCTTTTCAGCAAGCTGGTTTGGGGGGGGGGAGACCTTTAGGGCTCCCTCCTTTCCCAGCCTGCCTGGTTTCCTCCTAAAAATCCTACATACGGTGCTTTAGGGGCGGATTTTCTGCCCAGCCAGTGTTTCAGGCTGGAAAGCAAGTACTAAACGCAATCCAAGAGGTTGTTTTTAGCTTTTGCTGGTGCCAAGGGGGTGGTGGGCGAGTGTTTCTGACTGGGAGGGGGGGGTTCACCTTGTTTCCCAAGGAGAGGCCAGAAGAAACTCAGTACACGGATGCTACGGGGGTGAAGGGCCACGTAGGATGCAGGGAAGAGCCAGGGATGGTTGCAGAATAAAGGGAATATCTTTTACCTTTAAAGATGGGTCCAAGCCAAACTCCAGCTTTACAAATCCCTGTAAGCTCTGCTTGTTGGAAAACTCCCCGAGGCTGAAAACTGTTTGGACCTCATGGTGCAAGTGGGGGGGGGTGTGTGCTCTGCATGCAATCCCCCCCTGCTGTGTGCCCCCCCCCGTCCCCCCGTCCCCCCGTCCCCCCGTCCCCCTGTCACCTGTGGGCAGCCAGGCCTCGCAGGCAGGGATGCTGCTATTTACGGGGTACGTGTCCTGCCCACCACGGAGGCAGCAGCCACGCACTGGGGACAGGCAGCAGCTCGTGGCACGGGTGCGCTCTGAATGTCCCAAAATGTCCTCCCTTCCCTCCCCGTGCGGGGCTTTACGGTCCTGGGGGCAGCGACAGCCTGGCGTCACCTGCTCCACCTCCGGGGATTGATTTTTCAGGCAGAGCCCGTGTCTTTCTCTTTTTCCATCCCTTGAAAAAAAGGATGAGGAGGAGGAAAGAGACAGAGGGGTGAGGGCGGTGGCAAGAGAGAAAAAAAACGCGGCACAGGGGAGAGCCAGAAATCCCGAGCATCCTGAGAAGACGGTTTTCTAGGGGGATGGAGACTCCCCCTTTGGCCTGATTTTTCTCTCTTTCTGCCTTGTATTATTTCTCCCTTCTTGCCATTTCTGTCTGAGGCTTCGCCTCCCCTGCCTCTGGCTTTGGGAGAGCAGAGAAATCCTCGGGGGTCCGGGGAGGAGATGTTTGCAGTACAAGGACTTAGCGGCAGATGGTGGTCTTTATCCCGTTCTCCGCAGATGGGGAAAACCAGCGGCCCCACAGCTCCCACCAGGCTGCAAGACTGGGGGTCTCTCATCCAGGGGGGCTTGGGACTGGGAACCTGCGGCCCTGGGACTGGGAGGAGCAGCCGTGGGGCTGGGTTGGGGGACAAAAGGGTGGGTTTAAACTGGTGGGGAGAAAGGGGAGAGCCGCAGGGTTCAGCTCGAGAGCCGGACTTTCCCACAGTGCGGACGGGAGAAAGCAAGCAAAGAAACACCGACCGGCAAGAAAGGGGAGAGGGTTTGAGTATGCCGGCCCCGTTCAACAAACAAACAGCGGTTTTAAGGGCTGTAGCAAGTGCCCACATTCCCCATCCCCTCCAAAAATGCTGCAAAATTACGGAGAGTCTTCTAATATTTAGCATTTTTTGCTAAAGCCCCAGGTCCTGGAGTCATGAGAATATAGCGGGATGTGAGCTTCCAGCTAAAATAAATAAAGAGGGGATTCACATCCCTCAGGCTAACACAGCAAGGCTGGAAGATGTGACTCCCCCTCCTTGGGGCCGGAAGAAAATCCTGGAAAGCAAATAAAGGGACAGGGAGGCAGAAAGCCCCCCCCATACCCCCCATCTCCTTTGCATGACCACGCTGCTCACCGAGCAATTAAAAATCGCGGGATACATCCCTCCGGAGGAGAGCACCCTCCTTCCCAGGGCATCTGAGGACACCCGGTTCCCTTCCTTCCAGGCTTGGGTGCCTCTTCCCTGACCCTCGGAGGCGTGGGTCGGCCTCGGGACGCGTCGGCGGGAGCTCCGCAGCTTTGGGACGGGGGCGAGGATCGTACCTAGCCCAGCATTTCTCAGTTTACCCCAGGGAGGGCTTGTCTGGGAGCCTGAATTATTTTGGAGCCAGGCTGCTTGAGAAGAGGAACAGGTGAAGGCGGCCGGCGCGGCCGCCAGCAGAGCCCGGCTCGGCGTCTCTCTCCTTCTCCGGCTCTCCGGGGAAACCCCCCCCTTGCCCCCCCAGGAGATAAATTACTCGCTGTTGTCTGACGGCCTCGAGGTTGGCTGGAGAGGCGAATAAACAGGGTTTCTGGCAGCAGCGGGGAACCGCAGCAAAGTTGGCCCAGAGCGGCTTGGGATTAAGAGCAAACTTTTGCATCTGCCAAGCGGCTCCCTCGCTGCCTTTCCCCCTGCCAGCTGCAGCCTCCGCTGCCTCCAGCTCCGGCTTTGTGTGGTCAAAGCAGCTCCCGAGGGATGGGGAGAGGCTGGGGGCAGGATGAGGCACAGTTTTCCACCTCGAGCCGGGCGGTTCGCACAGCCTCAACCTCAGTCCCGTGGGACCGGGACCTCGACGGGAGGGACGGTGCAAGCTGCTCCCCGATCCGCTCCGCACCGAGTCAGCCCGTCCAAAGGCTGGACCCTCCCCTGCGGGGATCCAAGGAGCGTTTGCCATCCCTTTCCCCTCGGGTGCGGGCACCATCCTGCAAACAGTGATATCCCCGTGTCCAGCCACCAAATGCCACAGCATCATCATCCTCACGTGCCTCCGGAGCGAAGCAAAGCATGGACCTTGTCCCGATGGCCGCAGGGATGAATGGTTTTCCCTTGCATCACCATTTCTTCGCACCCGGAGGCCACCTACACCTATAGTCCCTCTCCTGGGGGGGGGTTTATCCCCTAAATCCTGCTCCTGTCCCTACAGCCTCCCCCCCCGGGCTGAGCAGCAGCCCCCGCACAGCAATCCACCCTCCCGACTTCGCAGCCCTTCGCAGCGCATCGCCCCCTCCCACCGGCCCTGCGTTTGGGTGCTTAAAATGTATCTGCGGTACCATCTCAGCTGCTATTTTTCATCCTTCAGCGATAAGGCATCTGCGTGTACACAGCACCCAGAAAATTACTTACAAACAGCAGCTTCCTCCTGCGGATTTTTTTCCCCCCCGCCCTCGCACCAATTATTATCGCAGAGGCAGCCCCGCTCTGGCGTTGTTTTCGTTTAAGATTTTTCTCCCCCACCCCACCCTTTGGTTTTTTTACCCCCGCCCCGCATCGTGATCGCCGATTTGAGATCACAAACCTGACATTTCGGTGCCTGCTTCACAGTGCCAGGCGGGCAAAACTGCCGAGGACAATCGATTTTCCCCGCATCGTCTACCAGTGCCATCCAAAACATTTAATCAACGCGAGATCAACCCTTCCGGCAGCTCCCCACTTGCTTTTTTCCCAGCCCGTGAAAATAAGCAACACCCCGAAAATGCAGGATGCCAGGAGCAGGGGTTGGAGCTGGGTGGGAGCATCCCTGCTCCGGGAGGGTGGGAAAGGGAAGGGGTCAGCCTGGAGCAGATTGAGCGATGGGGTCTCAGCAGGGAAACCAGTGTCTCCTCCGTGGACAAACTGGTGTCCACTGAGATGGCTGTGGGAATGGTCTGTGGGACCTCCAGCATCGCATCTGCAGCCCGGTGAGGGTCAACCAACGCAAGCAAAGGGGATCCCAGCCTGATGCCTACCTAAAAGCGCACGGCGGAGTCTGAGGGCTTGTAGGGAACAGGATTAATTTGGTTTTGGGCTCCCCGAGAGATTTACTGGGTCAAAATTTCCCTGAGATTCAGAGGGTGCAGCCTGGTCCTTAGGTGCCACGGCTGGGTGCTCAGACGAGGTCTCTGCCACCAGGCTGGGTGCAGCGAACGCATCTATAGCTGGCTCCATATTCACAGAGGTATCCTAAAACCCTTCCTGCAGGGAATCCCTTCTCTCGCAGGGATGTGCGGGCATGGCGGTGTTGCCATCCCATTTCGTGGAGGGGGATGTCGAGGCACAGCGTCGGGAGCAAGCCTGGGAAATAACTAACCCCCATTGCAAACAACAAAAGCGGCAATGGGGCTTCTCCGTCCTCTGCTCCCACCGTTGGCCCATGGAGGGTTGGGGGGTATGCGAGGGGACAAAGCTGAAACGCTGGGGCTGAGATCGCCGTGCACTGATGGCACCCCCATTTCTTCCTTGCCCGTCCCCCGGGCTTGCACCTCCTGCTCCTCTGCACCCGGACGAACTCCTCGGGTTCCCATGGTGGAGCAAGTTGGGGGGGGCAGAGGCGGCGGTTGCGGGGGGGGGGGGCCTGTGACTTCGAATAAAACCCATGGGCGTCAATCCGCGGGGCAAACGCACAGGCAGGGAGGGGAGCGCCAAAGTGACGCCCGTCCCCCAAGAATGCGTGTCCCCCCCCCTCCCCTCCCCTCTCCTCCTTGCGCGCCTGGCCCTAATCCGGGGGTGGCAGCAGGATGTCTGGAGACAGCTGGGCCTGCCCCCCGCCGCCCTGACATCACCCACCGGCTATGAAGGCGCTTGCCTTGGCCAAGGGGTCCTTCTCCAAGTGTTTGCAGGGAAGGAGGAGGGGGGGGGCAAGAGACGCCCGCGTTCCCCTTAACCCTCTGCTTGCAGAGGAGGAGGCTTGACCCTCCGCTTGCAAAACGGCTCCAGGTAGCGTTTTGGTTCCCGAGGAGAAATGTTTTTGCAAGCGTGCAAAGCGGGGTCGTCCCGGCACGCAAACTCCGCTGCTGGGACAAAGGCGGGGTGACACCAGGCTGTCGTAATGGTCGGAGGGCTGCGGTCTGTAGCTACGGACAAAGAAAAGGTCCCAGCCAACCGATATCGTGGAATAGCCCCAATGTTTCCCCCGCCAGCTGCCCAGAATCCAGCTGTGAGCTTCGTTTTCTCAGCCCCAAGTCTCTGCTGCTGGTGCCTCAAAGCAGGGAACAAAAATAGGTGGAAGGAGGGAAGGAAGGAAGCAAGCTCCAGCTGGCTGCACCAGGAGGAGACCCAGAAATGCGCCTGCTCCCCTCGCCTCTGTGTCCTTTGCTGCTCTTACCTCCATGGTTGCTGGCTGCTTAGGGGTTATACATCGATACCGGCCAGCAAAACGAGCCCCAAGGCGGTCTGGCTACACCTAAAAAGGATGCTGGCATCAAGGGAGCTGTGCTGGCATCCTCTGCTTCATCTAACAGCGAATTCCCCTGCTCCCGGTGACTCCTCCGGGTTTGTACATTAGCACCTCTGCAGCTGGTTACCTTCAACATTTTCCTGCACACCCGATGGGTTTGCTAAGAAGGGCTTTTTTAGGTTATACATCACAGTGCAGCTACCCATACCGATACTGGGAACGCCACTGGGATAGTCCTGGGGTTAAATGGGAAAGCAGCTTTCCATAGCAGGCTGACTGGCACCCCAAATTTGCTGCAACGTACGGTGGAAAAGAGGGTTTCCTTCCGTATTTCCTATGACCCAGGGCTGGACATCACAAAACCTTCCCCTAAGGTGCTGCTAAATGGCTTGAGGCTGAGCAGCAGAAGTGACCCACCCGGGCATGATGTTCAAGGCCCAGAGAGATGCTGCTTCCCCTCCGCTCCTCTTTCGTCCTCCATCCCTGGCCGGGTAACAAGTGGGATGACCGCAACTGGTCCCAGCTTGCTGCTGGGTTTGCGAGGGGGGATAGGATGTCAGCCGGCTGCGCCCTTGAAAACGTGATCCCCTCTGGGCCGGTCTGCCTGATGTTTTCACTGGAACCATCAATCAGTGCAGGAGACACGATCATATTTTATAGCCAGAGTTGCTTGTGAAACTCAAGCTCGGCATGGCAGCCACTGCTCTGCTCGCTTGGAAGGGGAAGGCGAAGCCTGGACGCGTCTTTAACCCCTTGTGATGGGTCCTGTGAGCTGCAATTCTGCAGCAGCCTCAGCTATTCTGCTTGCATGATTTCTTCCCTCCTCTATCCTCAGCATCTGACGCTGCAGATGCAGCGTAGGGCATTGTTTAACGAGATTGCAAACTCCCCTTATGCTCCCAAGAAGCTCCGCAACACAAGCAGGTGACAGGCAGAGAAGCATGGATGCACAGAGACGGCCGCACTATTTACAGCCCACAGCTACACATTCCCCCCAGACTTGCTAAAAACAGACGACGGCATAAAACACAAGCAGGTCTGCACGTTCTCCTCGACTCCCACAGTACCCAGCCCTGACTGCAGGGCCCAGACATTCCCACGCGTTTGCAGACTTGCAGCTAAAATAGATATTGCACAAGTCGCTCCTGCGCTGTGCACAAATGCAAGCAAATGTCTACCTTGGAAATGCCGCTCTTCGCGAAATTCCTATCAGCAATGCTGCTGCTATTAAGCTAAAATCAAAGCACTGCTCTGGCCAGACAGCCCAGCTCTGGCTTCAGAAAGTTTATCCCGGTGTCCCGGTCCTTTTGTTTCCCCTCTCCTCGGGGAGCTTGTTCCTGGCCATCGTCCCACTGTGCAATGCTGTTCTCCGGGAATTGCTCTGGTGGCTTCGGTTACGCTTGCCCGGGAACAAAGCGGCTCTCCCCGACGGGCGAGCATCCTCCCCGCAGGGGGAAGAGGAGCCTTGCTATTGAGACGAGGGGCATTCGGGAGGCCTCGAGGACGTTTTTACAGGCCAGCCATGCCAGGCTGATGGATTGCTGATTGGAAATTAGATTTCCAAAGCTGGAAGCAGTCATAAGTGTTGGAGAAACGACAGCTCCCACAGGGAATGAATGCATGCAAAGGGAGGACGCGGCTGAGGTGGAGACGAGTCCCTGGGAACGATCTGGGACAGCCACAGGCAGAGATGCTGGGCGCCCGCTCCGCACGGCGCGGGCTCTCTGCATCCTGGAGGCAGAGAGATGCGATGTGCGATTGCTGGCTGTTCTGCGCCGGGCGCTGGCTGTCGTGTAGCTCAAGAGCACAGAGCAGCTACAGCGATCGAAAGCAGAGCCTGAAATATATATGCAGGGAGTGTAGCAATTAGCTAAATTGAATTTTTGATGGGGTGACTGGGACGAGGGGTGCACCAACCTTGCCACACGGACCCATCCCTCCTTCAGCACAAGGATCCCCGAACTGCGATGCTCGAGGGTACCAAGGTCTCTCGGCACAGCCCTGCCTGCCCTTCTCGAGGTGCCAAAGGCACCTGAGATTTGCGACCCCTGCGCGTGCCAGCCCGTGCGGCCGCTGTATTCGCGACGAGATCTCGCTAGCAAACGGCGGATTATAAATTAATAAATCTGTCGAAGGAAGAAATTGAACGCGCACCGAGGAGACGAGCTGGAAGCGGTTTCCACGCTATCAAAAATAGGAACCGGCTGATTAAATCAGGCCTGATTTCCAAGAAGCTGACTCCAGGACTGCGCAGTCTTGCGCCCAAACATGCCGGGCACTTGCAACATCGCAAGTTTGTGGTTTGGGGAGCTGAGGGGTGAAGTGATGGTGG
Source organism: Gymnogyps californianus (assembly GCF_018139145.2). NCBI lineage: Eukaryota > Metazoa > Chordata > Aves > Accipitriformes > Cathartidae > Gymnogyps > Gymnogyps californianus. The sequence goes on from NC_059491.1 coordinate 7,641,563, forward strand.
GGGGACTCAGCTAAAACCCCGACATCCACTGACCTACTCGTGACTCAGAGCCAAGAACCGAAGGGTATAGTCTACACCAACAATAAAACATTGTCGGCTACGGCCAAGCTGCTGCTCCCTGCCGTCCCACGCCTTTTGGGTGCCGTCCTGCTCTTCACCTTGCAGAGGGCTGAAGAGGAGGGTTTAACATCAAGTAGATAAATGGCTCTTGGAGCAGGATTTCTTGTTCCCTGTTGAGGGGCAGAGACTAACTGAATATGGAAGGAGAAAAGAAGGAAGAAGGAGGCGAAATCGTTGTCTTTTCTTTCTGCTTTGGTTACTAAAATGGGAACTGCCTGGCTTTTTTTCACAGCTAGTGTGTTTTGAGCCCCTCAGAGGACATAGGTGCCCACCGAGCCCCTGAATCCCGACTAGGACGTGATCCATGTCAAGCAAGGTAGCTTGGGATCCGCTCCCTAAGCCCATCCCTGGACCAAAACTCCCTGCTGGCTCCGAGCATCCTCGGCCCCAAACGATACGGTAGCAGGGCTGATTTACTACTGCCCAGGCTGCGGGGAAGGCGATAATTCCTCAGTAACACCTGCATTTACGGTCCGCTCGGCCGGGCTGCCTCCCCACTTGTCAGCTCCTTTTAACCGCAGCTGATAACTTGTCAGAGGCTCTTGACATTTTTTTTTTTCCCCGAGCCGGGCAATGTGGTGAGCAGCTGCGCGCGGGGAAAGTCTCATCTTTCTGCTCCAGCCAGGGAGAGCCCGCCCGTAACCTCTCCACCTCCCGTTTTCATTATGAACGCTAAGACTTTGGCACCACTTCAGACTCACCCTCCTGTCCCGGGCTGGGGGGGGAAGCCAGCTGTGATGCCTTCTCACAGCCTGGGAAAATAGTTCAGGGCTCTGTTTTTCCCTGAGAGCCCTGAAATTCAAGTGGCCAGCGCTCTCGCTCCCTCTTCCCTCCTTCTCCCCTTCCTTTTCCCTCCCCTTTTCCCACTCTCACCTACGCAGCCCTTGTTTAAAATTACGCACTCTTCCTCCCTCATTAGGGGCGAGATCAGGCCATCCATCCCATACCCTACAAGGAGCCTCAGTGCCCTATACATCCCACACCTATTTTCCCTAGAAATATTAACCCATTCCTTCCCCACCCCATTATTTCAGGGACAGTAATTCCAACCATGCCAAGATAGTCCTTAAAACTATACTCTCCTTTTCCATTTCACTGCAACCATACCTGTATGGTGAGGTTGAGGGCATTACTGCTGCTGGACATATGTTCCTATACCTCTTTGGGGTTGCAATTCCCAGACAAAGAGCCCACATCCACAAACCTCCGAGACCTCCCAATTAATAATTAAGTCTATCAATGCATCTCAGTCTTAAGTAATATCATGCTGTTCCCCCATGACAGATGAAAACGCTATTTACCCCTGGTTCATAGATGAGGAATTGAGGTGCAAAGGGATTTCACAGGTTCCCAGTACAGTAGAGTACACAGTGGACATGAATCTAATTCCTACAGCTACCCAGGACCGCTATTTCAGTAAGCTTATCCCTGTTTTACCACCGAGGAACTCCCCCAACACGTCACAGACAGTGATTTCTGTAGTTCAGGCATGAAACCATGGTGCAAAGCCACCTATTTCCCCAGCAGGGAGTTGAGGGACAGCTAAGACTGCTGTTTTCAAGCTGGATTCCCCGGTTTTGCAAATATTTGGCATCACACCCAGGTAATGGATGCTCGGGTGCAAAATAGGTCACGCAAATGGACTCTGTACGCAGCAGCAGAGACCTTTGAAACATCTGTCAGCACCTCCAGGCGATGCCTTGCTATGCCCTTCTTTGTGCAAAATAATACTTTAATGCTACTTGGCAAACAAAGGACCCAGTTCTCTCCCAAGGCTATCGATACTCCTGCAAAATGCCACCGAATCAGAGGAGTAACGGTTTACACCCATTTTGTACTGCAGAAAGCTGTAGCACAAGACGCACTCGATAGCCAGGGTATGGAAATAAAGCCTCTTCATGTGGACAGGGCATTAATTCCTGCCCAGGGTGCACTCAGCATCAAGAAAGAAGGGTGGCTGCATCCCACCGGTGCGGACAGTTGGACAGAGGGTATATCTCGAGCGGTTTGGGAAGGAAATGTGAGTGTTAACAACACAGGTTTTACTAAGATAATGCACCTCTTCTTCCTCCTATTTTCTCCTTTTTTGTTGTACAGGAGGGAGGTGGCTGCTCGAGAGGCCGGGGGTCTCTCCAGGTCTGAACGAAGGGACTGCTGGTAGAAGCTTTGGACGTGCATCTCGATCCCATGCGGCGGATGATTTGGATTAGCGATTTGTCACAACCCCCTCAACTCATCGGGTTTCAACGATGGGAAAGACACACAGATGTAAAATCTCACTCGTATGACTTTGATTCGAGGTTGGATTGACAACCGTACGGAGCTCAGGTTTTGATGCAGGTTCAGACACAGCTGAGAGCTGTTATCCCAGCATTGTGACCCAACACGATCAATAAATTTGATGGTGGGGACAGAAATGGGCAGGAAGATTTTCCGACCAGAAAATCCAAACTTCAAGACAAAGCCTGAGCTCCTCAGAGAGCCTAGCACCGGACTCCATCTCCATTTGCCAACCATCACTCAAACCAAATTCGCTTGAAGTTTGGCCCAGAAAAATGTGCGTGAGAGGCTCACAGATGTTGCAGTGAAGCTGGTTTCTGTTCTCTCCCTTGCCTGCAGTCGGCTAAGTTTCAAGGATGTGGGGAAAATGAGATCTTGTACCTTTTCCTCCAAAGGGAGGATGCCAACGCTTCCAAAACACCCAGGCTGGGCTGGATGCCTCCTTCTCCCATCTCCTGGCAGGGTTACCGAGGGCAGGGCAGCGGTGGCGGTCCCCTATTTGGGAGGCTGCTGTTCTGCCTAATCACCGCGATAGGAGGAGGCAGCTTTTAACAGCTGCGAAATGCTGCAGGGATCGGAGCGGTGATGCTCTCGCCAGCTCCCTTCTTCCACCCCTGACACAAGTTATTTATTAACTTCTCCCCTCGCCTTCCTTTTGTCTGTCTGATGCTGGCGGTAGGAGGAAAGGGGACAAGACCGAGGGGGCTGGATGCCATCAAACCACCCCGGAAAGGAGGAATCCGCTCGAACTTTTGACGTGTTCAACACACAAAAACCCAGCTGACCCAGTTTATCCACCCTTCCCCTCCACAGCTTACCTGCTAGGGAGGCATGGAAAAGGCAGCAGGATGCTGTGAAGGCCAGCAGGCTGAGCTAGGCTTGGGAGAGGTGGTTTGGAGAAGGTTTACGTTCTTCTTTGTTGCATTTAATTGCATTTACACCACAGCAGCAGCAGCAGCAGCAGAGATGGAAGCAGCTGCCCATGACCTGAAGCCCATTCCCTGGTCTTGTTAGAGGAGAAGTCTTTACACTGGGCACAGTGGAAGGTTTTCCCAGAGGGGTCCTCGATGACGGAGCCGACACTTTCTCTCACAGCCAGCGCTTCTCCCTGCGGACAAGGGAGAGAAGTTGGGTTAGAAAAGGGAAATTGCTGGTTTGGGGAGATAGAACCAAAGGGCTGCACTTGTGACTTGCAGAGAGTATCAGAGCAAATGTTGCTGTTCCTCTCACAGTTTTTTGGCCTCCCACGTGAGGCAGGACTGTGGCCAGCACCAGCTCAGGTCAGCCGGGGCTTTCCCCAGCTTGGTTGCCCACATTTGATAACACCCGGTTACCTATTTTGGATTGACCGCCCCGATACGGAGGGACATGAACAGAGGGCTTAGCTCCTGTGAAGACACCATGAACTTCGGGCAAGTTTGCTCCTAATCATGAGACCTCGAGGTCCCACATTGCCCTCTTTTACACCGATTTCATCTCCGGGTGACTCCAATAGCTGTTGCACATTAACCTCAAGGAAGGCAGAAATCAAGCAGCCCTCTCCCTGTGTATTTGGGTGCAGCTTGGTCTCCCCATCCCAAGCAGCATGTTTTCCCAGCTCTGTGCACCTGGAGTACGGAGGATGGAGTAGGATGCGATGGGAAAAATGACAAACAAAGCAGAACAGCACATCTGACGCCCTGTGAATTAATCAGAGAGCAGGGCCAGCATGCTGGGCAAACAAGACCTGGAATTGCGTCTCTAACCTTGATTAAATTAGAAAGCTCTCCAACTAATACAAACGCCCCTCGGTAAACAAGGGAACGGGGGCTAATGAAGTGGATAAGAAGCAACTTGACAAGTGACGGGGCTGGTGAGGGAGAGGCAGGGAGGGAGTAAGGCACGGCCAGAGATTTAGAAAGGAGAAAAGAGAGGAGGGAGGCACAGATAGCCAGAAACGGGGAGAAGAGAAGGATGAAGGGAAAAAAGGGAAAGATGATTTCCTTCCCAAGCATTTTCCTGAAAAGCCAACACACAAAGAAAGTGTCTCTTTTCTGTTAAGAGATGCAAACATTGGAGAGTCGAAAGTCACCGGCAAAGGCACTGGATTACGGCAGTAGTGCAGCCCCTTCCCGCCGTACAGATGCCCGTTTAAAGGCGCAAGAAAGCCTCAAGGCTGCATTACAGTCGGACTCCAAACCAGCACGGCCCTGCCAGCTCTAGACTGCCTGTAGCTTTAGCGGGGTCAAAACTGGCCCTAGCAGACTGCACTCGACTGAGGTGTCGATTCAAACTTAGTAGCTGCAATATTGCAAGCAGGCAGGTGGTTTTGCTCGCCTGACAATGTCAGGCTCCCTCCCTACGCACAGCCCGTCGATGGGCTCCTGCCACCCTGTCCCTTATATGTAGATCCTCCTCGCTCCCTCATTAAGCCATATGGCTCATTTAGTTCATTCGAATGAAAATTATGGGACCAGCTCTGGGATAAACCAGGAATGACCTGAGTGAAGGCATTAGAGATGCATCAGTGTCAAGGGATGCGAGAACAGAACGCAACAAGCCCCTTCTCCTTCCATTTTGGGAGCGTTCACCCTCCGCACCCAGACATAAGGAATAATATAAATATTGCTGAGACCCTCGTCCCTCCCCACAACTCCCCGGCATCCAGGCCAAACCTTATCTGAAGAAGTACCCCCCAGCTACGATGAAACCCTGCAGAAAGCCCCCGACTAACTACCCGAGTACAGCCGGGAGTGAGAAAAGGAGCAGGCAAGCTGGGGAAAGAAGAGGCAAAGCGGTCTGGAATTAGCTTGGGGTAAGTATTTCTCCATGCCGGGTGTATGGCAGAGGTCCTCTGAAGGGATGAGGAGTTTTCTATAGGCGATGTGGCTACAGAAGGGATGGTGCGATGCTGAAGTATGGTAGAGCTCAGTGGCTGGCAAACACACATCACTAGCCACAGAGCAGAGGCAACGCTAAGCAGGCATCCCATAAGCTGGCTGCTTTGCCCAGAGGCTGGGAAAGGGATTTGGGGTATGATAAGATAAAGGAGTTTCTTTCCTAACACCTTGTCTAGCATCAGAAGAGCCGGTGCAGAGAGGCAACGTCCACCGAGGGCTGTGAAACGATGCTGAACCGTATCCGTTCACATTTATCCCTCCGTCTCCTGTCCCTTCTCGCTCACACATCCTCCACCTTTTCCTGCTGGCTAGTTAAAAAGAGTTAAGCGTTGCTTTTTTCATTCTTTTTCTTCTTTCTTTCTTTCTTTCTTTCTTTCTTCAGTGCATGGCAAACCAGGAGGCAGAGCAAGTTGATTCTCACCCCTCCCCACCTCCGCTATGCCAGCGAATTTCCAATTTTCAGCTAATATCAAGGTCGTGACAAAAAGCGCAGAGGCCCTGGTAGGACATAATGGCAGAAGAATTGTAAATGTTGCTTTTAGTGAATGCAGAATGAGGAAGGGCCAAGGAGGGGAAATTTTCCATTCAGCGCCGGCCTCTGAAAAGCGAATACATTTTCTCCTCCAGTGTGTCGCATTAGATTTCCAGAGGTGCTCGGCACCAGGTACATGTCATTAGTAACAGTTTGCGTGGTAATGAATCCTTTTATTTCTCTTCCACACAGCTCATGAATACATAAAGAGGCTGGTTTTAGTCGCATCTGGTTCAGCTGCAGGAGCCTCACATAACTTAATTTCGCACCCTCTTCAGTAGGGTAGCAAACCCAGCTGGGGCCAGCCTTAAAGGCACAGGGAGGTTTTCAAAACAGCTAAGTAAAATCGAGGCTCGGAGGCTCGGAGTCGCTTGGGGATGCCTTGGAGCTTGCTCCATTCCCTGGTGGTTTTCCTAGAGACGGGGCATCCTTTGTTTTAAATACAGAGGAAGGGATGCGCTTGAGTTGGGCCAAAAGTTTGCCTGGTTGGGGCAACGGTGGGTATATCTTTCTGTAACGTGCACTGGATGGGAGTAGCCTGCGTGCCTCATGCTTTTGGTGAAAAAAAAAAAATCCCCCTTCCTCGCCCTGGGAGGATGGAGCTGATACCCACGATTGCAGGTAGTTGGGTCTTTCCTGAAGTTAAAAACTGGAATTTTTTAGGAATTACGGCTGCGTTAACACCCTCGTTCTGCAGGCGAGGAACTGCTGCCAGCACTCCCGCCAGCGTAATTGCTGTGCTTCCCCTTCTGAAGTTTTATCTTTCTTAATTACGAGTCATTGCTTTGCAATTTTAATAATAATAATAATAATAATAATAATAATAATAGTACCTAAACTCTCATGCCTTTGGCTCTCTGCAACCACCCTTCGGGGCCACGGCTGCAAAGCCCTGCTGCAGGAGCTGTCAAGCGGTGACAGCAAGAGGTGGCTGCGAGGGAAGAAGGATTCCCCAGCCGAGCGGAAGCGCCTGCTGAGCGCGGCTGGAGAACAAATTAAGCCCAAACCTCCTCGAGCACCCAGCAAACCCAGCCGAGGCCAGACCTGCACAAGATCTCACTCGCAGAGAGCCTCGTTGACCTCCCTCCTGCCATGCCTAAATGACAACTGGAGCTCAAGAGCATTCCTTCAAAGCTATTTCTCTAACAAGGTACCATCTGCAGCGTGGGTAGACTCCTAGCTAGAAATAAGACGCTGGGAAGATGTTAGACATTCAGATGTCCAGTGGACCTACAACAGGAGTGAGCTGAAGCCACCGGTGAGCTTCAGCCACCCGTTTAAGTTGAACGTTTGAGAAGAACATGGCTCTAGACAGCATCAGACTGTTCCCAGGCCAGGCACGATCCTGCAGAACAAGGCGCTAGTCACGGGGGGCTTCACCAGAATAATGAACTGAAACCCATCGTTTCCTGGTGTTATCAGACCTCACGGGCTCAGCAGGGCTAGGCTAGACCTCTTCCAGGAGCGGCAACGCTCTTGCAAAGTTTGGGAAGTCGCTTTTAAATCGAGGGCTGAGCTCTGCAGAGGTGTCACCTCTCTGTGACAAGGTAGGGCCGAGATGTAGGTTGGGTGTGTGAAAATCTGGCTGGACGATGGCAGCTTTGGGGACTGGTAATGAATAACCGCTCTCTTCCACCATCTGGAGCTGGATGCGGACCTGCTTTTCCCATATTCCGATCACAAGGTGCCCGCTGGCTCCCCGACACCAGCTGCACCTCTATCAACAGAGACACGTGTTGGCTTTATTTGGGTTAAAAGGCAAGTGAAAACACATATGTGAAGTATTCCTCTTAGTATAGATTTGAAGCTTGAGCCCAGGGCTGGAGAGAGCCATTTCTCTGCAGCTTTGGTTAAAAGAACAAACTCCCGGTGAAATAAAAGCGCAGGACTGTGCAAAGCTGATAAAAGACCAAACCCGAGCCCCAAGCCAGCCCACAGCCCATGCGAGGGCTGCGCTCGGGAAACAGAGCTATCGAGGGGGACCCCGCTTTGTGTGCTGGAGCTTTTCCTATAGCTCATTTCCCAATCCCCCTCGCTGATACGAGCAGGAAGAGGGCACCCAGCCCTGGCTGGCCCGTCCTAATCCCTCCGTCCTGCTCTCTCTTACCTCCCCTGCCAGGCCCCTCCTGTCCTCTCCTTCGTTAGGAGGTGGGGAGGAATGAAGAAAAAGCGAGGTGTCTCTTGAACTCATTTATGGGCATTTTTTCATTTATGGGCAGACTCCCTCTGTGCTGCCCTGCAGCATTTCTGCAGACACCGGGATTGGCAAAAACGGGACAGGTTCTTTGGGATGCCTCTAAATCCCGAGCATCCTCACTAAAGTCGGGTATTCAGCGTTTTGTTTTTACCTAGACAGTTAATAACAGATGGGAACCTGCCTGTTCTTCGTATTTCAGGTGACAGGGGAAGTTGATATTGTGGCTGTGATGCAGTGGAGATTGCCAGAGCTAGCTCTGGCTCTGCCTGCTGGTTGGGGCTGAGCTGAGGCCGTACAAACTCAGTCCAGCTGTGACCTCAACCTGAACTTCAGTCCCAGCAGGACAGCAAACCCAGTCCATCCCCCCAGCCCCAAGGAGCTATTGCAAATGATGTCCCCAGAGCACCTGGCACACCGCATTTCCTTGCTGGAGTGTAAAACAAGCAGGTTCAGCTTCTGTTAAAATGCTTTTCCTTACCAAATTAATAATAATTTCTCAGCTGAAATTATGGATGGCATTGAAAAAACAATACTCGGCATTTTTTTCTGCTTAGGTATTTTTCTAAACTAAAATAAATGTTTGCTGTTAAACATAAAGAGTTGCTAGATTTTCTAGATTAAAAGATGGGAAAATGTAAAAGATTATGAAAATAAAAAATAAAAACGTTTGTAATGGGGGGAAATAATTTCCTGGCCAATCCTAGTATCCTCTGCCAGGTTGCTCCTGCCACAGGTAACTGGATTTTGAGACTTCACACTAAACAAGTCTCAGCTCCTCCTTATGCATGAGCACCCAAAACACTGAATACCGTATTTTCCTCATGGACAACTTACAAGACTTGCAAAATTTGGCGAAATAGCCCACTTTTAGATAATTAAGGAGCCGTGTCGGTCTCGGACTGCCCAAGCCCCCACGGTGTGATGTGAGCAGCTACAGGGGCTGCTCGCCTCTGCCACCTGCAACAATGTTTTGCCACAAGCTCATCTGAATTTGCCGATTGAGATGAGATTTTTTTTGTCCCCCTTCCTGACATGCTGTTGTGCTGAACACAGATGACAGAGTGTGAATTTTCAGTAAGAAACTGCGGCACTCGTGGTTTTGGGGGTCAAATCTCAGAAACATGAATCAAGGTCAACAAACCTTGAAGCAAGAAAGGCTGGAACTATCACAGCAAGCTCCCCGTTCCCCATAGAGATGCTGCAGGTGGAGACACAGTTTTGGAGAGCGGGAGGGATGGAAATCACAAAGAAAAGTTATTCTATTGCACCCAAAGCGATGATTATGTGCTGCAGAGGTGTTCGGTGAGAAACCTGCCTGCACCAGAGCTTGGCTTCTTGGACATCGATGGGACTTACCAGGGGAGGACCAAGGAAGCAGGACAAACTCTGTGCACAAGGTTTCTCAAGAACGCTCTGCGCAACACAACCATGCGCATAAAGCTGCAAACATTTTAACTTAAAGAGCTGGTCGCGCCCAGCACGAGGCCAATATTCAGCATTATCCCACCTCACACCAAGTCTCCATGCGAACGGTTTTAAATTGAGCCAAGTTTTATATTCAGGCCACACAACAAAGCAAATAGGACACCTCCCAGCCCCATCCTCCCAGTTTGTTATCCCAATATCCACAATACATCAGAAAAAAACACGTCGCCATCAACTGTGTGCTGCGGCAAAGGCTGCACCAGTTAATCCGAAGGCGCTTTTGATAAGTGCTGCAAACCTGATGGTGGTTCTTGCAGCACAGGACCGGCTCTTTACTCCTAACGAACTAGCTAACGAACAGTGATGCCAAACCTTTGGGCTTAACGACAATGACTTTCACCAGTACGATACAGGTGTTGCCGTCAGCAGGCTGCAAAGGCATTTCTAAAGGACTTTGCTTCTCTTCTCAGCTACAGAACACGCATAAATGTGTTATACAGCTACCATCTAAAGATATTCGGTTGCATTCTAGGTAACAATTGAACCACAGCACACACCCACCTGGTAAAATAGTCCTGTGGCCCATTTTATGGAGGAATTAAAAAAGGACCCGTCTGATACAGATCTACCAAAGCACCGGACAACGTCACTAATTTTCAGGCACAGTTCATTCTCCCAATCCACTAATGGCCTTTCATTTAACTATACGCTAAATCAGGGTGCGGGTTAGGCAGGAGGACAAAGGGACGGAGCTTGAGACCAGTTCCAGCCCAGCACCCACCCCACGCACCATCAGTAGGTGTCTGGGTGTGATGGTACAAGCCCCCAGCAGTCAGCAACCACTATAAATCAGGATGGGTTGGTGAAATCTCGATAGAGGCACCCTACTTTTAGCTACTCGAGTATGAAATTTTACCCAAAATAATTGCCGTAATGTTTCAGAGCCGGGTGTCCAGCTCCTATTCTGGTCCCCACAGTGGGTTTTCTTAAATAGTGGGAGGTGGGGGGGAAGAAATCACAGCATCGCCTCGGCACAAAAAGGATTCAACGTGGGTAAACCTGGTTGAAGGAAACCAGCGGGAGCATTTGGCACTGCTCCTTTGCAAAGGCTCCTTGCAACCGGGCAGGCGTCGGGGCCGCTCTCGCCCACCCTCCTCTCCCCACCAAAGTCCACCTCCTCCTGCAAACTTCCCCGTTATTATTTCTTTTCTTCTCCCTCCCCCTCCACGGGCAAGCGCGTGGGTCACAATTTCTCTGATTCGCCTTGTATCTCCAACTATAAAAAGATAACATAATGGAAAAATAATTAAAAAATAAAAGAGAGGAATAAAAAACATCATTTTGAGGGAGAAAGGGGAGGGGGACCAGGAGATCTGCGGAGCTAGTAGATAACCAGCAGATGTGATTTTTGCAGATAAGCGTAGTAATTTAGATAAATCTGGAGGCTTTAGAGCCTTTCGCTTGCGTTCCTTTTCTTTCTGTCTGATTTTTTTTTCAATTTTATCTCGCAAGTCAAGAGGAGGGGGAGTGAGAAGGAGGGAGAGGGGGGGAAGCTTAATCTTTGGGTAGTTTTTCTTTTCTTTTTAATGTGTTTTTCCCCAGAAGGTGGGATAATGTGAGCTGCTCTCCCCCCCACGCACATACACACACACACACACACACACACGCATGCACGCACACGCACACAGAAGCTGGGGCTATGTTTTTTAAAAGCAGCGGACAAAAATCAAAATATTTGAAAATGTATTTCATGGTAATTATGTCATATTTCATGGACTGATGCCACTACTGAAAGAGAGCCTGAATGCCTTAATTTGTATAGAAATTGTAATCATTTGTTCATTTCAAGGTGAAAATTGCATTTTTTAATTTAAATTGTATCCTGCGTGATAGTCTATTATCTAGTAAAATTGTCTCCATGTCTGAATGCCTTATATGCAGCTGCAATGCTTGTTACAAATCCAGTTATATTCATAAAAGCTTTGTCGATGTCTCAGGAAATGTGAACAGTTTCTTGTGGGTTTCTTCTCTCCCTTTTTTTCTTTTTTCCCCTCTTCCCTCCCATTCTCATCCTCCCTCCCCTTCCCCCTTAGTCTTTTTTTTTTCCCCAGTTGAAATAAACCCATATCTACTATTAATAATAATTAGCCTGGGTATATACAAAAGACAATTCTGTGTGGAATAGGGTGAGGGACGTGCAGAAAGCATTCAGGATTCCTGCTTATTTATTTATTTCAGAGCAAGCCACCTCGAGGTTGCGTATCGGTGGGGAATAAGGGACGAGAGAAGAGAAAGGACAAGATAAAGGAAGGCAATAAGATGAGGGGTGAGGTTTTGTGCGGCAGCTCCTGTAAATAAAACTCAGCCCCAAAGGACGGCAGGGGCAGAGAGAGACTCGCACTGATGTTAAGAGAGAGATTTAAGTGACCTTGGTGTTTCGGACATTTGGGACTGTGGTGGAAGGGAGATAGAAGGTCACTTTGCTTCCAGCCCCTGGTTTTGAGAAAGCCCTAATATTTTATATCGTGCTACGTCCTATCCTACAGTGAATTGCAGCCTTGTCTCTCCCGGTGTCTGCTTTGATCCCCGGTGTGACTTAGGGATGCCCAGAGTCTGCTGGAGGGGAAATAGAGTCTGAGAAGTTAACCGTGGTGTCCAGCATCCCCCCAGCACTGGTAAAAGATCTCCTAATTTCCTATCTTCTGCCGTGCTCACTGTGTATTCCAGCTCCCTTGCTGTTTTGCAAGAGGGAACTTGGATAGAGGGAATGACAGCCGCCTTTCCGTGCCCCCTCAGCTGGGCTCTGCTGCACCCACGCAGCCCTCCACGGAGAGCAATCCTTCTCCCCTAGCCTGACTTTTCCTGGGAAGGCGGAGATGGATGCGCCTGCATCTCAGCCTCCTCGCCTTCCACTCCCGCTTCAGCCAAAGAGCCAGGGACACCCCATCTCCCAGCAAGCAGCTTTTCGGGAAAACTACAAAAAAAAAAAAAAAAAAGTCAGCTTGGAGTAGAAATGCTGGAAATATTGGCCCAAGGATGCACAGCATTAGGGGAGGACTGACAGGAATGTTACAGGAATGCAGGATGAGCTCGCTGGCTAGTGTAAATCAGCAAAGCCAGTTAAAATTCTGGGCTGGTTTGCACCAGGTGAGAATGTGGCCTGCCCGGGACAGGATATTAATTATATTAATCCTTAAAAAAGAAAGAAATCGGCCTCACAAGGAAATCCTTTTTCAGTCATTTAATTCCCTTTCATATACCTCTCCCTGCTCAGAATACCCTGATTTTATGCAGGTCCACAGCCTATTATAATAAACTTCTCTACACCTATTCTGAAAAGAAATTGCTCATGAAATGCTGTAAAGCTAAGGCTGCTGAGCCAAATTTGCCGGCACAGTCGCTGTCTGACAGTAGCTATAACCACTGAGACAAGCAACAACGGATCTAAACACGGGTCATGAGATGGGTCTGACCTCTGAGCCAGGCAAACATCCCTCGAGGATTAAGACTTGGAAAGGAGGGTACCGAAATGCTGTTAGCATGACGGTTCATGCAGGGATGCATTTGGTTAGGCATGCTTTATTGCACGTGTGGGTGTCCTAGGATTCCTGCAATCATGCCTTTGGCAGCTTCATTCGTAATCTCCCCAGTTCATCAGAGAGATTTAGCAGGTGTAAATAGCTGAAATACCTGTAGCTGAAATACAAGGTGGACCCTGCGTCCAAGGGGACGTTGTAGGGCAGGAGGCACTGCTCATGAAAAGCGACGGAGCTGGCAAGAAGCAGGTATAACACAGAGAGCACGGAGGAATTGTCCTACCCAAAAAAGATGTGTCAATGCAACTCATCGCCCCCTCTGCCTTGCTATCCAACAGGTTGCATCTGCTCTACACAAGACATCTAGATTAATTTCACCGGGGACTTAACAGCGGTGTTTGAGTCAGAGGGGAAAGGCCGATACTTTCCAGTGAGTTCCTGCCGTAAGTAGGACCTCACGTGCACAGGATGGGTGCTCTGCACTTCCCAAAAAATCAAGGCACCGATGCCAATTGGAGTTGAGCAAAAATCACGAGCAGGTTCTAAAAGGCTTGATGCGTTGCTTTAAAGAGCCGGGGACTGGTGTTTGGAGAGGGAGATAGGTGCTCGGACATATCTTCCAAGTTTCCCTGGGGACTTTCCTAAATTAGGCATCACCTGCACACTTTCACGGTCCCTGGATCATACTTTCAGAATGTATTTTCAGCATCAATACAAACCAGCATACTAAACCCCACCAAAAACTCTCATGGCATTCACACTTTGCAGGGCTAGGCTTTCTGCCCCCCTTTTCTCTAATATTTATCACACCCCAGTTGAGATTTGGGGAGTCATTTGACATTTGGGGGGGTCAGCTGAGACATGAACTAGGTTCAGAGACTTAAAACAATGTGATCCTGCATAAGTCACTCAACTTCCATCTGTCTGTAAAACAGCTTTCAAAACCATTACATTACAGCAATGCTGGAAAAGGTAGCGTGATGGAAAAGAGGAAAGATTAAAGCTGGTTTAAACAACTTTTTCCAAAACATTTTGAATTTATAATAAGGACCTTTTCCAAATTATCTTAGTTATTCAGTTTTTAATAAAGAGAAAGGAAGAAAATTTTCCACTTTCTTTAGTTTTAGCTAAAAAAAAGGTTTTAAATCTCAGGTTAGAATGGCAAAAATGCTTTTCTTCCCTTCCAGGTGGTTGTTCTCTTTTCTTGCACGCCTTTTAAAATGAAAAAGAAACAGAAAAGTGGAAACAACCCCAATATTTAAAATATTTTTATCCATTCCTCATATTTCCTCTGAGACAAATATTTGTGAGAATGTCCAGGAAAATAATGTAAATACATTCAACTTTTTTTTGAGTAATTCAAAAGAAAAGTGCTAGTTACCCTGCCAAGCGCTTCTGCCCTCCAAAACTACATAGCACTGGTATATATATATGTGTGTGTGTGTGTATATATATATATATATCTGTGTTCTGTGTCTCTGCTCGCTTGGAGTCGCGCTGTCCTGTGCTTCCTCCAGCTGCTGACTGCACAGCTCCAGGGGAATGTGCAGCGGGGGGCGAAGGGGAGGCTGCGGTAAGCGCATGGGCGATGATGGCTCAGGTCGCAGAGGGCCGCGGAGGGGTTTGCTGGAAGCCGGCGGGAGTATGTGTGAAACCCAAATAAAAAACATAAAAACCGAAATAAAAGCAGAGCAGAAAGCACGGAGAGTTAGACCCCATCAGGGCAGAGGAACAGCCCCTCTCATGCAAAGCGCAGACGGCCGTACGCAACACTTCAGGTCAAGTCCAACACCACGGGACCAACACGGACACGACGCAGTGACCGGGGTCAGCACCCCGTCCCCAGCCTGCAGGATGCAACGCGTTTGTAAAAGTTAGCAGCTGGTGTCAAATTGACTTGAATTTGATTTATCACCGGCTTATCGGCAGATTAAAGTTGACGACAGCTTAGAGCCATAATTGACCGGTGATACTTGTCGCGGGAGCTGTATCGGCCTGAGCAGCTCCCTTGTGGGCTAGCTTGCGCCCTTGATGTCTTTCAGAGGGCAACGGATCGACTCTGGCGAGGCCTGGGAAATATCCTGCGCTCCTCAGATAAGGTTTGAGTCGTTAGGAGAGAGGACGAGGAGCTCAGGGAACAGTTGAGGGCAGTGTTGAAACGTTTGCAACTGCAGGGCCAGCGGCAACGGAGCCTGAACGTGACCACTGCCAGAGCAAAGTCATTTCTGGGAGGGAGCACAAAGCTGTTACCTTTCAGCAGCAGGCCAGCACAGATTTAAAAACAGGGACGTGGCTAGAAATAATGTTGTCCTCTTTTAGGGCTCCTGGAAAATGACGGTCCCTTCCTCTACAAACCCCTCCACGTGCGAACGCACGGTGTGGCTGGCTTGGCCACTGCCAAAACGTGCCGGCTCCGGAGTGAAAATCAAGTGCTGCCAGTGAGTGCAGATCTAAGGTGGGAAGGGGGGCTTTGGTGCGAGTAAAATTTGCAGATGCCAAATGTAATTCCCCTAGGATGCAGCTAGGAAGCTGGGGCTAACGCTCCTGCTAATGCTCCTGCTCTGATGGCTGAAGTTGGTTACGGTTCTTACACAAAGGCGAGCCTCTCCGCTTCATAATTATCACAAAAAAAGGGGTTTTCTGACAGCACGGTGCCCTTGGCATCATGCAAGAGCAGTGGTTTCCAGCCCTTTCTCCATTTGGAGACCTCTAATATTTTCCAGGGGTCCCCATCAAGGCCCTCAGAGCCCACCAAAGCTTCAGCCTGTGCAGCCCCTGGGCCAGGCACCCCGGCCAGGCACCCCGCAGCCCCCCAGCCCACTGCCCCACTGCCAAGCCATCTGCTGGGGTGGCCAGCCCTTGGCTCCTGTGTCCCCCCATTTTTCCATTGTCCTCCTAAATGTGAATTATCCAGGCAGCGGGAGCAGGCGTGGAGTGGAGTCGTACCCACACTTTACCTGCGCCCAGCGTTTCTTTTTCTAGGACCGGAGGAGGCTTTTCTGTCTCAGTGAGGGAGGCTGATTTTCTCAGCAAAAACACTTTCCCTCACCCTGACAGAAAGGAAAGCTGTGGCCAGGGTTTCCACATCCCACCTAACCTGAAGGTACCTTTGCCAGGCACTAAGAACAGCTACAGAGTCCTGCCGTGCCCAGGGGACTGCGGACGACACCGCACAACTTCCAGTGAAGGTCTCTGCCTAAACCCAGGGCTCCGGGCACCGGCTCAGTATTTCATCAGAGATGTCGTACCAAAGGGAGCAGGATGGTGTTAAGAAAGGATCTCAGTGGGTGCTTGATAAGGGACTAACTCTGAAGCTAGCCGCGACCAGCGGCGTGCGAGGCGAGGAACACCGGTGCGAGCAGCGTTTGCAAATGCTAGAGCCCTTGTTCCTCCGCTGAGCCTTCTCGTGCCGGTGGGAGACTCCCGGCTGGCAGACTGCTGCCTCGTTCGCTCACAAAAGACAAACGCATGAGCAGCGTCTCATCGCGCAGTTCGTCTCTCTTATCTAACGGTGATCTCATCTGGGTTTGGGAAGCCAGTTAGCTCCCGTGGACTGATCCCTCTGCCGAGAGGCAAACAGAAAAAAAACCTGAGCGACCCATTAGGCTAGTTTCTGCGTGCAGATATTCGTCCAGCACAACTTGGATGAAGATCAACTTATTTTACAGAGAGCCAAAACATCTTCAGATGGGAACGGCTTTTGAATTCAGTGCTTTGTTTAAAGGCAAAATGCTTTTATTACCGACTGCCGAAGCCCCGAGCCATGTATTCCGCCGTAGAGTTTCAAAATATTTTTCCGCTTGTTGATGCTGCGCTTTGGCCTGTAACGAAAGCCAGGTGCCTGCAGAGCTCGGAGTTAACACGGCAGCCCAGTCCCACCCTGGCCTGTGCAGCCTGCCTTCCTCTGCCCGTGCAATCGCTTGCCGAAAATGAATGCATAAAGAAACGGTTGTATTTAGAACAGGCCAGGTAATTGTTCTTCCCTTGTGAAAAGTCACAGTGAAATTAAATGTTTTATTTATTTACATAGCTTTTCCACGTTTTCATTAATGAATGAAGCACACAATTTTGCTTTTTAGCAGAAACATCTGTAGTTTGTACGTGTGTGTGTGTATTTTTGATTTACCAGCTTTTCCCCTCATGCTTGGCATGCTGCAGAGTGAGTTAAGCAAACAAGCCACCCAAAGACACTTTTAATCCTTTTTTTTTTTAATGTATAACAGTTATGCCTGAGTTACAGAGAGACACCTACAGGCAGCAGGTAGTTAAAGCAAATACCAGTTTCTCTTTCTACTATACTACTCCATATAGCTGAATAAATTATGGTGCGATTATATATATACACACGCACGCAGGCACACACGCGCACGCACACATACTCACACGCAGGCATACACATGGAGCAAAATGGCTATGAGTCAAACACAGAAGCAACATATCCGCAGTTACTAGGAATAAGGAATGTCCTATAGTGCTATGTAGATATTCCCCAGGTGGGTATATGGAGGTGTTAGGGATGACGGGTTAGAAGCATTAAATACACAAAGTCTCTGAGCGACAGGAGCCAATCTGCTGAGTTACTGGACACAGTGAGGAAATGTCCATGTTGTGGTCTCAGGACGGCGCTGAGAGGTGAAGGCAGGGGCGCGGGAGGGGCGTGGGGAGGTAAAAGAAATCCACTCGGCCTTTTTCCTTTCCCCCTAGGATGTCAGTTCTCATCTGCAGGCATGGAAGAAATGTCGACCTGAGAGAACGTCTCTGGAGCGTGTCCCTTCGCTTGGTGGTTTGTTTGGATGAGGTGCAGAACGATTTTTGGATTCCCAGGCACCCTCAGAGTCACCAGTAGTTGAGTATCTGCTCAGTCCCCGTTTGGTCTGCTTAGAGCGACTGCATGTTCTTCAGGGTCCTGCTGTCCAAAGCTTGTCTGCTGCCCATTGCTACTCTTCCATGCTCGGTTTTGTTTCGCCTTCAAGGCACCTCCCTCTGTTCTGTCTCCCCCTCCCCGTCCCACCCCACCCCCTGAGTTTGTCTCTTTTCAGCAGAACTGAGGTTGGCAATCCATAAAACAAACCAAACCAAAACAAAACAAAAAATACTTTGACTTTCATACATGAACATACCTTAGAACAAAACAAAGAAACCAAAAAAATCCCCAAATCAAACCCATCCCACCCCAAAGAGTCTGGAATGTATTTTGAAAACACACGATAGGCAAATTTCTACAGTTCATCCCCCCCCCCCTTTTTTTTTTTTTAACTAGCACGGCACTCACTGTGTTTTTAGTATAAAAAAATGTCAACTTTCTATAAACATACAGCACATGACCAAATTTCCAACTAATGTACAAAGTGCGACCACGAGGGAAAGGTCAGAGAATAGCTATTTGCGCTAGCATGGGGCGTTTTTCGTATTCCTCTAAGAACTCTATTTACAGCAGTGCCCGGGTGTTCACGGACTTTCTGGTGAAGGTAATTGGCAAATAGGTTTCTACAGCGCTCCCTCTTTTTAATACTTTTTACTTTCGGGGTCCTGCACTCCATGCTGAGCTCAGCTGAAGTCCTCCTCGACAACACGCTCGCGGCGAGGACCAACTGTCCACTGTTGAGGGATGCTTGGGAGACGTGTACGCACGCACGGGAGAGTAGATAACGGCGGGGAGAAGAGAGCTGACAGGTCTTTGCGAGCGGGAGCAGAGGACAAGCAATTCTCACGACAAACTGAGACTTTCCTTCTAGTTTAGCAGGCAGCAAGGAATGCATTTGGTCAGAAATTTCAGTATAAAGAACAAGGGATTGCAAATTTCTGGGGCAGATACAGGGCCAACAATCACCATCTACAAACTCCATCTTCCAGTGGCAAGAAGGACGTAGATTTGAAGGTGCTCCCAGACTGGGTGATTATTGGCTTTTGGCCTCTTAAATACTATTAAATGTGGCATGCAAGAAAATCATGTGCTCTGTTGTTTTAGCAGTCGGCTCAGAATGATACTGAGACACAGGAGCAAATTCAAACAGGCGCTTCAGTCATTCATCCCTACGCTAGTGTCTATCACGGAGACACCCTTGCTCTCAGCCTCCATCCCCCAGTTCAGGTGTGGCTGAAGGTTACTGTTGTTGGGAATGCCATTTAAGCCAGGACTGGAATTCAAAAGGGATTTCTTCCTCAGATCAGCTCTAAAGCGTAAACAATATAAACCAGCATCTTTTGCTGCTTTCCAAGATCTCAAACTGGCACAAAGCAGAGAGAGCGCTTCAGATAATGCGACTGGTCCAAGGCATTTTGGCTCTTCAGTCACCTCAAGGAAATCATACCTTTGGCCTCGCCTATTCATCCAGCTGTAGGTGCTATATATTGCCCTGAGAAAGGATGCGAAGAACGCAAGCTTCAAGTGCTTCAAAAGCTTTGTGATCCAAGGAAAGTCTTTCGCAACTAGAGGGAAGCTTTATGTGTGCTACAGCTGGAGAAGCAGAGGCTGAATTGGGATCTCTGGAGCATAAATGACAGCAATACAGCCTCTGGATGCAGATGTCACACTGCACAGAGCTCCTGCACAGAAACATGCATGTGAGAGGCCAAGGTGGTATATTAATATGCTTTTAGGAAAGCAGAGCAGGCTCTGTCACAGCCATAAAGCAAAGCTGATGAAAGCCATATGTGGCTCTGATAGGATGCTGAGCAACGTAAGCAGCACAACTCTGCTTTGGTCAGAACAGGTACTTGTCCACAAGGCTCAAGAGAAAGTGGCTTGGTGGTTCATGATAAATGATGTTGGGGCAAGACAGGGGATAGTTCCCCAGAAAAATGTTGTTTCAGCTGCAAAACCAAGATCATTATTTGAGAAGAATGGAAGAAGCAGCAGCAACAGAAGACAGCACAAGAGAAGCGTCTCCTTTAACAACCTAGGAGCATATGCTAGACCAGAACTCATGCGACCACATGGTCCCCTGTTATCGCCAGAGGACAAAAGGAGTTATTCATTATCCTAAAGTAGACATATAAAATAGTAAGTGTATTATAAACCCTAACAGTCTGTAGACGACTTTAAGTACTGCCTGTTGCCATTGGACTTTACACATCAGCTGCTGGCTGGCACAGATTCCGTGCATCGGGGTGGTTATCTCAGGGGCAGCTTTCCTTGCCCTCTCCAGGTCAAATTTCAGCGTGTTCCTGAAGTGAGCCCTCTCAACACAGGAAGGTGAGGGGAAAAAAGTCTATAGTATTAGACATCTGCTTAAGAATCATCAAGGATCATCACCACATGCAAAAGGGAAACTATTTAAAACCCATGTGGGTCATGACTTAGCAATACCCTCTTACTGTTGGCTGCTTTTATCTGAGCAGTGTGATGAGCAGAATCGTGAGCTGATACAAAAGCGAGAGCACCGGCTGCTACAGAAAAGTGGGGTGATAAATCCAGAGAACAAGATCTGGCTTAGAGAGAGAAAGGCTCCACCACCAAAATGAAAAGCAGAGGGAAGGGACTGAGAGATTGAGTTGTACGGAATAGTACACGAAATGAGAGGGGTAGGGGAAGAGCCGGGAGGATGGACAGGGGGCAAGCATTTCTCCTGGTAGCTAAAGGATAAAGAATGCCATTGTTAAGGTAAATCTTTTCCTGCAGTACAAATAGGTGCAATGTTGCAGCTGAGAGCACCTTTCCTTCCTAGCTGCTGTTAGAAAGACTCTTCAGGTCATCTCCCCTCTGACTCCACAGCCACATCCATCCCTCAGTGAGAGGCAGCTGCAGGAAAGCACCTTCAGAACAAGCACCGTTTTCTTTCAAGTGGCCCT
Source organism: Gymnogyps californianus (assembly GCF_018139145.2). Lineage (NCBI taxonomy): Eukaryota > Metazoa > Chordata > Aves > Accipitriformes > Cathartidae > Gymnogyps > Gymnogyps californianus. Next base: position 7,662,323 of record NC_059491.1, read on the forward strand.
TTACTTGTAGAAGAACCTAGCTTTGCACACTGACCCCTCCAAGCAGGCAGCATACGAACACCTCTGACTCTTCCCTCTCTTGTCTTTGTTCTCATGGCCAGCTTCTCTCCCGCTGAGTGAAAGAAGGGCCACTGACAGTCCTCAACCTTCTCAACTGCACGGGCAAAAGCTCCGACACGATCGGGTGTATCTGATGCCCTTCCTCTGTGCGTGCAAGGCCAGCGTTCGCTATCGCATCTCCTGCTGCTATCAGATGCCCGTGTCTTTTCAGTGATAATCAGGTCTAAATTGGTCCCTAAGAGGAAAAGTAAATGTTGCTCGTGCCTGTGCCCATAATCTCCAGTCCTCATGCAGCAATTTACATTTACACTTTCCAAAGGTCCCAGGCTGGATGGACTTACATCCTGCCCCTGCTTAGCAGCAATCTGGCCTGCTTTGGCCCTGCTTTGGGAAGCCATCAGTGAGAACGGAAAGGTAGAGTGGGGTGGGGAAATTCGCTGTCACTTTAATACATATTTTTCTGGTTTTGTTTGTCTTTGCGGTTTGTTCTTTTTAAACAAGTTCTTATATTTGGTCCATAGGTCTTCTGTGGTCCCGAGTTATATCACCCTTAATGATCAGCCTGGTTATTCCTTCCTATACAACATTCACCAAATTTACAGCAATGGAAAGAAAAGGAAACAAAACGAAACATTTCTTTTTTTACAAAGAAAAAAAGATCAATTTGGCTTTGACTATGCCAGCTACCTAGATCAATGGAAAGTCCTTAAGTGTGGGCAAAATGCCATGGCCAGGTAGGTTAGAGGGAGGGCATGAACTCAGGGTTAATAAATGTACCCAACCCGTTGTCTCTGGCCACAGGAGGAGTCAGGTCACAGAGGCCAGGCTTGCCTCTGAGAAGAGTGCTCTGGGAGGAGCCGGATACTTGGAGAGCCCTCCCCCTCTTTCCCGTCTCCTTCACAGCTCAAGTTGGTGTGAGGTGGAAGGGAATTGGGAAGGATTAGGGTCCGGGTACAGGTAGATCCCTGGAAGGCTGGTGGCGTTTTCTCCAGTGGTACCAAGTTGCTGGAGTGGGTTGTTGGCACAGTTGGACTCTTCAGTAAGCTTGGCCTGTCTCTACTGGTAGGAGGCCCAGAACGGCTGAATGTTCTCCCAGCTTCATCCTACGCTGTGTAGACAGACTCACGTTCTTGGCCAAATAATCAACAGCGGCTGAAGAGGAGGGGAAAAAAAAGGAGGGTGAGAAAACAGCACAACATTAGCATTTAGTGGAAATGAGGCTTTCTGCATCAAAGGGTGTGTAACCAACAGACCCCGCAGACTGACTCTTACAAAGAGAGGCCCAATGCAGTGACTGTCACTGGCATGAGCGTCCTGCTGCACTCCTAGCAAAGAGTGCAAACAGATGACGGTCCTGCCAGAAACACCTAGGTCGGTCTCTGTGGACCTACTGAAAAGAGCTAAAATTCTACTTCTGCCACGGAAAATGGTGTTTCCAGGAGAGCTGCCTGAAGACAAGCCTGAGCAGAAAGCCAGTGGGATAAGCCTTCCAGCCTCACCTCCCTGTATCATCTCACGGTGGCAAAGCCAACTCCAGCGCTCAGTGATGCTGGTGTAAATGATTCCAGAGACTTCAGTGGAACCTCACCAAGTCTGGACAAGGGCTTGAATCTGACTCATCTGCTGCCTGCTGACTCATCTCTGCGAGCTCTGCTGCTTGCCTTCATCCACCCTTCCTAAGGGAAACCGCTTTGCTTATCTCCATCTGGGTGAGAAACAAAGCCACAACTCCTGAGGCGATGCGTGAACCTGCATCCCAGCTCGCCTGACTGCCCCATGGTCTGAGGGGGAAGAGGACCAGGGCAGGATGGTGACATTGCTCATTAGCTGAGCTTCAGTCAAAGTCTCTCCTTTTCACTAGCTTTAATGTCTCAAATTAGATTAATAAGGAGCTGGCAGGAGATGTACAATCGGTGCCAATGAGTAAACAAATTTCAGCCATCAACGTCTTGTCAGACGCTTGCCCCAGAGGAGGTCCCTTCCAGACACAAATTCTTATTAGACTTGTCATATCTATTAGAATTCCTTTCACGCTTCTGCGTTCCATCACCGGCATCATTAACACAGCTCCGGCCTTTGGGAACCGCAAGGACCACATTAATCTGGCATCTCTGCTCCTCACCGGCTGGGACAGCACAGGCTGTGCAAGCGCTGGCAGGCTGGCGCGCTGGAAGCGAGCAGGCTCGGCACAGGGGGAGTTATCTGGGGCCGAAGCGAGGCCTGCTGGGGAGCACGGCTTCTGCAGGCAGCAGAGTCTGAAAGGAGCTGAGTTAGGCAAGTAGAGCTGGCAGGCTGGCTGGTGCTTCTCGGGAACTGGGATCCTGGGGTAGCTCAACTCGAGCACTGGGCTCTGTAACGCGTTATGGTGCCTCTAGCTTCAAGGGGGGTGTACACAGGATTAGACCCCCAGCTATGGCTCTCGTCCAGACCGTATCAGCTTGGTCCCCTGATATTTCAGGTAACCAGATTAAATAATGTCTTTGAGAGGCTGTAGGTAAAGAGGAAATTCACTCCTCAGACATGCTGCGTGCATGTGTGTGGTTGTGCCTCCATTCCTGTTGTCACCTGTGCTCTGGGTGAATTCAGATGGGTGCTTGGGAAAGGAGGGAGGTGAACATCCTGCTCTGGGCAGTACCCAGCAAAATGGAAAATTGATGGCAATCCCATCCTTCTAAAAAAAACACGCTAAACTCCCAATATTGCTTTTTGTGCCAGTGGGAAGAGTTCAAAGGCACCACGGTATCCCACACCAGAAGTCAAAGATACGGTTTGTTGGTTTAATACAGCGGAAGCCAAAATAAAACCAGAAACTTACCGAAAGTACTCTGGGTGTTTATTTAATTATGTGTGAGAGAAAGTGTGTCTGGTTTTGTTTTTCTAAAACAGAAAATAAGGAGGAGAGAAGGGGGGAGAGAGAGATTCTCTGCAGGCCAGGTCCAAAGCCTATCAAAGCTACAGAGCTCTTATTTACAAGCCCTGCTTATGTCTCCTGTTATACAGAGCCTGCCCCCACCATAACAACTCCCCATTTTTATGATATCAGTGCTCACTAAAAAGAGTTTCGATACTTTTTTGCCACATCATAGAAGGAAGAAACGTATGATTTGAACTGAACATCAATAAATAATGATCTTGTGGAGGTCACCTCACACTGATCGGCATTTGAACAGCATTTGAAAAGAAGCAGTGAAGAATTAAAAAGCAGGAGGAATTAGAAGTATCTGCTAAATACAACATGCACCGAGAAAGACAAGAAAAAATGTTGTTATATCAAGGTCAATTTCATGTAAGTGATTGCTCTAACAGGACTAATTACCAATGAAAACTGTTTCCTCGCATAGAGATTATTATAAATGGGGCTCATTATAAGAAAGATTTATAGTGAAGTGGACATATATTGCCTGTACAGAGCTGTAAATACAAGTATCTATACACATACGTGCACACATGCAGAATTTACTGCTTGACGTAGATCCCGCCTTAGAACAGCTACAGCTGGTTTGTGCTGCATCTGCCACGCAGCATGGCGTTGGCTTTGGCTGTAAGACTTGCCGTCGCGCTGGGTGTGACTCCAGCTCCCAGCACTGGGAAGCAGTGGCACTGTGGATGGTGTGTGATGGTTTCTCACCTACCCTCCTTGCCCCAGCAGGAAGAACATCTTCATGACTAGCTACCTGCATGTCTCTGGGCATGGGACACGTCTGGACTAACTCTGTCGACCACGCAAGACTTGCTGCTGGGCAGAGGCCCATTGGCAGCCTGGATTCTCATGACTATTAACAGGCAACCATTCCTGTTCCAAACCGAGCCCAGTGGGCTCTAAACTGGCTTGTAAATTTAACGGGTGTCTAGCAGAAAAGAGACACCCATGTGACATAAATCAGGAAAGGGGGGCAAATAAAACAACATAAATAGGGCTGCACGAGCAGTTTTTCATCAGCATAAGGAGAGGCCCAAGTAAAAATTCCTGCAGCAAACCAAGACAAACCCTTCTTTCTCTTTCCTTCTCCTTTGCCGGTCTCTCTCTCTCAGAAAACGTAGCTCGTCCTCCTTATTTTATTTTTTACACACATGGGTGTGACTAACGTCTTGCCCAAGGGAATCTTTATTGGAAATACATGGTATTGGAATTTGTTTAAGATTTTTATCAATAGCACGTGTGTCCAGCCTCACATCCAGAAGCGAGGGGAAGGTCAAGGGGTCACAGATCAAACTCCCGAAAAACAAAAAAAGGAGGGGTGGGGGGAAGCTGCTATTGATCCCGTCTGCCGCCACAGCCGGTTCTCATTTAGCTGTAGAAGTTAAAGACATTAAAGGGCTGTGACGGAGAGGGGAATAAAAAGCCACAGCCAAATGGAAGGAAAGGTCACTGAGGACAAGCTATGGGCAAGCAGGAGTGCTCCCGGAGGAAGAGGATGCACCTTTAACCCTCCGCGGATCACTCTCTCGCACCACCACACTTATTATTAGTTTAACACCGGCAGGTGAGCCCTTTGCCAGGCTTGCTGGTGTTTTTGTGACCCAGCCGTTCTGGAGGAGAAACAGACCCTCCCAGGGTCCCTCTGCCTTTCGGGTCTGAGCTTTGGGTTCAGGATTACAATTCCAGCCTCACTTCAGCTTTCGCAGAACCACAGCCCAGTTGACAGGCATTGGCTTAACATTTTTAGTAGCACAATGTCTGAGCGTGGACCCAGCCCTTACCTTACAGAGGGCAGGGGAGGAAGCGACACATATAGTTCTGCATCACTAAGGGATGGCATTAAAATCCCAGCTTTCCTTTGGCTGAGCAGGGTGAATATGTTGTAGGGCTTTTGGAGAAGCAAGAATTGGAGAGGGGGAAGGAGAGAGGTCTGGAAGTTGTCCTTTTCTAATAGAAATGTTTTACCTAAAACATTTCAATTGGGACTTTTGAATCGGACTGCAAGGGTGTTGGGGAGGCTGTGTGGAGCAATCTCCATCTGTGTCTGGTGAGTAGATTCCCTTTTTCTCTCTAGATGGACAGATTTCCATGGGAATCCCTTCCAATACAATATCCACACCTTCTTACATTCCCTCCCTCTCTCCTCCTGTTCCCTATATAGGGGGAATACAATCAGTGCACTTACTTTGTCCATACTGTCCATATTGGTAGCCAGCCACTGGGTCCACACTGTAACTGGTGGTGCTGTAGGTGGGAGGACAGTAGGACTGGGAAGTCGGGAGGCTGTCCACAGACTTAATGGAGTCACTCCGCTGGCTGCAGCTGGCAGAGATGGAGTTGGTGGTGTCCAAGCCACCGTGAAGGGGAGAGATGGAGAAGTCAGCCTGGGGTTGCGGAGGAACCCCGCTGGGGTTGCTCAGGATGCTCATCACCTGGAGAAACACAGAAGACAACACATCAGTGTCTGGAGGAGAAAGGGTATGTGTGTAGCTGCCTTCATGCATACCAGGGAGAAACAGTCTACATATGATGGTGCTCTATCAGTATAATATACAATATCAATATAGGTTTGGCCAGGCTGGAGAATGAAGGCCTGCTTCCACCAAATAACAACAGACCGACCCCACAGTTGGCTCCTCTGTGTCTAACGCTTTATTTGAAAGACCTTAATAGGGATAATTGAGAAGTTCCTTCACAGCACACTCAACCTTTGGTCTTTCTTTGCTGACCGGCGAACAACGTTAGCTGTACTGTTCAGAATGAACGCTGGAGAAAGGAACAAACTTGGGACAAACCTGCTCGACATGCGCTGCCGTGAACTAGCAGTCCCCTCCCTTCCTGCACACAGCCCTCACAGAAGAGGAGACACATCAGATAGGGAGCAAAAATCTGTATTTTCAAAAAGGAACGCTGAAGACAGCCCCTTTCTTTGGAAGTCTGAGTTGGGCTTGGTTTGCAAAGGTCCCTAACCAAACCAGATGCAAACTCTTTCTAGCTTTGATGCAGATTCAGCTTTAGGGACTGAAATGTCAAAGTTCTCTTTACCCTCAAATGTTAAAGGATAACAGGTCCTGGTTCGGCTCATTTCAGTGTAGTGCTTGGTTTGAAAATGTAATTAAATTTGCACACAAGCGATCTTCCTGCTTTGAGACCTGAAACAGATGAACTTTTTTTTTCTTCTTTTGCAGCAAAAATGCCAGATTTGTTCCTGCGGGTGAGTTTGGGGTAAGCTGCTGCCTACAGGCCTTCACACAAGGACCCTGATCCCGCTAGCACTTTAATGCAATTGCCTTCTGCAATCAGCAGAATTACCCCCGGGCTGCCAAGTTAAGAGTGTAAAGAGTTTGCAGAAGCGGGGCCGTGGCGAGGGAAGGAAGGGAACTCCTAATGCCTCTCGGTTGATCTCCACAGCCGCCGCAGGCATGCCTTGCCGTATTTGTGCTGGGGAAGGGCGGGGGGAGAGGGGACAGCCAGTCACCTCGGGGGGCCAGGCCAGCGCTCAGATGCCGAGCGGCTGAAAATCTCCGAATTTAGCATAACCTTATTGACATCAATTAAAGTGGCAAATTGGAAATATTTGGAGCCTGGCAAGTGGTAAAATGAGCCCTTTATCCCCCACCAGCAGCCTGGTGAGCTATTGTACGGAGTATACATTCTCTGGAAGGACACAAGAGGGGTTGTATAGAGCGGCGTCTCCCCTTCCTGCTCACCTCGACACCTTCCCCATCCCCTCCTCCCTCACCTTCCTGCTGGAGCAGAGGCTTAGGCTGAATGACCGGCTACGCGCTGGCCTTTGCTTTCTAAAGCTTCTCCTCCCCCCGGAAGGACTCAGGAGTCCTGCAAAGATGCTTTCCCTTGATGTAATGCCACCTCCCGACTCAGCCGGCCTGAGATCCTTCCCAGGCATTTGTCTGGGAGCAGAATTCGGGAGCAGGGGTAGCTGGACCCCTGTGGAGGGGGAGGCAGTGGGGAGGTACTGGGGAGGGGGTTAGTTAAAAAGCCTGGAAAATCAATCTAACCCCGACCACTGGGTTTGTCTGCAGTGCCGTACAGAGACACAGGAATGAGCTTTGAACAAGCTAAGTAAAAGCAGCACAGTGGCAGCAGCATAGAGCTCAGACAGCGTTCATTTACCCTCTCCTACTGCACTGAGCTTGGAGTTTGCTACTGGTCCCCAAAAGTTAAACCTACCTTAGCTGTCTCTACAACGTGGGGCAGACGGCACTCCAGAGAGAGCCTAAATTACCTCCAGCTCTCCAGACCCTCCAGGCACAGCTTCTTAATCACAGTGATTAAGCCTCAAGGTATCTAGATGAAGTTGTTTAGCCATAACACTGTGCAAAATGTACCCATGGAACTCCCTGCCCCATGACAGCCCAAAGACTGAAAGACAGGGGGCATGAAGAAAGGAAATTGCCTTTAAATATGCAAGGCAGAGTGGATTAATACAAGAATAGGGCTGTCATGCTTTTCTGTGTGGATGTAATGTAAACCTCTCTGCCTCAAGGTTTATGCAGCGGGGAAATCATGGGAGTGCAGCCTGAAGGTAGGTTTTCCAGCTGCAAAGTTATTTGTAACCTTCCACTAAAGCCAGGTCGTGAACTTTGATCTGGCTCAGCTACGAATCCCCTCGAATGCCCCTCGATCCCGCCGGCTGCAGGCAGCCCTCATAGCTTCAGCATTGCCTCAGCTGTAGGTGTTACACCCTGTATCTCTTTGCCCTGACGGGTATCCAGGACACTCGCATATACAGCAGCCACGAGACACTATTGGATTTCATTCACAAGCAGAATCAGATGTTTAAAACAATAAACATCCTTCCCGCATGCGTGAAAACACAGACATATGAATTATGAGTTATTTTTAGAAAGCTCCAGCTTGGGCAGCGCAAAGCCGGGCCGTTTCGCCTCTGCCTTCCTGAGCTGTCCAGGTCTGGCAGTGCTGCCTGACTGCGGATGTGCTGCCCGCACCGCCAAGCCCTGCAGGTGCAGAAAAGAAATCACGCACTATAAAATGAAGGGCAACTGGAACCACTCACAGACCAGAGGGTTTTCTAGTGCTCTCCCTCCTGGCCATCTCCCCAAAAGAGTCAGCTGCTTTATATTACTCAGAGAAAATAAAAGGCTCTTAAAGCAAGCAGAAGTCATATTAACACTTCCGCTAAGGCCCTTTTGAAAAGAAAGGGGGATGTAAAGCAACGTTGGTAAATGAAACCCAGATTCACACTCTTCAAATTCAGAGGAGCTGAGACCGGAGAAGACACTTGCACAAATCCTTCTAAAGACAGTAATTGGCTTTAATCAGTCAGAATCAGGACTGATTTCTAATCCCAGCTCTGCTACTGACTCACAAGGGCTTGTGCAAGTCACTTAAGCTAGGACTCAACTCAACTAACCTTAGCCGTGTGACGTTAAGTTTCTAGTCTCTGCTAATCCTCTAGAATCCCTCTACAGAGAGACTGCCACTTCTGAAGGACAATTCATCCCATCCTAAGATCTCTTTCTGAAAAAGATGGGCTGAATTTCCCTCTAGAAACGCGTGGTGAAACATAAGGATGACAATATTTCATCACGACAATGCCAGGGTGGTGAACGGATATGTAACTCTGTGGAGGTTGGAGAAGGGAGATGCTAGAAGGTGGCTACGAGATGCGCATCCCTGCTGGATGCTCCCATGGAGGTAGGGTGGCTGAATGCTGCAGATGAACCCTGATAGAGGCTGTGGGGCTCAACTGAGCCAGGAGCCCCAAAGGTCTCCGTTCCCTCTTCAGCAACGCTGACCGTGGGAAGCGTCTGCCTTTTCCAGGCACACTGAGAGCAATTTGGGGCTGAGCTTCCCTGAGACTCTGTTTGCACAGGCTTTTCAGAGGATGGCATCCGACCTTCCCCACCCCAGGACATAAAGGTGTTAGAAATAACAAGAGTGAACCGGAGATTTCTATTCCCTCTTTGCTACGCAGCCACCCAGCACGGATAACCCTACACGAGCCCTCCAGCCTCGGCAGGCCCGTGTTATCTGACTTCTTGTTTCAGCTGGATAAACTCATTTTCCAGGCAACTTTTGAACTTAGGAAAGTCTGGGGCATCTGGAGAAATCCCCTCCTCAAGAATGCAAAGTCCTTTTACCTTTCCTTTTTGACCTTGCTTTCTTATAATTTATTACTTCTTGGTGCATTATCATCACTAACTAAAAATCAATACCCACTTCACATCTGTAAGGTTTTATCTGGAGGGAAATCTGCTACCTGTCCATCACAGTGATTGACAGCCTTCCCTTTCCCCTCCCTCTCATCAGTTGTCTCTCTCCCTTTCCCCATCTCCTTTCCCTTTGCTGCTGTCCCAAATCAGTCACAGGCGTGGCGTGGGCTTGCACTTCGGGGTAAGTCAATAACAGCCATGGTGCTAGGAGCCTTCGGCCTTGTTTCTACCCTTTCCGGAGGTCATTTGTCATGGGGGAGAGCGGGTAGGGGTCTTGATGTGTTGGGGAGACCAAGGTTAATGTACAAAGACCCTCCTGGATGAAAGAGCCAGCCCCCCCCTGCCCCCCCCCCCCCTCGCCTCCTGCTGCTGCCTCCCTCTCCACCCTCATCTCTGCAGCTCCCCCTCTGTTCCCCCCCCGGGACGTTTCATCACTCTCTCCCATACTTTAAAAGAAGGGGAGTTAAAAAAATGTAATTAATTCCCTCCATTTCTGAGCTGGCCCTCAGGGCCTCTGGCCGTGGAAACTGTAGCAGGGGAAATGTGCACCCTTTATGATAAACGAATGCGGCTTTGGAAAGGGAAGTGCAATTAGGGCCTTCAATCTGTGCAATCAGGCCTTCAGATTTTAGGGCTGGGGGTTGGGGGGGGCGGTTGGGTGTGTTGGGGGGGCAGGAGGGGCTCGAGGGGCAGACAAGTGATAGGGAGAGATACCGTTTAGATAGAGAAGGGTGTGAGCGCATCAGGGAGGGGAGAGGGAGGGTAGCAGATAAGTTTCATGACAAAACCGTGCCCCAGCAGACCTGGCTGCTGCACCTTGCTGGTCTCTGCAGTCAAGAGCTCTATGGGAAATAGCAGGGCAGCCCAGGCCATGCCGGACAAGCTATATATCCTCAGAGTCCCTACACCTCCTGCCCTGCATTATCAGTTTGCTTTAGGCTTGCTCAGACACCCAGCCAATAGAGACATCAGGCCCTGGACACAGCAGGCTTTATATCTATACTCAGTGATGCTACACTGCCCCATGACCAGGAAGACACAGAGGTGTTATAAGGAGATCAAACTCAAGCAAACAAAACGATGGGGAGGCAGAAGCCTGCGGACAGCATTTTCCAAAGTGACCCCTGATTCTGTGGTGTCTCCATTTCTGGACACCTGATTTGACACAGCGCAAAGCGTCCAAAATCAGAGGCTGCCTTAGAAAAATGCTGCATTTAGAAACTGCTGAGCCTGGCTAAGTTCTGAATAAAGGAGAGACGTAATGATCTGCAACTAGCTGAAGGGTGTTAACGCCAGAGAAGCTGCCGGGTGGTCCCAAAGGAATGCAAACTGGATACCAGGCAGAAACCAAGAAAGGAAAACCAGAGGAAGGGTCCACTAGGAAATTCTCTGTTGTGAAGAGTGTTTGTAGGCTGAAATCTCTCTTTGTTTCATCTTCTGTGGTGTTAACATTTACACTGCTTCCTAGGGAATGAAAAGTCTGGCAGGGGCCTGATGGCAGTGCTGGGAAACATGCTGGATCTTACAGATTTACTAATGACACAGACCAAGCTAATGATTCGCTCGGAGTTCCTCCATGAGGGCTTGGTCTCTCTGCCACTTGTGGTTGACTCAGCTTCTGCTCTGGGTAGGTCATGCTCTCTCCTCCAAGACCCAGCTTAATCTTTTCCATCTTTATTTTGCAGCCTGTTCAGCTAATTTTTTTCCTTCTCTCTTGCAGAAGGCAACCCTTCCTCATATTAATGCTTTTTGATCTCTGTGGATTCATTTTCACTTGGTGGGAAGAAGAGTCGATTACTCTATACATACATTAATGGAAACAAAATGAAGAGGTGACTGTAGGACTACTGAAAGCCGAAGAAAGAGTTGGGAGGAGATAAATACAGTTTCTCCAAAGATCTTCACTTGAAAGGAGGATAAAGATATGCAAATATGCCCCTAGGTAGGACTAAAATGACTTATGTAGCAATCACTAACACTGCACTCACAAAACCAAGCAATTAATTTTGAATATTTTCTAAATCACTAGACCCAGCTGAGTTGTATCCCAATATGCCAAATCAATTCAGTAAGTACGCCCATTAAATTTGATTTTGCAATCAGGCCAAGGATCCAGACAGCGCTTCACACTTCTTGCACCTAGAAAATGGCTGATCCGGGCAATTGCAGTTCCTTCCATCTAATGTCACTTCCAACTAAATTTTGGAGCCCGGGGAGCAAACTTCACATTAGCCTTCCTTAAGGGTAACTTCACTGACTTCAAGCACAGTCCTGATTCACACTGGCATACATGAGCAGGTGACTTTACTTCTATTTTGTTGTGGGTTAAAGTTTAAGAAACCTGATGCTCCACTGCCTCATTTAGCCAGGTATTTATAATCCATCCATCAGCTAAAGAGAACAGTGTTATGAATACGAGCGAACACAATCTCACAAGTCCTTCCTGCTACGGAAGGACTCCAGGGCTGACGTGGCTGCTGCTGTATAGCAGTAATGTCTCATTTTCGCAGCCTTCCCCACTCCACTGGAAAATATCTGGAGGCCAATGAAATGCCTTTCCCAAGGCTACACAAAGTGCGTCAGAAGCAAAGCTGGGAACAGAACGCAATGTGCCTGAATCCTTTCTGGTGTGTATGGGACAGACCATACCAGATCCCTTCAAAGTGGTCAGAAACGGTTACTGTGGGCCTGTGCTTGAACAGTGGTACAGTTTGGCAGTGAACAATAAACCCAGAAATATCATCAATGCCTTTCAGTGACTTAAAACATCTGAAGGATGTTTCAGTGCCATAGGGGAGTGGTCTAGGACACAGCGGGTGAAATGGAGATGAGCATTTGTGTCCTAAAATGACCCTGTTCACTTAACGGATGAAAAACTGCCACACACTCATGATGGAGAGGGCTTGGGGAGATGCTGGGGATGAGATGGAGCTGGGGATGCAATGGTGAGCTGCAGCAAAGCAGACCAATGCAGGCTGCACAAGGGGAGGATTAGAAAAAAAGGCGATGGGAAGTTATTACCTGATTGTTCAAGGCTATGGTGAGGTTCCACCTGGAGCACTGCATCTTGTTTTGGGCACCCTGCTTCTGTAGAGATGTACAAATTATGGAGAAGGTCTAAAGAAAAGTTTCTAAGCTATACAAAAGAATGGGAAGGTCTTAGCTATAAGGGTAAGAGAAATTGCTTAAGTCTGGATGGTCTGGGAAAGAGGAGTGGGCTCTTCTTGCAGTGGAAATACCATAAGGAAATCAGAAGCACTACAGGGTTATACATCCAATACGGGCTATGAGAAATCCTGCGGTAGAAGTGTAATTTGGAGGGGAAGGGCGGAGGCATCACTGTGAACGGGAATTACATTAAAAACTGCTTGATCTAGAAACATGAGCCACTATCCCTGGCATTAGGGCACCAAACTCTACTATCACTTAAAGTTTTTAGTAGTCTGGATAACCAGAGAGGAAACAAAAAGACATGCCATGCTAGGGTGGGCTGTTTAAGGTAAAGGGGGTTCCCCAGTTCTACGGGCATCAATTTCACTAACAAGCAAAATCAAGAGACAGGGGCTCACCCCTTCCAGAAACGGGAGAGACTCAAGCCATAAGGCTAACTAGCGCCTTGCCATCTTGAAACTGGCAAAGGGGTTTGATTTTCATGCACTGCTGAGTATCTCCCCTCTGAAAACGGGCAGTTTGTGCTTTACTAACCATCGACATCATTATTCATCTTGTGTTACCTAAGCATGAAGTGTTTTTCCTGATTAAACTGGACCTGCTAAGACATTTTATATAGAATACTCAAAAGAAGGCCACTGCTTCCCAAATGTGCTGGTCGGCAAACTGTGCCACCCCACCTTCCTTATTTCTAGGCAGTAGACTGCATTAACAGAAGTCACCGCAAGCAAACTCTACCCTGATGCTGTTTTCCCCAGGAATACGTTTCTCCGTGAAGGCCAAGTGAATACATTGAAAAGGAAAGTCTCCATGGGAAAATCCCTTTGTTGAGATACAGAGCACCTCTGGGCAACTTTACACAGGGTATTAATTGCAGGAATATGAATCTTGCTTGTGGCGTTTTGGAACTCACAAAGTCACCTGAGACGAGAAAGCAGAAAGGCTCAACCATGGAAAACTGGAATTCCTAAACATTTCCAAACCGGCAGAAGGACTCAGGTTTGGTTTGGCTTTGGAAATGGGCTGGGCTTGTGTCTTTTCTTCTGCAGCTATTTGTCCATTCTTGGGTAAGCTCAGACATGCTGATGGCAGGCAGGGAACGAAAAGCTTTTGGGGCTTGTCGAGAGATTCAAAATACCAAGAAATAAACAAACACACACCAAGGTTTCCTGCCAAATCTGCCCTAAATCTATTGCTGTGCATCTGCCTGATGTGAATAATGGCAGGGTGGGGAGACCACGCAGCACAGCTAAGTCCCAGCAAATTAAAACTGTTTTATAAACTTCTGTTATTCCTCTCTTCAGCAGCCCCACACTGGCAGAGTCTAACAAAGACAAACCAAAATTCACAGAAAGGTCTCCTCTTCCCCTCCTCCCTTTCCATTTCTCTCCCTCATTTTATTATTATTTTTTTTCCATTTCTCAGCTAAGCTGATCTGTGCTTGCTCACTATCACAACCCCCCGCGGACACTGGTAATGGAGTGCGGGTGCTGACTTACTGCTTCGAAACAAGATTTCCTGAGATCCTTTGAGTCCACTCCATGCCCCCCCTCGCCTGCTTTTCTCTCTCTGTCTCTCTCTTTTTGGAGAATGGAGGGGAGCCTCTATAAATGTGAAAGGAGCTGCACTACAAAGAATCCGAATGGCATATCCCAGCCCCAGGCGAAGCTGCTTGGTGCACTGATAGTCCTGCGTATCTGCTCTAGGACTCCTCTTTCTCTTCCCCTCCCTCTCTCTCTGATCAATCAAGGGCTGTAATCAGTTAAGGTCCAGCTTAACTGCAGTGTAAGATACACCAGTTAAGCAAAGCCAATGCCTCCAGGGTTCCCATCGTAAATACGGAGAGGTCATGGGGAGATGAAATAACCCTGATAAGTTCAGCAAGTGCAGGGCTAGCTAGGCTCGTACCAAACACTTAATAACTCGAGCTGGCAAAAGAATGGAAGAAAAGGAAAATCAGAAGCGCTTCTTATTGCCAGCTCCTCTGCTGCTTGTTTGCTTGCTCTCTCAGTTCCCTGCTTTCCTGGGGGGGCTTGGTGCATTTTTTGAGGTGAGGGTTTCTCTTTTCAGCTCATGCTAATGAATGAACAACCCAGACCCCAGTCCTGTCTGTGAGTGCCTCAGCTCAGTTTGGATCTTCTGAGGCTACCACAGGGATGAATTTTTAAAGTCAGGACCTCATTTTCCCTCACTCGTAGGAAAAATCACAGCTCCTGAATCCAAGGAAATGCCTTTTGCAGCCCTACATAGTGCCATGTGCTCTTCCTTCGGACTTCTCTCTGCTGCTAGGGAGCACTATGGCATTTTCAGACAGGGAGCTGCTTGCTTTTGCCAAACATGAACCCCAAAACCCTCATAGGATCTGAACTCGGGGATAATGGAGCTGCAGCCACCAAGGTGCGGAGTCCACTGGTGTGGAGGCATTAGTGTAAACAAATAGGAGAAAAGAGAAGAGAAGAAAGCGGGGATCCTTGCTGAAAACACTAGCTTTAATAGAGGATTACCCTTACAGCTAAGATGTTCTAGCTCAACAACCTCTTTCCCTGTTTTGCTCCATAGTAAGGCTTTTCCTTTCTCTCCAGAAATGTCTGTTCTCGGAGATGGTCCAGGGAAAAATGAGCCCTTTGTATTCATTATTTATAATCACCTTTACACTAAGTTCATGCTGTGCTGGATCCAAACAGCTTATAGTTTCATAATGCACTTCTTGAAGAGGAGGCTGGGGACACTTGGACTGTCAAAGGGACTTTCCTGTGCAGGACAAGCTACTGTCTGCTTCCATTTCTGAAACCCCAGAGCTCATTTCTGCCTCTCAGATGTGAGAAATCTGGCAGGATTTGGTCACCATCAAATCTGCCCCCAAATTCTACCTGGTCTTAATCCCAAACTCATGACGCTAGCTGAACACAACATGAGGTTTGGATTCAAATACCACTGCGTCGGCTCCTGTCTAATTGGACATTGGCCCACTAGGCATTACAGATAGGGGAAAAAAAACCATGTAGGATTTATTAAAAATGATGCAGACACACAAAGAGCAGAACAAAATCTTTAACCAGAAGTGATAAGAAAGCCCTAAAGGATTTGAGTTTAGATAAGTATCCCTCTTTGAGTCCTCCAGCTCTTTAAAAGCTATTTGGACTGGAGTTTTCCTGTGGTGTTATAGGTGCTTACTTAAGCAGGGGATAAGATTAATTCTTCCTTGGGTATTTTGGCACTCTTGCATCTGGGGTCTGCCGAGGAGCAGCACAAACCTCGATAAGTTTGCAATGATTATTTGAGCAGCCATCACAAACAGGTGAAGTCTTTGAACAACAGAAGTATAAAAGTAGAAGCTCCTGGGCTAACACATCATTAACTGCGCTTCCTTCTTATTTGTCCAGCACAATTTGATTTTGGCTATGTCTGAAGGTACTCCAAAATAAAATATTTTTTAGAATTATAATACGAAGCCACCAAGAAGTGATCTCAAGCATCAGAGTAGCAAAATGCCTATTTTTAAAACCTTGCTTTTCTTATGAACATCATTTACTGCCTTGAACTAAGTGATTTTTAAGAAGAAAGAGATACACTGATGAAAGGTAGCTGTCTGCTGGCAAAGCTACGTCTGTGCCAAAGGGAAGGCTCTTACCTCATTAAAATTAAACCGCTTCCAAACGAAAACAGCAATACATTTACTAAGTGGGTATGTAAACCAGCACATAGCTTGCTCTCCTGCACAAATGCAAGCAAAGAACTTTATACACTAACCCCACAACTCCTGGCTGAGCTACAAGCTCTCTTTTATGAAAATACCTTGATCAAAAGCCTCCAAAAAATGGCAAATCCCCTAACTTGCTGAGTAGAGTTGTGCTCCTCGCCTGTCCTCCTGCTGCAAGGCCAAGGGCAAGAGTGAAGGTATCACACCCTTGTATTACTCGAGCTGAGTTTTTAAGGCATCTCCTGCATGCAGAAGTTTAAAAGCATACAATCCACTGCTGATCCAGAGATAAATGGTGGAAAAGGGATTAGAGATACTTAGCGGAGGAGAGGGAAGACTCAGGAAGGGCTGATTATTTTAAAGATATGACTATTTAAAGATAATGATTGCATAAATTTAATTAATGCATTTTCATGCTGCAAATGGCCGTTTTGTAATTAATGTATCTGGCCTCGCTAAGCATGGGAGATCACATCTCCCAGCCCCCCCCTCCCTTCTCAATTCCCCCCTCCGCCTCTCGTTTAATGAAAGACAGAAAGCAGATGACAGAAACAATTTGTCAGCCAGTACGGGTGTCAGATGCCTAATTGGTTGCGCTGAGTTAGTGGAAAGTAAAGGGGGAGAGGGTTGAGGCTGGGGGGGCTCTTTCCTCTTTATCCGAGGCTTCAGGGTGGGTGTCTGTATTGGTGGGGGGGAGCGAGGGGGCGAAAGTGTTTCTTGTTAATTGATGGAGATTAGGACACAGATTGGCTGTGGCAGGGACTGGGCAGTGACAAGAAGGGGACAGGAGAGGCTGGTTAACATCCGTGCAAACAAGCTGCCATATCTCACAATACGTTAAATCCTGGCAGCGTTGACAACATCAGTGGTTATCTCCCGTGCTCCCCGCTCCCGCTGCACCCCAGTACCCCCGGTCACGACTGCTGGGGGAAGAGCTTAGTGCACGGATCAGCAGCCCTGGGCACAGCCCTCCTCCGTTTGGTTTGCACCCTCCAGCTTCGAGCGAAATTGGGACCTTGGCAGAAAGTTCGGGACCCTGGGGAAAGGGTGCTGCGTGTGGGAGGATGCAGGGCTGAGGCCATGGGCAAAGCCAAAGACTGAAGCCCGAAAACAAGACCACTGCCTGGGTCTTACTTGCCCTAAGCCTTGCCCTGGGTTCAGACCAGTGTGTCAGCGTTAGCACCTAAGAGATCCTCAGAAAATCTGCGTGTCCTGTCTCCTCCCGTCCCTGCCCCACTATGAGACTGTCTTAAAAACTGCAAGATTAAGCAAAACTGGAGTTAATGTATGTACCAGCTGGTGCCTGAGCTTTGTGGGTGCATTTGGGTCACCAGTAATAAAGCCCCCATCTGATTAATTCTCCCCTGGTCATTATGTGGAGAGGAAAACCTCCTGTTCACACAAAAAGGCCCAGGAGTCTGGAGCTTTCTGTATCAGGGAGCCGACTCCCTGAACTCCAGCAAGAGCTGAGCATCCCGACCCTTCAGACAGCCCCCAAGAAAGCAGCAGGACAGAGCACATGCTATCCAAGGTCACATCTACGTAAAAAGCAGAAATGCATCTTATTTCTGCAACATTCTTCTTTCTTCAAAGATTTCTGTGACCTGCTTTAATGTATTTATCATCAGCACTACGCAGAGCAGGGCTGCCCCCTCTCACCTTATGAGTGGAAAAACGAGCCCAATAAAGGCTAAAACTCGAGACGGCGCAGAAGTTTATGGGGGAGCAGGAATTTGAACATCCCAAAGCCAAGGTTGATGTCCTTATTCCAGACAGACTTGTAATAAGTTAAGCACAGAAATGAGGGGAACTTCAAAACATTAGTGCCACATGATGCTGTTTAGCGTACCTGTAGGCCTTTCCCTGGAAGATACAAGAAAGTTTTACAAAGGCAGGAGAAGTTTTATCAGCTGTTTCACTGCCACACACAAAAAAGGTGATGGGTAGAGAAGCATGGGGAGAAAGAGCTAAGAATAGAAAATGTTGCGTTTCCATGCTGGGCTCTGATCACATTTAAACACGCAGCCTGCAGTAATGAAAATACTACTAAGCTTCTGCACTATATTACAGGTCCCTCTATAAAAGGTTTACAAAGGGTCGACAGGTGATGAATAAATGTTATGAAAAAGATAAAAAACATTTTCTTTTAGATGAAAGAAAGCCTTTCAAATAGCATAACTGAAAATGGAAAGGAAATGGGTGAGGGATGCAAGTGCAAATACAAACTTTTGATCGAAGGATCAAAATGAAGTAAAACACTGCAATTTGTAACAAAAAGATATTGAAAACAAAATATTCAGTTGCAACATTTTTGTCCCTTTGTTTATAAAGAGAGAAAAATAAACTCTCCAGAGACTGTTGAATGAAATTAAACCATTTTGCCCCTTCCAAAATGTCCCAGCAACCCATCCCCTCATCCGTAGTGATCTCAGTTATCCCTTCCACTGCAGGGTGAGCATGTTACAGATACACGACAGAACTGGGCAATTTATAATGAACCCACTCCTATTGCTATTTATTCGTGTTGCAATGACACAGAAGCGCTGCAGTCAAGGAGCACGTCCCACTGCACGAGACCCTGCACAAAAAAAGAAATAAAATCCAAAAGCACCAAAACACCGGATATTTCAGATCTGGGGACTCGCAATCTCCCCTCAGGCCTGGCTCTCTTTCTACTCCCATCCCAATAAAGCAAACCCAGAAGAAAAAGAAAGAGGGAGAAGGCACCAGGTTCCTGAATCTCTTCCCCTGCAAAGTCAAGAGAGTAGAAGCCAAGTCTGGTCCAAATCTAAGAATGAAAAAAAGGGCCTAAGGTGCTGCAGATAAAATGGAGGAATGGGAATTGTTAATTAATCCCTTCCAAAAATTCACCATGCACAGGCACTGAAGAAGTACTCAGCATTTACTCCTTCCATAAACACAACCCACACACACCCTAGCATAGTCCTTCAGACTCTTGTACACATTTAGCTTTTTCCTTCTGGTTTATAAAACACGAGTGTGAATCATTGAGCGGTGGAGCTCTGCCGGGGAGGAATATGATCTATTGTGTATTAAACGAATGCTAAATGATTACAAGCACCATATTGGCTGAGAAAAAAAGCAGGCTGCGGTGAGTTGTGCCTGTCACATCACTGCTCCTGCTTGGCAAATAAGTTCTAATGCACAATTGGTATTTATTAGATGACATACAACAACTGTCTCATTAAATCAGGGCTTGAACGTAGGCCGGAAGTCTTAATTTAAAGTGTCACCAGCTATTGAAATCAGATGGTTTTATGCAGGAGCAGAGTAAAGGGAAAAAAAAATGGGGCTTAAAGAAGTGGAAACAGTCACTGGTCCTAACCCACCTTTTGAAATGGGTTGTGATTTTTATGCTGGTCTGGGCACTGGTTCGAAAAAATATTTGTTCTGCATTTGCTTTCTCTACATGCACTTTCAAACTCTCCCCCTAATAAACGGTTGGGCACCTTTCTGTGTGTTTTAAATGCAGCGTCGAAAGCAAAGGTTAATGCTGGAGATTGCATTCCAATTGAAAACGCGGCAACCGGTAAATTTGGTTTGTTTAGAGTGGAAATGCTTGAACTGCTGTAGATGGGTGGCGGGTGCGAGAGCGTGGGGAGAGGGAGGTGGAAGACGCTCCCTGCGCCCTGGCTCCTCTCCGGACAAAATTAAATTTCAAAGTTTAATGAGTTGCGAAGGGCGCTGGATTAAAAAGCCTGGTCCCTGCGCTGCCAAAACTGAAGCAGTGCGATGAAGAGAGAGAGAGAGAAAAAAAAAAATCCCACCAAACCCAAAACGTCAGGGAACAGAGCAAGTGAAAAATGTCAGGGCAAATTGCTCTTGACAGTGTTAATATCTGCACCTCATAGCAATAATTACATGTAAATAAATAGTGAAATAGCTCTCAGCTGGAGTCTGTACTCTGAGTGCAGATGCCACTAACAGCCAGCTGGGGACCTTTTGCTCTTCGACTGCCGTTTTCCCCCCTTTCTTCCCTCCCTCCCCTCATTTCATCTATGCCAGAGCTGAGAGCGCAATTGCTGGCGACTGCAGATCTGTTCACAGCCCTCCCCCCTTTCTCATGGCACCGCGTTCGCTCCCTCTTCATATCGCCCTCCCAGCCAGGGGATGCTGTCGGCTGTCAGGGAAAAGTACATTGCTTTTAGCCCCTCGCCAGGGGAAAACAAGCTTTACCGGATTCACGTCTAGCCATCGCGTGAGTAAAGCTGAAGGGATGGGAGTGGCGTGGCTGACTATCCTTCCATCTCTGTGGGCTCCTAAAAACGTCAGGAGGGATGGAGCTATCTGTTTCAAGCACTAGGATTATGTTCTTCTTATCATCAAGGTTGTCCATATTTCAAAAGGACACCGGAGAACATATGGTTTGGCATCAGGATGCAAAAAGATGCTTTGTTTCCACAGGAGACGCATCTCCCACTGCTATCAGTAGCATCCACAGAGATTTATAAGCCTGAGCCGGTGCCTCCAACCCTTGCCCAAGCACAAAATGCACTTCTACAAACCCATGTCGTTCCTTCCAAGGGCCTCACTGCAAAACTGCCACGGCCCGAGCAAGGAGGGGGAAAAAGCCACCACACCATCAGCATTGCTGGTGAAGGTGTGCTGGAATCAATCAGCACCTTTCCTGGTTCCCTGGGCTGTGGGGATTTGATGGCAGCCTAAGAAATCACGAATGACACGGAGAGGGTGAATATTAATTGACTATTCACCGTCACTTCCAGAACGAGCCCTCGAATGAAGGTAGTAGGGGTAAAATACAAAGCAAATGAAGCGGTGCTTCACTCGGTGGAGAGTCAACCTGTGGGACTCCTTGCCACAAGAAGCAATGGACGCTAAACTGCATAGATTGAAGAGGAGACTGGATAAGTACTTGGAAGAAAGGTCCACTGAGGATTACCAGACAAATCACTGTTTTTTGAGGAAATCCCTTGAGCTGAATATAGTGAGAGGCCAAGAGAGCACCCTGTTTTTGATCCTCATGCTTATGGTCACTACCAGAGAGGACCCACTGGGGTAGGCAGAGCTTGGCCCCAACCACTGTGATTGTCACCAAGCTCTCGGCAGCTCCAAGGGAAAAATTCCCATTGTCTCCCAGGCACTTGGCTAATACGGCCAAAGGGCTGTGGGTGTCTGAGTGGGGAGGGTGGAAAGGAGGACTCCAAAGGACTGAAAATAAACATACAACTGCATACAAATATAGAATTACTAAATACGGAAGCACTTTTACAGAGAAGGCCTTTTGAGCTAGCAAAGGGCCTTGACAAAGTCTCAGGTTCCTACCTTAGATTTAAGCAGGATAAAAACTCCTTGCCTCCGTTCCTGGCCTTGGAGATAACAACCTTCCCCGTGGTACCGTGAGGAGAAACACATCCCAGGATGATGAGATGCTCAGATATTACAATGAAAGTCTTAGATAAAAGTTAAGCTCATTATTTTAGCCCTTTTCTCTTCCACTCGGTCTATTTATCTCTCTGTGCCCTCAGTTTAGCTCCCAGCCCTACAAGTCCAGGTCTAATTTTGAGCCATAGGGCTCTGCTAACCATCTAGCAGACCTGTGATGCTTACACCCGAATGAAGCTGGCGTGTGCCCGGCCCCGTCGCCAGAAGATGCCATGCTCTCACGCCGACACAGCTCATTAGCCACTCCCTAATCAGCATCACTCCAGGGCCAAACTACTAGACCAAAGCAAATAAAAAAGAAATAACCTGCCACTGATAGGAGGGAGACATTCCTACTGAACTGCAGCCTTGTGTAAGGGAGAAAAGCTTTGAGGCCTTTCCTTTCGGCTAATGAAATTCACAACAACACCCCACACTGCACTGAGCAACAAACACAGCTCCATTATTTGGAAAACAAATATGTTCTTTAGAGCTTCCTGGTTGTCAAACACCTTTTTGTTTAGCTCAACAACTAATCCACTTATCAGAGGATAAAGCTGCCAGTGAATCACCAGTATGATAAAAGCATGCACAAAATTAGCAAAAATTTGCCTATGGCTCCTGCACATTTAACAAACACCAGCTAAGAGAAAAATGATTCCTTTTTTTTTTTTTTTTTTTTTTTTTTAAATAACTAGAGATCCCCAGGAGAGATTCTGTCAGATAGCGGCTTTTATTTTGCTTGCAGTTTTTTTTCCTCTCTCTCTCTCTCTTCCCATATAATGCAAGCACTGAGGCTGGGAGATGCTGGGAGCTGATATGAGATCCACGGAAATTGGCAGTATTTGAATAAGCAAGAGATGCAGCCAGGCAAAATTTTAATAAGTTGGGGGTTTTTTTTAAATAAATAAAATAGTGCTCAGGCATTGGCTGGTTCCCTGGGACCTCAGCACTGCTGGATGCTTTGCTGCTCATGAGGTTGTAACACCTATAGGGTGCTGGATTTGGCCCTCCCTGCTCTTCAGTGTGTTTTGTAGCCCTTTGTGATTTTAGCCTCTCTGCATTCCTGCATGGTGGATCCATGCTAACTCTCCCTGTTACATGGACAGGGAAACCACTGCAGAAAAGAGTAAGTAGTTTGCCAGGGTTGGGCAATCAAGTTAGCAGCAGGGGACATAAGTCTTACGACTTCCAGTCCTCTGCTGCCACAAAACATTAAGCCACCTTCCCTCTCTTGAGCTCTTCCACTGAAACCTTTGGCAGGACCTTGCAGAGCATTAACTAGGTAAATGGGATTTACCTACTCTCTGAAATACACTCAGCTATGTAAACCTTGGGAATTTCTCCAGCATGGATGTGTGCAGAGATGTTCTCGTGGAGATTGCTAGCATTTCTGGACACCTTTATAACACCAGCGTGTGTGAAACAAGGAATGAGAAAGAGGGGAAGAGAACTCCTTAGACTTGGACTCTAGGAAAAGACTTGTTCCAATAAAGACAAAATAAATCTCTCCATAGTCCATGGTGTCAACAGAGAGTGATTCAGTTTTTCTGAGGTCTGACTCATTTTCTGAAGATCCCTGTCTCTCTGCACTCCTCCCATAGAGCACGTAAGATGACTGAGCCCCTAGTGGAAGTGCGTTAGTTAAGAGGAATGAATTTGGGTGATACTCCCTCTTTGTTACCTTTAAACGACGACAGTCTGAAAAGGAGAATCACCACAGCGTGACTATGCTGCCTTCAAGATTACCAAAATCATGCTACCATAGCTGTTACTGGTCAGGAACCAACACAAGCTGACTGATGCACTTAGCAGCAGCCAGACCTTGCACCACACAGCTCACAAACCTCGTCAGAGCCCACCTCCAAAGGCTCAAGTCAGCTCAGATGATGAGGATGCTCCCTTGATCCCAAATCCTTATTTTTCTGGACTGTATCAACCTCAGCTGGACATTTGCATCACTGTAGATCAGCAAGAAGACGTGGTTAGTTCAGAACTGCACCATAGCAGCCAAACTGGGAGAACTGGGGGCTTTGAAGGTTTCTGGCTGTACTTTCTAAGCATGCATCTTTACTTGCAAGTACTGTCAGCACGACGAATGCTGGAGGTGAAGATCTGCAACTGTTCCAGGCCACAGTCCCATTGCAAGAGCCTGAATGGAGAGAACCTAACGCATTCCAATATTCTCCTTTTTTCTCCCCTAACTTTGCCTAGGCTCGAACGGGACCACAGCACATGACGACGGGAGCATTTAGGGGAGCTGGGAATTAATCAAGAGGCACCCACCTGTCAGGCTGGTATCTGGAACTAAACGGAAACACTTGCTAGTGCTTGACCTCTCGCCCTCCAGACAAGCCTGCGGCTCTCGAGTGGTTTGAGAAACCCTCTTGCAGGGACCACAGCTCTGAGACCCCGGGTGAAATAAAGCAAGGGGAGCAGGCAAGGAGAGACGCAGGAGCTGGGTTATGAGCGGTGGGGGAAGGAGGAAGAGGCCATAGCTGGTGGGGTTGATGGGGGGACTGGCAATCTTCTGGCATAGCTGGGAGAATGTAGCTGGAGAGCTGGTGTAATGACATGGACACAATGGGAAAAAACAGAGCACACAATGGGTTGGCCAACAGGCCAAGAGCAAGAGCTGTCTGAGGCTCAGTGCTGTAGGTAAAAGAGGCTGGATAGTAAAAGACACTGGAGATATTTGGAGTCAAATATCCCCATGACTTTCTATATATCCCCTGGATGGGGTTTGTGTTGGGTGAGATATATTTGATACATCAGTGCGTGCTGATTAGCAGTCCAGCACATGTTTCAGTGTTAATCAGCCTTTCTTGTAGTTAATGGAGGCCAAAACTCTGTGCTGACGACCGTTCAAACAGTGAAACCTAAGGCAATGCTAACTCTGCTAAACAGCAGAAGAAAGCCCTGCATGCATGCCAAGGGATTTTGAAATACCAATCTTAAGGTACGGGATTAAGATCTTAATTTTTAAAGAGATGTGGGGTACTTGCTCTTTAAAATGCATGAAGAGATTCTAAGCTGATGTAAAATGGCTCGGCCACTCTGGTAGCATTGACCTCAGATGCAGATGATGTGACCAGAAAGATGCCACCCTAGTTCTGACTTTCAGAGTTTCAGTTTTAGGACTTCTGGGGTGTCTGTGTAAACACCCGTGAGAAGGGAAAGGACAAATACTTCAGGAAAACCAGCCCTCTCTACCTGCCCCAACACTGAAGAGAAGAGAGAACAGTACAGAACAAGATCTGAGTCGACAGTGCAAAGGGGTTGGGACATCCTACACCAGTGACAGCATCCTATAAGTTCCCATACTTTAACAAATGCAAGTCAGTTTGCCAGTACGAAAGACTGATGTTGCCACCAGGCATCTGTTACACCTGCTTCCTCCTCATCTGAAATAAAACCCCCTCCTTTCCTTGGCAGCAGAAGTCACTCAGCATTGAAGCTACTGAGAGCCTTAAGTCTTGCCTGCGAGAAACCTAAATACGGGGGGTTCAGTTCCACCGATGTCCCCCGGATCTATATGGTATGGACAGAGTTTATACTAGAAACCTGCTGGAGCTGGAACATAGACCCTAAAATTCTTTGCATGAAAGATGCCACTTGATAGATGGGCATAGAAATGAGGTAGGGAAAGGGGAATGGACATTCATGGGAGCTGGGCGGAGACTGAGGCTAAGGGAGCAGCTCAGCACGAGGAATTTGTTTGCTTTCTGAGTTATAATGAGCCTGTGGCCTAGTGATGGGAGCCGGAGGACAGAAGTGGCTGCTGCAGAAACGAAGAAAACATTTTCTGCAACTAGTCCCTGCTTCTTCTTCTTCATTGCTCCAAGCAGTGATGACTAAAAGCCCCAGGGAGAGCTCAAAGCCTCTGGTACTGTACAGAAATGTGGCTGAACCACATTCCCTTGGGCTAAAAACCTGGAGCTGTGGATTCTGCAGCAAGCAATGCTTTTATGGAGTCTCTTACGTAGGGAAGATCAGGAAACAGAGCACGGATCCAGCCACGGATGCAAAAATGTCTGGGACACAGCAAGCAGCTAAACTGAACGCCCTAGGAATACCCACCCTAACTGGCACTGAAACCACCTTGCTCCCTGGGAGAATAGAAAGCACCGTGAAACCACGCCACAAACTAAGACGGAGCAAATTCCTTTAGAAGCAGGCAGAACCATGTCCCTTTTTCACTGCAATACCAGTGACCACCTCCAGCCCAGCCCTCCTGCATCACTGACCTGCTCTCACCACTGCTGCTCATATTTAGGGAGCCCTGTGCCCCCTCAGGAAGCAGTTCCCAGGCAGCCTCAGCATCACCTCCTTCTCACTGCAGCATGCGAGTCCCACGGCAGGAGTTGGTGCCCACCCGGGGTGGCTCCTGCCCTGTCTGCCGGGCCGGAGCAGGGCACGGAGGTGCTATTAGCAGGACACGTGGCCCAGAGCTGGCAGACCCACGCTCCTGACAGAGCTGCTGAATCCAATGTTGGCTTTTAGGGTCGGGGAGACCCCATGTGGGTCCTAATTCGGGGCTGGATTTGTGCTCAGCTGCACACTTTAATCACCAATTAAAGGTTTGCCATCATCCTCCAGCAGCTGTTAGTGTCCTACAGGTCGATCCCCAAGCAACACTCTGCGGAGCCAGAGCCGGCGACTGGAAAGTTCATTGAATGGGCAGTGTCCAACCCCCTCCCCAATACACCCGGGTATTTATTTCCTCATCAGAAAAGGGCTGCAACATCAGACAATGCTCTGCTTTGCCCCATCTCTTCTTCTCCCCTTCTTGCAGTCAGCCCCCAAATATTTCTTGCTTTTCCCCTCTCGTTCATTCTTTTTTCTTTCTTTTCTCTTTTTTTTTTTTCTCTGAACGAAAAAATGTTATTTTGTGCCTCCTGAGCCTTGCCGGCTGGGCTCAGCGTCTGTATCAGCTGGAGGAGCTTATGAGCCTCGTCTCCTCGGATTTAGACTGAAATTTTGATTTTCTGCCGCGCTCAGATAATGTGGAAATCCTGTTCCCCGATATTTACTGTTTATCAGCGCAGCACAGCGCAGTTCTGGGGGGAAGGGAATCTCTCCCTCCGTGTGTCCCCCCTCGCTCCCCTCCACCCCCCATCCTGCATGCTAATGGAGTTTGACTTCGGAGCAGACGCTACAACAATAGCCTCATTACGGCGAGCGGAGGGGAAGACAAACTCCCTGGCAAAGAGGCTCTGCGTCACTGGGATGAACTCTGATCCCTGTCCCCATCACCTGAGCCAGCCAGAGCACAGGGCTGGTCCCTCATCCCGCCAGGGATCACTAAGCCACCTAGCCCTCTCTAGGCCCACTCCTAAGCCAAGCTTTGTCACCTCAGGTGGACGCCAAGTCCCCTCCAGCTTTACAAAGCTGAGGATGGGGAAGCGCAGGAGCACGGTGAGCCATGCCATGTCTGCTTTCCCCAGCTCCTCACCTGGATTAAGTGGTCCTGTCTCGTGTGTCCAAGCCAGGTCACCCTCAGCATCACGGTCTATGAGACCATCTCCCTGTCCCTTTCGCACCACGTTTGTCCTGGAGGGAGCCTGTGTGTTTGGGGACACCCCTGACAGCCCAGCTGCCAGCACAGTCCCCTTCCAAGGAGTATATCCTGCTCCCCCATGTGCCAACAGGCACACCAAGTCCTGCATCCTCCAGTGAGGATTAGTGTTGCTGAGCCCTTGCAAACTCATTCCTGCAAGCAACCTGGAGGTGAGAAGGGAAAGGGGGGGACACTTCCCTGTGTGACATGAACTAGGCAAGAAAAATAAAACAATAATAAAAAAATCTGGGGCTCAGCAGCAGGGGAACAGCTCTAAGGACCACTTAAGTGGCCAGCGGTGCATAATGCCTTGCTATTAATGAGGCCTGCTGCCGATCCCTAAAAGGATTGGTTATTGTCAGATAATGTACGGGGCTTTCTCTCTCCCCCCCAGCCCCTCACGGGGAAGGCAGGCATTTCCCTGTGGTTGGGATTGAGCTGAATAATATCCTGGCCACCTGCAAATGCGCTGGGCTTTCTCTGCAACTGCATAATTAGAGGCGGCATTGGGGTAAGGCGGCAGGGTAACGCAGCATGTAGAAAGAAGGGAAAGAAAAATGGGAAAAAGAGGGTTTTTTTAAAAAAAATTTAAAAAAAAAGGAGGGGGGAAGGAATGGAAAGGGAGACAGGAAACATGATAAAGCTCAGCCAGGCGCTCTCTGCTCGGCTGTTCTCTGTGCAGCTTGGCTGTTGGCTGGCTCTTCTGGTTTAAAGTGACTCCGCTTCTTATGGAAACGGAGAGGCGGTATTAAAAAAAAAAAAAAAAAAACCAAGACACAGAGAGCTTCCTTATCTCATGGAGACAGTTGTCAGGAATCACTTTGACTGAGTCGTTTTGTCTCCATGCTTTTTTTCTCTGTCAAGCAGGCCTCAGGACATGGATCAAAGGAGAGGCGCCGAGCGCTCGCTGAAACTTCTGATCCCTTCTCGGTACAGACACGCGAGTGGCAGACAGCTCTCCTCACATCAAATGGAAGGAGAGAGGAGAGGGAGGAAGAAGGGAAGGGAGAGGGAGAAGAAAAGCTGGGAGAGACACAGAGAGAGAGGAGGCTGTGAGGGGCTCTCTCTGCTGCTCCCGATCTCAGGGGAAAGACAGACAGCACTAGCCTTTGCTCTCCCTCTTCCCCATTCCTCGTCAGGAGCGTCCCCCCACCAGTGTCCCTCCAAAAGGGCAGCCGGAGGGAGGTGTGGGGCATGCAGCAGTGCAGATATTTCCCCCAAACTAACAGGTGAGCTCCCCACAGGGCCTGCCTCAACCCAGGCTTGGCCCCACGCATTGGTGGGTCCCAGATCAAGCTTTGCACTGACGCTAGAGTCGTGGTGAGAGCTCCCACCCACGTGGGCCGCTCGGACATCCCTGTTTCAGCCCTACACTGGCTTGGTGGGTGAATTCTTACCCCAGAACAACCCCCTCAGTGTCAGCCTTGCCTCTTTCCCTTCAATCTCTTAAGCCAGTCCCTGTGATTTTCCTATATCTGCTTGGCGAGCAGCTCCCCACCCTTTCCCCTATGTGGCTCACGATTCCCTTTCAGGTACTTATTCCCTGAAATAAGATCCCCCTCATCTCCAAACTGGATAGGCTTAAGGGCTGACTCCAGCTTACTGCGGCGAGCTAAGACCCTCTGCACCTTTGATCAATTTACTACTCACACACCCCAGACCCCGCTAGGATTTCTGATCTTCAGCCCCCGCTGTAAATTGATCTCGTACACGCCTGTCTGATGGAGGCAAGAAGCAGCATCTTGCAGCAGGAGGCCTTGCTGCACCCAAGCCATCTTCCCTCACGTCCACCACCGTGCGAGGTGGAAACCCCCACATGGCATGCACCCCACAACCTGATAGCCCCCCACTATTTATCTGTTGCACACGCAGCTATATCTCCTCTCCTTTGCACTTCCCACGCCCCCCATACACTACAGAAGCCCCTGCACAGCCCTGTAACCCCAAACTGCTAGAGCACGTATGCACAGCCATATACTGCTCCCGCCTCCGCATGTGATGCATCAAGAGAGCCAGCAAGACGAACGCACTGCAAGCTGATGCAATACCCAAACTCCCTTCCATCTCACACAAAAGACCAGCACAGCGTCCCTTTAGGGTACATCTCACCCATAAGGCCCTCCTGATGCTTTGGGGCGTAACAGCTCTTCTGAGCAGCCCTCCAGGATGCTCCAGAGACGGATACAGCCCCCAAAGTCCTCCCCTGTCCTCTCAGCCCCAAACATCCTGCTTGCAACCTTTGCCCCAAGACACTGCAACCTGTCCATCAGCAATCCCAGCAGCTGGCTGGCTTTGGGATGGGAACGACTGCAAGCTTCCTGCATCGTTAGCACACGTAGATGGTGAAGCGAACAGAAAATAAACCGTACTGAATAATGACCCCTTTCAAAATGCATCCGTCAGCTCTGGGAAAGCTGGAGGTCACGGCATATCCCCCTAACATGGAACTATGTGAGCAACGCACAATCCTGCATCCATCTTCAGCATAGTGTTTCCCGAGCTGGGGCAGGCTTGAGGCTCACAAAGAGAGCAATGGACCCATGTATACCTGCAATACACCATCCCACCTCCTCTCCCAGCACGGTATCTCTGCTGTTCTGTTGCACTCACTGAAGTTAACTCACTTTCCACAACCCCTTTTGGGGGGGGGGGGGAAGAGAGGGGGCAGGTTGGGGTCAGTGCCTGATCCACTGCAAAGTAGGTTGCTGTAGATTTTTCCTATCGTAGATGGCTTTTCACAGCCAGGGCACAGCTGGAGCACAGCTGTTACACTGTTGCTAGATTTTAACAGGCACACACAACGCATGGGCACACACACTGGTGTGTACTCACAGAATGTGCACGCAGGACATCGATGCCCTTGTGCACACAGGCGTACGAGAGCATGCACGCATGCCCCTGCCTCTGAATCCTAATTATCCCTTTTATTGCATTCCTCCCTTTTAAGCTTCCCCTCTATCTCGCATCCCTCATTCCAGGGCTGCCTTTCCCTGCTGCGGTCCCTTGATTCCTCTTGCAGCTCAGCACCGGCTCCCCAGTCCCTGGGTTATTGCAGCTCTTCGAGCCACGTGGCGAAACACTCGCCTCTGAATGCCAGAGGTTGCTCAGAAATGCCTGTCACCAGGCTGGATGCTATATTAATTGCTAATCTCTCATTTTCTCTATCTGCCCTGCCTGCCTTGTCTCGAGTTCCCTTATTAATCATAAAGCAGGGCAAATCCTGCATTTGAATTCTCCAAGTCTGTGTCTCCCAGCCAAGTCCCTCTTACCCTCCCTGGTGTGGAAAAGAGACAGGACCCAGAGGAGAGGTGTTTCAGCAGAGCTGAAAGCCCCACCAGTCCTGTCTGGATTTCAGCAGGAATGACAGCCCCTGCGATGCCTGTTCCACCCACCCTGCTTCAGCTTTGCTCCCACCACCCTGTAAGTGGGTAGCGGGGTCTGGGTGGGAAGGGATATTTAAAGATTTATGGGTACAGATTTCCGTGTCTTAGCCCTGTGTCTTAAATCCGTGCTCCCTGCTCTGATGTCTGGGGGCTTATCAGACACTTTCACACCTCCCTGCACTACTTCTTCCTGCTGTCATTGGTCTTGTCATTGTCCTCAGGTTTTTTTTCCTGTATTTCTTCTCCTTTTTTCTCCTTATTCCCTTTTCTCCCCAGTTTGTCTACTTCTGATACTTGAGTTTACAAATAGTGCAGCGCCACAGGGGCTGATCCTGGACCCACCAAAGGTAATGACAAAGCTCCTATTGAATTCAAGGCTCAGGAACCAACTGTTTGCTCTGAAATCCTTCAGTGTTTCTAATATTTTAATATCTCAGTAATACACACAGAGAACAATGTCTGGAGTGGGAATCCCATGGGAATAAACGCAATCAGTGCCACCCAGAGCCTTAGAGTTAGGGTTAAGGTAATAAAGATGCTGCCGTATTTGTTTCTAATCAGTTTTCAATGGGACCAGAGCATCCAAATCAATCGAGGAAACTCATGAAACTTCAAGATTGACAGAAAGTGAATTGGCCCCTCAGATATGAATTTCCCCCTTCCCACCCTACTCCTTCACTCGCAGAAACAGAGTCATTAGGAATCAGGCAAATAAATACGTATCTATTTTCACATGAGAAAAATGTTCCATTCTCCCCTTTTCCCGTTGCTGGGAGCAGAGGCGTCTAATTGACAAGAGCAGATGGGTTTTGTTTGGTTAAATTAAAAACAAGAAAGTAAGAAACTTTAGCGGAAAAACTACCAGCTTTCCTGGGACACATAGGTTAAAAGTTTAGCGAGATGGAGCTGCATTTGACACCGAGCAAGGGAAAACGCCAACGCAGTCTCAGAAGAGCCAGTTTCTCCCAGAGAGAACCCTGGAGCTCCCATGCCCCCTTTCCATCCCCCTGGCAAAAAAAGGACATGGATTTTAGCATGTGTTCACCTCCTTCTCCAAAAATCCTGCGTGCAATCTGCCACAAGGTCCTGGGGAGGCTGAAGAGAAAGAAACAGGGTGCGAGGAAGAACTGCCACTGAGAAAAGGGACAGCAGCCACTTTCTGAAGGGCAGACACTTCGTTTGAGGGAATCATGGTCCTCTAGAAAGATGGGGCTGCAGGGGGAATGCGGCGGAGGCAGCATGGGGGGAAGAGGGCAGAGACCACATGGAAAAAAACTGGAGTGGAAAAGGAGGGTAGGAGAAAGGGGAAGGAGTGATGGAAAAGGGAGGTAGAGGAACGCAGGAGGCAAGGTTAAAGAAAAACCCTCGTGTGGGGTGGCACCCAAGAGCGTCAGAGGTTAAAGAATATTAGAATAACATGTTCCTACACTAAGATAAGCCGGAGAAATGAATCCTTATCCGTCCAAACCAACCCTTTAAAATTCGAGCGAAAGAAGGGTCTCCTTTCAGGGAAACGGGGAATCCTTAATGCTTCCTCCCTCAGCAACTGTAATGCCAGGATGTTCCCAATCTGCTTTGAGGGATGGAAAGATTAAGAATAATAAAAAAATTGCAATAAAATATGTGTGAACGAGGGGGTAATTGTGGACAAATGCAGCATTCAAATTCATTTTTCAGCTCTTTTACACACCATTTCAATCTTATTTTCTGCTTGTTAATGAGATCTTGTTGGTTGGGGTGGGCACGGCTGCCCAGTATCGCTTGGGTAATTGCACATAATTTTCTCTCTACTAGTGATTTGCATCAGATTTTTTTTTTTTCTAATTCTTTGCTATTTAAACCCCCTCCTCCCTTTCCCCCTCCCCCCCCAAATCTCACCCTCTCCTCCCCCTCTTTCTTCCCCTCCCCTTCTCCTGGCCCAGCAAGACTCATTTTGAATGCTTATTATAGGCACAGTGTCTCCGACAAAAAAAAAAAAAAGGAACCAGACAGAAGGGATCCGTGTCACTGAAGGAAGGAGCGCTGTCTTGCTGGAGCCAGACACCGCGATGCCTGCTCCCCTCTCGCCAGCTAGCATCGTGTCCTTCCCAATTGCCAGGTTTTCCCCCCAAAAAAGGGCTCAGCTGGCTCTTCTCATGCTTCTGCCAGGATCAGTGTGCTCCTGACAGGGATTCAGATGATCTCTAATCCCACCCCAATGAGGCTGAGGAAAATGTTACCCTGGATGGTGGAAGAGAATGGAGCCCTGGGATGATGTCAGGAAAAACAAAACTGTGCTACGGTTGTGCAGATTAAGAAGGTCCCTGAGTTTAGAGTGTAAATTTGTGGGCAGAGCCTGACCTGTGCCTCAAGTGTTCCCCAGGAACACTATCAAGAAACAGTGATAAACCAGAAATTGTAAAATCTGACTCCAACCTTCAGATACTGCTATTACACTGGGAATGAATTTGATCATGGAGCAAAAAAGCCACCAAAAAGCCCTGAGAAAATTAAAGCAACAAATATGAGATGGTGAACAAGTTTCTCTTGGCTCTTCGTATTTCTGGAATTGTCTTAATCTCTGGGTGATCCTGTGGGTTTGTTAAAAGATTCAAAGGTCTCAGAAATAACATGTTATGAAAGTATAGGAAATGCCTGACTCTTTAACTATACCTTAATATGTTCTCCAGCTACACAGGGGCCATCTGCAACAAACTAATGATCTTTTGCTTTTGAATAACCCCTTGCAAGACCCCAACATGCTACAGTGAATGGTCAGACACATGTAAGATACAGGCCTGGATCTAAAAGGGCAGAAGAAATTTTAGGAGGCAAAGCAGTGGACAAAATCCTCCTAAAAAACATGAAGACATTTTAAAAGGCAGAAGAGATGTGCTAGAGATGAAAGCAGCCCAGAATACAGTATGGCCCTACTTCTTTGCTGTTTGAAAAGCACCCAGGGAATCTCCCATCATCACAAACAGCAGAGGCGCAGTCAAATATGGCCCTTCCTTTTCTCTTTATGTTGACTTATAACGTACTGCTTAATTCACTTAATTTCCTCCCACCTCAGCCCGCACTGCAGCATACACATTTCTTGAAGGACTGTCAGATGCTGATCAGGACATAACTGGACTTAATACTGAGTTTACCATTATATTGAGCTATTTGTCACAAGCCTTATCCCAGCCACAGTGAGGGGCAATACTCAGCTAGCACAGGTCTGAACTTCAAAAGAGATGGATGCAAAGTTTGTTCTCGCTGCCAGTGCGAAGCATGACCTGGCTAAGGATGTCTTGGTGCCTGGCCTTGTTCTAGTTGAGGTTGATAGGTATTCTCAGATAAATGGGACAGGATTCCTCTGTGGGATGAAAATGAGTTGGAAATATTTACAATGTATTTATGAAATCCCACCCACCCACACACACACTTGGTTTACAACCCACTCTTGGGAGAAATGATGAGACAGAAGCTCCAGGGCCAGAAATCGCACTCTGTATGACTGCTAACTGGGTTACTCACTCTTCATATTTAACTTTGCTTTGGGTCTCTCTATCTTTGCTAAGTTTTGGCACAGGCATTAATGGCAGCCCAGAGGCAGTTACAGGCCACTGAGTCAGCCCAGCTGAATCTGTGACAGCTGCTGCTAACCCACGCCACCTTTGGGGAGCGACGGGGACCTCGCTGCTGCACGTTCTGGCTCCCGGTACTGAGCTACTTTCTGACAATCCATGACTGCTGCAGCCACCCAGTGCGTCCTGACAGATGCAAGGTGACTCATCTGGCTGCAGCTGGCCAGCCTGTGAAGTTCACTTTCTCAAACAGGCACACTGAGAGCAAGATCCCTCTCTTACAAAGGCTGTTCCAGCATGAAACCATCACGAATCACTGCTCGGGTTACCCTGAGGTCTCTCACTAAGGTCTAGGAAGGAGTATGACATGAGAGATCATGCTAGGTAGTGGTTTAATCACGTGGGACTATCCTTTGCACAAACAAGTCAGTGTTCTTGTACGAAGTATCACAAAAAACATCATCATGGGATGGAGTAGCTGAAGACAAAAATTCCCAGCTGACCTCTCACTCCTCGGCAGTCTCCGTCTGGAATAGAGGCAGAATGGCCTCTACACTGGGGAAACTGTATGGGAAATGCTTTGGGGATCCAGCAGCTGAGCTGGACAGGCACAAGGCTTTGTGGGCTACAGGCTGGAAAACAAGCAAGAAACATGGCCGTTTCCCACATGAAGTCTGGCTAAAACTTTCAGCAGTATCTGCTCTTTCTGTCAGGAGGGGGAGGACTAAAATGCGTGCGTGCATGGGGGGACTGAGCCCACAGTGACCAAACGTAATCCCCTTTTCTCTGTTGTGAGAATGGAAATGCCATGCTTCTCCTCTAGAATTTCAGCTGCCAGCACCAAGCCTGTCTGGTGGATTCTGGCCGGGACACCCAATCCTGGGGTAACTGGATAGCGTGCCGAGCGGCAGCAAATGCTGGGAGCTCTTGGCCAGGCTGGCCCCCACCTCCTTGTCTAAACTGCAAAGAAATCTCCCTCCTGCTGCTGCTAACGGATGAAACCAGAGAACTGTCTGTTTGCAGCTCAGACAAATTGCCATCATTTTAAGTTCCCAGTTTTTTTTTTCTATCTCCTGAACTCCCTCCTTCCCTGTAGTTGATATTTACCCCTGCAGAGAGCAACCAGATACCACAGATAGCTGGACAGGCAGATGAGAGGGTTGAGGTGCAATGGGCTTTACCTGTAATGCCATGAAATAGCTGAATTATGCACAGATAAGTTACAGAGAGCATCCCATATTGAGACCTGACAAAACTTTTACCCACTCCACTACATAAAAGAGGACACTTCTATGAGTTCTCATTCATGCCGTTAGGAGTATTTCTTGCATCCTTCCACTAGGAACAGCAGAGGGCTTAGAAAGGCAGGAAGGCAGCAAGATAAGTAAATATAAAGCAGTCGTAAAATAACCTGGGTTAGCCTTTCTATGCACAAAAGAAATAGAAGAATTTATATGCTGATATCTTGGCCCTCACATGATTAAAAGCATTAGGAAAATGGGAATCTCCCCTTCTTGGGGGTGCAAAGCTCTCTTTTCTTCAGGACTGCCAGATAATGTATCCTCTCTTTCCCATACAAAGGGCTTATTGGCTCAGGACTCTATCTTCCCCTAGCCTGAGCCTGGGGGCAGGGTAATTTGGGATAGGGATAAGCACAGAAAAAGCGTTGGTCTGGTCATTTCAATGAGCCTCTGATTTAGTGAGCGGGACTAGTAAGTAGATGATGAAGCTACAGAAATGGAAATTGCATGATGGACTTGTATATGTCTAGTGCTTGTGCAGCTTATCACGTGGATCTCATCCTTAACTTATTCTATGGTGCTAAATTGCGCTTGTGATAATCTGAATTAGTCACATGCCCTGGACCATCTAACCTGCAGTCTGCCTTTGAATTCCATACTATATGCTCATCTCCCAAGCCCAGTGCTATTAGAAATCCCTTGTCAGAAAGATGTCTCCTTATTTCCCCCACAAATTACACTGTTTCAGGCAATATTCAGCCTCATGCCAGTCACACTTTTACATTTTCTATCTTATGACCATTCAAAGCTAGAAGTGGGGGGTTTATACCATTTCAGAGAAGCTGCAAAATTTCCCTCTTTCCATTGACACTCAATGTTTGTTTTCACACTCCAGAGATCACAAGCTATTGGACCTTAAAATCTATATACCTCTCTGATGTCCCCGTTTATTGGACTCCTCTCTAAACAGTTGTAGCCTTTTCATTTCAGATGCCTACCTAATTTCTCCCCCTAGTTTCAGATTATTTTGCACTTCCTGTCTTAAATAGTGTTACTGGCCACTCTGAAACAACTGCTATAGTGCACTTCATATGTCTCTGTATTTCACAAGTGACCGAGAGCAAAAGTAAAACATATCTGGTACCCCTCCAGGATGGCAGGCACCACATGAATACAAGTCCTTGCTGTTAACTGTCAGCACACAGTACGTGCCTTGTTCCACTTAAAATCAAACACGCATTTGGAAAATAGATTACATCGAGTAAACCGAAGAGAAGGTTAAAGGCTCTATCTAATGAGGTGACAGAAAATTGAATTCTTATCCCAGGACAGTGACAGAGAGAGTGGGCTGTATTCTCAGGTGGCGTACATCCTGGCATCTCCACTGACTTCAGTGGAGCTCACCAGCTGAGAACATAAGTCTACTCCCACAACACACACATAGCACAAGCTCTGCTCTCTCTAGACCTGCTGATGATGGAGGCTTTAACCTCTCTACGCTGCTGAGGCTTGCTTCTCTGTCACATGCAGCACTGAAAAGCCACGCACACAACGGGCAGCAATCTGATCAAGCCTGGGACGGGGCCCTTTGGAAGGCAGCTGCACCGAGGCCTGGAGCACAGATCCCAGAGTCAGGTCATGGGCGCTCTATTCTGAGCTCAGAAGGGATTTTAAAATCAAGGGTGTATTACACGGGGAGGCCGTGGCTGTTGCCTGGTAAACTTAAAACACACATGCTCCATTCTTTTACACAAACAGATGTGTGTGAAATGTATCTTTCCTCCTTTAAAGCTTACCTACACCTCTTATTCTGACCTTGTGGAAAGCATTAGCAGAATTGTTTACACGACAATTAGTTTCTCAAACCTAAATCCCAGATCTACATCCCTGTGTTTTGAGGAAGCTCAGATCCATGGCACTTTCACGTTCCAGCCAGACTTGGATAAGCTGGCTTCAGCTAATCTCTAAATCAGTCGCCCACAAATCATGGATTACTTCTAAAGCGAGCCTGCAAAAAGTAACTAAAAAAGTCAGGCGTGCTGTCATTAGGCTAAAATCCACAATCGAAGGGCCCACACCTGCACTGGACTTTTTTTGGAGGGCTGAGAAGACAAACACCGATGCTCTAGGTCCTGGTGTTTGTGATTACAGTGTGCTAACCTGAATATGGGAACTAACAGGATACAAACGCTCTGGCAGTATGGTGCTGAGCTCAGGATAGAGATACTGCCGATAAACAAATGAACTAATTGCTTTAACTAGGCTGCCTCCAAGAACTCGTGACAATAACTCCCTTGTTAACCATAATACATTGTGATAGCCTGAAGCTTGCCCTGCTCTCACAGGATCTGGACCAGCCAAATACTCTCAGCCAAAGAAAGAGAATGGAAGCGGGTCACATACCTGTGGAGAGAGGCCATTGCTAACAGGATTCATGTGGTTGGCAGGAGCTGCAGCATTCATGAAACTGTCCGAGTAGCTGGAGAAGCTGTGTCGGGCCCCGTAGGCAGAGCCGGTGTCAGCAGCGGCGGCTGCAGCAAGCCCTCCCTGGTGCATGGTGGATGGCGGCAGGGGCTGGGGTCTGTGTACAGTGCTTCCCCCGTCTGTGGAGAGAGCGTTTAGAGGCAAACAGTCATGGGGTGTTACAGCTGGGGCTGTGCAAAGCGTGGATCGATGGTCTGGCTATCCTGATCTCAGCTTCGGGGTCCCACCATCTCTGTGCTCCATGTGAACACAAGCATATCATGTGACAGTTTATGCACAGTACAAAATACGCAAACCTGCGATGAAATAGCTGAACTTTCTCTTAACTTTCCCCCAGACAGAAGCCGTAAATTCCTTTGTAAAGGCCAAGGCCAAAGCCAACTGGAATTAGCAATACTCCTTCCACTGAACCCCAGTATGGAGTTTTATGCAGAACGAGGGATTGCCTATATGATACTCTCTTTATAGTGATGTGCTCATCATTTCAAAGCTGAGCAGAACAACTAGTCATGAGACACACTGACACAGCAGAAAAGACCATGAAACAGAGGAGAAAACTGTGGAGTTTCCATTGACTTGAGGAAAAACCTGGTCTTCCCAACTAAAGGAAAGCCACCTATGTATTACAAGAGCCTTAGTGGGATGTCATGAATCAGAAAGGGAAGGGACGATAGGACGATGTAGGGCAAGAGGAGAGGAGCAGCGCAGGCGAACGGGTGCTCACCTTGGGAAATGGTGGTTGTGGGGTAAGTGGAGTCCGGCAGCTGGTATGGGGGGAGAGTCGGCATTCCTGTCGGCGGGAAGCCCCCCGGCAGCAGGTGATTGAAAGCTGCAAGTTGGTTCGCTCCCGCCTGTTTGCGCCATCTCGCTCTTCGGTTGCTGAACCACACCTGCGACGGGGGAGAGGAAAGACCACGTGTGACTCACTCTGAGCTGCTGTCCCATCTCACCTGGGCTGCCGATGGAAACACATCCTGAACTACAGCACTGGCCAAAAATAGGTTCAAGTCCCTGCCTGACACAGACTTTGTGAGTATTCATCTCTGTTCCTTGGTTTCCTTTCTCCCAAATGACAATACTACTACCATGCTGTCTCCTGGGTGAAAATACATGCATTTAAAATTGTTGAAGATACTACTGAGAGCGTGGGAGGGTGCTATCGGCAGTAGGGTGAGATGAAGAGGAATAATTTAGCTTGTGTATTCCGAGAGAGTCCATACCAAATAGATGCATTGCTACCACCTGGCCATTCTGCCTTGTTATCTGACAACTATGTGAATTATGCTGAAGGATTAAGTACCATAATAGCAACACGGCTGCACTGTTAGCAGGGATAAATAGACAGATTAGCATCATGGTTTCTATGTTAGACAAGCTAAATAGATAGAACCAGACCGGAGGGAATACAGGGTTTTCTTAGCTTCTCTGTACTGCAGCAAATCACTGTTGTCTGTATGCTAAGACATGCTCTCCTTGCAAGAGGCACTGCAGTGTGCACTAGAATTGTACTGCAGCCAATTTAAATCTCTGTGCATTAAAATAAACCCAGTATTAATGCATGTGCAAAGCTGGGCTCATGTTTCCTACAGTGCTAGTTTACCTGTAAGACTCAAGGGGAGATTTTTCTAAATGCATTTGTCTGCCCTGATGTGTTTTATCATGGGCAATCTCCCTTCCGCGTAGTGGAAAGGGCTCCTCAAGCTGTCTCTTGGGCTTGGTTTACTTCATTTAATCAGAGAGGCTCTCAGGCCCGATCCCTGTTTGGGGTTCAGAAGTATGCGGATAAGCTTTCAAGCCAGATGAGAATGCAGCTGCTGGACTTTGTGAGGCCTAAAGGGCTAGAAAACACGATTAAATTTCACAGCAACAAGAAAAAATGGAGCAAAAATCAAGAGTGTAAAGTGTTCGGGGGGGAAAAAAATCCTCCATCAGCCTTCCAAGCTGCTCAACATCAGATCAGAAGCTGGGGTTACAAGGGTTTGAGGCACTGCAGTCCAAACTGTCCCCACATCTTGTGAACCAAAACAAAACTCTTCCCTAGATATAGCACAACCTTCGTCTGACATGCCTTGCACTTTAGACATGATCCAAATCTCAAAG
The DNA here is from genome assembly GCF_018139145.2 of Gymnogyps californianus. Taxonomy (NCBI): domain Eukaryota; kingdom Metazoa; phylum Chordata; class Aves; order Accipitriformes; family Cathartidae; genus Gymnogyps; species Gymnogyps californianus. Next base: position 7,702,093 of record NC_059491.1, read on the forward strand.
TGGGCATCTTTCTCTGACCTTTAAATTGAGTCCCCCTGCAAATGGTCACTTGTTAGTTTGCCTTTTTCTTATTGGCACCTGAGGGTACGCAGAGGTCACTTGGCACGACAAGGCAACGTGTTTTCACCGAGAGCTGCTTATTTAATGGAGTGTTGGCTCTCAGTCCACATGCACTGCAGCGGTGCTTGCTACAAAAACAAGCACATGCCGAGCTTCACACACAAATTTCTGTGAGGTTCTCTGGATCACAGTCTATTATTGCTCTTTCTACGTGTTACTCATCTCCTAGTGTGCTGTGGAAACAGTTTGATTAAAACCTGCTAATGATAGCTGTGTGTGACCTGCTGATGATGGCTAGGAAGCACCTAGTCCTGGGCAGTCCTTCACTTCACGCTGTTATTGACATTCATGTACAGTGAAAGCAAAAAAACCCAGTTTTCTTTGGCGGAGCTGGTCTAAATTAAACCCCCTGAAATGTATACAGTGCTGATGTCAGGTCCTTGGCACCAAACACATCTTTTTACAGACCTGTTCTTACTGCCCTGCACTACTGGCTGAAGCAGCATAACCTCCTAGCACCTTCCAAAAGCGTGACAGAAATAGGTCAGCTTACATCCGATCTGCATTGATCAACAAAGTCCATGCAGGTCAGAATCTCTGTGCCCATTTTTGGCACCAAAAGTCGCTAGCAAAATCTAGGACAGAGTTAAGGAGAGAGAAATGAATGAACATTAAGGTCTGTAGCACTTTACAACCCTTTTATACAGTCCAATCTGTGGCACAGTTTCTAGGAGCAGTGAGCAACACGAATAAATAACCTTTTGTTTGCCCTGGTCATGCAAAGAGGACGGTCTTGTCCTTTTCTCATGCATGCATGTATGTGTAATTCATGCTTTGAACTAGGGATATGGAACTTGGCTCCTCCTCTCATATAATTTGCTTTCACTTTCACAGTTAAGGACATAAAAACTGTCTGAATATTTCTGTTAGCTGAACATGAGGAGATAAATAAACCTCCTCTCTTCAGAGAAAAAGGCCTAGTCCCAGGCTGGAAGAGCTTCCACTCCAAAAAAAAAAAGATCTCAATGCTGACAATAGCATATAAAATTCAAATACCTGAAGGGAAAACATAATCAAGCAGCTATGAATCCAGGAATCAAGAGGGAAAGAGAAACTGAACTCCAAGAATGTAAAAGCCACTTCAGTGATTTCTGACACTTTCCCGACATCGCAAAGGGTGGGAAAGTTCCTTTTTTATAACCAAGAGCCAGATGCTGGCAAATCCACTCGGGATTAGAAGTTCAGAAGAAACATGTGGAGTGAGATGGTCTAGTATGGGACACGTCTCTCCAACAACATCCCCACAAGTACTCAGCTCCTCTGCGGTGGTTTCTCCAGTTGGCTTGGCTAACGTATGATCAAAACACAATTTTGAAAAGATTTGTGTTGTCTTATGTTACACCACGCGAGGTTATTGTTGCCCATGCACCAACGTTTGCATCTGTTGTTCAGAATTAAAATTCACACATGCATATACGACTCCTCCCGTCTTGCTTCTCCACATCCAGTTAAGGGTGTGTAGTTCCTTTATTTTTTAAGGGAGATAAAAGAATACCCTGGGTCCTTTTACAACCAGGTAGAGTCAATCAAAAAGGCCTGTGCAGGGGTCATTCTCAGGGTGTCTTGCATACTTCGGTCTACAATGTGAACAGGCTTGGAAGAAAGCAAAGCTAATTTTCATGACTGGGCTATCACCAGAGAAAGTAAGTCAGTTCTTAATTATGCTACAGGCTCCTTCTGTGACTTCGGGAAAGCTACTGCTTTTCTGATTTGAAGTCAGTGGAAACATTGCTGCATTCAACAAATTTTGGTCCTTATACAACCCAGGCATCAGATCACCACCTCTAAACTGAGGATAAAACCCACATTTTCTTACATTTTAGTTTATTTCAACAATCAGCCATCTGAGATAGAGGCTCTCTTTAACTGCCAGTAGGCACCATACCCAGCACAGCAAGATCTCTGTCTTGGCTGGAACATCATAGCAAAACAAATAATAAACGATAATAATAGTAAATACGCATGCACCAAATGAGATTCACAACTACATGCTTAAACGTAGTGCCTCCTAACAGAGCCTGGCTGGAGAACCCAGCCACAAATACACTGAAACCTTCCACAAAGAAATTGATAGGATTTATCTTCCCGTGCAGAGGAAGGGACATTTCATGGCCCAAACAGGTTGATTCTGCCCCTTATTTATAACCCACAGAAAAAAAGAAGATACATTCCAGCTAATGACGTTAGCAATTCTTTCCCTTCCCCCGCCTTAAAGGTGGCTCAGGCCTTTATGCTTATAAATCATTTTATTGGTAGTTAAAATATAGAGGCTAGAGCATCTAACTGTAATGCGAGGCGCACTTCAAAGGGAACCTGCTTTCATTTCACAACAGTTAAGGTTTTATCAGCCACTAAAGATTCCCCCTGCCAGAGGATCCTGTTACACCATGTTAAGCCTGGGGTGAAGGCTACGGCTGCTAAAACCAGACTGGTGGGAAGAAGAGGAGGAAGTTTTGAAGCTGCTGGTCTGCCTATGGGGACGTTGTTCTAGAGGCTGCTGGGGATGGATCACACGACTAGAGTTTTATGCTGGGACAAACATAGCCAGCACTTGGGAAAAGGGCTGCGTGAAGAACCCAACAGCAGAAAAAATGGCACGTCAGAAACCTGTTTTTTCTTTAAAAGACAAGTTCTTCGTGATCATTTGTCTGCGCACAGCAAAGAGATCCTGCGCAGTGTAAACGCGCTGCTTTCCAAGGGTATGGAAGTATAATATAGGCCACTGAAAACAACAGTTTGTACCTGTTAAAGACATTTGGGGGGTTTGTCCCTGCAAATCGTCTCCAAAGAATCTATTATGTAGACAGGAGACACATTATAGAAACTGCTCAGCCCAACTGAGCAGGATAGATACAGGAATGCCCTCATGGAGAATAACTTAAAAGAAGATATCCAAGCAGGTGGTTCATGTTCTAGTCATGCCCAGGGTCCAGGTAAGACCAGAGTCCCTCACTGTGCCACGTGCACCTTGCTCAGCAAGCGAGTATGCTGCTACAAGGATCCTGAACGCTAGATGTTCACCACAGAATATCACTCAATCCGTTACCTTCACCTTCCCCTTCACAGTAGGGAGAGGAAGGCGCGGCAAGACTAAGAAACCTCGCCAATTCATCACTGTCTGCCTTGCAGAACCAGCTGATTTCAGAAGAGCCCATCCTCCCAGCCAGATTGGGTTTGGGGCAAAGGTTAGCACTGGTTCTTATTTAACCTGAACGCCTGCACCCAACCCTGCCAACGGCCGGCCCAAGATGTCCCAGCCACTTGTTCTCAACCAGCAGAGCAGCAGAGAAGGGCTGCAGAGACAGCTGCCTGCCAGGATGGGCCTGGACTGAATTATCCCCGCAGCCGCTGAGATATGGGTCAGCTCCCACAATTTGTCAGACAAGGAGAGGAAAGGAAGGTCAAAAAGAGCCTCCTGTGGGAAAGAAGGCCTGTTGTGTTCCTGCTCAGCCTAATCAGGACTTGATGTTGGAGAAAGATAGATGGGATAAATGAGCTCATAAATGGAAACAGGGATGGAAAAGCCAAGTCGTGCCTTTGCTCTCCAGCAGAATGGAAGAGATGCAACATGTGTTTGCTTTCACAGGCCCAAGAGGTTGCAGAAACCAGGTGGAAAAGAGTCATGTGGTCATTTATGGCCCAAGCACACCAAAAAAATTCCAAAGTCAGATGAGGTCCCTCCCCAGGTTGCATAGAGGCAACTCTGCCAGATCAGGTCGTCTCCAGGTTCTCCTTTGAACCAGGGCAAATCCCTGCAGTGCCTTGCCTTGTCCACACTAGTCATAAATGCTGCAAAGCCTGGGCTTCCCAGGAGGCTGATGCAGAAGGCTTTTAGAGGGGAATTCTAGCAGCAACAGCAATGACAGACCAGGGATAGTTACTGCTCCATCTGAATGCCTTCTTTCAGATGGTGCTGAGAGTCAGGCCTCCCGGACTGGAAAGGGTTGAGATGTTACAGTGAGATGGGATCCTGTAAGACCGTACAACAGTTTAGTGATGATTACGCTTCCTCTGCCAGGTGCTGAGGAGTGCGAAAAACAGACATCAAAGACATACAAGCATCATCGAGGCTATTGAGATAATTCTTTACAGAACAAGAAAAAAAAGCCCATGAGAGCACACAGATTTTAGGCATGTAGATTTTTGTCTACACGTGTAGGGATATGGCTGTATCTAGTGACACTTCAGTTCAGTGCCTAAAACACTGAGCCTCTGTCACTTGTGGGTGATATGGTTAAGATAAATATTAAACAAGGTTAGTGGAGCAGAACAAATGACTCTTCACAAATGAGATTATCCAATGAATTTAGCCTATATTTCTCCTGGCACATCCCAGTTCCTGAAGGTGTTAGCTATTTATAACAATCTATTGAAGAATTTCAACAGTTTGTGGTATGTGGATTTTTTTGCAAACCACTTTTTTTTTTTTTTTTTTAAACAAACTGTTGTTAGCAGTGAAATATTTGATTGTGACATTGATTACTTTACTCTTGCAATAGTCCTTCTAATCTTTGAGTGGCTGTCTAAGAATTAATCATGTCACAAACACTTCCTCAACCAAAAGGCCATCTCTACTTTTAAATGATCATCACAGTATAAACACTTCATAACTGCTAATGGATTTCATACTCCAGACAGGGAAGCAGGAGGCAGGAGAAATGGGATAGATCTGTCCACTTTCACACTAAGACACCCTAAGCCCAGGTTTGAACTCACGGCTTCCCAGCTCCAAGCTCAACCCTGCCCAGTGATGCAGCTTTACCACTTACTGTAATATAAGTTGATAATATTTACAAATAAAAAAAATATTATCATTGAATGAAATAGCTATTGGACACTGAATGATTGTTTGCAAATGTTGTGTTTTCCAGCTCTCCATTTTATAAACTGTGCTTCTCAGTGATTATTTCAGTTGTCAGGGGAAATTCTGTTAAAATAAAATAAAAAATAAAACCTCTGTTTTACTTATGTTTACCTCTTTATAAACCCTGTGTCTGAGGATGAATGGGACTTGTGGAAGCTGAAAGACATGAGGATGAGTTCACTGCTGTCAGAAAGCAGCTGCAAGGTAGTGTATTTTATGAAGTGCTTTCTCTCCACTTGAACACTTGCTTCTTAGATGGCCCAGTCTTAATGGTGTTAGAGTTGCATTTAAACATTTCAGAACAGGCTTTGATGTTCACACATCATGGAGGTGAATGAGATGTTGGAGAGTAGATTTTCTGCTGCTATTGTTTGGCTAGAGATAGGCTGGGCTTTAACAGCAAATCAGCAGCACATCCATTTACACTATCAAGATTTTCTTTGCAAAAGAAAAAGCTATGAGCTTTTAAAAATAGCTTAAGCGCTACGGGAAGTGGCTCAAAGATTAAAACACCCTGGCAAACCCTCCTCCTGCTTATTATAAACGTTTTCCATTGTTGACCAAACAGAACCTATTTAATTGGTGTCCCAGTAAACAGAAAGCCTCCTTAGCTGGGGAGATTGAGAACAGAGAAGAGCCACGCGTGCTGGCTGCTCGAAGCAATGGCACACTTGCTCACTTTACCAGGCACACACTGGGTGGTAGCTCTGCTCGAGTCAGAGGTTCAGCATAGGGCATACGAGCAAAGCGTATGAGAAATATTTTGGTCCACGCCCTTGTTGGACTGGAAATTTTCTGATAAAGGTTCTTCTCATAAAACCTCTGGGAGGCCCTATTTGTTTTTAATACAATGGGACAGACACTCTGCTGCTATAAATCAGTGCAACTTCACTGACTTCCATTTAGACCAGCTGAGTGCGCAGTGTTATACACAACCGCTTCATCCAAGGAACTGGGATCTCGTTGATTGCTTTGGCCTCTGGACCCTCTGTCCTTTGTAAGAAAATCAAATCATTACCACATTGTTTAGGGGATTCCTTTTTCAGCTTGTGACGATGAGGCTGGCAGTTCTGCTCCTTGGTCCAAAGTGGACCAAGAAAAGCAGAATAGGACAAACAATCAAAAACGTCAGTTCCAGGTTTTGCATCTCAACACAAAATATCCACAATTTTACCTAAAAATCATGTTTTACTGAACTGAATGGATTCCTCCACCTGCAGAAGCCAGCAAGTTCAAAGGAGCGCTTTCTGACATAAATTTCTCCATTTGTTTTATACAGATTCCTTGCCCCACATGTACAAAACAAGCTGGTCTCGTCAAATTATGCTGCAAGTCCTGAAGTTTATATTCATTCCTGTTGATTTCAACCAATGCTATGCCAGAAGGACTACAGGATTAGCCTTATCATTTTCATCTTCAGTAAAGTATAATATACTTCAGGAAATAGCGCTGACTCTCCAGCAAGATGCCCTCAGGCTTACATAGCTAGGACTATGTCCCCTGTCAGTGGGACACTTCTGTTTCCAAGGGGGCTGGTTACTGTAATTCTACTACGAATACCAAAACTGCTGATGCTTTTCTAAGCAAACCCTTAGATACGGACATAGGATGTGCTTGCAATTTTAAGAGATCATCTCTGGCTTTTCCAAAGTTCAGGTGGAAAAAGACTGGCCACTGCAGTTTGAATACCTGGTAATTTACTTTACAGTTTGGTTTTGTTTCTTTTTTATGTGACTAGTTGGTGGCCTGAGGGCTTATTTGGAGCATATTAGCTGGGCAAGTATGCAATGGGTTACTCTTTTCTTTAATCCAATTGCATTTCTGTTTCTAATTCAGGCTGGAGAGGTGTGAAAGAACAGCAGCAATGCCGTGAGACATCGAGCACCGATTCACTAAGCAAACGGAAAGTAACGTTACAAGACTGTAACTGACCTCTCAGACATGAGGGGGAAGCATCTGGACCCTCCTCACAACCTCAGCTGCATTCAGCCCTCACTAGCTTTACCTTGCAGAGCCGCTTCTTTAAAAGCTGGCTGGAACAGCACGCTACCCTCGCCCCGACCTCTCCCAGGAGCTGGATGCTGCTTGGCATCGCACCGCTGGTCTCTCGACGTGCCTGGGCACACGCACCGGCAGCACCACCGCGGTTCTCACGGACCGGCTGCTGCAGTGCCAGGGGCTGTTCTCGCCGTGGGCCGCCTATCTGGATGCTCTGGTGTGCGAGAGCACGGCTGGCCCCGTGCCGTGGAAAACGAGCGTGCCAAAGCCGGCCTCTGCCAACGAGAGCCCCAACTGCCGGCTCCTCTGCACAGCCTCTCAGTGCCCCGGCTGCTGCCAAAAACACAGGGCAGCTGTTGTGTCATAACCTCATCGCAGCCCTCTTCACAAGAAATGTAAACTAGTCGGACCCTCAGGAAGAAAGAAAACATTCTCAGCTGACCTTTAAGGGAGGGGGATTGCCTCAGAAGAGCCAGTTTGGACACATGTCAAAGAGTTTGGGAAGCAAAACACCAGGCAAACAGCATTAGGCTCTAGCAGCTTTGCATGACTCCAGTTAATGCTCAGAGCTGGGGGAGACCTGCTTACCACCATATCGTCCCTTCGTATAATACCTTCATCTTCAAAAAGCACCATCTCAAGGAAGAGGGCAGACCTTTGACCACAGCGACAGCTGGTGAAAGAGCACTGGGGTCCCCACTAGCCCACAACAGAGATATTTGAGAAGTTCCTGAGAAATCCATGTATTTTCTGGAAACTAGACTGCAGAGTACTGCTAGTAAACGGTGGTTTTCAGCTTCTTCGCACTGAGAACAGAATTGCTTTGTGAAAAATTTCAAGCAAAATTGAATGGAATTTCTTTTCTGGCACTCCATTTGGCATGTCTGAGCCGCTGCAGCATGATCTAGAATATGGCTGTTTGTTTACTACAGTTTGAAACTGTGTAATAAAATACGTATTATGTGAGCAGCCTAGAAATGCACCAAGATTTCAGAGACAGAATTGCTCTGAGCCTTTTTATTAAATGAAACATCCATTTTCTCCCAGGCAGAAATCACAATGGTATCCATCATAAAAATGATCAATAAAGCACTGGGTTGCAACTCCTGCTGTCTAGTTTAATTTTGTTATTGAAATAACGGTTTCTCAGTGCATGGAATTTCCTGGGGATTAATAACAGACATCAGCATCACAACACACCCACCTCTTCGCACTTCTTATTTATTTCCAGAAAGCACCCACTGCCCAGACCATAGGAACTAGGATTAACGTACTTGCTAGCGGTATGCATGCTTGTACCCAGCTGCCTGTGGTATGACCATCTGAATCATCCACAGGTGATGCTGAGAAGCAAAAGCTGCCATCTATTTTTTGGGAACAATTTCGGTAGATTTCTGGGAAAGCTTTTTGAGATAATACTTTGGAGCCTGCCACATCTGACTCATTACAGCACCAGGAAAAACGGAGGTGGCCTGCTTGCGTGGGAACCTATGCACCAAAGTCAATTTGTGAAGAACATTTTCAGTGCACAAATTTCTAAGTGACTTGGGTGCTGACCTGAGGACAATTTGGGCATATGCACTGCTTTGTTTTACCTTATATTTCTTTCTGTTGGTATTGTTCAAGTGAAAAACAGAAATAAGCACTGGGGTTTGTTGGTAACTAGCCTTAAAAATGCAACACATTTGGGCAAACAGACCCACAAATGGAATCATCTAGGAGAAGGATTAGTTTCAACTCCCTAGACCCATGACTGATGTAGCTGGTGTCTCTTGTGACATTAGCATTGCTTTGAGAAGTCATTTCTACACCTAGACAAGAATATCCTGACAAAAGTATTTTCCTATGGAAAAACACTGTACTGACAAAGCTAAACTGTTTATGAGAAAAGGGTTGTTCTGAAAAATGTCCTTTCTCTAGAAATGCCAGGGAGAAAGCTTTCAAAATTATCACAGAATCCCATTTAGGATTTTTTTCCATATAAAAACTTTGACATCATCAGTTAGATAATTGCAAAAACTAGTGTAAAAACCCAAAATACATTCAAGATCAAAATCAAAGCTTCCATTAAATTAGCTAAGTGAATTGCTTAGCTGTTAGGCTTAATTTTTAAATCCATGAACACTTGGCATTCAACAGTTGTTTTCTGGAAGGGTGGAAATGGGAGCTTGCAGATGGGCAAGAATTTGTTCAGTACTGGACAATTAGTGTGGACACATGACTCAAGACATTGCCTTGCACAAAAACAAGTCAGTGGGAATTTCCACTGGTGGCCTCGCTGGGCATGGATTTGGCACTGCAGTCCTGATCCTTCCGGAAATCCATGGCAGTCTTGTTCCTGGCTATGCTCAACTTGGGATTAACCTTTTAATGGCTCGTACCTTTGGGTGTGTTGAAGTCCGAATGCTGGAATCTTGCGTCTCAACCACACAAACACTGCAGTGACCTTGCAAAAATACTGCTCACCCTCCCGTGATCTTCCTAGCAGACGAGAAACCGGAGCTTGGAACTGCTCCCCACCACCACCCCCTCTTGTTGTTCAGCTTGTGAATTTTATTAGCTGTCAACGTGTCAAACTTCCACTTAGCTGGACAGCTGCATGATCAGCCAGACTGAGGCCTGCCAATAAAGTTTAACAGAGCTATCAGCTTTTCGTATGGAAGAGATTATGGTACGTGAATACTCAGGTATCAGAGAGAACAAACGAGTCTTAGGTAAGTTCACCTTTCACATGGTAAAGCAAAGAGAGGTGAGGAGGAGAAAGAAGCAAAGAGATAGACTGGCCTGCTTATTTTTGTTCAGTGCTCGTACAGCGATTATCAAAATGGGATTCTAGCGCAGAGATGTTGTGTATCGATAGAGTAAGAAAGCCTGATAGCAACACCTGAGCTGTGATTCAGAGACTTGCGTGTGATCCGGGGATTGTCCAGCCATGGCTGCGCAGCAGACAAGTGGCACTGAGATCCAGAAGATAGATGAAGCAATGACCAGACATTGAGGAGCACTGAAGGCTGCTCTCGAGTCTCTTCTGTGACTATGGGTCACAAAATACTTTTCATAAGTCTGCCTCCCATTTTACATGTTAAGATGATAAGCTTTTGGAGACAAGATAGATGGGTAGATGTTGGCATGGCCCTTAACATCCAGAAACCCTGATCTCAGCTGGCCCTACTGTATTACAGCCTTCTTTAAGCCAAAGCACGTCTCTTGGCCTTAAAAACTCTGTTGAGACAGGAGTAAGACTATAAGGTGGTAGAAGATTCCCTGCTGGATGGGTACATGTGTGGATGTGCGTGTGGCTTTTTTTTTTTTTTTTTCCACAAGAACTTGATTGACTAATGTTTGTAGATCCCGAGAGCCAGTAAAAGATCTGCTCTGATATCCAGAAAATTTTACAAGGGGCGGCAGGCTTAAAAGTGGTGGGAAGAAGCTGACTCTGCCAGGATGTCGGAATGAGAAAGCCATCAGGAATGTGCCTCGGAGAACAGCTGCTACTAGAGCCCTGGCAGGAACCTCCACGCAAGCTGCCTGGGAGCAAGTAGGGGGATTCGGAGATCACAGCTTGAGACGAGGGAAAGGTTCTCTTTATTTATTTATTTAGCTTTCCCCTTCTCTGCTTTCGCCTCCCTCTCCTTTCTCCCAGCCTTGTCACAGTGAGGTCAGAGTGCCTTGGAAAAGAGATAACCTGCCTCTGGTTTTTGCACTCCCTGGCACTTCAGGGCTTTTCCCTTCCTCCCCAGCATACCCTCATCACGGCTCATGCAACACAGGTTTCTCCCACCCCATAGAAAGGTATTACCTAAACCCTGTTCTCCCTTGAAACTCTTTTTTTTTTGAGTCTGTTTGCCTCAGAAACATCTATTTTTATTCCCCCTTTAACATCTTATGTCTATCTACACAAGTAAGATCAATTAGAAACAGAATGTGCAAAACAAAAATGGGGGAATTCACACGTTCCAACTTTTGGTAGCTTAGTCACCTTAATTAGCCACTTTCCCAGGCTCCATCTATCTACGAACCTACATGGCTAGCAAATTAACACTCTTACTGTTGAACACTCGGGCATGGTCTTTTGGCTAAGATCAAAACTAGAATCAGTTTAAAGTTTGCTAGATTTCCGTTTTGCAGTCTCCATAGCCACATCTTGAGGGACGATGGATTCAGGAAAATCCAGTACCTCTCAAGAGAAAGCTGGAGGGAGGTGAGAGGGCATCCGCTGCAGTGCTGTGACTGGCTTAACACTTCTTTGGGAAAGAAGGCTAATGGGAAAAGTCCGTAACCAGTGAATGTCCCAGGTGTGGGGGGAAATGTCCATTCCCAGACAGCTGGGGGAAAACAGCAAAAACTTTTGGCGGTTTTGGCTTCTGAGCAAGCACATCAAGCTCATTATCCTGAGAACCGCAGAACAAAAAAAAAGCCTGTTTTGTTTCAGAGGAGCTGGTTAATTGACTAACTCTTTCCCTGTCACAAGCCTGGTGTACTCTTTCCCTCCTCTCTCAGTGCCCGCAATTCAACTCTCGGCTGCGTGCACAGAGACCCCTGTGCTTAGCCTGAAACCTAATCGCACTGGCCACACGGAGGACGGACTGCTGGGGTCTCCATTTCACTTCTTTAACCCAGCACAATCCCCAATCCCTCCCCCTTTCCTTCCCTTTCCCCAAGGGACTCTATTATACCCCCCGATCTGTTCACACTCCTTATCCCTCTGCGTGTTTGCACACACTGCTGACCCAGCCTTTATCTGGAAGACATAAGGGTCTCTGTGTGGAGTTCCCACAAGGGCTATTAATCGTGTAGATGTCAGAGTCCCCTGGCTCCAAACCCTCCCTTCCTGCTCCTCCCCTCTTCTTCCCTCCCCCCGCCCTTTTTGTGCTCTCTGGAGATCAGGGAAAAAAAGTTTTCCAAAAATTCACACACAGAACTTGCAAACTTTGCAAAATACGATCTGCTCCCCTGGGCAAGGTTGGTAAATGGTGTGATTTCTCCTAAAACACCAAATACAAACATACCCACACACTGCTTCCTCCTAGGCAAATGGAGGAATTTCCTCCAACAGAAAACAGAGAGCTAAATGCCTTGCCAAGTTAGGGAAAGTTTGGCTCCTGGTCCCAACCTGGATGGAAACCCTCCAGCTGGTACCTCTGCAACGGGCCAAATCCAAATGGCGTATCTGCAAATCCATGGGAACGTGGGAATCTGAAGAACTGGATTTAAGTCTCAGATCCTTGTGAACGTGGCTCCAAAGAAGAGGTGCATCCACATTACCACCTTTCAATACCCTCATCCCCAGCACTACCATCTCCTTCTCCAAGGTAAACCAGAAGCTGTGCCACCAGGCTAACTTGCCACGCACTGGCTCTAGTCCTTACCTGAACTCGGGCCTCGGTGAGCTTGGTTCTCTGAGCTAGCTCCTCTCGTGTGTAGATGTCTGGGTAGTGGGTTCTCTCGAAGGCCTTCTCCAGCTCCTCCAGCTGCTCAGCGGTAAAAGTGGTTCGACTGCGGCGTTGCTTGCGCTTCAAAGGCAGGTCTGGTTCAGATTCAACGTCAGAGCCTTCGTCCAGCCTGTTACCTGGAGTGGCAAAGAAGTGGGAGATGAGGCTTGCGTTGTTAAAAGCCGTAGGAAAAAAAGGCTGTTGGAAGAGTTAAGCAGCCCAGCAAAGTAATCTTGCTTCTACTGTGACGGTGTCCATCGGAACAAATACTCTGTCCATGTATAATACATCCACCAGTTTTGTACTATTTCTGTAGTTTCCTGATACTATTTTTTTCCCCACATTGTAAAAAGCCCACCTACCAAAATCAGAACTGTTTGCAGGAAAAGGATGGTTCAAAGTCCACTATTGAAATTGTTACAGTGAAAGAACTTTGAGTTGTTGACTTAGGTTATTTCAAGAAATTTTTATTAGAAATGACTCTGTTTCAGAGTTGCACATTTTACATTGAAAAGACGTAGAAGCTGAAATGAGCGCATAAAAAAATTCAACACACGATGCTTTGACTTGTGCAGCCTAATTTCCTCTTGTGTTTTGTCAACTATCAATGTTTGAGATTTCAATTTTTTTAAACCACCTCAGGAAGAAAAAGAAGAAATATTAGGAATTTTTACAGCTGGGAAAAACATTTCCAACTCTGCTTCACCTCTGGCTTGGGCTGCCCACAGGATACAGTTCCTCTTCTCTTACTTTCCAAATTTCAGCAGGAGTTTTGCCCAAGGCCAGACTCCTACAGCATTAAGATGCCATGAAGGTCCTTTACCAATGTCTAATTGGTCACTTACTTCCTCCACCCTCACTTGCCCTGGACCTCTGCCTTTCCCTTCTCCCTGCCTTGAGCCCTGGACCACAGCTACTGCTTCCTGAGGCCCTTATCAAACCCAAAGAAACATAGCTAGAATAAGTAAGCCCAGTTTTGCTCTTTTTTTTTGTCTGGAGATAAAGCAGAAGGCATTACATTGATATTCACCAAGTTTACGGTCAGACCCAGTGGATTTTAGAGGGGACACACCAAGAACAGCGTTAGCTGTGACTCCAGGGTTCGCGAGAGGCCTCTCACGGAGCAAAGCTTGGGTTTCAAAGATGCGCGACGTGCAGGTTATCAGTTCCCTGCGGTGTAGATGTTGATGTATGGAGGATCTCAGCCAGGCCAAAACTTTATGTCTGCCTTTGGGACAGTGAAAAATGTGCCACTGGTTCATGGCAACAGAGAAGGAAGAATATGATATATGAAACCTTTCAGCTAGGTGAGAGATCTGGCCTCTGTCACCTTTTCCTTCTCTGTCATGAAAATAGGAGACTCATTAAATGTGCACTCATTTTTTTTCCCTACCAAGCTTGACTGCTATCTTTCAGAATAACTGCACAGAGCCAGAATCTGCTTAAACACTGTGCTCACAGAGAAATGTTTTTTCTTTTTAGTAAACCTTTGCTAATTTAGGATTAAAGCAGGACTTACATATGCTCATCTTGATGATAAAGTTCCCTGAAGTTACTACTAGTGTTTTTCAGTCCTCTCTTTTTGTTCGGCTCCTATACTATCATGATCCAAAAATCTGCCTTTTTCTTTTCAGAGCTGGGAACGGCAGCTGTGACTTCCCCAACAGCTGCTCCAGAGTGGCGGCAGTTTGAGGAGTATGAGGCAAATATCCCATCGGAGCTCACTTGTTTATACTGAGATCACCACAAAATGCCATTGCATTCAGCTTGCTGCAATACAAAAATGCTTTTATGTCTTGGGGCTTCACAGGGAGGATGCGGTGTCAGAACTCAGCTAACTACAGTTGCGCTGGAGTCAGAGAAACTCTGCTGCAGAGGAGTGGGTGGCTTGTTTTGGGGGCAAACACATCACCTTAAGAGGTTTTCCCTTCTTCTAGCTCTGGCTTACCAATACACAGAGTCTTTACACACGTTCATCATTTTAAATCAAGAACCCTTTATTTCTCACTGAAGTCAGTGAGAAATTCACTGTTGACTTCAGAGGAGAAGCATCTGTCTCCCATTTTAAAGACAGTTTCACTGTACATAGCAGAAATTTGTTACTGAACTAGCTTTTTGGTTATGTCCATTTACAGGGAAGGTCTAGAGTCTCAAGTGGTGTAAAAGGAACATCTGTACTTGAAAATAACAGCCCTCTACATCTGGGTCCCAGATGGTTCGGGGCAGGTAGAAGCACATCTGGACCTTGGAGTACCATGCTGTGCAAAAGCACATCTGGAAACCTATAGCATACAGTAAATTTCTTGAAGTTAATCACTTAAGTCATTGACTGTTATTGGTTTAATTAGTTAGTATCTTTTCTGGAAATACTTGACACACAAAAAAAAAAAAAGATGGAGGTATGTTTTGGTCCAGGATGTGAAAGGGCCAGGAAAATATACTAAGTTAAATGTCATTTAACTCTGCAGCTGATGCGTATTTAGTGTAAAGAAATATGCTTTCTGTATAGTTAGTATGCATGCTTAATAGCAACTTCCAGCCTGTGAGCTCTTTAGCATAGGAATTGTGATTTGCGGCATGTTTCACGCCTGCTGCAACAAAGCCCCAACCTGCTTGGCAAGTACTATGGTGACAGCAATGTCAAAATGACTTTAAGATCTAACTCTTCTCTTGGCCGCTTGATAGCAATGCTGTAACATCTACCTACAGCTCGTCCGCTTGCTTGGCCCAACTGCTTACGTAGTTTACGACAAACCTGGGATCCAGTATCTCCCCAAGTGAGGAAAAAAAGTCTAGAAAAGGATCTGTAACATGTTTCATCTCCCACACTTCGCTTTGCTCACTTTTTTTGCTGCAAAAGCCTGGAAGGGAAAACAGCCAAACTTTCTTCAATAGCTTTATGATCCCAATTAGGGATCCCTGATTTGGCCACAAAGTTTTCAGAGAGGAAAACTGATTGTCATGAGTAACAATCTGTCCTATTCACAGCAGCACCGGCGACTGTGCTGGCCATCATGCTGGCTACAGGGTTAAAAGGGTGGAGAGCCAAACCTTGCCACATAAACTGAGGTAACACTTTCTATCAGCAAGTCTCCAAACAGCTCCTGACTGGCATTATCTCCATTTTACAACCGTAGCAGGGATGGCGGAAGTCACCCACCTACAGTCACCCTGTGAGTCAGGAGCAAAGCTGGGAAAAGAAGCCACAGCTTCTTGTGCCAAGTCCGAGGCTCCAACAACCCGACTACAAAGATGAAACCAAGAGAGCAAGAAAAATCCCAGGGTATGTCTGGAACCAGCTGGTCTTAGTACAATGCAGCTGCTGCTGTCAGACACAGATTCATTAAATAATATAGAAAGTCTTTCAGCTGAGACAGACTGCAGTATGAGCCTATTATCTAATGCATCCCCTATTATCAGGGGACAGTCTCCCTTACCTGCCTAAGATGCAACTCAAGGATCTAACAGGTCTTTTCCATTTCTAAACAGCTGAAACCTGCTGGTCAAACCATTGCCATCATCACTGCAAAGTTTCTGTGCAATAAGAAGTTTTACAAAGCTGTAGGAATAACTCAAGGAGACTCCCTCGCTAGGCAAGTCCAGGGGGATTCATCCAAAACTTGAACGCCTCATTTTTTGCCCCACATCCCTGTGTGAAAAATGGATGCGTAGCACTGCCAGCAGCACGAGCAGTGGGTGAATCCTAGTTTGCAGCCTGCAGCACAACGGGGCTGTTGCCGTAGAAATAATCATTAGCATGCACTGGTAGCGTTTTACACTTACTCAGCACGGATAGCAATGAACACCCTGTAAATACAAAGGTGGAGAAATATCTAGCAGCAGCTTCTTGTGTGGCTTACCAATCACTAGTTGTGATGAAGGATGGGAAACAGCTAGCTGTCCGATACGCAGCTCCCCTAGGATATCATACTGGCTAAAGATTGACAGAAAAGAACAGAATGGAGAGGTGAATGGAGGGAAAAATCTCACAGCAGGACAAGTCAGAGAAGAGGAAAAACTAAGAGAAAAGTGTGTGTATTACAGGACACACACACTGATCCCACTATTTTTTTTTTTTTAAGAACAATTCCATCTTTATTATTTAGCGTAACTGCTCTGTAGCTCAGAAAAAAAATCCAAACTGCTCAAGTCTCTTTGCTTTGCAATACTCCTAGAAATAAAGAGACATAGGCTTCATTATGAGAATGAAAGCAAGGTTGCCAGTGTGAAAATTCTAAGCTCTTCCCTCTGCTCAGGGGGGGCTAGTCAAATGTACAGGCACCTTCTTGGAGCAGAGACACAACACAGCTTGTGCAAGGGGGGAGAGAACCATGCGAAGGGACTTGCTGAAGGTTTGCGTGGACCAACGTCAAGTCCCACATCTTCAGGGAGGATGAGCTGGGGAAAACTGAATAAACCAAAATGGTTTTTTCTCCCCATGGAAATGAGTGCAACCAGAGCATGTGTGCAGGTGTGTGCGCAGGATGGCACAGGAAAGGTGACAAACATAAGCCCGGGCTTGTCCTGGGACCCATTCTAGCATGAGGAAATGTGTAAATTATGGCCCACAAACTCACATTCCTGAATAATGCTGCTGATTCAGGTTGGGGTACAATTAGCAAGAACTGGGCAGAGCTCTCTGGAGGGGTTTGAAAGGAATAGAATTGGACTGGACCTTGAGGAAAGGAACAAGAAAAACCCTCCATAATTATGGACTGGAAGTGTCCTCCCTCTCCCCATTCCCTTCACTCCTCTATTTCTCTTCCTCCCCCTCTGCCTTTCTCCTCTCCACCTCCATTCACTGCTTCTGGGTGCCTCTTAGCCCTGGAGTTAAATTAATCAACAGGATTAGGTGGAATCGGCCACAACAAGACCCTCCAGGCTCAGACTGAGCCCTCGATGCTCTACAAGGACCTGCTGCCTTGTCTTGAAGCACCTCGGTGCCGTCTGGAAGGATTGGCAGACAGGACCAGACATGAAAACGCATTCATTAAAGTGGGGATCGGATTTTGTTAGAGGGTAAAGGGGAGCTGCACATTCTCTCCTT